>NW_028242123.1:0-600000 GCF_964263255.1 Lissotriton vulgaris | reverse complement strand
AAGTCTACACAGGAAGTAACTTGATTGGTATGAAATAAAATCTTAGGCATCGCTATCTCCTTATTATACCTTTAGGGCCCGATGTAGGTAATCTCAATTTACCGATTCTTAAATACCAAATTTTACCGACTCAGTATTTAAGAATCGGTAAATATGATGTAGGTAAAATTCCTTATTACAGAATCGGTAATACTGATTCGGTAATGAGGAATACCTTCCCATTCATTCCTTTGGGCGTGGAATGAATAGGAAGCCATTCACTATTACCGATTCGGTAAATACCGAATCGGTAAAGCGGGAGCATATTCAAGGGTGGCAGGGTGTCACATTGACACCCTGTTACACCCCTGAATCGTGCATGTGTGCACATGTGGCACACATACATGTCCTAAGGGCATGTATGTCTGCCACATGGCACTTTGAAAAAAGCAAATAATTGCTTTTTTAAAGGTATTCGGTATTTACCACCAACTTGTAGTTGGTGGTAAATAGAGAATCCTTAAAGCAAAAATGCACTCACTTAAGTACTACCTACATAGGTTTTAAGGAATCGAAATGTTACCGATTCCTTAGAATAACGAATCGGTAAATTACCGAATCATTATTTACAGCCTCCTACAATGGAAAGGGCTAAAACGTCTGTAACCGGAAAATTCACCGATTTTTGGCCGTTACCGACCGGTATTTAGCTACCTACATCTGGCCCTAAGTCTCTTATCGGCAAACACTTTGAGGGCTTCGAAACTGGCTCTGTTAAAGTAGCGAGAGCTTTAAAAAAATCCCTTGTTAGAAAAATGTAGTGATAACTCTGACCTTTCAAGAAGCTATCCCCCCCCAACAAGGTGTTCACTGATTTGGGCAGCCACAAGCCTCACTCATTTATTTGTGGCTTCACCTCTTTGCCAAAATATTGTGGTTGTGAACTCTCTATTCAAGGTCTGGGCAGCTCGCACTCAGTGGCATTTCAATGATAAGAACGGTCCCGGTCTCACCATCACAGACAGTGACATCCACTAAAAAACAAGATGGCATCTATAAAACCAGGAGATTTGTTGTTTTTCTTAATTCTCAGCCTACCCTTGTGACAAATTGTGTTCTCAAGATCAATCTCTTCATTTTGAACAGTTACAGCAATAGCTTAAATCAAACAAAACATTTGAAGTAAGTTTGTGATAGAAAAACAGGACTGTAACCTTGGGTAGTCTTAGATGCATACTTCGTATCATCCCCTTGTACCATACAGCAAGCAGCAACTAAACCGCCACTCAACTGATCGGCCATCTTAGACGAGGCCTTTGAACACTGCATGCACACGCTGCGGCTGCCAGCTGCATCCCGTTTATGTTGTAGGTCTTCTCTGCCGTGTTTCGTTAACCAGAAGCGCGGAGAGAAGCCACAATAATTTATTCGTTCTTCAGAAATCGAACGTGGAGCATTGAAATTTCAAATGAATATATGAATCTTTTACTTACACTTTAAGTTCTTTAACTCTAAGTTCCCTGACTGATTGTAACAAAATGTAAATTTGAGCTAGGACAAGTGGATACTGTCCTTATAGAATCCCTATGGGATCTTAAAGAAGTGCCACACTCAGCGCGACTTCCTGCAAATTCGTTTTTCTACTGCCCTGCACTGAAAAACTAGGAAAGATTACATCAAAGATGGCATTATGAACTTTGGCACTGTATCTTATACAGCAATACTAATTTAACTAATTTTCCTAATTATGTTACTTTGCCCCGTGGACAAAACATTGATCCACAGTTTTCATCTCATCCCGGCTGGTAAGTGAGTCTTAACATGCTTTCTAGTGTTGCGAGTGTTGAGATGAATGCATCTAAGGTACTTGGGTTCTTTCCTGGTAGGAGGGTTGGCGGGCCGGATGCTGGTGAAGCTGCAGTTCCGGCAGGAGAAGGGTCCTTGGGTGCGTTTCGGGGCAGCCAGGCAGCAGGTGCATGATCGTCCGGGGTTGAGTGCGTGGAGGGAGCTGAAGTAGTAGCGGAGACGGGCGTTGTGGCGTTCGCGGGGGCCAGGTGTTCTGGCTCTGGGCGCGGTCCAGGCGCGGACGCCATAAGAAGGGAAAGTAGAAGGGAGGAGCAGCTGGGTGATGGGGGCAGACGAATGGGCGAGTGGGGGAGCGGGGGCGCAGCTGCGGGAACGGCGATGGTACAGGAGGCAAAAAGGGCACAGAAATGGCACAAGAGGAAAAGGAGGAATGGGAAGGAAAACAACTAACAATCTAACAAAATGCAATCCAAAATACACTAAGGCGAAGTGTAGCAAGTGGGGGGGGGGGGCTGGAGGGGACGCAGCGATGGAGAAACCATGGGAGGAACGGTGAGAAGGAGAAGGGCACTGGGCACAGAAGTAGCGCAAGAGGCAACAGGGGGAATGAAACAAACAAAATAGACAATACAACAAGCAATACAATTACACAAAGCAACCTACCACTGGTCACCAGGGATGGGGCGCAGGTGGTAGCCTGCAGATGGAGGAGGGCCCGAACTTGCGTCCAAAGCAGCTGCAGCGAGCTGGGAGACACGGGCAGACAGGTGGTGCTTGTAGGAGAGTAGGGTCTGCAATCCTATGATCACCCAGATTTTTTGCTTTTGTTTCACTGGTTTACGACTTTCTCTGGCTGTGGGCCTGCCAATCAGACCCACAGCCTGGCTGTTCGCTTTCTAAATTACGAGATGTACCCTAGGTGCATATACCAATTGGTACTGGGCCACCTTATCAGACCCTGTAACTCAGGGCGTAGGTGTACCCAGGGCCGCCAGGGGCTGCAGCATGTATTATGCCACCCCTGGCTGGCCTCCTAAATTTGACACAACTGGCTGCATGACAGCGGGGGCGAAGTCGTGTAATCACCCTTTGCTTTAGATATAGTAGCTCTATATCTAACCATACAATGGACAACCGAGTCCCTATCAGTCACTCCTATGGCAGGCCTTGACAATCCTGAAGGCAGAGTGCATGGGCTCGTGTGAACTAAGCTCTGGCCCGAGCCGAGCCCGGTTGCAGCTTGCGGAATCAAGACCCAATGGTTGTTCCATGATAACGCGTACCATATCGGTAACTTCGGTGTCGCGTTATCAAGACATGTCGAGTAAGGTGTCATACAAATCGGGATGCTGCCCTCTCATCAACTCTGGCGACGAGGTTAGCATTCCGCCCTTCTAGAGGGACACGACATGTACGTGACTGTGAACCCCGGTTAAAGTTAACGAAAGCCTCAGCTCCACAAAATGGATGCTGCCACCACAGACACAAGTCTGACCTCCTGCTGCTGGGAGTCCTTCCAGCGAGGAGCACTTGGACAAAGGGTTTCCTGTCGAGGGCAGTGTTCGCACCGTCCCAGACAGGGTTTGTGTATTCTGGGTAGGTAGGGCTTTTGCGAGAAGGTGACTGCGGAGTGGCACCCCGGTGCTCACTACGCATCTGCCGGTTAGAACCAGTTCCAGGGGCGACAGCCCTGGCCTGGGGAAAGTCCGGCAGGGGAGAGGGGTGTAACTACCCCCCTTTCTGGTCCCACCCTTAGGGCAGGACCTAGTCATGTACCCACCCCTTTCTTTAGGATAAAGGCCGGAGCGGGGACCCTTCCAAATTAGATCATCTTTGAATCAAGAATACTTTCTACGAAAGGACTTCAAGACTCTTCTCAAGATTTCTCCCTTGTGGCTAAGGAGTAGTCACCCTGCATCAGCGGGCACCATCTAAGAACTCTGCGGTTTGCTGTAAGTCCTTCCTCAAGGAATCCGACGGCCCAGCTCGACGAGAACCGGCTTCCCTGGCACCTCTGACCTCTACCCATGTCATCAGCTCAGCTGTGATCTGTGGGTGCGACGAGACCTCGAGGGACCGGCCATCATCAGAACCTGCACGCTCTTAAAAACCAGCACGACCATCGAGGTAACTCTCTGGTGAGTGCTCTGGGGTCCGAGAAGCCCCGACCCTGAGCCGCTCCAGCACCGAAGTGCAGTCTCCCAGCATCTCCACGATCTGCGTGGGGCCCTTCTGCTCGCTGCTCAGCACGTTGTCTGGTCACTTGCCGCTGGCTCGTGCCCTTCTGTGACGACGACCAAGAATCAACACTGCCGGTCTGGTTGCTCCAGACTGGCCCCTGCTTCCATCTTTTGAGAGGCACCCCGGACCCTCCTGGTCCACCCAAGACGCCGACAGCGACATCCGTCGTGGGACAGCTCGCACCTCCACCGTGGTCGCCGACAACGCCTCCTGGTCCGAGAGACTGCAGAGCCTAGCGTCGCCCACTCACCTGGTCGAGGTGACGGCCAACCGGTGCCTTCCTGGTACCCTCTGACTACTGGCTAGTAGTACGAACTTGGTCCCCTCTGCTTTCAGGTTTCATCAATCTCTACGAACTATTCGACACTGGTCGCCGGCCAGCAACTCCTTTTCTTCCGGCCCCTGGCTCGTCAGCGAAGACCCCGATGCCTGTAAGACTTGTGCAGCCGCAGCCCTCGTGGCTAGGTAACTCGGCATTTCGGTGCCTGCATAGCCACCTTACTCTAGGGTCCCGAGTCCCTCGCTTCCGACTTGCCTTAACCTTTCCGTGTCCTAGGACACTTGTCTTTAAACTGTGCACTTGAAGTATTTGCTAAAGAGATTTGGTTTGTGCTTAGTACCCTGTCCTCATAAAGAGTACAGGGCTGTTGTGATTCTTAATAAATATACTGTTTATTTTCATAACACTTGTGTGGTGTCCTTTCACTGGGTGTTCAAGGGGTACATGTGTGGTAAACAGCTGGCTTAACGCGCCCTCTCGAGTCTTTAGCCTTAGACTGCTCGTATCCATGCTACTAGGATAGCTGGTCTATAGGTTGACTTACAACCAAACACCATAAGGGTCGTTGGAACGATACATAGCGGTCGCTAGAATAGCGAACGTTGCATATCGGGCCAACTTCTCACATTGGTGAGCAGCGGTTGGGATTTGAGCTTGCTGTTGTTTTACCACACGTATCCTAAGAATATCTTGTTGAAAGATCGCACAAGTACTGTTAGTACATATAACTAAAGCTTAGAATACTCTGAGTTCTACTGAACCAGCTGTTGTAGCTCCTCAAGGCTTAGCACACCTTGGCTACAGCTCTTAGCAAGGGAAAAGTAGGAAAACACATAGTGTAGGTAGGTGCATCACTTACACCACACTAGAAACAGTATGTCGGGCCAAGGAGGAAACTCTGAGTCTCCCCTTGTGTCAGTTGACCCTCCACAGGTCATCCCTTCAGGATATACTGTGCTGAGCTTCAAGGAGTTAAGACGATTGTGTCACTCCCGGAAGATTCAGCAGGGGTCTAACCCCACAACGTCCTTTCTGATTGGTCTCTTGGAGACTTATGATGCCAGGAGAGCTGAGAAACTTCGTAGCTCTTCTAATCCAGAAGGAGACATGCCTCCCCTCGAGGGAACCCGAGACGATCCTGACCTCATTCATCTCGCAACCGAGAACGAGGATGTGGAGGAGGATGAGGATGAGGATCTCTCTGGGGACGAGGCAGATAAGGGACAGGTAGAAGTCGTCAGACTAAGCAGGTCCAACTTAAGCAAACATGATAGCGGTACTGGGGGACCCCTGGGGCCACTATCAGGTCAGCTTAACATGGGGAATGGACGAGCCAGATCTCTATCAAGAGGCTCTGGCAGATCCCTTCATACCAACGGCTCTCACAACTCTTCTCAAAGAGGGATGACGTCCCCTCAGAGGAGAGTGTACGAAGCGAAGGAAAGGGCAGCTAATCTGCGGATCGAAAGGGAAGAACTTGCCCTGGCCAAAGAAAAGCTTGCTTTCGCTAGAGAGCAACAGTTAAGTGGGGCAGTCCCCACTGGTGGCAGCAATGTACCTAGTAATAGGGAAAAGAGTTTCGATACGAAACACCTTGGGAAGATAGTGCCCCCCTTTAAGCAAGGGGACGACATCCACAAATGGATTACTGCTTTGGAGAGGGCCTGCACTGTGCAAGGCGTTCCCCAGAGTCAGTGGGCAGCTATCTTGTGGCTCTCCTTTGAAGGTAAAGGAAGAGACAAGCTCCTCACCACAAGGGTAGAGGACGCTAACAATTACCAAGTCTTGAAGAATACACTCGTTGAAGGGTTCGGCCTAACCACTGAGCAGTACAGGGTGCTGTTCAGGGATACCCAGAAAACGCAGTCTCAAGACTGGTCTGATTTTGTCGATTGTGCCACTAAGGCTTTTGAGGGCTGGTTGCTGGGCAGTAAGGTTACTGATTACAAAGGATTGTATAATTTGATGATGAGAGAACAAATTTTAAACAATTGTCAGAACCAGTTGTTGCATCAGCATCTTGTCGACTCGGATCTGACCTCTCCTCAAGAATTGGGGCAGAAGGCGGACAAATGGGTTCGTACGAGAGTTAAACAGAACCAGGGCCAGAATCAAGGTGGTCAGAAGAAAGCAGACCAGAAGGGTAAAGATTCTAAGGGGGAACAAAATGACCAGAAGTCTTCGACAGGTCCCCAACAACCCAAAGAGGGTGGGGGTCAGGCTCCCCAAAAGAAGAAAGAAGGCCAATCCAAACGTTGGTGCCAGTACTGTAAAAGTAAGTCTCACTGGTTTAGTGAGTGCACCAAGAAAGGAGGAGGGCAGACTCCTGCCACTGCAGCCCCTAAGGCACCTGTGCCCCCTAGTACAGTCAGCAGTGGTAGTGCGCCTCCCAAGGGTTTGGTAGGGTTAACCCTGGGTTCTGAGGGGCGTGACAACTTAGTTGGCACACTCACTCAGGCTGTCCTTGTCAGTACAGGGGACGTGGACGTGTCCCCTGACGTAAGCCCCAATACGCTGGGCAAATACCGACAGACGCCTTTCATAAATGGAAAGATGGCTCAGGCCTATAGGGACACTTGTGCCAGCGTCACCATGGTGACGCCTAACTTCGTGGACCCTGGACAGATCATGCCAGGTACAGAATTCCTGGTGACCAATGCAAACAATGTCACTACCAATCACAGTATGGCAATTGTAGCTTTCTCCTGGGGAGGGGTAACTGGCCAAAAGAAGGTTGTAGTTAGTCCAGACCTCCCAGTGGATTGTTTGTTGGGCAATGATTTGGAGTCGTCACAATGGTCAGAAGTGGAGCACCGGACTCACATGGAAATGTTAGGTTTGCCAGCACATGTGTTCGCTGTGACTAGGTCGCAGGTCAGGAAATGCCCCACTGAACAGGTGCTGGATCCTGGAACAACGGACCAGACACCTCCCAAGAAAAAGAGCAGTAGGGTTAAGGCTGCGCCTTCCCCCTTGCCCCAGGTCGAGGATCAAGCCTCAGAGGAGGCTGACCTACAGGAATTGAGGGAAACTGAGCCGAGAGAGTTCGAACTTGACCAAGTTGAATTCTTGGGCTCAGGGGGACCCTCAAGGGAAGATCTGGGGAAGGACCAATTAGACTGCCCTTCTCTTGAACCCCTCAGACAGCAGGCTGCTGCTGAGGCTGCTGGGAACGCCACAGGTACCCACAAGGTATACTGGGAAGATGGACTCCTGTACACTGAGGCAAGAGACCCCAAGCCTGGCATGACCAGGAGGCTGGTCGTCCCCTTGTCTCAGCGTGGTTTCCTACTTACCTTGGCCCATGAGATTCCCTTAGCAGGTCACTTAGGCCAGACGAAAACGTGGGACAGGCTTGTCTCGCACTTTCACTGGCCTCACATGAACGAGGATACCAAGGAGTTTTGCCGCTCCTGTGTCACTTGCCAAGCCAGTGGTAAGTCAGGTGGCACGACAAAGGCCCCCCTTATACCAATGCCTGTGGTGGGGGTGCCCTTTGAACGGGTGGGGATCGACATCGTCGGTCCCATGGAACCACCGACAGCATCAGGGCACAAGTTTATACTGGTGGTAGTGGATCATGCCACCAGGTATCCTGAAGCTATTCCCCTTAGGACCACTACAGCACCTGTTGTGGCAAGAGCCCTAGTTGGAGTATTCTCCAGAGTGGGCTTCCCTAAGGAGGTCGTCTCCGACAGAGGTGCAAACTTTATGTCGAGCTACTTAACTGCTATGTGGAAGGAATGTGGTGTTAACTACAAGTTCACTACCCCCTATCATCCACAATGCAATGGGCTTGTTGAGAGATTCAACAGGACCCTAAAAGGGATGATTCATGGACTACCGGAAAAGCTTCGGCGTAGATGGGACGTCCTGATCCCCTGCCTCTTGTTCGCCTACAGAGAAGTCCCACAGAAGGGGGTTGGCTACAGCCCTTTTGAACTTTTGTACGGGCATCCTGTAAGAGGACCCCTGTGTTTGGTGAAGGAAGGATGGGAGAGACCTCTCAAAAAGCCTGCAGCCAACATAGTGGACTATGTGCTCGGCCTCCGCTCACGGATGGCTGAATACATGGAAAAGGCATCCGAAAACCTTAAGGCCAGCCAAGAACTCCAAAAAGCTTGGCATGACCAAAAGGCTGTCTTGACTGTTTACCAGCCCGGACAGAAGGTGTGGGTGTTGGAGCCAGTGGCCCCAGCAGCACTCAAGGACAAATGGTCCGGGCCCCACACCATCCTGGAGAAAAAGGGAGAGGTCACCTACCTGGTCGACCTGGGAACTCCCCGGAGCCCCCACAGGGTGCTTCATGTCAACAGGCTAAAAGCATATGTCGACAGGAAGGACATGAGTTTGCTCATGGCCATAGATGAGGGACAGGAGGAGGAGAGTGACCCTCTCCCCGACCTGCTCTCTCAAAATCCTGACGATGGCTCGGTAGATGGTGTTGTCTTTTGCGGCAGCCTCTCCGACCATCAGCAGAGCGACTGTAAACAGGTTCTTCAGTCGTTCCGACATCTGTTTTCTCTGACACCCAGTCAGACCGATTGGTGCACCCATGAGGTCGACACTGGTGACAGCCTGCCCGTAAAGAGTAAAATCTACAGGCAGCCTGATCACGTCAGAGACTGCATCAAAAGTGAAGTGCAGAAAATGTTGGAGCTGGGAGTCATTGAACCCTCGGATAGCCCTTGGGCTAGTCCCGTAGTTCTAGTGCCGAAACCTCACACCCAGGGTGGTAAGAGAGAGATGAGGTTCTGCGTAGACTACAGGGGTCTCAATGCAGTCACTAAGACTGACGCCCACCCAATACCAAGGGCAGACGAGCTTATTGATAGGCTGGCTTCGGCCAACTACTTAAGTACGTTTGACCTGACAGCTGGGTATTGGCAAATCAGGTTAGCTGAGGACGCCAAGCCTAAGACAGCATTTTCAACCCCTGGTGGGCATTATCAGTTCGTGGTGATGCCCTTTGGTCTGAAAAATGCACCTGCCACCTTCCAACGGTTGGTGAATCATGTCCTTACTGGGCTGGATGACTTCTGTGCGGCATATCTTGACGATATTGCTGTCTTTAGCTCCACCTGGGAGGATCACCTGGTCCACCTGCGGAAGACGTTAGAGGCACTGCAAGCAGCAGGTCTCACTATCAAGGCCACCAAGTGCCAGATAGGGCAGACACAGGTTGTATACCTGGGCCACCTTGTCGGTGGAGGTCAGGTTCAGCCACTGGAGAGCAAGATACAGTCAATCAGGGACTGGGCTCCTCCAACCACCCAGACTCAGGTTCGAGCTTTCTTGGGCCTGACTGGATACTACAGGAAGTTTGTCAGGAACTATGGGTCCATCGTGACACCGTTAAATGAACTGACAAGTAAGAAAATGCCAAAAAAGGTTCAGTGGACAGCGAGCTGTCAAAAAGCATTCGATGACCTAAAGCAGGCCATGTGCACGGCGCCTATCCTCAAGAGTCCGGACTACTCCAAACCATTCATTGTCCAAACAGATGCTTCTGAGTTGGGTGTGGGAGCTGTTCTTTCTCAACTGAATTTTGATGGTCAAGACCAGCCCATTGCTTTTATAAGTAGACGGCTGACCCCTAGAGAGAAGAATTGGTCAGCTATTGAGAGGGAGGCCTTTGCTGTGGTTTGGGCCCTGAAGAAGCTGAGGCCATACTTGTTTGGCACTCACTTCAAGATTCAGACCGACCATAAGCCCCTCTTGTGGCTAAATCAGATGAAGGGTGAAAACCCCAAACTGCTTAGGTGGTCCATTTCCCTACAGGGGATGGACTTCACAGTGGAACATAGACCTGGTACTGATCATGGCAATGCCGATGGGCTCTCCAGATATTTCCACTTAGAACAAGAAGACTTACCTGGTCAAGGTTAGTTAGTTGTTCCGACGTTTGGGGGGGGGTCATGTAGGAGAGTAGGGTCTGCAATCCTATGATCACCCAGATTTTTTGCTTTTGTTTCACTGGTTTACGACTTTCTCTGGCTGTGGGCCTGCCAATCAGACCCACAGCCTGGCTGTTCGCTTTCTAAATTACGAGATGTACCCTAGGTGCATATACCAATTGGTACTGGGCCACCTTATCAGACCCTGTAACTCAGGGCGTAGGTGTACCCAGGGCCGCCAGGGGCTGCAGCATGTATTATGCCACCCCTGGCTGGCCTCCTAAATTTGACACAACTGGCTGCATGACAGCGGGGGCGAAGTCGTGTAATCACCCTTTGCTTTAGATATAGTAGCTCTATATCTAACCATACAATGGACAACCGAGTCCCTATCAGTCACTCCTATGGCAGGCCTTGACAATCCTGAAGGCAGAGTGCATGGGCTCGTGTGAACTAAGCTCTGGCCCGAGCCGAGCCCGGTTGCAGCTTGCGGAATCAAGACCCAATGGCTGTTCCATGATAACGCGTACCATATCGGTAACTTCGGTGTCGCGTTATCAAGACATGTCGAGTAAGGTGTCATACAAATCGGGATGCTGCCCTCTCATCAACTCTGGCGACGAGGTTAGCATTCCGCCCTTCTAGAGGGACACGACATGTACGTGACTGTGAACCCCGGTTAAAGTTAACGAAAGCCTCAGCTCCACAAAATGGATGCTGCCACCACAGACACAAGTCTGACCTCCTGCTGCTGGGAGTCCTTCCAGCGAGGAGCACTTGGACAAAGGGTTTCCTGTCGAGGGCAGTGTTCGCACCGTCCCAGACAGGGTTTGTGTATTCTGGGTAGGTAGGGCTTTTGCGAGAAGGTGACTGCGGAGTGGCACCCCGGTGCTCACTACGCATCTGCCGGTTAGAACCAGTTCCAGGGGCGACAGCCCTGGCCTGGGGAAAGTCCGGCAGGGGAGAGGGGTGTAACTACCCCCCTTTCTGGTCCCACCCTTAGGGCAGGACCTAGTCATGTACCCACCCCTTTCTTTAGGATAAAGGCCGGAGCGGGGACCCTTCCAAATTAGATCATCTTTGAATCAAGAATACTTTCTACGAAAGGACTTCAAGACTCTTCTCAAGATTTCTCCCTTGTGGCTAAGGAGTAGTCACCCTGCATCAGCGGGCACCATCTAAGAACTCTGCGGTTTGCTGTAAGTCCTTCCTCAAGGAATCCGACGGCCCAGCTCGACGAGAACCGGCTTCCCTGGCACCTCTGACCTCTACCCACGTCATCAGCTCAGCTGTGATCTGTGGGTGCGACGAGACCTCGAGGGACCGGCCATCATCAGAACCTGCACGCTCTTAAAAACCAGCACGACCATCGAGGTAACTCTCTGGTGAGTGCTCTGGGGTCCGAGAAGCCCCGACCCTGAGCCGCTCCAGCACCGAAGTGCAGTCTCCCAGCATCTCCACGATCTGCGTGGGGCCCTTCTGCTCGCTGCTCAGCACGTTGTCTGGTCACTTGCCGCTGGCTCGTGCCCTTCTGTGACGACGACCAAGAATCAACACTGCCGGTCTGGTTGCTCCAGACTGGCCCCTGCTTCCATCTTTTGAGAGGCACCCCGGACCCTCCTGGTCCACCCAAGACGCCGACAGCGACATCCGTCGTGGGACAGCTCGCACCTCCACCGTGGTCGCCGACAACGCCTCCTGGTCCGAGAGACTGCAGAGCCTAGCGTCGCCCACTCACCTGGTCGAGGTGACGGCCAACCGGTGCCTTCCTGGTACCCTCTGACTACTGGCTAGTAGTACGAACTTGGTCCCCTCTGCTTTCAGGTTTCATCAATCTCTACGAACTATTCGACACTGGTCGCCGGCCAGCAACTCCTTTTCTTCCGGCCCCTGGCTCGTCAGCGAAGACCCCGACGCCTGTAAGACTTGTGCAGCCGCAGCCCTCGTGGCTAGGTAACTCGGCATTTCGGTGCCTGCATAGCCACCTTACTCTAGGGTCCCGAGTCCCTCGCTTCCGACTTGCCTTAACCTTTCCGTGTCCTAGGACACTTGTCTTTAAACTGTGCACTTGAAGTATTTGCTAAAGAGATTTGGTTTGTGCTTAGTACCCTGTCCTCATAAAGAGTACAGGGCTGTTGTGATTCTTAATAAATATACTGTTTATTTTCATAACACTTGTGTGGTGTCCTTTCACTGGGTGTTCAAGGGGTACATGTGTGGTAAACAGCTGGCTTAACGCGCCCTCTCGAGTCTTTAGCCTTAGACTGCTCGTATCCATGCTACTAGGATAGCTGGTCTATAGGTTGACTTACAACCAAACACCATAAGGGTCGTTGGAACGATACATAGCGGTCGCTAGAATAGCGAACGTTGCATATCGGGCCAACTTCTCACAGTGCTGTTGCGGCGTGGGGAGCTACCTGCCTGTGAAAGGGTCAAGGGTCGTTCTCCTCACCGTGCAGCAGCTGCCATAAGAAGGGAAGATGGGAGGGAGGAGCATCTGGGAGGTGGGGGCGCATGAATGGGCCAGCTGGGGGTTGGGGCCGCAGGGGGCACAGCGGCAGAAAAACAGGGAACGGCGAGGGTACAGAAGGCAAAAAGGGCACAGAAATGGCACAAGAGGAAAAGGAGGAATGGAAAGGAAAACAACTAACAATCCAAAAAAATGCAATACAAAATACACTAAGGTGAAGTGTTGCGAGCGGGGGTCAGGGCCGCAAGGGACGCAGCGGCGGGGAAACCACAGGAGGAACAGCGAGAAGGCAGAAGGGCACAGGGCACAGGGCACAGAAGTAGCGCAAGAGGTAACAGGGGGAATGAAGCAAACAAAATAAACAATACAACAAGCAATACAATTACACAAAGCAACCTACCACTGGCAACCAGGGATGAGGCACAGGTGGTAGCCTGCGGGTGGAGGAGAGCCTTGAACTCGTGTCCTAGGCAACAGCAGCGAGCTGGGAGACACGGGCAGACAGGTGGTACTGTTGCATTGTGGGGAGCGACCTCCCTGTGACAGGAAACCTATTGTCCTACCTTCCCCTGCTCGGCCATGGCCCAGCAGCAGGAGGGCAGAATTGTGTCTTGCATCGGCAGCAGACCTAGGTTGCTGTTAGGCTCTGTAACGTCGGTCCCGGGAGCAGGGAGGGTTCCCCGGAAGAGCTCTCCTAAGACCAATTTTACCGACCAACTGATAGATCTAATTGCTATACATGTGCTCTCCTCAAATACATTTCTTTTGTTGGGGGATTTTAAATTTCATGGTGAAAATCATACGAACCCTGAGGTTAATAAACTCCTCTCTACTCTTGACATGATTAAACTCACCCAAAGAGTTACAGGCCCAACTCATTCAGCTGGCCACTCGCTAGACCTAATCTTTTCTAATATTGATCATCTAACCTGTAACCTCCCAAACTCTCTCACTTGGACCGATCATTCAATGATTAAGTTCTCTATCCAACAGCCATGCCCTAAGTGCTCAGACTTAAGTGCAGGGAAAAATCAAGTGGCGCAAGACCGTGGCGAAATGTTTCTGTAGAAGCCTTTAATGAGGATGCTCCTACGACGTTGGAAGAATTTAATACCCCCTTTGTGACAGTTTTGGATTCTCCCCAATGTCCACCATCAGCCCCCTGGTGCACTTCAGAGCTAAATATTGAAAAATCCAAATGCAAGAGATTGGAGAGACTTTGGCGAGTAAGTAAAGACCCACAAAACAAACTACGGTTTAAACAATTCTTTTCTAGCTGTAATCTGAATTTGAAATCAGCCAGACGTCTATTTATTATTAACCAAATTAAACGTGCCAGTAACGTCCCAAAGGCCCTTTTTAATATAGTAAAAGACTTCGTATCTCTTCATGTCTGTAGACAATTGCCTATGGACACACAAGATTTTTGTAATTCGTTAGCAATCTATTTTCAAGAAAAGATAATTGATATTTATGCTAACTTTTCGTCGATCACCTCTCAAGACCTTGAATCCTCTACTAGAACAGAGGGCTTAGAAAAAATGGCCGCTAGCACCTTAGATTGTTTCGAGTTAACCACGCTTGAGGAAGTTTCCAATGCTCTCTCCTTCTCAAAATCTGGCTCACCCCAAGATCTTTGTCCTCCAAAGACAATGGCCCTATTAGCCACTCGTTGCGTGCCAGCAATTCTAAATATCAATAATTATTCAATACAATCAGGTACCATTCCAATACCATGGAAGGAAGCATCCGTACGTCCAATATTGAAGAAACCAACTGCGGATCCCCGAGAACTAAGCAACTACCGCCCTATTTCTTTGGTACCTTTATTGGGCAAGCTGCTGGAAAGTATAATTATCAAGCAACTAAGTCTATGCCTGGAGTCCAAGGAAATTCTGTATCAATCACAATCCGGGTTTCAACAGGGCATCAGTACCGAGACTGCCATGCTCGCTGTAACTGACTCGCTCAGACAGAAAATAGACATTGGAGGATCGGTAGTACTGATCCTTCTAGATCTCTCGGCAGCTCTTGATACCATCTCACATTTAGTGCTCGCGGAGAGACTAGCTTCCTGTGGCATTCAAGGGGCAGCCTTGAAGTAGTTGCAGAACTTTGTCAGACAGAACGCAAACTATCATGCTAGGGCCATATCTGTTAGAAAACATTGTAGAACAGCTAGGTTTTGAGATAATTTCATATGCTGATGATACTCGGCTTATATTTACTACTGGCCCAAAGATAGATGCAGAGAAATTGCGGTTCTCCAGCGGAATGCTTGTAATATCTAGCTGGATGACACAGAACTGCCCTCAGTTGAATCCTGGAAAAACCGAGGTCATGCTAACGGGGAAAGCCTTAGCTAGATGGTCTGATGAATGGTGGCCCTCACAATTGGGACTAGCTCCTGTTCCTAAACAACGTGTTAAAAATCTAGGCCTAAAATTAGATCAGTCATTAACCATGAAAGACCACATTCCTGCCACTACTAGCTCCTGCTACTATTGTATGTGATTTCACAAGATGCCGAGCGGGGAGAGTTACAGGTTGCCCGTACTTCAGGGACCTGAGGATCTAGGTGGAAGGATTGGTTCCGCATTTTCATAATTTCTCTAATATATGGATAGAATCGGAGCAATGTCAATGTACGAGATGAGTAATTGAACCTTGGGAGACAACCTGGAGAAATAATTTAAGAAGACTGTTTGATTTAATCAGCGGATTTACATGGTGAAAAATCGGATATTGAAAAAAGTTTTTAAAGTAGGAAAGGGACTCTTACCCTGGGAAAGACAACCTACTTCTTGCAACTGCAAGGGACAGTAATCTGGAGCTTACAGGATACATAAGCCCTGAGGAAGTCATGGATACATACCCAATGGCGACGAAACGCGTTGGTATAAGGGAGTGGAAGACTTTGATCTAGTGAAAAGAAATAAAGACACAAGACAAGTACAATAATTTGGAGATCAATCTGTATATTCTTTTGTATTGTCTATTTATATGTTATTTGGCTTGTGCTTCGGAAAACTGTTAAAATTGCATTCAATCTTCTGATTGATTTAATAGGAGGGATTGGGTGTACACTCTCCTTTTCTGAAGGCACAGCGATACATAGCAAATGTAAGGACACTGTGGGTTCATAACAAATTGTGTGTAAATTTTACATGAGCGCCCCAAATCTCTTTAGACAGCCAATTTTCAGTTTCTACCATTCCAATAACATGGATGGAAGCATTCGTACGTCCAATATTGAAGAAACCGACTGCGGATTCCCAATAACTCAGCAACTACCGCCCTATTTCTTTACTACCCTTATTGGGCAAGCTGCTGGAAAGTATAATTAACAAGCAATGAGGTTCTGTGAATTCTGGACCCGTTTCATAAACATTATCATATCATGACGATTTTGGTATCAGCAGACCGAAAATGGCGAGTATAATATATACGAGTGTTTTCGTCATGTTCGAGTGACGAGATCACCATGAAATCAGAGATTCCGTTCTGAACCTTCGGGTTCCATTTTGTGCACAGCAGCCATTTTGTGGTTGCCCTCACATAGGCCGATGACTAAGGCCCAACGAGTCTTTTGGGACACGTACACCTTTAGCTGACTTCTGTGTGACCTGGGCAAGCTGACTCCGTTGCCCGAAGCCAAACCTGTTAGGCCAGTTCCTTTCACAGCAGCTGGTCGAGATTGAGGATCAAGGCACAGCCTACCATAAACCCATTATTGCACACAACTATGTCTAATCTTACTCACACCTGTCTCTGCTCCTTTCTTTATGACCTGTTTATGGTGAGGAGGTGCCCGATTTTATTAGGGGTGCGTCCGTTTATCTGACGAAGAGTGTTGGGTCTTGCCGATTAATTGATGGTGGGCTGGACAATGAAATGGGGGTTTGCCATGCAATGCTTTTGTCGTGTACACATGGGATTGGTTTACTGTAAATAAGGAATGTTTGCCTGAAGCACAATATTTGGTATAAAAGGGATGACGCGCTTTGTAAATTTGAGCAGTCTCCTACGAATATACAGTTACTGTACTTCGTGGATCTCTGTTACTGGTTGCAGCCAATACATTTGATCTTTGACGTCACCAAGAAGTTGCCGCGTTTCTGTAACTCTGAGACAGGTGAATCCGGAGATTTCGGGTGTGTCCCCTGGCACCGCTGGGTTCTAGAATAACCCGGTTCTCCAGCAAGTAAGTCTATGCCTAGAGTCCAACGAAATTCTGGATCAATCACAATCCGGGTTTCAAACGGGCTTCAGTACCGAGACTGCCATGCTCGCTGTAACTTCCTCGCTCAGACAGAAAATAGACATTGGAGGATACTGATCCTTCTAGATCTCTCTGCGGCTTTTGATACCATCTCACATTTAGTGCTCGCGGAGAGACTAGCTTCCTGTGGCATTCAAGGGACAGCCTTGAAGTGGTTGCAGAACTTTGTCAGACAGAACGCAAACTATCATGCTAGGGCCATATCTGTTAGAAAAATTTGTAGAACAGCTAGCTTTTGAGATAATTTTATATGCTGATGATACTCAGCTTATATTTACTATTGGCCCAAAGATAGAAGCAGATAAATTGCGGTTCTCCAGCAAAATGCTTTTTATCTCTAGCTGGATGACACAGAACTGCCTCCAGTTGAATCCTGGAAAAACCAAGGTCATGCTAACGGGGAAAGCCTTGGCTAGCTGGTCTGATGAATGGTGGCCCTCACAATTGGGACTAGCTCCTGTTCCTAAAAAATGTGTTAAAAATCTACGCCTAAAATTAGATCAGCCACTAACCATGAAAGACCACATTGTTGCCACTACTAGCTCCTGCTACTATAGAATGCGTTTACTCCGCAAAATTCTTCCCTACTTGCCCACTAATCACAGCAGAACCTTAGTTCAAGCCATGGTCATCAGCCAAATAGACTATGGTAATGCTCTGTTGGCGGAAGTGGGAGAGACCCTGCTTACTAAATTACCAGTGATTCAGAAGACGGCGGCCAGAATGTTACTGAACCGCCCTGCTGGCTCCCCTTCTGCTCCCTTGCTGAGAGAGCTGCATTGGTTACCTGTAAGGAAGAGATCCTTTTTCAAAATCTGTTGTCTCACTTAAAATGCGCTGAATGGCAGAGGCCCTTCCTATCTACAAAAGAAACTCACCGTTCATACACCGAACAGAAATCTCAGATCCAGTACTCTAGGCCTTCTACAAGTTCCTCGTATACGTTTGAGTCAGACTGGTGGAAAAGCTTTTTCGTATCTGGCCCCAAGATACTGGAATAAACTACTGCTGTCCCTAAACTAAATTTCCATATACAGCACCTTTAGGAAACAACTAAAAGCATTCCTGTTCTAACTCTGTTCTGACTTTCAGTCCTCGGGCCAAATTTCTAGGCGAGCGCTGAGATTCCCCCGGGAGAGTCATGCGCTATAGAAATTCACTTAACATAACAACATACATAACATGTCTGAATGTAGCTAAACCAGAACCCCTAAATGTGCGCTGCCAGCTTTGCTCAGTTTGACTTCTAATTATTATAGCAGCGCTTCAGCACTTGACAGCTCAGGAAGCCATAAAAATGTGTGTCTTTGCATTTCAGTACCGTGATGCGGACCACCACATTGAAATGCGTTACTCTAACCCCTGATGCATGGTACTTGGCAGGCCTGCTCCCCTCAACGCAGGCACCCTTGCAGTATGGTGCAAGGCTGCCTGCATTGGCGCTAGGCAGCTAAATTCAGCACCAGCACAGGGAGAAATGCACGGCTGCACCGTATTCTTGTAAATACGGTGTAGTCCCTCATTTCAGAAGTGGAGAGCGTGGCGTTAAGCCAAGGAGGCCAACGCCGTGCTCCACCACTTCCTTGTAAATATGCCCTTAATGACAACAGCCTGACCCATTTTATCAAGAGACAGAAAATCCTCTCATTTCAGAAGATGCACCGCCTTGATGTAGCATTGCTCCAGGACACACACCTGTCACCTAGTGAACATGATACATTCAGAAGGGATTGGATGAGTACGGTACTACATGCCAGCAGGATCCACACTACCCTTACACACCCATCTACTCCTTTGGAACATAGGGAGAGTGGGTTGGACATCTGTGTTCACAAATCCCTGGGGGTTTGCACACTGCAGACATGGTGGGACCACCCTGGGCAGATATATTTTTGCCAAGGTTCAGATTCTCAACGAGTCTTTGTGTGTGGGCTCTATCTATGCCCCGGCGGCTGACCAAACTCCTGCTCTCCTTTGGGACAGCCAGGGTATTCATGAGGGGGGGGGGTGCTGGAATATGGCACCTTGACAAGTCCAGAAACCAAACGACCAGGCAGCCCGAGACCGGTTCATCCTCTCTGACATTATTGAGTATCATGCCTTGATGGCTCCATGGTGGTAGATGCACCTGAGGGACGCGGACTTTACTTTCACCTCCTGCGTCCATTGTAAACGTTTACGCCTTGATCCTCCCAAACAGTACCTCTGATCCTGATCTTCTGCTACTCAACCATAAACTTTGATTGTTGAAAACCCCTCAGGCCCGTTGGCGTATGTATACAGCACGGTACAAAGCCCCTGAAAACAAGCACAGACGGTGCCAATATCTGAGCCAGTACTTGGAGGAGAACGCTGGGTCCATCTCCTCTGCACAGGTGCTGTGAGAGGGTAGGAAGGCCGAAGAACGATTTGGCTGCCTATAAGTACCACTGTGAGGCACAACAGCGTTGGTTGACTGACCTCAGGCTTCTCCTGGCTCAGACGTATAACGCACTGCTGACACCTGCTCTTCTCAAGGAGCTGCTTGGGGCCAAGTATGATCTGAACTCCCATTACACAGTGGAGGGCCAGATGGATATGCTCTGTGGACGATATAGTAGGGGACGTTGAGTTGGCCCCCTTTGCTACTCTAATGCGTGATTATGGGCTGCCACAGTCGCATCACTAACGGTACAGACAGCTCATGCAGAGCCTGCCACACATGCTGGGTGCTCCCTCTTACGATCTAGAGACTGTCCCAATGTTGCATTATATCCTGATGTGGAAAGGATTCAACGACACTATGGTGGGATTGTATGTTACCACTATGGACAGCCTTTTTTCGAGCACCACTGCCCACACTTTATGCTGTTTGTGGGAGCAGAGGCTGTGCCTCTCACTGTTTGAGCAGGACGGACACGACCTTTGGAAAGACCATGGCAGTTTCCTCCAGGAGGTCAGGTTGAAATTCAGTTATTTCAAGTCCCTACACCACTGGCGCTGGACGTTGGAGTGAGTCTATAAAGCACATACGGCAGACGATTCCACTTGCTGGAGGTGCAGATGGTGTGGCGCAGTTGCCTGTGACATTTTGCATTTCCTGCGGACAGTATAGCACTTTGCACCTGCTTTATTTTATCTATTAGACCTTCCTGTTGAAGCTAACTTAGTAACTATTTTAGGATGGCGCTGGCAGCTTGCCGGCGCCATCGTAAAATAGTTACAACAGGCCAGGCTTCAACTTTTGCCCCCGGATCCGCCGCTCGCGGATTTGCGAATTCTCGGTAAATTCGCGGGAGTTCGCGGATCGCAAATTTATCGAAAATTCGCAAAATCCGCGTGCGGAACGGATTTTGAGCTCACTTGTGGAACGGGCAAAACCAATGGATTCCTGCCTTTTTCTGACCTCCTTTGTTTTCTACTCTTCCTAGTTTTTGATGGTGGTCACTCCTTGTCTGTATTCCTGTGAAAAAGGTGCTGTGGCCCACCATTCTTCATCTTCGAGTTTAGTGCCGAGCAACAACTGAGATAACTGTGGGTAATCGTTTCCGAGTAAAGCTTTTTCTGGTAACCGGGGTATAAGTCCAACAGTTAAAGTGGTTCCTGGGTCATGGGGGTGTTGTATTTGTACTTGTGCGGTGGGGTACGGTTTGGTGTCACCATGAACACAACGTATAGCTACAGTTCCATCAATCGGGCCAAGGCGGGATCCCAGGTCTTGAGGTTGGACTATGCTGTGTAGGCATCCCATTTCAGCCAGAGCTGTCACGGGGTGTCCATTCACTGATACTGTACAGCGATAGGGAGGTGATTTTTTTCTGAAGGGGAGCAATAGTAGTCGCGAGCCATACCTATTTCCATGGGGTCTTCCTGTTGGGGACAAAACCGGGCAATACGTCCCATCTCTCCACACTGGAAACATTGAGGACCCATAGTAGGAGGTCTGATAATAGGGGTTCCAGGAATTATTGTTACGGGTTCGGGCTTCTTTGCTAGGGTAGGACGGGGCTGACGATGTACTCCTGGGCCTCCTGTTTTCCCTGTTGACTCCCCTCGCCCTTTTTTTGAATCTCTTGGGCTCTGTTGTAGCCACTAGCAATCTCTACGGCAGTTTCTAGGGTCAAATTAGCCTGTTGACGCGCCCACCTCTGAATGGGCGGATGAAGTGAGGACAAATATTGCTCCAAATATATTTTGGCCATGATGCCATCTTTATCTGTAGTGACTGGCGTAGCTTCACGTAGTATACTTAAAACTTTGCGTAGTCTGCGCTACGCGCGTAGCTGAAGACACTGTGTACTTGTCTGTACTGTGCTAAAATTGCAAAATAATTGCAAAAAGCTTCCTGTACATGACCAGATATGAGAAAATAAGCTTTTCTATCTTTATATGCTAAAATGCATATAGTACTTTCACAATGGTGAAACTGAAAAATTGGCAAGCAGTGGGAGATGTGACCCACCTATGGGACACCCCCGCGCCGCACGGCCACCAGCTGCTGCGTGTGCCCCTTGCCTGCCCTCTGCCTCGCTGCCTGCCTCGTTTGCCGGTTGCCGGCTGCCTCCGCTGCTGTTGTTTTTGCCTTGTTTTTTCTGTAATTTGTGCCTGTTTTTTATTTTATTTCATTGTGCCTGTGTTTTGGTTTTCCTTCCTTGTTGTCCGCCTACCTCGCCGCCCTCCGCTCTCCCTTCCCGCCACCGCCGCTTTTCCCCGCCCCTTTTTCTATTCTGTACCCTCCCCGCTCCCGCCTCCCAGCTGCTCCGCCCACCCGCGCACTTGGCCTTAAATGGCGACCGTGCGACGCAGGTGAGTGTGACCCACCTGTGGGACACCCCCGCGCCGCACGGCCACCAGCTGCTGCGTGTGCCCCTTGCCTGCCCTCTGCCTCGCTGCCTGCCTCGTTTGCCGGTTGCCGGCTGCCTCCGCTGCTGTTGTTTTTGCCTTGTTTTTTCTGTAATTTGTGCCTGTTTTTTATTTTATTTCATTGTGCCTGTGTTTTGGTTTTCCTTCCTTGTTGTCCGCCTACCTCGCCGCCCTCCGCTCTCCCTTCCCGCCACCGCCGCTTTTCCCCGCCCCTTTTTCTATTCTGTACCCTCCCCGCTCCCGCCTCCCAGCTGCTCCGCCCACCCGCGCACTTGGCCTTAAATGGCGACCGTGCGACGCAGGTGAGTGTGACCCACCTGTGGGACACCCCCGCGCCGCACGGCCACCAGCTGCTGCGTGTGCCCCTTGCCTGCCCTCTGCCTCGCTGCCTGCCTCGTTTGCTGGTTGCCGGCCGCCTCCGCTGCTGTTGTTTTTGCCTTGTTTTTTCTGTAATTTGTGCCTGTTTTTTATTTTATTTCATTGTGCCTGTGTTTTGGTTTTCCTTCCTTGTTGTCCGCCTACCTCGCCGCCCTCCGCTCTCCCTTCCCGCCACCGCCGCTTTTCCCCGCCCCTTTTTCTATTCTGTACCCTCCCCGCTCCCGCCTCCCAGCTGCTCCGCCCACCCGTGCACTTGGCCTTAAATGGCGACCGTGCGACGCAGGTGAGTGTGACCCACCTGTGGGACACCCCCGCGCCACACGGCCACCAGCTGCTGCGTGTGCCCCTTGCCTGCCCTCTGCCTCGCTGCCTGCCTCGTTTGCCGGTTGCCGGCTGCCTCCGCTGCTGTTGTTTTTGCCTTGTTTTTTCTGTAATTTGTGCCTGTTTTTTATTTTATTTCATTGTGCCTGTGTTTTGGTTTTCCTTCCTTGTTGTCCGCCTACCTCGCCGCCCTCCGCTCTCCCTTCCCGCCACCGCCGCTTTTCCCCGCCCCTTTTTCTATTCTGTACCCTCCCCGCTCCCGCCTCCCAGCTGCTCCGCCCACCCGCGCACTTGGCCTTAAATGGCGACCGTGCGACGCAGGTGAGTGTGACCCACCTGTGGGACACCCCCGCGCCGCACGGCCACCAGCTGCTGCGTGCGCCCCTTGCCTGCCCTCTGCCTCGCTGCCTGCCTCGTTTGCCGGTTGCCGGCTGCCTCCGCTGCTGTTGTTTTTGCCTTGTTTTTTCTGTAATTTGTGCCTGTTTTTTATTTTATTTCATTGTGCCTGTGTTTTGGTTTTCCTTCCTTGTTGTCCGCCTACCTCGCCGCCCTCCGCTCTCCCTTCCCGCCACCGCCGCTTTTTCCCGCCCCTTTTTCTATTCTGTACCCTCCCCGCTCCCGCCTCCCAGCTGCTCCACCCACCCGCGCACTTGGCCTTAAATGGCGACCATGCGATGCAGGTGAGTGTGACCCACCTGTGGGACACCCCCGCGCCGCACGGCCACCAGCTGCTGCGTGTGCCCCTTGCCTGCCCTCTGCCTCGCTGCCTGCCTCGTTTGCCGGTTGCCGGCTGCCTCCGCTGCTGTTGTTTTTGCCTTGTTTTTTCTGTAATTTGTGCCTGTTTTTTATTTTATTTCATTGTGCCTGTGTTTTGGTTTTCCTTCCTTGTTGTCCGCCTACCTCGCCGCCCTCCGCTCTCCCTTCCCGCCACCGCCGCTTTTCCCCGCCCCTTTTTCTATTCTGTACCCTCCCCGCTCCCGCCTCCCAGCTGCTCCGCCCACCCGCGCACTTGGCCTTAAATGGCGACCGTGCGACGCAGGTGAGTGTGACCCACCTGTGGGACACCCCCGCGCCGCACGGCCACCAGCTGCTGCGTGTGCCCCTTGCCTGCCCTCTGCCTCGCTGCCTGCCTCGTTTGCCGGTTGCCGGCTGCCTCCGCTGCTGTTGTTTTTGCCTTGTTTTTTCTGTAATTTGTGCCTGTTTTTTATTTTATTTCATTGTGCCTGTGTTTTGGTTTTCCTTCCTTGTTGTCCGCCTACCTCGCCGCCCTCCGCTCTCCCTTCCCGCCACCGCCGATTTTCCCCGCCCCTTTTTCTATTCTGTACCCTCCCCGCTCCCGCCTCCCAGCTGCTCCGCCCACCCGCGCACTTCGCCTTAAATGGCGACCGTGCGAACGCGCAGCGGTCACGCGCAGCGGTCACGCGCAGCGGTCACGCGCAGCGGGTGCGCCGTTTGTGCGCCGAAGGCGCGCCAAAGGTAAGCCCGTCTACGCCCGTCCGCGCCTGGACCGCGCCCAGTGCCAGGACCCCTGGCCCACGAGGACCCCGACCGACCCGCCTGACGTACTCCGCCGCCACCCTCATCGCACTCAACACCGGCCGACTCCCAGAATGCCATCAAGCCACTCCACGACGTACCCACGGACCTTTCAGCTGCCACGCCTGCAAGTTCACCTGCATCCGGACCAGCCTCGCACCAGCACCCGCCAAGTCGAACACCAGCAGCACCCACCTCAAGTGCATCCTGCTCAACACCCGCTCCGTCCACAGACACGCCATCGAACTCTGGAACCTTCTAGACGCCACAGCCCCTGACGTTGCCTTCCTCACGGAGACCTGGATGAACGCCTCTTCAGCTCCCGACATCGCCATCGCTATCCCAGAGGGCTACAAGATCGTCCGGAGGGACCGAAACGCCAACCAGATGGGAGGAGGCATCGCCATCATCCACAGGAACACCATCCGTCTCACGACCAGCACCGACAACACCCTGACCAGCGCCGAACACCTGCATTTCTAGATCCACACCAACCCGAACACCACCCTCAGAGGCACCCTGATCTACCGACCCCCTGGACCACGCACACAATTCAGCGAGGACATCGCCGACTTCGTCAGCCCGCATGCCCTCCCCTCCGCTGACTACATCCTCCTGGGAGACCTCAACTTCCATCTGGAGAACAACAACGACCGCAACACCAGCACCCTGCTCGACAACCTCGCCAACCTGGGACTCAAGCAACTGGTGTCCACCCCCACCCACCTCGCCGGACACACACTCGACGCAGTCTTCTCTTCCAGCACAGACATCGACTTCAGCCACGCCACAGAGCTTCAATGGACGGACCACAGCTGCGTCCACTTCACCTTCAAGAGAACGACGACCCACCAACACCAGCAACAGGCCGCCCGCAGAAGCTGGAACAAGATCACAGCAGACCAGCTCGCCACCTCCCTGAGCCAGCACCCTCCTGCCAGCTCAGCGAACCCCAGCCAGGCCGCCGACAACCTCACGAAGTGGATCAGCAACTGCGCGGACGAACTCGCCCCACTGAGGACCCCGCCTAGCAGACCCGGCAGCAAGAAGGCCCCATGGTTCACCGACGAACTCAAGAGCTCCAAGAAGAACTGCCGAGCCCTCGAGAAAGTCTGGAGAAGGGAACCGACACCGGACAACAGGACCTCCTTCAAACTTGCCACCCGGAAACACCACCAGCTGATCCGCGCCGCCAAGAAAACAGCATTCAAGGACCGGTTGGACAACAACGCACACAACTGCAAGGAACTCTTCAACATCGTGAAAGAGCTTTCCAACCCCAGCACAGGAAACAACGACAGCACCCCATCGCAAGACCTCTGCAACTCCCTCGCTTCATACTGCCACAACAAGATCGCGGACATACACAACAGCTTCAACAACCAACCAACGCACACCATGACCGAACAACCACCCCCCACCACCACCCTCCACTCCTGGACCCCGATCAGCACCGAAGACACCATCCGCACGATGAACTCCATCCACTCCGGATCACCGACCGACCCCTGCCCTCACCACGTCTTCAACAAGGCCGACGCTGTCATCGCACCCCACCTGCGAGACATCATCAACACATCCTTCGACACCACCATCTTCCCTGAGAGCTGGAAACACGCCGAACTCAGCGCTCTACTCAAGAAACCAACAGCGGACCCGACCGACCTCAAGAATTACCGCCCCATCTCGCTCCTCCTGTTTCCAGCCAAAGTCATCGAGAAGACCGTCAACAAGCAGATGGCCGCCTTCCTCGAGACGAACGGATCCCTCGACCCCTCACAGTTCGGCTTCCGAGCCAATCACAGCACCGAGACCGCCCTCATCGCCGCCACCGATGACATCCGAGCCCTGATGGACAATGGAGAAACAGCGGCCCTCATCCTCCTAGACCTCTCCGCGGCATTCGACACGGTCTGCCACCGCACCCTAGTACGGCGCCTCAGCAACATCGGAATCCAGGACAAGGCGCTGGAATGGATCATCTCCTTCCTCGACGGAAGAACACAGAGAGTCCGCCTACCACCGTACAAGTCAGAGGCCTCCGAAGTCATCTGCGGCGTCCCCCAAGGATCATCTCTGAGCCCCACCCTCTTCAACGTCTACATGAGCCCCCTCGCGGCCATCGTACGCAAACACAACCTCAGCATAATCTCCTACGCCGACGACACCCAGCTGATCCTCTCCCTCACCAACGACCCCGCCGCCGCCAGAGCCAACCTGCACGAAGGGATGAAAGAGGTAGCCGAGTGGATGACGACCAGCCGCCTGAAACTGAACTCGGACAAGACGGAGGTCCTCATCCTGGGCTCCTCACCCTCCGCCTGGGACGACTCCTGGTGGCCTCCCGCCCTGGGCACCGCACCCAAACCGACAGACCATGCACGCAACCTGGGCTTCATCCTGGACTCCTCCCTCTCCATGACCAGGCAAGTCAACAACGTCTCCTCGGCGTGCTTCAACATCCTACGCATGCTACGGAAGATCTTCTGGTGGATCCCCACCGAGACCAGGAAGACCGTCACCCAGGCCCTCGTCACCAGCCGACTGGACTACGGCAACGCCCTCTACGCCGGTACCACCGCCAAGCTCCAGAAGAGACTCCAGCGGACCCAGAACGCCTCAGCCAGACTCATCCTCGACATCCCACGAACCAGCCACATCTCCGGACATCTGAGAGACCTTCACTGGCTCCCCGTCAACAAAAGAATCACCTTCCGCCTCCTCACCCACGCACACAAAGCCCTACACGACCAAGGCCCGAGCTACCTCAACAGCCGAGTCAACTTCTACGCTCCCAAACGCCACCTCCGATCAGCCAACCACGCCCTCGCCGCCGTCCCCCGCATCCGAAGAGCGACTACAGGAGGAAGGTCCTTCTCCTACCTGGCCGCCAAGACCTGGAACTCCCTCCCGACCGACCTGCGCCTGACCCAAGACCACCTCTCCTTCAGGAAGAAGATGAAGACCTGGCTGTTCGAGCAGTAGCGCCCCCCCCCCCCCAGCGCCTTGAGACCCTACGGGTATGTAGCGCGCTTTATAAGTGTCACTGATTGATTGATTGATTGATTGATGATTTTGAGATCCTCCCTAACCTAGGGGGAGTACCAAACAGATGCCTTGAATAAGCACATCTTATTGAACGATTTAGTTGTGGTCCCAATCTCTTAGGACAAACCCAAGCACAGTTATTGGCAAAAAAACATTCCCAACCAAAGGCCCTGCAAAGCATTATGGGATGAAATTAGCAGTGGACAGTGAATATTATATAGTATACAATATCAAAAGAACTCTACAAAGAGCTGCAGTTCCACTGGTCGTCCCTAGATGTCCCTCACGAGTCAAATGCAAATGCTTGATAAAAGGGTTTCAATGGTTTTGCATTTCACTCGTGAGGGACATCTAGGGACGACCAGTGGAACTGCAGCTTGAGTAAGAATAATTTCAATGCTTTGCATTTGACTTGTGAGGGACATCTAGGGACGACCAGTGGAACTGCAGCTCTTTGTAGAATTATTTTGAAATTGGATACTATAATATTCACTGCCACTGCTAATCTTGTCCCATAATGCTTTGCAGGGCCATTGGTTGGGATTGTTTTTTGCCAATAACTGTGCTTGGGGTGGTCCTAAAATAACGGGATCACCACTGAAGTTCAACAAAATGTGCTTTTTGTTTATGCTCTTTGTGTTCAAGGCATCTGCTTGGTGCTCCCCCTAGGTTAGGGGGGGGGCAAAATCATCAGCTCTCTCATTACCTAATGTTTTCATTGTAAAAGTTCATTTTTGTGAATTGATTATATGCTGTTAAGCATGTAAAATTGCTTTTTCAAAGCATCTGAGAATATTGTTCATTTAGATGCTATGTGCGTATTAGCACAAACTTTGCATGCTCCGTCAGCGTAGTGAAGTATTAAGCCCAGGGTTACTCTTTATATCAGCATAAGGAGCTATCCCTTGAACTGTAGCGGCCTGGTAGGCTGCTTGTAAGTCACCAGACAGGAGAGGTCCCAAGTACTGGACCCATTTATCAAATGGCCAAGATGCTGCCGTGGCCATCCTTTTGAAATTATTGAAAAAATAGTCAGGGTCTTCCCCACTCATGTACCGTTGTACTCTCTGAGTAGGACAGGCACGACCTTTGGAAAGACCATGGCAGTTTCCTCCGGGCGGTCAGGTTGAAATTCAGTTATTTCAAGTCCCTACACCACTGGCACTGGACGTTGGAGTGCGTCTATAAAGCACATACGGCAGACTATTCCACATGCTGGAGGTGCAGAAGGTTTGGCGCAGTTGCCTGTGACATTTTGCATTTTCTGCAGACTGTACAGCACTTTGTGCTGCTACGGCTCCATTTGGGATACCTTGATGACCAACCTAGGGCTGGCACCACAATTAATGGCCCGTCTGACCTTGCTTCACAAAATGTCAATATTCCAGGATTTAACACACCATGGTAAGAGTTTTCTGGCTATGGCCTTCGTATTGGGAGTTGGCTTTTTGGGGGGTGACCATGGTGCCTGGCACCCTGACTTTTCTCTCCTGTTCCCACGTCCCTTCCATGATAATCTGCAGGATCTTCTGGGCTGCATCACCTCTATCTGGACGGGTTATGTTTTTTATTGTTTTTCCGGTTATCAATGTCTTCTCACAAGTTCTAGTTTACTCAGTATATTGGACTCTGCTGAATCGATAAACTTCCATACCTGTTATATGCTCATTGTATATGAAAAATCAATAGAGAAATGAGGTATTAAACAAAGACACAGGGAGTGTTGTCTCTTAACATTTGACTTTGACAGTACCAAAGGAAGAAACATTACTGAATTTATAGACATGATGAGAACACATGTAAAGTGATATGATTGACAACCAAGTCTCACTAAAACAGACATTCAATTTAACATTCTACTGAACTGTGTGCAGTACTCATGGTGAAATATGAGAAAGGTTTTGCCAACAAAATGTGGGACAGAGGGTCTGCTCTGTGCCGAATAGTCACGTGTGAAGTTCTAGTTAATCCCCATATTTTGGAAGAAAGGGCCAGGTTTGAGTGATACTTCAGCACGACCTCCAAATGTGTTAGTGTCACTCGGGATGAGTGAGGCTTGAGGGCTCTGATGTATGCATGTCTGAATTAATGTTGCTGTCGAGGCATTCAAGGCTGCTTGCATGACAATGCCACAAAGAGTTGACTCACTCACTAATCAGCGGTGTATTGATGACGAGTGTACTGTGATATAAGAGCCTATGTGAAGGAGTAGAATATTTTAGAGTAGTGAAATGCCCCTCCCCTGTTCTTCAGACCAGTAACACCCACTCATTTCAATGCAAACTGTGTGAAAAATTTCTGGTTCATACTTGGTTGCCCTATCTTAGGAATTAATTGTTTCAAAGATATATTGCTTTATTTTTTGCCAGTGAATCTTTGTTGAGAGAGGATGCTGGTTACTAGATACAAAACACCAAAGCCTGGAAGAGACCGCTAGCTTAATAATTTACGAGACAGTTGTGCTCTTAAACCAGAAACTCAAAACCTAATTAGGGCCTACATTTCAGTCTTGTTTGAGGATATAAAACCGTATTAAATATAAGGAATAAGCCACAGACATAGGAAAATTAGAAATAAGCTGTTCCTTCAATTGTCGCTTTGACACATGATCTATGCCTCATTGTCACTGATCTGGTGTATGAAACTCCATGGTATTTACCTCTATTTACTTTGCTATCTAGCACGTTGTGGATTTGAAAAACTGCAAATAAATTATTTAAAAGAATAAATAAGCTGCCCAGTTTAATTGCAAAACTGACCGAAATACTCATATATTCATTAAAATACCAATATATTCATTGAAATGCAGATATATTCTTTGAAATACAGATATATTCATTGAAATACAGATATGTTTTTTGAAATAGAGATATATTCTTTGAAATACAGATATATTCATTGAAATACAGATATGTTCATTGAAATACAGACTGCCACTTCCAGCTGTCACCTTTCTGTAAATACTCTTTAGACCTCTACATCAGTGTTTGGAAGATGCTCATCTGAAGTGCAGCTATAAATACTTTTTTACAGCAGCAGCAAAGTGTGAGGCCCTGTACTTGAACTGTCTGCCCCTTAAAAACATTCCCGTCTGTGACATCTGAAATCCCAGGTCTTTACAGGTATAAATGCTTGTTTGCGTGAAATGCATTCAATCCTGGAGCCTGGAAGTGGCGGTTCAGTCAGCGGCCACCAGAGGGCACTCCTCACCTGCTGATGAAACCACTGAGCTGCACATTAGGTGGAAGGGAGAAGGATTTCCTCTTCCGGGTCAGCGGCGGCAGAGACAGCACCAGCAGCAGTGCTGACATTACTTCCGGCCTCTCCTGGTGTGTCCAGCCTGCTGCAGAGGAGGAAGGAGCCCTGTCTGGTGGGCAGTTACCACCATCTACAGACCCCCCTCAGACCTCAAATCTGCACCTGCCCCTCCCCCCCCAGCTCCAGAAGGAGGAGAGAGCCTGGACAGGTTTCTGCTCAGGTAGGAGAGCTGCTACTGTCCAGAGGAGGTGAGGCCTGTCCAGAGGAGGTGAGGCCTGTCCAGGAGTGCAGAGGAGGTGAAGCCTGTCCAGGGATGCAAAGGAGGAGAGGCCTGTCCAGGGGTGCAGAGGAGGAGAGGCCTGTCCAGGAGTGCAGAGGAGGTGAAGCCTGTCCAGGGATGCAAAGGAGGAGAGGCCTGTCCAGGGGTGCAGAGGAGGAGAGGCCTGTCCAGGGGTCGGGAGGAGATGAGGCCTGTCCAGGGGTGCAGAGGAGGTGAGGCCTGTCCAGAGGAGGTGAGGCCTGTCCAGGAGTGCAGAGGAGCAGTGGCCTGTCCAGGGGAGCAGTGTCTTTCTTCGGGGCCTGTGCATATCGCCCCGAGGCTCAGGGCGGAGTCAGAGCTGTATGGGGTGCAATGAACTCTGGGCTCCTCTGTCCTTGATGAGGATCCTTCACAAAGAGCTCCTGTGAAAAGCACCGAGAGGCCTGTCCATGGGTGCAGAGGAGGTGAGGCCTGTCCAAGGGTGCAGAGGAGGAGAGGCCTGTCCAAGGGTGCAGAGGAGGAGAGGCCTGTCCAGGGGTGCAGAGGAGGAGAGGCCTGTCCAGAGGAGCAGAGGAGGAGAGGCTTGTCCAGGGGTGCAGAGGAGGTGAGGCCTGTACAGAGGTGCAGAGGAGGTGAGCCCTGCCCAGGGGTGCAGAGGAGGAGATGCCTGTCCAAGGGTGCAGAGGAGGTGAGGCCTGTCCGAGCGTGCAGAGGAGGAGAGGCCTGTCCAGGGGGTGCAGAGGAGGAGAGGCCTGTCCAAGGGTGCAGAGAAGGAGAGGTGTGTCCAGGGGTGCAGAGGAGGTGAGGCCTGTCCAAGGGTGCAGAGGAGGTGAGGCCTGTCCAAGGGTGCAGAGGAGGAGAGGCCTGTCCAGGGGGTGCAGAGGAGAATAGGCCTGTCCAGGGGCACAGAGGAGGAGAATTCTGTCCAGGGGTGAAGAGGAGGAGAGGCCTGTCCAGGGGCACAGAGGAGGTGAGGCCTGTCCAGGGGTGCAGAGGAGGCAAGGCCTGTCCAGGGGCTGCAGAGGAGGGGAGGCCTGTCCAGGGAAGCAGAGGAGGTGAGGCCTGTCCAGGGGGTGCAGAGGAGGAGAGGCCTGTCCAAGGGTGCAGAGGAGGTGAGGTCTGTCCAGGGGTGCAGAGGAGGAGAGGCCTGTCCAGAGGAGCAGAGGAGGTGAGCCCTGCCCAGGGGTGCAGAGGAGGAGAGGCGTGTCCAGGGGTGCAGAGGAGGTGAGGCCTGTCCAAGGGTGCAGAGGAGGAGAGGTCTGTCCAGGGGGTGCAGAGGAGGAGAGGCCTGTCCAGGGACGCAGAGGAGGAGAGTTCTGTCCAGGGGGTGAAGAGGAGGAGAGGCCTGTCCAGGGGCACAGAGGAGGTGAGGCTTGTCCAGGGGTGCAGAGGAGGCAAGGCCTGTCCAGGGGCTGCAGAGGAGGAGAGGCCTCTCCAGGGAAGCAGAGGAGGTGAGGCCTGTCCAGGGGTGCAGAGGTGGAGAGGCCTGTCCAGGGGTGCTGAGGAGGAGAGGCCTGTCCAGGGGAACAGAGGAGGTGAGGCCTGTCCAGGGGTGCAGAGTAGGTGAGGCCTGTCCAGGGGAACAGAGGAGGTGAGGCCTGTCCAGGGGTGCAGTGGAGGTGAGGCCTGTCCAGGGCTGCAGAGGAGGTGAGGCCTGTCCAGGAGTGCAGAGTAGGAGAGGCCTGTTCAGGGGGGTGGCGGAGGCGAGGACTGTCCAGGGGGTGCAGAGGATGTGAGGCCTGTCCAGGGGTGCAGAGGAGATGAGGCCTGTCCAGGGGTGCAGAGGAGGTGAGACCTGTCCTGTCGGAGGGAGGTTAGAAGAGGTGAAGCCTGTCCAGGGGGAGGCACAAAGAAGGTGAGCCCTGTCCAGCAGGTGCAGAGGAGGGGAGGACTGTCCATGGGATGTAGAGGGGGTAAGGCCTGTTTGGAGGTAGGTGCAGAGGAGGGGAGACCTGTTGGGGGGATGCAGAGGAAGCAAGGTCTGTCCAGGGGGTGCAGAGGAGGTGAGTGAGGCCTGTCCAGGTCGTTGTAGAGGAGGTGAGGCCTGTCCAGGGATGCAGAGGAGGAGAGGCCTGTCCAGGGTGGTGTAGAGGAGGTGAGGCCTGTCCAGGGATGCAGAGGAGGTGTGGCCTGTCCAGGGGTGCAGAGGAGGAGAGGTCTGTCCAGGGGGTGCAGAGGAGGAGAGGCCTGTCCAGGGACGCAGAGGAGGAGAGTTCTGTCCAGGGGGTGAAGAGGAGGAGAGGCCTGTCCAGGGGCACAAAGGAGGTGAGGCCTGTCCAGGGGTGCAGAGGAGGCAAGGCCTGTCCAGGGGCTGCAGAGGAGGAGAGGCCTCTCCAGGGAAGCAGAGGAGGTGAGGCCTGTCCAGGGGTGCAGAGGTGGAGAGGCCTGTCCAGGGGTGCTGAGGAGGAGAGGCCTGTCCAGGGGAACAGAGGAGGTGAGGCCTGTCCAGGGGTGCAGAGTAGGTGAGGCCTGTCCAGGGGAACAGAGGAGGTGAGGCCTGTCCAGGGGTGCAGTGGAGGTGAGGCCTGTCCAGGGCTGCAGAGGAGGTGAGGCCTGTCCAGGAGTGCAGAGTAGGAGAGGCCTGTTCAGGGGGTGGCGGAGGCGAGGACTGTCCAGGGGGTGCAGAGGATGTGAGGCCTGTCCAGGGGTGCAGAGGAGATGAGGCCTGTCCAGGGGTGCAGAGGAGGTGAGACCTGTCCTGTCGGAGGGAGGTTAGAAGTGGTGAAGCCTGTCCAGGGGGAGGCACAAAGAAGGTGAGCCCTGTCCAGCAGGTGCAGAGGAGGGGAGGACTGTCCATGGGATGTAGAGGGGGTAAGGCCTGTTTGGAGGTAGGTGCAGAGGAGGGGAGACCTGTTGGGGGGATGCAGAGGAAGCAAGGTCTGTCCAGGGGGTGCAGAGGAGGTGAGTGAGGCCTGTCCAGGTCGTTGTAGAGGAGGTGAGGCCTGTCCAGGGATGCAGAGGAGGAGAGGCCTGTCCAGGGTGGTGTAGAGGAGGTGAGGCCTGTCCAGGGATGCAGAGGGGGAGAGGCCTGTCCAGGAAGGTGTGGAGGAGGTGAGGCCTGTCCTGTGTTTGGGTGGTTCAAAGGAGGTGGGGCCTCTCCAGGAGGGATGCAGTGGAGATGAGGCCTGTTCGTCCAGGCGGGGTGGTCGAGAGCTGAGTTTAAGTTTGTTAATATTTGTCCCAAGAGATTTGTGGAATGAGTGCAAGTTGCTTGTAAACTGGCCAATTGAAGAACCACAGAGTGAAGTGCCTCAAAATATTTTATTATATTACAAGAGATTAATGCAGAGTTACAGACAATATTGAAAAGGCAAAGACCGGGTAAAAGAGGGCGCATCTTTTAGCGTTGCATCTAGAGGTAGTGCACATATCCAGAAAAATGTGAGAGGCTGCAGACTAACATTCCGGATGAGATTTTGTTTTACGCAAAGTTCTGTAGTGAGAATTTTGTTACTAAGCAGAAAAATATCAAAGAAAAAATAATGACGGCTCAGACAAAAATGTTCCAAAAGGGTGACGAAAGTGGTTCTCGCGGATGCTATTCTCGCTTTGATTTTGGGTTTGTTGCTGGTGTGAATTTGGATATGCACGGCATGGAGGAAAAGTTGTTCCTCTGGGTCATGGCCGGACTGGGAACTCCAACCAGGCCTGACAATTTTGACGGCCCAGCTCCCTGCCTCTTTTGTTGCCGGGGGCGATATAGCAGCACCACAGCAAAACCAGCCCCCAGTAAGAAATACGTTTCCCAGCACTGAAGAATCGGCCCCCACTCTTCCAGCCCCCCGGAGAAACACCGGAAGCCGGTTCCGGCCGGTCTGGCCCTGCTTAGGGTATAGGTTTTACTGACAGAGGCAATTTAAATACCTCAAACACAAATAATGTGCAGAACAAGACATGATCCTTGTGAGGTTTGCAGGAACCTGGGAAACTGGAACATGAATCAGATGGCACAGAATGGGATGTCACAGCCAATGGTCCCAGCCCAACTGGCCTCTGTGCCGAGCATGCAGAGTCAAAGACAGATATATTAGAACATGCTTTCAGTCCCGATAGTCCCAAAGCCCAGTATAGAATAGAACGCCAAAATTCTTAACAAATTTAAGATTTCAACAAAATTCTTTTTTAATTAATAAGGATTTTCCACAACTTGCATCAACACTAGGAGTTTCTACTGGACTGAATCAGACACAATGACTGTGCCTGAGACGGGAGAAGGATTGCATGCTTGGTGCAGTCCTAGAGGTCACCCAGAGTGGCTCTTTTGTAGAAGAAGTAAATGGAAATCCGGCATCACTTTAATCAATAAATGTGCCTCCCGTTCCACAGTCAGACTGACGAGAGCGCCCAACCCACCCCTCTTGGGAAAGGAGTCCAAGTTGTAGGCATTTCTAATAAACAACCAATGAGCTGTCAGCAAATGTTCCCATGCAAATTAAGTCAATGATGAACGGCTAAAAACTTAAACTGTGATTAAGATCCAGTTATTATGTTAGGAAATAACCATGTAAAATGACTTGTGGCTTTTAGTTGAAGAGTCACAATTAATTATTCATTTTGTAGGTGTGGTTTATTAAATTTCATTTTGTTGTGCCATGCTTTCATGAACATTCATTGATTGCTGTCATTTTTACCTCATCATGAACCATGTGAATAATGTGTTCTCTCTGTCTAAAAACGTATAAAATGACTGTTTTGGGATATTTGCTGGAATTGTTTTATTTTATCCTTTTCCTAAAGGCAGACTACATGTCAGTCCTCTTACTGATATTGGACTTAAGAACTTTTTCTTGATTTTTAAAAAGCAGATTCTATGTCAGTTTGCTATTTGATATTATAGAAAAACTTTTTCTTATTTCTTAGCACACATTTCTTCTGCAAATATTATGATAATTATTTCTCTGACTGAGTACCCATGTTTATGCCTTCAGTAATTATTTGAAACCTTTAATATAGCTTTGATGCTTTTTGTACCTCCAAAGGCTAGGACCTTTACCAAGGGAGCGGTCCTTTAATGGGCTGTACTGCCAGCGACGGCTGACTATAAGGTCATTACACTGTTTGCCCTATGAGGGCAGAATGTGTTAATTAATAAAAACAACGGTGTCCCATAGACCGAGAGGGGTTGAAACACCCCCGGTACTCCGAACTGCTGTAAGTGGTAATGTTGAACAGTTAACAGCCGCATGCAGGACCACGGCGGTTAATAGTTGAACATTCACAGCAATAGCTGTGAAAGGAGGCTGAAGTCTGCCCCCGGTTCTCTCTGGGCTCGGCTAAACTGCTTTTCATCATTCAGGTGAGCCGGGAGATGTAGGAGATGAGCAGAACACCCCCACCTTCCGAGACACCAGTGACACTGCGAGATACGGGGGAAGGAAGGGAGGGCTCCTGTGTGCCCTGCTGCAGGCTGTATCTTCTGCCTTCTCCTGTCCAATCCCTATATTTCAGAGAGGCAGAGGCTGTGTATTAGGACATTGTAATGTTGAGAGCAGTGGGCCTATATCAGGTTGTATAGGCTGCAGCTGCTCCATTGTCTCCAATGGAGGTCTAAACATTTCAATGTTCCCAGCTTTGTCTCGTGAAGGATTTATTTATACTGACCCTCCGCATCATCCCTTCAGATAAGTTATAGATAAATAGCACCAACACATTGATGCTTTGTTGCTTCCATTGCTCAGCATTCAAACTCTGCATCAGCTTGAACGTGAATTGCTGTTGCTCTGAGAGCATGGTTTGTATAAATCTAAGAGTCTGGTTGACTGATTTATGAAGTGTGGGCAGAATTATGTACAAGGACATTAACATACCTATGCAAACCAGATTCTTTTAATTTGCAAGTTTCATGGTCTGCAAATGGAAAGATGGGGGTTATGAAAACATGGACTGGGTTGTTAGGGTTTGTTCTCTGACACTGTGTGTGCACTCTATATTCACAGAGACCTTTTCCAGCATGGGATCATGGTTCTTGGTGAACCAAAAAAGTATTTATTCATACCCATATTTGCATCACAATGGCCTCCAGAGAACAAGAGATTCTTTTGTTTTGCAAGTACAGGACGTTTTTTTGTAAAATGGGATGAAGTGTGATAGTCGTCTGACGCAAAACTATTTCTTTACTTCCTCTCAAGGTATTCTGGGATGACCAGGCAGTGCAGTGTGGCTGCCACCCTTGGAGGAACAAAATATAACATAACTGTCAGGTAAGGATTTCTATAACTCTTAAGTTTCCTTTTCCCTTGTTTCTTCTTTCTCTATTCCCTTTCTTGATCTCTGTTTTGTTTTTGTCTCTTCAGCTTCAACATTTGACTCCCTCTGTGCACTATTCTTGTTGTTATCAAACTTCTGATAATAATATGATGGAGCCACATTCCTCCTGGAAATGTTGGGGGTGTAGTGCAGGTCCAGTTCCTTCTTAGGTCAGTTTTTCCCAGCAGTTCCTTAACTATTGGCACATTTGGCTTCTCCTCTACACCAGGTGATACTCTCCCCCCTCTGACTGTTCTTTCGGCGTCTTTTCTCTCTTGATCTGACTTCCATCTCTTTACTTCCTCCTAAACTATCCTTTTCTGTCTTATCTACTACAACCAAAAGACAGAGTATATGTGTGTGGACACACATGCACACAAGGCTTGCTTTAGGGTGGTGCAACCGGTGGAGCCGTACCTGGTGCTGACCTTGGAGGCACTGTGTTTATATGTAACTTATGGGTTCACAAGCATCTGCTGCACAGTTTCCTGTGCTGGACCCCTGAGGTCAAAGTGGAAGATAGCTTTTTTTCCCCTTTGCTCTATTTTGTGTTTTTCTTTTCCTGACCCTTTTTGGTTTCCTTTACTGTTGTGCTGTTTTTTTCACTTTTTCAGGTGTTGCAGTGCCTGGGTCCTGTTGGAGGAGCATGATGAGTTCTGAGCCACCAAGTAAGTCCTTATCATCCGCACAATTTGAAATAGTGAATTCCACTGAGCTAACTGGACACAGCGTCAGTCTACAGTGGCATTTAAAGCATTGATTACAACTAGGCGAATTCCTTTTTTCAATAAAATGTCCCTTCCTAGATCCCTTGAAAAAGGAATAGATGAATAGTTTAAGTGAGTAGGGGAGTAAGTAACATCTAATAATTCATTAAAAGAATTACAAATATCTCAATATCATGCCAGCCTGTTTCACAGAGAGTGTAAATTGATAGTGTTGGCTGCTTCTAAGAATCTATGTTGCAATATATGTGCAACTTGTGTTTCTTTCTTAATTATTAAATATGTTTTCTCTCACATCCATGAGCTCCAGTAATCCGAAGCTCCCAATCTACAGTGTCCCCGAGCTGTTTCACCACTATCAGAAATGATACTCAACAGATTTCCTGGCTTGTTTTTGTCAATACTTTCTTTGTGCAAAGTATAAGGTCACATATATTTTTTCTTTGTGTTCATTTACAATTTTTGACTCCATTTCTACAGGTGACTGAAGCATGAACAGAAAAAAGAAGGTTTAAATTTAGTGAAACACAACGAAAAGGATTATTTTAAGGAAAGTTAAAACATTCTCGAGCTCTTGAGAAGAAACACATTCTATGTGCCAGGAATGGTGAGGATGTTGGTGCGGAAGAAACTGGTGAATGAGAAAGTTGTCAAATCCCTATAGTAAAATTGCCATAAATGTTTACCAAGTGTCAGTAACTCAGATTGAGGAGAACATTGGCCACAATTGATCCCCACGCAGTGCACTTGAGAAAACTCAGTGCTGTACATTTTGTTTTTATGGTTTATGAGAAATGCTTTGGAGACCTAAACCCTCCCCAACCGATCAGCATCTGTAGACGTGTTGTGATGTGACAGAACCGTCAAAAAGACTAATATTCATGGTTTACAAGCGCAAGCTTTTGTCTCTGTCTCCTGAAGACGAGAGGAGAGAAAAGATTGTTTAAAAGAAAGTCATTGTAAATACTCTTTCTCAGATGTCGTTACAGCAAAGATGCTGGATTATCAGTTCAAGTCAAGTCAAGTCAAGTCAAGTCAAGTCAAGTCAAGTCATGAAATTTGTATAGAGGGTTTCAGTTCCAATATAGGAAGATTTTCTCCACCAGCTCTGTCTCTTGGGTTGATCCGAGTGGTTTCAAAGTGTCCTGTAACTCCAAAGTCTTATCATGTACCTGTCTTAGCCACTGAGCAAAAAAGCATATACTGGCCCAGGAAGTATAAAAGGGGCCAGTGTTAAGCTATTGATAATTCATAAACCACCCTGGCATGCCCTAATCATCTGTCATTACTTGTATGAACAAACATACCTTACAGGCAAACACTAAAGCCCAAAGACCTTATCAGTGCTTTTAAAACTCCTAAATCAAATGTGATCAAACTAGAATCAATAAATGAGACTAATTAAACTTGAGAAAATTCACCCGGGCATAACTTGGAGAAAATGAATCCATGAGAGGCCTCTTAATCAATACAAGGGGCTCCTCAGTGAAAGTTAATAAGACAAGTTAGATCGGTGCCTTTAAAGGTAGGAAAATAATTTCCAGGTAAAAACTATAATTAGTTGAATACATATGTTAAGAAGAGCATCTGAAATGTATTTTAGAAGTTAATGCTGAGTTGTAACATAAACAAGTACACAATCAGAAATCAGATTCAGTCTTAAGATGGCATGTATCCAGGAACAAACCCAACTTGGAGAAACAAACAACTCGAATAAGAGCAATGACTGTGAGAACAGCTTTAGTTATCAATCCCACCTCACTAAACATGAGAAAACTAGCGCTGGACGAAAACCCTATCAATGTCCCGAATGCCAGAAACACTTCAATCACAAATCCAACCTTATTGTACATGAAAGAACCCATAATGGGCATAAACCGTATCAGTGCTCTGAATGCTGTAAAAGCTTCAGTCATAAAGCCAGCCTTACTGTACATGAAAGGACCCACACTGGACAAAAACCTTATCAGTGCTCTGAATGCTGTAAAAGCTTCAGTCATAAATTCAGCCTTACTGTGCATGAAAGAACCCACACTGGGCAGAAACCGTATCAGTGTTCTGAATGCCAAAAAGGTTTCTATCACAAACGCGGTTTAACTCAACATGAGAGAATCCATACTGGGCTCAAACCCTATCAGTGCTCTGAATGCCAGAAAAGCTTCAGTCGGAAAATAACTCTCACTTACCATGAGAGAACTCACACTGGGCAAAAACCTCATCAGTGCACTGAATGCTGTAAAAGCTTCAGTCATAAATTCAGCCTTACTGTACATGAAAGGACCCACACTGGACAAAAACCTTACCAGTGCTCTGAGTGCCGTAAAGGATTCAGTCAGAGATCCAGTTTAATTGAACACGAGAGAACTCACACTGGACTAAAACCTTATCAGTGCTCTGAGTGCCGGAAAAGCTTCAGTCAGAAATCTCACCTTACTGTGCATGAAAGAACCCACACTGGGCAGAAACCGTATCAGTGTTCTGAATGCCAAAAAAGTTTCTATCACAAACGCGGTTTAACTCAACATGAGAGAATCCATACTGGGCTCAAACCCTATCAGTGCTCTGAATGCCAGAAAAGCTTCAGTCGGAAAATAACTCTCACTCACCATGAGAGAACTCACACTGGGCAAAAACCTCATCAGTGCACTGAATGCTGTAAAAGCTTCAGTCAGAAATACAACCTTACTGTGCATGAAAGAACCCACACTGGGCAGAAACCGTATCAGTGTTCTGAATGCCAAAAAAGTTTCTATCACAAATGCGGTTTAACTCAACATGAGAGAATCCATACTGGGCTCAACCCCTATCAGTGCTCTGAATGCCAGAAAAGCTTCAGTCGGAAAATAACTCTCACTCACCATGAGAGAACTCACACTAGACAAAAACCTTATCAGTGCTCTGAATGCTGTAAAAGCTTCAGTCATAAATCCAGCCTTACTGTACATGAAAGGACCCACACTGGACAAAAACCTTACCAGTGCTCTGAGTGCCGGAAAGGATTCAGTCAGAGATCCAGTTTAATTGAACACGAGAGAACTCATACTGGACTAAAACCTTATTAGTGCTCTGAGTGCCGGAAAAGCTTCAGTCAGAAATCCAACCTTACTGTGCATGCACGAACCCACACTGGGCATAAACGGTATCAGTGCTCTGAATGCCACAAAAACTTCAGATTGAAAACAACTCTCACTAGACATGAGAGAACTCACACTGGGGATAAACCTTATTAGCTTTTTGAATGCTGGAAATGTTTCAGTCGGAAATCTGGTCTCACTCAACCTGCGAGAACTTACCTGGAAAAAACCTCATCATTGTTCTAAATGCCAGGGAAGAGTCTGCTGGAGATTCAGTTTCATTCAACAAGAGAGAACCCACAATGAGAAAGAAAATGACTTGTGCTCTCAATGTGACAAAAACTTTAGTTGTAAATGTAACCTTTCTACATAAGAGAGACAATGTGGGAAAATAAAAGGTGCTCGCTGTAAACCCTGGGGGAGGAGCTTTCAGACTCGCAAAACATTTACATGAAGCAGCCACAAAGACATTGATTGTCCATCAAACTGTCTACTGAGAAAAGCACACAGCGTGGGATGGAAATGCTTGAATTAACCTCATTCTTTTGTAACTATTTGTGGCCTCATTCCATTCAGCGTGTTTTTTTTGCTGAGTGTTTATAATCCATGGCTCTGACTCACAGAGTACATTCGATCCTGAACTTTGAGGCCACGCCTCCAAGGATCAGGAATGCTTGAACCTCAAACTGTTTCCAGCCTTAACGAGCCTCACCAGGGGGCTGCAGCAGGAGTCCCTTTGTCATAGGTCTCTATGGGACCAACATCTGTTTATGTCTGTACCACGTAGGGTTGATCATTGAGAAAAACTAAAGGTGATGGATGGACTGGTAGTTAATCTCTGCAACATCCCGCCACATCATTCTCTAGTCTCTGTGTAACTACAGACGAGGCCAGCCATATGCAAACCATTCTTGGCGTCATCCTAAATAGTCCTAATTGTCACGTCCTCTCTGGCTCCTCAGGATCAGGGTGATACTATATGGGGTCCACCTCCTGACTTCCCCCACACTCTGACTATTGAAATATACAGAGTATAGAGATAATCAAGCGAGGGATGGGAAAGGGTAGGAACTGCGGTGGAAAGGGATTACCTGTAACAGAAAAGCATAACATTAATACTGTACAGCAATCCTTTCTACTCTCATATGTTCTCGCTTTAATCCTAACTATACCTTATAGGTCTTTCCCAACAAGATGTTCTTCTTGCGAACAGATAAACAACACCACCTGTAAAAGACAATAACCATTCATCAACACCACACCAGTAACCGAGTATTGAAACACAAAAAATCCTTTTACTCAATCATACTCACATCCACACCCCGCGGATCCCAGAACAAAAATAGAACAAAATTATCCTTCTCCAAAGATTAAAAATAGGGTTCAAATCCAGTAAGTTCTTGGTGGAAACAACTCAGTCTCAGTCTTGAGCCAAGAAAGAAAATACAGTTTAGGGTTCCACCCAACGTGGAAAAAACACAAAAGGAAATCCAGAACTTTAGTCTCCCACAAGTATACTGTCTGAACAGGATAGGAAGTCACTCAGGAATATATATATATATCTTAGCATATATCAATGAGGCCAAGTGTTTGTCAATGAAAAGGTACAACTATACCCTTTGAAGATCGAGTCCAGGGTGAGATGCTGCCGTGGCTCCTTATCTGAAAATCACCAGACACAGAAGGAATCCACAAGTTCTCCGCAGCCGCGAGAGAACTCACTTCTGTGATCCACACGCTCAGAAGAGCGGTGATCAGGAATACAGCCCGACGCAGCCGCGACCGGGAGAGGAACAAGAGCAGTTCACGCTCAGCCGAGCGGAACACAAGAAGACGCCCGCCGCAGCCACGAGCGGGCAAAAATGAAGGAATCCGGATCGCGTCCTCACGGAAGATGAGACGCGAGGTGGTACAGCGGCTCAGCCGAGCCTCCAGCGATACATGGATCTAATCCCCAGGAAAACAATGGGAAGGAACACAGGAATCCAATCCTCTAACAGCACGGCTGTTGACAGAGTCCAGGAAAGCCAGAATCACGTACAACGCTATCGCTTTGTCACGTGATTTTTATCAACTAGCGCTGCTTCTGCCTGAAGGCATTCTGGGACATGTAGTTCTCGATGTCTGTAACAATGTAGGCGCATGCAGATCTCAGTTCCTGACACTAATGACTTCTGTTCCAAAAGGACACAGCCTCGTATTACAAAGATCCACATGAGTGGCCTCTTTCCATCTTCTTTTTGTTTCAAATGGAACCTGCTATCCCCTTAACCATGCCTCAGGCCTGCCACGTTCCATGCTTTGGCTCTTATCCTCAACCTTGAACCATTTCCATAACTTGGAAGCTCCGAAGACTTTGCAGCTGTTGTAACTGCTTGAAGTTTCACACATTTTGATGGCCGTGGATTCAGGTTCAACTTGATGACCCAACTCTACTCTGTGGGAATTTTGCACTTCAAGCCACTTCTGTACAGCTCGTCACCTTCTGAGACTGATTCAGCCAAAAACCTTGCATCAAATTCCAGTGTTAATCATTACCTGAGACTAAACTTATCTTTGTCCTCTCGGGCATAGCTCCCAAAGTCAGCTACAATTTTGTAGGTGACTTCCTGATTGATTCAGTAGAACTGCTTGTTTTTTATTTATTTACCTTTTTGTTTGGATTTGACAGTTGTTTTTGCTAATTAATAATCCTTAAATCACAGCCCACCTTTAGATTTTGCTTCTGAATAATTATTAAATATTCTTTTTGCTCTAAACTTGGTTTGAATCTTACAGTTCCTTGTCTATTTTTAATAAACTGTATTGAAATTTGTGACTTTTACTGTTTTGCTTTTCCTTCGAGCGTGTCTTAGGCCATACTGCTCAAGCCACGTTACCAAAAGCGTGCTAAGAACACTTTAGTAGAAGACACATTTACCTTTGCTGGCCAAAGTTTGGAAAAAGCAAAGCAGGCTGACTCCAGAAAGCACTCTAAGGTTACGGTCTTAGGTGGCGTCTGCACCACCTGTAGATGCAAAAATCAAAGATTATGAGGGAAGCTGTTGGTAGCTGTGCCCCGGGAATTTGAGACTGCCTCTCAAACAGTCTCAAACAGTTGAAAGAGCTCAAGAGGCACCCGTCAGAGATTCATGTCTCAGCAACTAAGACTGCCCGTTCCTGTCATACAACACTCACACTGAATCACACTCCCTGTGCAATGTACAAACTTTTACATAAACAAGTTGTGTTGTGCTTTGTGAACAGGCTTTCACCCCCCTTTGTATGCAAATGAGTTTCTGTGATCAGACACCCCAGGCTCCCATCTCTTCTAGTGCTGTGATAATGTGAGAACTGTAACGAGATCACAAACAAGGGCTGTATTGAGAAATAATCGTCTTCCAAGTCACACAGTAGTTTGTAGTTCTTTATTAGTATTTTAAATGTACATCCCCCATCCCGTTCCAAGGTAGAGTAAAGTTTGCGAAGCGCGACTCTCTTGGGGCCCGCTCCCCAGATTAAGTCCATAAGAACAGAAACAGAGTCCAATTTCCTGAAGAAGTGCAGAGGCAGATAAACTAGAGTGGTCGAGAAGCAGTATAAATGTATTAACAGCATTTTTGCATTTCCACTCTACCCATGGGTTGATAGTTGCAGGGAGCCCCAAAACAACAGGGAGCTGCAAACCTTGGATATCACCTAAGTTGCCCTGTACACGTTCATTGTCGTGTGGTAAGTTCATCGCTTAATACCTGAAGATGTTAGGGTGCCACCCCAGTGCTAATTTGGGTAGCACTTCCTGTTTTAAGTTGTTAGTTTGCGCATGGGATATAAGCTGGATTTGGTCAAATTTAGCCTTAGTCTAGAAACCCTACCAAAATCGTCTAGAACATCCATCACCTGTGGTAGATACGAATGCATGTTCCTGAGGTACACAAATGCATCATCAGCATACAGTGATATGTCCTCTCAATTTGACTCACTCGGTATACTGATTGCTGGGTCCTGTGACCGAAACAGGACAGCGAACAGATCCATGGCTAGGGCGAAAGTAATCGACAGCATGCATCTTTGCTGCATTCAAAAGAAACTGAGATCTCTGCCTGTCCGGATGCGGGCCAGCATGTTTGTGTAGAGGAGATTTATCCAGTGTAATATTTTTGGCCTAGTGTCATGCCCATCAGCACTTTCATTAAGTAAAACTACTCAAGGGTGTCGAAGGCCTTCTCTATATCTAGTGAGAGTGCTGTGTATGGAGACAATTCATGAAGATTCTTTTCCATCAGCCGGAGAGGCGCCATAGGTTAAGACATATTTTTCTCCCAGGTACGAAATCATTCTGGTCTTGGTGCCAATGAAGAGAGGCAGGGGAGCAACCTGTTTGCAAGGACCTTCCTGCAAATCTTGTGGTTGGTGTACAGTGGCCAGTAGGAGCGTAGCTCCAGGGGGTCCCTGTTGGGCTAAGGCAGGACTAATATCATAGCCTCCCATAGGGATTCCGGCAATGTGCCCACCTGCCGGGCCTGTTGGTACATTTGGAGTAGCTTTGGAGAGAGGGTTGCTCTGTAGGTGAAGTAAAAGTCCACTGCGAACCCGACCATCCAAGGAGTTTTGTTGCACGCGATCTAGTCAATCATGAAGCAAATTTCCTCAGTGGTCAGGGTTTCATCTGGTGTATGTCCCTGAAGGGGGTTAAGTCTGGGGATTGTCAGTCTATTCAAATACTCATCTAATTGGGGCGCTTGCACTCCCAACACATATTTACAACAAGGGGTGGTGAGGGACAGAGTCTCTGAATTAAACAGAAAGCTCTCACCCAGTCAAGAGATCAGGGCTAGATCCAACACCGTTTTTTAGCTCACTGCACCATCCCAGTTTCAGAACCTGGCTGTATGCAAATTAGTCTGTTCCTGTCCCAGTGCATGATGGGAACAGGGCAAACCAAACTACAAAAGCCAATTCTTACACTGGGAAGGAAACAAGCTCCCGGGGACCGGTTTCTGGCATTACAGCCGTCTTCGGCCCGGTTTGCATGAATCCTGATGGTGCAATGAGCAAGGGTCTCACATCTGAGAATACCCTTCCACGCTTAGGGTGGACAAAAATATTTACAACAAGGGGTGGTGAGGGACAGAGTCTCTGAATTAAACAGAAAGCTCTCACCCAGTCAAGAGATCAGGGCTAGATCCAACACCGTTTTTTAGCTCACTGCACCATCCCAGTTTCAGAACCTGGCTGTATGCAAATTAGTCTGTTCCACTCCCAACACAGCATGGTATACAGACGTCTGGTACTACAGGAAAGCCTGGTTTATATCTGCTTGTACATTCAATATCACTCCCACCGGGGATCTGCTGGCCTTTCTGGGGGTCTTTGGGGTCAATGACCTTAGTAGCCATGCTAGTATCTGATAGTGTAGTGTTCCTAGTCTGACCACCGCCTCTCTTTACTCCTTTCGCAGAGGGGTGATTGTGTTCTAGTTTCATGCAGCTACCTCACATTTATTTCCGTTGTTCATATTGTTTGTTCAAGAGAGAGGTTCTGGGCTCGCAAAGGCATGTTTTACACAATGCTACATCTTGATGCACTGGCCTTATGTGAGACCCTTAAAGGTACCCCACTCTATCACTGTCGTATAGGCAGTCCCTTCCTTCGTCTCAAATATGGCGACATGTGTACCTTCAGTATCACAGAAGACTCTGTCCTGTAGGGCCGGGGAACACAGCCTCCTAGTAGATACTGGTGCATGTCGTCTGCCCCACTGAATCATCATTTTGAGGTGGTTGTGGTCTGAAAGTGTGTGGCCTAGACATTCAGGTCACAAGACCAAGGAAGCAACAGAGGGATTGCATAGGAGCAAGCCGATTCTGGTGTGCAGTTAGTGTAATGGTGAGAACAACGAGTATTCTCGTGTACGAGGATTCATCTGCCACCGGATGTTTCACATCTGGGTAAGCATAACCCAGTCCACAATGCGTGGGTCATTCTGATTACATTCTCATGTAGTGGTAGGGGAAGGATCTATTTAGGGAGGTGTCATGGGCAGAATTAAAGTCCCAACCCCATATACTCGGCATTGCCAGGGCTTGTATCAAGGGCTTGGATGAAGTACAACTGTCTCAAACTCAACACAGACAAGATGGAAGTCCTCATTTTTGGGAACAACACCTCACCATGGAATGACCCATGGTGTCCCATGGAGCACTGCATACCCCCCCATCAACATACCATGCCCATAACCTCTGGATCATTCTGGATAGCAAGCTATCGATGAAAAAACAAGGCAATGCAGTCTCATCCACCTGCTGCCACACCCTTTGCAGGCTCCACAAGACCTTCAGTTGGCTCCCAGCAAACACCAGAAGGACCATCATGCAAGCCCTCATCACTAGCAGACTGGACACTGGAAACACAATCTGTGTAAGAATCACTGCACGCCTCCAGATGAGACTCCAGACAATACAGAACTCAGTGGCAAGACTCATACTCAATCTCCCAGAAGGATCCAAGTCACAGCCCATCTCAAGAAACTACACTGGCTGCCGATTCAGAAGAGATGCCAGTTCAAGATGATGTCATGCCTACATGGCCTTGCACAACGTAGGACCAGCATACACAACAAATGCCTGACCTTCCACTATCAATCAATCAATCAATCAATCAATCAATCAATCAAAATTACTTTATTCGGTATACAGCAATACCATAAAAGTACAATACAGTTATGTTATGTTATGTTATGTTATCAGGCATTTTTATAGCGCTCGGCTACTCTAAAAGAGTGTCCCGGCGCTTTTCACAGGCAACTTACAGTGTAAGATCAACATAACAGGTAAAAACAGACCCCGAAAGAAAAGGAAAAAGAAAACCGTCTAAGCAGAGAGATTAAAAAGCCACGTCTTCAAATTCTTCCTAAATTGAAGCAGGTTGGGGGTGCTACGCAGTGCCAATGGAAGCGAATTCCACAACTGGGAGGCCTTGAGGCTGAAAGAGCGCCCCCCCGTGCGTGCCTTCCTCACGCGTGGAACCACGGCAGTAAAAAGGGATTCTGAACGCAGTGAGCGAGCCGGGCTCAGTTAGAATTAAAAAAAAAAACAAGAAATAAAACCTTCTACCGGGTACCTAGACAGTTGGTACAAAATATTAGCAAATAACAGAGCAAATCATCGTGGGTAATAAGGTTGAAAATGTGCTGAAAGTTAGAAAGTCTAACACTCCTGAGCAGATTACACTCAAAAAGGGCAAGTTACAAAACAAGGGTAATATAAAACCAACATGGTAAAAAAGGAAAAACCCCCAAGCATAAAATTCATCTGTGTAAAAAACAAGGAGAAGGGCATCATAAGTGTTGGTACCAAAGAGAAAAAAGGATAATTTAACGACCAGTGTCATAATCCCCTGTCCTTAGTATTTCTCAGTCTTGCGGCCATCCTTAGGAAATTAACAGTGCAAAAAAGTGTGAAGGCCTCCTCAGACAATTTCAAGAACAATAGCGCAACCTTTCCGTGTTTGAACCTAGCATTCTTTAAAATGCTCTTTAAAAACAACTTCCTGGGGTGACCGTAATAGGGGCACAACAAAACAAAATGGAGCATGTCCTGCGGAGACTTATAGTCGCAGCCGCAGGGGCCCCTCAACTCTATGGATGATAGAAACCCCGAAGGACACCCCAGTGTGTTATGGAGTAGGTTCAACCTAAATCTAGTCATCAGGAATCTGTCCTGAGCATTATAAAAATAAGACAGGTATGGTTCCAAACCTGGGCTGGATTTAGCCAAGAGGTGGGCTCTCACGGATGGTTTTACCATCTCTGTGTCTTCCCTGATGGAGGCCTTGTTCTTTAAGAAAGCGGACTGAACAATCGCCTTGTCCCGGGCTAACAAGGATCTCGGGGTGTTAAAATAATCAGCAAAACCCAGGCCCAACAGGGTCTCCCTGGTAATGCAATCAGTTATTATCTGTTTGCTTAGAGCCGCTTCAGGGTTAGTCCATATTTTAAGCCAGCAAGTGAGAGGTTTCAATTGAATCTCATCTCTGATGTAAATGAGACCTAACTCTTCGTGGATTTAATAGGAGGGGGTGCTCAAATGTCAAAGGAATTAATTTTCTTCTATTTGGATCCTTAATGGGTCAATGAAACCCCAAATCTCACTGTCATATAGTGCTTTGGCATTACAGATGGCCCTATACAAATTCAAGATTTGCTCAGGAGCCCAGCGACCCAACCTGAGTGCAAAATTCATGATTGCCCCGGAAGAGCTGATAAGAGATCTGCATTTCTCATCTGACAGAGTATTAAACCTGATGCGGCTATCAAATAAAATTCCCAGATAAGAAAATGCCTGCAATTTTTCTAGACAGTGGATGCAGATCCTAAAGGTGAATTTCCTGCCTGGCCTTTTTCCCATCTCCATGATGTATGATTTGGAGAGATTAGCGGACAGGTCCGGGTTCTCCATGAAGATGACAAAGCCATCAATGAGGTGCTGAAGGCCCCGCGCAGTACGTGACAGAAGTACTGGTCGTCCGCGTAAAGCAGAACCGGGATCCCTCTTCTACCTATCCTCGGACTGTCCACCCCTAATGCTCCCAGTGCCTTATCTAAACCATTAATATATAAAGTAAATAAGAAAGGCGCCAGGATGCAGCCCTGTCTCACTCCCCTAGAGCAAGGGAAAGAATCAGAAATTTCTCCCTCGTCATTGTATCTGCCCTGGGCTGAAGTGTACTGGTGCAAAGTGCTTAAAATATTAACCAGTCCTGAATCCACGGCCAAAGCCCCCAATAGCTCCCACAGTTTCTTATGGTTAACCCGGTCGACTGCTGCTGTGAGGTCTATGAAAGCCAAGTACACCGTCTCATCGCTGGCGACAGTGTACTTGGCGACAAGGAGATAAAAGTTGAGACATTGGTCAGAGGTTGAGCGACCCGGCCTGAAGCCATACTGTATATCCGAAATGATGTCATGTTCATCTGCCCAATCCATAAGCCGATTAAGAATAGCTCTCCCCATGACTTTCACTGTGACATCAATGAGGGAAATAAGCCTGTAACATTGTGGGTTACCTTTGTTACCCTTTTTGAAGATTGGGACAATTGTCGCAGTAAACCAGGATGACAGCATCCCTGCCTCCACTGCCGTATTGATCACTCTTAATAAAATAGAAGCCCACAAGTCTACCTGGGTTAATAGGAGATCTGGAGGGATCCCATCCGGGCCCGGGGTCTTATTGCGGGTTAAGCCCTCAATTCCTGCTTTTATCTCACCTAAAGAAAATGGGGTTTCAACAACCCTTTGATTTCCTATCCCTGCTGATGGTACTAAATTGCTCGTACTCTCATGATTATAGAGGCCTTGACAGTGCTCCACCCAAGCCTCTGGCAGGACGTGGCAGACAGGCTTGGATTTATTCTTATCCTGAAAACAGGGTTTATTTAGAATTTTCCAGAAGGCAGTCATATCCCTTGATTCAGCCACTTCCCTCAGATTCTCCCAAGCCTGCTATTGCAATGAAGTTTTGCGTTGTTTTAGTGCCTGTTTATACCTCCCCCGGCAAGTGGACACCGTTGTCTTATCTTTGGGAACAATCTTTAAAGCTGCCTCCAGTTCCCTCAAGGCACTAGAGCCTTGCTGATCAAACCACCTGTGAGTATCCTCATCCTCTTTTGGCGTTCTACGTCTAAGCAGGCCGTCAATACAATGTGCTACTCCCTCAAATGCATTGATGTGGTCCACCTCCTCTACTGTTGGGTCTAGACACTTCCAGACCTGCTGGGTTTTCTCCGTCAGTAGTGCCCTGTAGAATTTATCACAATTGATGTTTGACCATCTCAGTCTCCTTCCCAGTCCGTGGCTGTAAAGGAGCCTCTGGTCTACTTACGATGGGAATGTTTAACTGAGTCAGGGTCCCTTAGGATCAACACCAGGGGGTTATGGTCACTAAAGGTGCTAAACTCCACATTAAAACTTAATATTCGACATATTAAGGAGCTTGGAACAAAAATAAAATCAATAACAGAGCCCCTTCCCTTCCCTTTAAAAGTTGGGAGGATACGATAGTCCCCCGCTGCTCCTATCAAATCCATCGTGTCATGTGTGCCCAACAGCTTGCTTAACTCAAATCCCTCCCTGCTGTGTTCCATGTGCAGTCCCTCTTCCCTTGGGCAAGCGGACCATTCCCCCTTACTGCTAATTAAGTGGGGGCACAAGTGACAATTAAAATCTCCCAACACCCCCAGTTGGGCGCTAGCAACCCCATGCGGTTCTAATCCTATCAACCTATGTTCCAGCTCTACCAAGCTGGCTAATGTCTGTCCGCCCTTGATGGCATTACAAAAATTAATAAAAATTAATTTTAATCCCTTGTTCGTAAACCGTATTCCCTGTGTGCATTCTGAATCCCAAACTAAGTCCTCCCATTTCCCATGTAACCTCAAATCCACATAAGTAATTAGGCCTCCCTTGGCTTGCCCTGAAGAGGATCTACATGCTGGAACAGAATACATTTTGTAGCATTCCAGTGCTAGTGCGCTACAATCTGCCTCCCACGTTTCTTGCAGACAAATAATGTTAAATCTCCTGAAATATCCTAGCCAGTCCTAATTTTTTAGTTTACTGGACAAGCCTGCTATGTTCCAGCAGATTATATTAATATTTCCCTGCCCTCCTACTACTGGAGGGTTAGACATTTGGTCAATGTGCCCAGTTAAAGTTGCAACTAATCTACGTGGATTTGTCTCTATATCCAGCGTGCTATGGGCTCCATGAATAAGGGGCGTTTTTGACATCACCGTCATCTCCTAGACTAACCCTTCATTATCCCTGCTGTGGTGCACATCCTCCTGTGCCACCCCTTGTCCTAGGATTGGCCCCCCCAACCAGTCAATCTAATTCACTTAAGGCGGAAACACTTTGGAGTGGCGCGTATCGATTAAATAATGGTTCTGGACGATCCCCCCAGGTTGACCTTGCAGGCTTTCGCCTCAGATCTTACCTGTTCATAGGGTGTATCAGGTCTCTGTAAAAGAAACTAAGTGGGAGCAGTCTGATGCTAGTACCACACTCCTCCTGGTAGGTCCCCCCACTTTTGATAATGCAAAAGTTCTCTGGCCATTACCGGATATCTAAAGTTTAAAATTACAGTCTCCCGGGAAACCCTTCCTGCTATTTCCGATCCATGACACTCTTCTGGCCATTAGAATATGCCTGTGATTCTAATGTTAAAGCCTAAATTATTGGCCAACCAATGAACTGTTTTGTTGATCAAGGAGCGTGTGGTTTCTTCCCTCACGTCTCTACATGCTGGGATCCCTGTCAGAACTACTGTGTAGGGGCTTGCAGCTGGTGGGAGGTCTAGTACGGGTAAATCCCGGGTGTCCAATGCCTGCTCCTCTAGTGATGACCCTGGTTCTTCGGGTTTAGTAGGTCTACCCCCGGAAGATCTAGTTATAGCACCAGTGTTAGATCTGTGCTCTAGAGTAAAGTCCCAAGACATTCAACTGATAAGAAACCTTTAGTGTATTTCCCTTATATCTCAAAAAGCCAGATTGACGTAAATGATGTACAGTGTTATGCAATTAAAACCATGTGTTCAACAAATCAAGAATCCTAAGGAGTGTGTATGTTATAAATAATACAATTTATTACAAATCAATTAAAACAATGTAGTACAATAAGATAATAGTGCCAAATATTCAGTGCAATTACAGTATAAAGATAAAATCAATAGAAAATACACAGTTAAAAATGATCAAAGAATCACAGTTGTTGGAGTTGTCGACGCAGCGTTTCGGTGTATGAATGATACCACCTTCTTCAGGACAAACAATTCTATACAATAGAACATTACAATTAGATACATATCATGGAATTCTTTAGCATTCTTTTAAAAAAAACATGATTAATACTGTTTTTAGGCACATTTTTAATACACACAACAATAGGGTATTTCTATTGGTCAAATAGGGCTTCTCGTTGGTACATCGTTCAGGCATTTGAGGTATAACAGGCTATACACATGGTTCTTAAATATGGTCACAGAAGGTAGCCATTCTAGGTAGCATCTGAGGGAAAATCATAATGCATACCTGTGAGTTAGTAATTTACTATCCCTCTCATATTCAATTTCGGAGGGAATTAGGATCGATGTCCCTCAATTTTGTAGAGCATCTGGTCTGTTTAAATCCAGTAAACGGTCCCTTTCTGCAAGGAATACAAGGTCATCATGCTTGTTTTTTTAAAATTCTAAACAAGAAGTTTGTTTTGTCCAATTGGACCCCTTGATAATAGTTAGCCTATGTCTATTTACCTTATTATCTCAGGAACTTTGCATTGATGAGGCTAATGCTGGAGGGGGGCCACCGTATTATAGATATAAAACTGGAAGTAAAATGAGGCAGAAATTATATTTTTTGCACAGTCTATACATCTGGGTAATTGTACATTATCCCTGGTGGTCTCAAATGGATAGGTGGAGTAGGATACAATGAAACTAAACGATATTAATTTTTTAGAGAAAGGGGGCTATGGTGATAGGTGGTAAACCCCAATGCTCCTGTTAGTAGTACATTGCCATTAGTCGAGAATTAGAACTCTTGCCACGATTGATATTCAGGGCTTTAGCGATTATATAGTTTTACTCACCCACTAAAATGGGGTTCAATGTCCCTCAATGCAGCGTCGCTGGATACCTTTAATTCTGCAGGCAGCGTCGGAGACTCTTTGAACAGGGTCTTTCCTCAATTTGACCTGTGTGGGGTTACATTGCAAGCATTGTTTCTTTGTTTATATACTAAAGAATGGATACATTCATTTCTATTAATAGACTTGTCTTTTTACTTTGCAGGCTAAGGGAGAAGATAAGTTATCCGGTGTTTGTATAATTTTGGGCACCTCTCTTGTGATGTTGTGAGAGAATTCTATGATCAGTGTCGACCTTTATTAATTTTGGTCGCAATTAGATGTTATTCTAATTCAGTTACCCCCTGTTTTTGTCTGTAATATAATACTGATACCAGAGGTAAGTGTCTTTTGGGGCACTCTACCGGTTTAGCCTTTTGGTTATTTAGCCTGTATCTACAACAACAGTGTCATTAGAGGTTTTAAAAAAAAATCCGTATTATTTTAGTTACAGGTCTCATTCTCTGTCTCTGTGCATAAACCGTGCTATGTATTGTGTGTCCTTAGTGGGGTAGCGACACACCCTCTTTGACTTTGCTTATATTGTCTGGATTCCTACTCTGAAACTTATTGCAAATAAAACTGCTGCTGGTTACATTAGCAGTTACTACTACTTATTGGGCTCATTGCACTACTTCTACTTTTAGATCTGTGCTCTAGCCTCTCCTCCCTTGTCTGCCCGTTGTCTTCCCTAGAACTAGATGGTCCTAGGTACTTGCTCTTATTGGTTCCCTCTATTGGATTCTTCTTTACCACCTCTTGCCTAGACATGTGCAGGACTATGTCATTGTTTGCCCCTGCCATGCGATCTACTGAATGTGCTACCTTGGGGTGTGTACTAGTCTCAGCGTCCCCCCTCCCCATAGGCCATGGCCCCTTCACCATTGAGGCCACAGTACTACCTTGTGTGAGTAGCTACGAAAGTTGCCCTTCTATCACGTTCAGTCTCTCATACAGGGGCCCCAGATGAGAGGTTAATAGCGTCTCCAACTTTGACATTAGTTCTCCGTCCCTTCCCTGCGGCGTCGCTGTCTCTCTGCAGTTCTGACACAGGGTGGGGGTTGTAGATACCCCTTCTTCAGTAACCCCCTTCACTTTCACTCCTCCCCTCTGCCTTGGTTTTTTTGAAATATGTTGTCCCCCTCTCCTTGAGCTGTTAGCTAGTGCCTTGGCCTCAGCTAAGGCGGTGGTCGTAGTTGATGTACCCTTGGCCTGCAGGGCCTTTTTGAATCGGGATTGGACTGGACCTTGGGGTGAGTATTTTGTCTGCCACGTCTATAGATATGACATCCTCCTCTTCCCCTAACCTTACTAAGTCAAGTGTCATGGAAATGCGGCCTGTTATACCCTCCCCCTCTTGTGTGGTGTTATGCGTCTAATTACGGTCATCGTCCATTGACTCAATGGCTTGTAGAGATAGGTCCACCCTCAATGGTGATAAGGTAGTATGAATTGTAGCCTTAGTGATGGCACTGGCTACCGTGTTGTGTTGACCAGGGGGAATCCCAGTAGTGGGGGGTGGACACCTAGCTATAGAACCCATGGACAATCTCTTGTGTTCTATTAGCTTATCCAATGAGAGCCTCTTTTCAGTCAACTGAATTTAATGGATTAACAGGGACTCAGCCCTTATTAGAAAAGCATCCAAAGTCCCCCTTGCCCCCCCCCCCCCCCCCGGAGCTGAGCTTGCCTCTTTGCGTTTACTCATATCACAGGTAATGGCAACAATCCCCAGAATATGATGAGAATGATCCCACAATCCCCAGAATATGATGAGAATGATCCCCTATAGGAGGACAATATTCAGTACCTTATGATAGAAAACACTCTGGCATTTCTCAGTCCGGCACAACCTCTTTATAGCCGCCTCCTGGGGCTTGGCGATACAAATCTGGGACTGTGGATATTACACCCGACTCCAACCCCCAACCTTGATTGGAGTTTCTCTTAGTCCTGAGGGTTCTGTAAGTCCATAGATGACAATTAAGGGGGGTGGCCCAGCCCGGCCTCTTTCGGCCTCTGATGGGCGCGGGCGGGTCCGCGCTGCGTGGGGCCTCGTCGATTAAATGCGCCTCCTGGCGCTGAGCGATGATGCGGTCAGCTAGCGCAACCACAGGCCTCTGGGAAATGCAGTTCCTTACTGCGAGAGGCTGGCGAGTCCATGATTAGATGCGGCGGTGAATGCAGGATAGCAGCGTTTCCTCCTCCAAGGGAACAAGGAGCCGGTAAGAGAAACAGGCAGGGTTTGCAGCGTCCCACGCTGCGTGGGGCCTCGGTCGATTAAATGCGCCTCCTGGCGCTGAGCGATGACGCGGTCAGCTAGCGCCACCACAGGCCTCTGGGAAATGCAGTTCCTAACTGCGAGAGGCTGGTGAGTCCGTGATTAGATGCGGCGGCGACCGCAGGATAGCCGCGTTTCCCCCTCCAAGGGCACAAGGAGCCGGTAAGAGAAACAGGTAGCATACTGCATCTTGGTCAGTGTAATGCACATTCCTACCAAGGCACACTCATGTGTCTCCAGCCCGACTGTAAGGTTGATCTGGTCAGCCCGATGCAGCCCCACTTCCATTGCCAGAGCGTCCAGTTTAGGTCTGAGTGTGACCTTCACATCTTTGATTGCTCGCAAATGTTTGTCAAAGTGCTCTCCCTGGGCATGTGAACTCTGTGGGGCAGTGGTCTGTAGAGCCTCTTGTTGGAAGAGAGGATACTGAGGTTCCTTCCTCCCACTGTCCGTGTCTCCCTTGTGCTGCCGTTTCTTGACGGTCTTTGTGCCGGAGTGAGTCGAGAGGGGTCTGCATCTGAAGTACTGCGAAGGCTTACTGTGCAACCCTCTATTCAATAGGACGTGTCCACCCCAGCAATCACTGCTGCCAGGTAGGTGTAAGGAATCTCCCCTCTGGCGCCCGCTCTTCACCCCTCTAATCAATAGGACACGTCCGCCCCAGCAGTCACTGCTGCCAGGTAGGTGTAAGGGATCTCCCCTCTGGTGCCCGCTCTTTCTCCTTTGTTCCTCATCAGTGCGATGAAGTAGTCAATGTTGATGTGCCCAGCTAGGGCACTGTCTAAGTGCAGGGGTGGTGATTGGTTCCCTGCCTTCTAGTAAGGGGAGAAGGTCAGCACATGTGGGACCCTTTACATGGGTCTAAATGCTCCATATCCTCCTCGGTCCCGCCAGCCCAGGGCACCAGGCTCACTTAAGGTGTTCTCAGCGCATCTCAAGGTGTTAGTCTATAGTGAGAAAGAGAGCAACAATTTGTATTCACCGGCTATGCGGGAGCATAATGCCCAGTCTTCTGTGCCTGGCCCAATTATCAGGTTCCTCTGTTTAGCATAGTAGCCCCATAGGGCCAGGGAAGGTTGGTGCACCTTGTTGTGGTGGCGGGGGACGACCTGCTCGGCATGTATCACAGGCCTGGATCCTGGGATCAAGCAGAGTGCCTCTTGCCCATGATCGTCTCTTAGTGGGCATCTCCTGCTGGGGGTGCCTTACCAGTGTTATCTAGACCAGCTTCCCTCTAGGCCTGTCTCTGCGATATCTCCCCCTCTACCACTGCCGACCGGCCCCGGCCCCGGCCCCGGCCTCAGAAGGCCAGAGCAATCCATGGGAGACCACGGCTACAGATGCACGCAGGCTGCGGCTCTCTGGGTGGGTCACGGCACACTGGAGAGTCTTTCAATAGTGGGGACACTCTGGCTGCACCTCCGCAGCATCAGTGTGGTCCCTGATGTTCGTCGGTGCCTCTTATGTGTGTAGGGAGCTGTCAGGGTGATGTCAGATGGGCTCGCCTCAAGAAGCTTCTTCAATCCACGCCCTGCTCAGTCGACATCTAAGTCAAATCAGAGCTCCATCTTAGGGTCATGGAACGTAGAGGTGACATGAAATATACTGCCCACTGTGCAGTGCTGTGCCGGGAGTGTTTTCTGGTCGTTATCATTCCCACTAGGTGAATCAGGGACAAAGCGAAACTCTAAACCCTCTTTCATAAGTGAATAACACACTAAAAAGTGCATTAAGAAGCATGGGGTATGATTTAAAATATGTACTTATAAAGCCCAAGGGTAGTGCATAAAATATGAACGGTAACCACACAGAATGCAAAAATAAATGTAGTAGTGCATGACATGGTCAGGGAAAGTAACATGAACTTTTCTAATATGGTTGGGAAGTTCTTTCGTCCTACCACCCTAGATCTTCTTCCAAGCTCTATGCTAAAACATAGCACAAGCAGTACATAGAAACCCTGTGAATCGGGTTTCTTGAGATGGATCGCTCAGCATACCTTCTCTCGATGTTTGGCTGTTCTCTATCACAGCTTTGCCCAGGTATGATATCAATCAATCAATCAATCAATCAGTAATCTTATAAAGCACAACTGCTCACCCGTGAGGGTCTCAAGGAGCTGAGTGTGTGTGGGGGGTGGGTCTGCAATTCAGTGGAAGAGCCAGGTCTTGAGGTCATTCCTGAATCGTGGCAGCGATGGTGAGTGCCTGAGGTGCAGAGGCAGGGAGCTCCAGGTCTTGAGGTCATTCCTGAATCGTGGCAGCAGTGGTGAGTGCCTGAGGTGCAGAGGCAGGGAGCTCCAGGTCTTGAGGTCATTCCTGAATTGTGGCAGCAGTGGTGACTGCCTGAGGTGCAGAGGCAGGGAGCTCCAGGTCTTGAGGTCATTCCTGAATTGTGGCAGCAGTGGTGACTGCCTGAGGTGCAGAGGCAGGGAGCTCCAGGTCTTGAGGTCATTCCTGAATTCTGGCAGCAGTGGTGAGTGCCTGAGGTGCAGAGGCAGGGAGCTCCAGGTCTTAAGGTCATTCCTGAATTGTGGCAGCAGTGCTGAGTGCCTGAGGTGCAGAGGCAGGGAGATCCAGGTCTTGACGTCATTCCTGAATTGTGGTAGCAGTGGTGAGTGCCTGAGGTGCAGAGGCAGGGAGCTCCAGGTCTTGAGGTCATTCCTGAATTGTGGCAGCAGTGGTGAGTGCCTGAGGTGCAGAGGCAGGGAGCTCCAGGTCTTGAGGTCATTCCTGCATTGTGGCAGCAGTGGTGAGTGCCTGAGGTGCAGAGGCGGGGAGCTCCAGGTCTTGAGGTCATTCCTGAATTGTGGCAGCAGTGGTGAGTGCCTGAGGTGCAGAGGCGGGGAGCTCTAGGTCTTGAGGTCATTCCTGAATTGTGGCAGCAGTGGTGACTACCTGAGGTGCAGAGGCAGGGAGCTCCAGGTCTTGAGGTCATTCCTGAATTGTGGCAGCAGTGGTGAGTGCCTGGGGTGCAGAGGCAGGGAGCTCCAGGTCTTGAGGTCATTCCTGAATTCTGGCAGCAGTGGTGAGTGCCTGAGGTGCAGAGGCAGGGAGCTCCAGGTCTTGAGGTCATTCCTGAATTCTGGCAGCAGTGGTGAGTGCCTGAGGTGCAGAGGCAGGGAGCTCCAGGTCTTGAGGTCATTCCTGAATTCTGGCAGCAGTGGTGAGTGCCTGAGGTGCAGAGGCAGGGAGCTCCAGGTCTTGAGGTCATTCCTGAATTGTGGCAGCAGTGGTGAGTGCCTGAGGTGCAGAGGCAGGGAGCTCCAGGTCTTGAGGCCATTCCTGAATTGTGGCAGCTGTGGTGAGTGCCTGAGGTGCAGAGGCAGGGAGCTCCAGGTCTTGAAGTCATTCCTGAATTCTGGCAGCAGTGGTGACTGCCTGAGGTGCAGAGGCAGGGAGCTCCAGGTCTTGAGGTCATTACTGAATTGTGGCAGCAGTGGTGAGTGCCTGAGGTGCAGAGGCAGGGAGCTCCAGGTCTTGAGGTCATTCCTGAATTGTGGCAGCAGTGGTGAGTGCCTGAGGTGCAGAGGCAGGGAGCTCCAGGTCTTGAGGTCATTCCTGAATTGTGGCGGCGATGGTGAGTGCCTGAGGTGCAGAGGCGGGGAGCTCCAGGTCTTGAGGTCATTCCTGAATTGTGGCGGCGATGGTGAGTGCCTGAGGTGCAGAGGCAGGGAGCTCCAGGTCTTGAGGTCATTCCTGAATCGTGGCAGCAATGGTGAGTGCCTGAGGTGCAGAGGCAGGGAGCTCCAGGTCTTGAGGTCATTCCTGAATCGTGGCGGCAATGGTGAGTGCCTGAGGCGCAGAGGCAGGGAGCTCCAGGTCCTGAGGTCATTCCTGAATCGTGGCAGCAGTGGTGAGTGCCTGAGGCGCAGAGGCAGGGAGCTCCAGGTCTTGAGGTCATTCCTGAATTGTGGCAGCAGTGGTGAGTGCCTGAGGCGCAGAGGCAGGGAGCTCCTGGTCTTGAGGTCATTCCTGAATCGTGGCAGCGATGGTGAGTGCCTGAGGTGCGGAGGCAGGGAGCTCCAGGTCTTGAGGTCATTCCTGAATCGTGGCAGCAGTGGTGAGTGCCTTAGGTGCAGAGGCAGGGAGATCCAGGTCTTGAGGTCATTCCTGAATTGTGGCAGCGATGATGAGTGCCTGAGGTGCAGAGGCAGGGAGCTCCAGGTCTTGAGGTCATTCCTGAATTGTGGCAGCAATGGTGAGTGCCTGAGGTGCAGGGGCAGGGAGCTCCAGGTCTTGAGGTCATTCCTGAATTGTGGCAGCAATGGTGAGTGCCTGAGGTGCAGGGGCAGGGAGCTCCAGGTCTTGAGGTCATTCCTGAATCGTGGCAGCAGTGGTGAGTGCCTGAGGTGCAGAGGCAGGGAGCTCCAGGTCTTGAGGTCATTCCTGAATCGTGGCAGCAGTGGTGAGTGCCTGAGGTGCAGAGGCAGGGAGCTCCAGGTCTTGATGTCATTCCTGAATTCTGGCAGCAGTGGTGAGTGCGTGAGGTGCAGAGGCAGGGAGCTCCAGGTCTTGAGGTCATTTCTGAATTGTGGCAGCAGTGGTGAGTGCCTGAGGTGCAGAGGCAGGGAGCTCCAGGTCTTGAGGTCATTCCTGAATTGTGGCAGCAGTGGTGAGTGCCTGAGGTGCAGAGGCAGGGAGCTCCAGGTCTTGAGGTCATTCCTGAATTGTGGCGGCGATGGTGAGTGCCTGAGGTGCAGAGGCGGGGAGCTCCAGGTCTTGAGGTCATTCCTGAATTGTGGCGGCGATGGTGAGTGCCTGAGGTGCAGAGACAGGGAGCTCCAGGTCTTGAGGTCATTCCTGAATCGTGGCGGCAATGGTGAGTGCCTGAGGCGCAGAGGCAGGGAGCTCCAGGTCCTGAGGTCATTCCTGAATCGTGGCAGCAGTGGTGAGTGCCTGAGGCGCAGAGGCAGGGAGCTCCAGGTCTTGAGGTCATTCCTGAATTGTGGCAGCAGTGGTGAGTGCCTGAGGTGCAGAGGCAGGGAGCTCCAGGTCTTGAGGTCATTCCTGAATCGTGGCAGTGATGGTGAGTGCCTGAGGTGCGGAGGCAGGGAGCTCCAGGTCTTGAGGTCATTCCTGAATCGTGGCAGCAGTGGTGAGTGACTGAGGTGCAGAGGCAGGGAGCTCCAGGTCTTGAGGTCATTCCTGAATCGTGGCAGCAATGGTGAGTGCCTGAGGTGCAGAGGCAGGGAGCTCCAGGTCTTGAGGTCATTCCTGAATTGTGGCAGCGATGATGAGTGCCTGAGGTGCAGGGGCAGGGAGCTCCAGGTCTTGAGGTCATTCCTGAATTGTGGCAGCGATGATGAGTGCCTGAGGTGCAGAGGCAGGGAGCTCCAGGTCTTGAGGTCATTCCTGAATCGTGGCAGTGATGGTGAGTGCCTGAGGTGCGGAGGCAGGGAGCTCCAGGTCTTGAGGTCATTCCTGAATCGTGGCAGCAGTGGTGAGTGCCTGAGGTGCAGAGGCAGGGAGCTCCAGGTCTTGAGGTCATTCCTGAATCGTGGCAGCAGTGGTGAGTGCCTGAGGTGCAGAGGCAGGGAGCTCCAGGTCTTGAGGTCATTCCTGAATTGTGGCAGCAGTGGTGAGTGCCTGAGGTGCAGAGGCAGGGAGCTCCAGGTCTTGAGGTCATTCCTGAATTGTGGCAGCGATGGTGAGTGCCTGAGGTGCAGAGGCAGGGAGCTCCAGGTCTTGAGGTCATTCCTGAATCGTGGCAGTGATGGTGAGTGCCTGAGGTGCGGAGGCAGGGAGCTCCAGGTCTTGAGGTCATTCCTGAATCGTGGCAGCAGTGGTGAGTGCCTGAGGTGCAGAGGCAGGGAGCTCCAGGTCTTGAGGTCATTCCTGAATCGTGGCAGCAGTGGTGAGTGCCTGAGGTGCAGAGGCAGGGAGCTCCAGGTCTTGAGGTCATTCCTGAATTGTGGCAGCAGTGGTGAGTGCCTGAGGTGCAGAGGCAGGGCGCTCCAGGTCTTGAGGTCATTCCTGAATTGTGGCAGCAATGGTGAGTGCCTGAGGTGCAGGGGCAGGGAGCTCCAGGTCTTGAGGTCATTCCTGAATTGTGGCAGCAGTGGTGAGTGCCTGAGGTGCAGAGGCAGGGAGCTCCAGGTCTTGAGGTCATTCCTGAATTGTGGCAGCAGTGGTGAGTGCCTGAGGTGCAGAGGCAGGGAGCTCCAGGTCTTCGCAGCGTGGTAGGAGAAGGATCTTCCTCCAGCCGTGGTCTTGCGGATCCGTGGGATGGTTGCCAGGGCCACTTGGGCAGAGTGTAGAAGTCTAGTGGGAGCGTAGAAGGAGCAGCGGTGGTTGAGGTATGCATGACTGGTGTGAAGGGCTCTGTAGGCATGCATGAGAAGCTTGAAGGTGATTCTTTTATTGCCAGTGAAGGTCTCTCGGGTGGCGGGTGATGTGCTTACAGCATGGGATGTTCAGGATGAGTCTGGCGGAGGCATTCTGGAAGGTCTGCAGTTTTGTTGGGAGCTTCTGGGTGGTGCTGGCGTAGAATGCATTGACGTAGTCTAGTCTGCTGCTGACAAGCACATTGGTGACCATTTTCCTGGACACAGTGGGGATCCTACAAAGGAGTGTGGAAGCAGGAGGATGAAACAGCGTTGATTTGGTGGTTCATTGAACGCAAGAAGTCCAGGAGGATGCTGAGGTTTCATGCGTGGTCTGTGAGTGTGGGGGTTGGCCAAGAGCTGCGGGACACCAAAATCCATTCGAGGTGGAGGGAGAGGAGCCCAGGATTAGGACTTCTATCTTGTCTGAGTTAAGCTTGAGGCAGCTGTCCTTCATCCATGTGGCAACTGCCTTCAACCCTTTGTGGAATTTGCTCATGGCTGCTGTGGGTTCATCTGTGAGGGAGAGAATCGGCTGGATGTCGTCGGCATTGGGGACGATGGTGAGTCTGTGGCTTCTGATGATGGCTGCAAGCTGAGCCATGTAGATATTGAAGAGGATCCCTGAGGCACTCCATAGCTGATCTCTGTTCATTCTGAGTTGAATGGCGGAAGCCTGACTCTCTGTGTTCAGCCGTAAGGAAGAAGTGGATCCATTCTAGGGCTTTGTCGCAGATGCTGGCGTCATGGAGTCTTGCACAGAGGTTGTGGTGGGAGTGTCAAAGGTGGCCAAGAGGTTTATGAGGATGAGGGCAGCAGTCTCGCCTCAGCCGAATAGGGTGTGGATTTCGTCTGTAGTGGTGAGAAGAGTGGTCTTGGTGCTGTGGTTGCTTCTGAAGCCCGATTGGGTGAGTTCCAGGGTGTTATTTATTTTGATAAACTCTGAGAGTTGGGTGTTGATGGTTTTCTCGATGACCTTGGCTGGGAAGGGGAGCAGAGAGTTGGGTATGTAGTTCTGGAAGTCTGTCTGGTCAGCAAAGGTTTTCTTCAGCAGGGGGGGTTTATCTTTGCATGTTTTCAGTCTTCAGGGAAGGTGGCGGACTCAATGGAGCAGTTGATGGTGTAGCAGAGCTTGTGTGCAATGGAGGTGCAGGCTCTGTTGAAGATGTGGTGAGGGCATGGATCTGAGGGGGCTCTGGAGTGGATGCTCTTCCTGATCCTGAGGGTGCCTTTAGAGGTGATGGTACTCCAGGTGGTCAAACTGCTGGGGGCTGGAGCCATTGGGTGCGGTGGTTGCGGGTGAGTCTTGGACTTGGTAGGGTTTTGCATACGAGGATTGCGCCTGATTGCAGCCTTGTTTATATGCCTGCATATATACACTGTTTTAGCACCCTGGTGAAGCTGTACCTACTATTTACTATTCTGATGCTTGAAATCACCTTCGCTCTGTGTTTGGCTATCCTATATCACAGCTTTGCCTGGGTATGATAAACAGGGCAAGGCTGAAGGTCACTTCTCAACACTACTTCTGGAGCCTGTCTCCGACTGATTGTCACTGCAAACTGAGGTGACTTCTGGCGTGATAGCTCCATTGTGAAGCTCGTCCAGTATTGGGGGGGGGCACGTGGTGTGTCCAGTCTGAGCCTCAACCCGTATAGGAGTAAGTAGCACTACAAGAGTATTGCCACCTTAAGAGGTAACAAGTTGTGTCTACTCTCACCCTCTCCTCATAGTAGTGTATATGACACAACAGGGTATTGCCACCTTATGAGGGAGTGCAAGTTGTATCTAGTCTGATCCTCACCCGATACAGGAGGAAAAGTAGCAATAAATAGTATAACACCTTATGTTACGTTCCTGGGTTAGGCCCACGTAGCAAAGCTGCTCATTTCTTACATTGTCCACTTTTTCACAATAACATTTCTATCCTGAACTTTTGCAAATATTTCCAAAGACAACAATGTTGGATTAGTTTCTCTGAAACTATTTTTTTACACATATAGCTGTGCACATCATTATCATGATGCCTCATACATCATGTACAAGGCCTCTTTACGCACTATGTACAAATGTCGTTCTATCTTCGTCCACGGGGTGACAGAGCTATCAACAAATCCATAACATTACTAATCAACAATGTACATAGCAATGCTGATTTCTAATATAAATAATGAGCATCCCGATAGACTAGCAGGGGAGGCACTTCATCTGACATTGAAGGTCCCTGCATGCTGAGACTTCACCACGCAGCAGCCTGACATCTCCTAAGGGGTGTCCAGTTCGTGACCAAGATGGGGTCCTTCATTCTCTCCCTCCAGGTAATGGGGTTGGATCATTCCTTGCGAAGATTCTTGTCTCTAAACCTACATACAATCTAGGTACACTTGGAGTAGTGTTTTGCATACGAGGATTGTGCCTGATTGCTGCCTTGTTTATATACCTACTTATATACACTGTTTTAGCACCCTGGTAGAGCTGTACCTACTATTTCCTATTTTGGTGCTTGTGATCACTTTGATCTTCTGTCTTCTGATTATTGCAGCACATGTATTCTATACAAGAATAACATTGGTTCAATAAATATATTGAAAGCGTCCCACTGTGTATTCTGTATATTTCTCTGAGCACTAGTAAGCACGGGTGACTGAGAGAAAGGTTCTGATCCGTTTCCACAATCCCTGAGGGGTCAAGGTTGTCATGTTCAGTGGTTGCTGGAAACTATTCATTCCCTGGTAAGGTTTGGGGGCTTATGGTGGCACTGTGAGCTAGCTGGTCTCTAGGCCAACACATCCTGCGGGGGTGCCCGGAATCAGTCTAGGCACCTCGCCCAAAATTCATGTTGTCCAAACACGCAGGTAATACGGATTAGTGGGAACTGCACAACATGGCACCACCAATGTTGGTTGGGCTCTTATTTATCAGTCTATCTGAGTAGTTCAGTTGTACTTTACTCAGTGAATACTACTCACCTCCAAACCGAAGACGTACGTGGTGATAAGGAAAATCTGCCTCAGCTGAGTAGGTATACCCTATTTATTGACTATAGGTTATGCAAGCTTGTAGGATAAAATGTTCCCATATTGTGCAAACACTATCTCCATAAATTCGTCTCCATACAATTCTACTCCCTTCACACAATGTCCATAAATGGAGGAACCAGTGGAAAGGATGTTGTTACTCTAAATATTACAGAAAATTGCAGACATTCAATTACTCTGAAATTATTACATTAAGGCCTCCTGGCAACGGGTGGTGACGTTACCTTTGTGGTCAAGGCACATAAAGCATTCAGAACAGAGGTACTCTAGTCTTGGGTTAGATTCCCACCTGCGAATGCTCGTTCAAAATTGTTTCACACTTACATTGAAAATGAGATACGATGGGAACATTTTCCATATGTGGACATAGAAATTCTGTTAACTTACCAAAAACATATAAATTGGTTTAAAAACTTTAAAGGTGCCCTCCCCCATGCCATAGAAGATGTGAGACTGGGTCCGCTCAGTAAAGAAGGAGTGACTTGCCGGTCCTAGCTGCTCATACACCACATCCTAATCTTGTCAATTTAGATGCAGCAGAAATAGCAACACTATATGATGATTTAGTAAAGATTTACAGAAATCTTACACAGTACAGCATGAGAACACTGACAGTTAACTCTGCGCAGATGGCTAAAGCTGCAATTGGTTGCTACTGGTATCAGCCCTCAATTATCGGAAAAGTTCTCGCCGGTCAGGAGCAAATTACATTCTGAAGTGCACAGAAAACAAGCCAGCTTGAAGTGTTTTGTCACCATACGGGAGCACAGCATAAACACAGAATATTGCCAATTTGCTTGTCAATGAGATTGGCCCCCTATTGTGAAGATTGTGCCACTTGGTGTACAGTCTTCGCTGCAGTCTACACCAGAACTCATAGTACCCCTTCAATAGCAGTTCTACCTGATGTACCGAAACAGTTACAGAATGAGTACGGGGCAAGACCTGCCCTGAACTTAGGGATGAAACTGATGGAACTTTTTCTGCGTTATCGACCTGTAACGGGGGAGGTAGTGAGAGGCTGGATACTTCGTCTTGGTAAAGCAGGTTTTATTTTTACATATAGTTTTTTTCCGGCGAAATGTCAGTCTTTCACAGGCAAACTCAGAGGTATCCGTGGTGAGGCTGTCTTTGTGCTGTCCCTTCTCTTCTCGCAGTCTCCCTCCTGGCAGCTCCTTGGGGACTCTCTCTCACCGGGGTCGTATGAAACAAAACAGAAATAGAAGGACCGTTACTTTCACGTCCTCATGCTATATACATCCCGTGGGGAACCGGGGAGTGAGGGACACCGCTGACTCTGTAGGCTATACTGTAGATCTCGTGAAGGGTAGAGAGTGAGGGAAATGGAGGTAGGACAAGGGAAGCGGGGTGCTATGTACAACCGGAGGCACTAACTATAGTGTTCCGTTCCTATGGTGGACCCGAGCACCTTCTCCCCGCCCACCTTGAAAGCCTCTGCCGTACCTGTGATAGCCACACTACTCCCTCGGGAGTGTGGCATGGCGAAGCGTGAATCCGTTGGCCTCCTGGCTTGTCTTCTTCTCCTCCTGGATCACGCCGCACCTCGCTTTCGTCTTCTTCTCCTACTCTCCTTGCTCCGTCTTCTCCGGGGTGGTCCCTCACCAACTGGTCGTCTTCCGGGTTTTTACTCGCAGCTGCCAGAGTCACGTCACGCTGAGGAGGTTCTTCACTTGAGGTCCACGCCCACTTAAAGGCACCGCTTTGTTTTCTCTCCCTTTGCGGTAGCGGCTCCCATTGGTCCTGATAGCCCTGAGGGGAAGGAGGAAATGGATCGGTGAGCCACCATTCGCCATGGGTTTTCGTTTCCTTTCTCTCGTGCCGGGGCACCTCATAACACTCCTCCCCCCCTGGTCTCTCCCGTTCGGGGAGGGAATGTGCCCTGGACAGGAAGTCCGCATTACAGTTATCCTGTCCTTTGCGATGTTTCACTGTGAATGAATAGGGCTGGAGAAATAGAAACCACCGCAGTACTCTCGGATTTTGGGATTTATTCTTCTGCATCCATTGCAATGGGGCGTGGTCATTAAACAAGACAAAGGAACGTCCCGCTAGGTAATACTTTAGTTTGTCAATGGCCAAGCGTATGGCCAAGCATTCCTTTTCAATTGTAGGGTAGTTCCTTTCCCGAGGATGTAACATCCTGCTAAGAAATACAATGGGATGTTCATTCCCGTCTTCCCCCTCTTGTGACAGGACAGCTCCCAGATGGGCGTTTGAAGCGTCTGTGGCCAACGTGAAGGGTCTATTGAAATCAGGTGGTATCAAGACCGGACTGGTTATTATAGCATTTTTGAGGTACTCAAAGGCCTCTTTGGCCTCGTTTGAGGGTTTGAGCAGTTGTGCGGGTTTTACGGTGTTTCTTAGGAGGTTGGTTAAAGGACTGGCTATCTCTGCAAAGTTCTCGATAAAGCGTCTGTAATAGCCGATGAGGCCTAGGAACGCCCCTAAGTCCCTTTTTGTTCTCGGAAATGGTGTTTGCACTATAGCCCTCACTTTTTCTTCCTGGGGGGGCTATCACCCCATCACCAAGCAAAAACCCGAGATATTTAACCCTGGGATATGCAGCTCTTGAGTTTTTTGCATTTACGTGTAGGCCAGCTTCCTGTAGTGCCTCCATGATGCGCTTTATGTGCTCTAGATGTTGGTCCCATGTTTTACTAAATATGACAATGTCATCCAGGTATACTGAGCTATAGTCAGTATGTTCAAGTAGGACATTGTTCATAAGTCTTGGAATGTGGCCGGGGCCCTGTGTAACCCAAATGGGAGAACATTAAACTCATATAACCCGTCCTCCGTGGCGAATGCTGTCTTTCGCCTATCCTCCTCTCTCAGAAGGACCTGCCAGTAACCCTTCGTTAGGTCTAGGGTGGTTATGTACCTGGCTTCTCCTATCCTCTCCACTAGTTCGTCCACCTGGCGTATCAGGTAGGCGTCAAAGGCAGATATGGCGTTTAGGGCCCTGAAGTCCATACAGAATCTGGTTGATCCGTCTGGTTTTGGGACCAATACGATCAGGGAAGACCAGTTGCTGCGTGAGGGCCTGATCACGCCTAACCCAAGCATGTCTTTCACTCCCCTCCGGACATCTGCTCTCCTTGAAGCAGGGATATGATATGGTCGTTGTTTTATCATTTTGCCTTCTTCCGTGTCTATCTGGTGTTCAGTTAAGTGAGTCAAACCCGGGGTATCGGAGAACAATGAGGAAAAAGGGCACAGAACACTTAAGAAGTCCTCTTTCTCTTTTGGAGATAATTCGGGGTTGATAGGCAATTGCTCTAGAGTGGACTGGCTTCCACTTACGGGTAGGCCAAAATGGGCGGACCGGGGAAGGGGCCCAATCCATTTCTTTAACATGTTAAATGTTTGCTGTCTCGTTGGGGACATTCGCACTCTGTAGGTCGTCTTCCCTATCGTTTTGATTATCGGATACGGACCCAACCACTCACTCCTAAACTTCTGGCTTGAAGAGGGTAGTAATACTAACACCCAATCACCCTTTTCTAGCTTACGCCACTTCTTGCCCTTATCATAATGGGTTTTCTGTTTTTGTTGACTGTGTACCTGATGAGAATAGGCCAGGTCCCTCAGTTTCCCTAGCTTGGACCTGAGTTGTTGAGTGTAGTCCAAGAAGGACCTGTGCTCCTCACTCTCTTCTTGCTCCCAAGCATCCTTGGTTATCTCTAGTAGAGAACGAGGTTGTCTGCCATAAAGCAGCTCAAAAGGCGAACACCCTATACTGCTCTGAACCTGTGCTCTCAGTACATATAGGGCCAGGGGTAATACGGTGTCCCAATCTTTATTCTCCACAGTCAACATTTTCTTTAGAGTCGTTTTTATCGTTCGGTTATATCTCTCAATGAGACCGTCCGTTTGTGGGTGGTAGGCTGACGTTTTTATTTGGTGGAGATTTAACGTTTTACACACCTCTTTCATCATTCTAGACACGAAAGGTGTCCCCTGGTCCATTAGGATCTCCTTGGGGAATCCCACCCTGGTGAATAACTCCAACATTTTGACTGCTACGTTTTTCGTGGTTGGTGCCCTTAAAGCGAAGGCTTCGGGAAACCGGGTATGGTAGTCCACTACAACCAGTGCATAGGTGTGTCCCCTTGAGGCACGAGTCAGAGGACCTATAAGGTCCATTCCAACCCTTTCGAATGGTTTCCCTATGATGGGTAGTGTTTGTAAGGGAACGGCCTGGGGTCTGGTCATGTTCTTTTTTTGGCATATCTCACAGCTCTTGCAATACTTTTCGGCCTCTTTATAAATACCTGGCCAGAAGAAATGTCTGGTGATATTTTGCGTGGTTTTCTCCACCCCTGAGTGTCCTGCAGTGAGGTGAGTATGAGCATAGTATAGGACTTGCTCTCTGAAGTCAATAGGGACAACCAATTGAGGCGGATCGCCTGCTCTCCCTTCCCTATAGAGAAGATCCTGTTTTATGACAAAACGAGGGTAAGCTACTACTCTATTGGACTGAGCTGCATGTGCCGCTTCCCAGGCGTTAAACAGGGTGGCATCGTTGCTTTGCGTGAACCGAAAGCTCCTGTCCAGGACCCAGGGTTCTTTTGCTAACAGGGCCGGTATTTTGGTTGGAGGACCTTCTGTTTTGTTAACCCTTTCCATGCTCATGACGAGCTCAGCTCGTCATGAGGCACAGTGGAGCTGTGCTGATGACGAGCTGAGCTCGTCATGAAACGATGTAAATCTGAAGTCTTCAGCACCGGAGGGGAAAATGTGCAGCAGCGATGTGGTTAAGGAACTTGGTGCTGAATAGGGACATGAAGTCAGGGTTGTCTACCCCTATTATGAGGTCCTCAGGAAGCGAAGCCACAACCCCCGCTTTAACCGTGACAGGGGTTCTGTTTTGTGGTGTTATAGTGATTTTAGCTACGGGATAGGGCTTCACGTCACCGTGTACGCATCTAATATGCACTAGGGTGTTGGGAAGAATCTGGGAAGGTAACACTAGATTTTGTTACACTACTGCTGCACGACCGCTGAGCCTTCTCCAAGGTGAGGTCGCCCCCACTCCGCTGCTCCTTCCTGCCGCCTGCCTGAGCCTTGCTGCTGACTGCTGCCTGCCTGAGCCTTGCTCCGCCGCCTCGCTACTGCCTTTTGCATTTTCCCCCCTCCTGCTGCCCCGCTGCTGCCTATTTCGTTCTTTCCCTCTGCTGCCACCTCGTTTTCTTTTCTCCCTTCCTGCTTCCCCTCTGCTGCCACCTCATTTTCTTTTCTCCCTTCCTGCTTGCCCTGTGTACCCCTTACCCCCCTCTGCTGCCCTCCCCCTTCCTTGGGTCTCCTCCGCCGGACGACCCAGCCACCGCAGAGCCGCCCTGTGAGCCCCTTCCCGCCACAGACCTCCGCCGACCCCGCCCCCCCTGCCCATTGGCCGCCCCGCTCCCGCCACCCAGCTGACCCACCCTCCCGGCTCCTCTCTTATGACGCCCCCAGAGCGACCGCGCGCAGCGGGAGCACCGATTGAGTGCCGAAGGTGTGCCAAAGGTAAGCCCGTCTGTGCCCGTCCACGCCTGGACCCCGCCCAGGGCCAGGACCCCTGGCCCCCGCAGATCCCAGCCCACCCGCCGGACTTACGACGCCACCGAACTCAACGCACTCAACACCGGCCGGATCCCTGGATGCTACCGAGCCACCCCGAGACACACCCACGGACCCTTCAGCTGCCACTCCTGCAAGTTCACCTGCTTCCGGACCCGCACAGCATCCGCACCCACCAAGCCAAACACCAGCAGCAACCACCTCAAGTGCATCCTGCTCAACACCCGCTCCGTCCCCAGACACGCCGTGGAGCTCTGGAACCTCCTCGACACAACATCACCAGACGTCGCCTTCCTCACGGAAACCTGGATGAACGCTTCCTCAGCGCCCGACATCGCCATTGCCATCCCAGACGGTTACAAGATCACCCGGAGGGACCGCGGCAACCAGACCGGAGGAGGCATCGCCATCATCCACAGGAACACCATCCGCATCACGACCAACACCGACGACACCCTGACAACCGCCGAACACCTGCACTTCCAGATCCACACCGACCCCAAGACCACCCTCAGAGGCACCCTCATCTACAGACCCCCGGGACCACGCACACAATTCAGCGAAGACATCGCTGACTTCATCAGCCCGCACGCCCTCCCCTCCGCAGACTACATCCTCCTCGGCGACCTCAACTTCCACCTGGAGAACAACAACGACCGCAACACCACCACCCTAGTGGACAACCTCGCCAACCTCGGTCTCAAGCAGCTGGTGACCACCCCCACCCACTACGCCGGACACACACTCGACCCCGTCTTCTCATCCCGCCAGCTCAGCAAACCCCAGCCAGGCCGCCGACAACCTCACGAAGTGGATCAGCAACTGCGCAGACGACCTCGCCCCACTGAGGACCCCGCCCAGCAGACCCGGCAGCAAGAAGGCCCCATGGTTCACCGACGAACTCAAGAGCTCCAAGAAGAACTGCTGAGCCCTCGAGAGAGCCTGGCGAAGAAACCCAACACCAGACAACATGACCACCCTCAAGCTCGCCACCCGAAAGCTCCATCAACTGATCCACGCCACCAAGAAAACAGCATTCAAGGAACGGCTGGACAACAACGCACACAACAGCAAGGAAATCTTCAACATCGTGAAAGAGCTCTCCAACCCCAACGCCGGAAACAACGACATCACCCCATCGCAAGACCTCTGCAACTCCCTCGCCTCCTACTTCCACAACAAGTTCGCTGACATACACAACAGCTTCAGCACACAACCAACGCTCCCATGCCCGCACCAACGCCCCCCACCACCACCCTCAGTGCCTGGACCCCGATCAGCACCGAAGACACCATCCGCACGATGAACTCCATCCACTCCGGATCTCCCACCGACCCCTGCCCTCACCACGTCTTCAACAAGGCCGACGCTGTCATCGCACCCCACCTGCGGGACATCATCAACACCTCCTTCGACACCGCCACCTTCCCGGAGAGCTGGAAGCACGCCGAACTCAGCGCTCTATTGAAGAAACCAACAGCGGACCCCACCGAACTCAAAAACTACCGCCCAATCTCGCTCCTCCCGTTTCCAGCCAAAGTCATCGAGAAGGCCGTCAACAAGCAACTGGCCGCCTTCCTCGAGACGAATGGATCCCTCGACCTATCACAGTCCGGCTTCCGGGCCAACCACAGCACTGAGACCACCCTCATCGCAGCCACCGATGACATCCGAGCCCTGCTTGACAACGGAGAAACAGCGGCCCTCATCCTCCTGGACCTCTCTGCGGCATTCGACACTGTCTGCCACCGCACCCTAGTGCAGCGCCTCAGCAACGTCGGAATCCAGGAGAAGGCACTGGAGTGGATCATCTCCTTGACCGCTGGAAGGACACAGAGAGTCCGCCTACCGCCGTTCAGATCAGAAGCCACCGAAGTCACCTGCGGCGTTCCTCAAGGCTCCTCGCTCAGCCCCACCCTCTTCAATGTCTACATGAGCCCTCTCGCAACCATCGCACGCCAACACAACCTCAACATCATCTCCTACGCCGACGACACCCAGCTGATCCTCTCCCTTACCAACGACCCCGCCACCGCCAGAGCCAACCTTCACGAAGGGATGAAAGACGTAGTCGAGTGGATGATGACCAGCCGCCTGAAACTGAACTCAGACAAGACGGAAGTCCTCATCCTGGGCTCCTCGCCCTCTGCTTGGGATGACTCTGGTGCCCCCCTGCCCTGGGCACCGCACCCAAACCAACAGACCACGCATGCAACCTGGGCTTCATCCTGGACTCCTCCCTCTCCATGACCAGACAAGTCAACGCCGTCTCCTCGTCTTGTTTCAACATCCTGCGAATGCTACGTCAGATTTTCCGGTGGATCCCCACCGAGACCAGGAAGACGGTCACCCAGGCCCTCATCACCAGCCGTCTGGACTACGGCAACGCCCTCTATGCCGGAACAACCGCCAAGCTCCAGAAGAGACTCCAGCGAATCCAGAACACCTCAGCGAGACTCACCCTCGACATCCCCCAACACAGCCACATCTCCGGACACCTGAGAGACCTGCACTGGCTCCCGGCCAACAAGAGAATCACCTCCTCAACCACGCACACAAAGCCCTACACAACCAAGGTCCGAGCTACCTCAACAGCCGCCTCAACTTCTACACTCCCACATGCCAGCTCCATTCGACCAGCCACGCCCTCGCCGCCGTCCCCCGCATCCGAAGAGCCACAACAGGAGGAAGGTCCTACTCCTACCTGGCCGCCAAGACCTGGAACTCCCTCCCGACCCACCTCCGCCTGAGCCAGGACCACCTCGCCTTCAGGAAGCAGCTCAAGACCTGGCTGTTCGAGCAGTAGCGGACCCCCCCTCCCAAAGCGCCTTGAGACCCTCCGGGTCGTAGTGCGCTATATAAATACGATGATTGATTGATTTATACTGACTGGCGGCATCCCGAGTCTAACAACCCCAAGACATGTCTCCCGTTTATGGATATACGTACATAAAACGTTGGACCCATCTCGGCCGTATACATTACTGCTCTGGGGATATACCCCACTTCCATGGGTTCTTCTTGGGGCTTTCGTCGTGGGCAGAGTCTGGCTATGTGGCCCCATTCACCACAATCGAAACATTGAGGACCCTTAATGGGGTTGAAATCCATTTTGGTGGGGCGGGGTTTCATTAATGGGGTCGTCTCTTGTTTCTTTTTTTCCGGCTTTGGAGCCAGATTCGTTTTGGGATTTTTGTCGGTGTCCCAGGCAAACGTACGTGGTTGTGCTCTGGAATAGTTCGTGGCCATGTCGATGGCTTGGGCCACCGTCAGTCCGGAGTGTTGGCGCAACCATCTTTGCGTGCCGTATGGCAAGGCTTCCATGAATTGCTCCAACACAATACTGTTCATAAGCTCTTCTTTGCTTCTCTGTTCGGGTCTTAACCATTTTTCTGCTGCCATCTTTAGTCTGAGGTATAGGGTCTTGGGGTTTTCTCCCGAGACTCCCTTCTCTCTTCGGAAACAAACCCTATATGCCTCTGCGTCCAACCCGAGATGGTCTAGGATGACCTCCTTGATTTCAGCATAAGGGGTGTTTCCAGCATGGTTGGCCACTTGATAGGCCGCTTGTGCCTCCCCGGATAGAAGCGGGGCCAAGAAAAACGGCCATTTCTCCGGAGGCCACCCACATGCCTGTGCTGCTCTTTCAAAATTGGACAGGAAGGCATCGGGGTCTTCCCCCTGTACATACTTTTGTAGGGAGACACCCGAGGGATGAGGCATTGCTGTTCTCCGTTCAGCTGCTGGACCGGACGTTTGTGTGACCTTCTGGAAGTTTTCAAGTTGGGCACTAATGGCATTTTTAAACAGTTCTCTATCAGCCTCCGCCGATGTTATCTGGGATTTAATGGCCCATTCCAGTTTGTCTTGTCCCTCGATGAGGTGTTGTATCACTTGTTCCATCAGGGGTTGCTGGTGGAGGTCTTCGGATCCCACTTCTGACACCACTGTAACGGGGGAGGTAGTGAGAGGCTGGATACTTCGTCTTGGTAAAGCAGGTTTTATTTTTACATATAGTTTTTTCCGGCGAAATGTCAGTCTTTCACGGGCAAACTCAGAGGTATCCGTGGTGAGGCTGTCTTTGTGCTGTCCCTTCTCTTCTCGCAGTCTCCCTCCTGGCAGCTCCTTGGGGACTCTCTCTCACCGGGGTCGTATGAAACAAAACAGAAATAGAAGGACCGTTACTTTCACGTCCTCATGCTATATACATCCCGTGGGGAACCGGGGAGTGAGGGACACCGCTGACTCTGTAGGCTATACTGTAGATCTCGTGAAGAGTAGAGAGTGAGGGAAATGGAGGTAGGACAAGGGAAGTGGGGTGCTATGTACAACCGGAGGCACTAACTATAGTGTCTCCGTTCCTATGGTGGACCCGAGCTCCTTCTCCCCGCCCACCTTGAAAGCCTCTGCCGTACCTTTGATAGCCACACTACTCCCTCGGGAGTGTGGCACGGCGAAGCGTGAATCCGTTGGCCTCCTGGCTCGTCTTCTTCTCCTCCTGGATCACGCCGCACCTCGCTTTGGTCTTCTTCTCCTACTCTCCTTGCTCCGTCTTCTCCGGGGTGGTTCCACACCGACTGGTCGTTTTCCGGGTTTTTACTCGCAGCTGCGAGAGTCTTGTCACGCTGAGGAGGTTCTTCACTTGAGGTCCACGCCCACTTAAAGGCACCGCTTTGTTTTCTCTCCATTTGCGGTAGTGGCTCCCATTGGTCCTGATAGTCCGGAGGGGAAGGAGGAAATGGATCGGTGAGCCACCATTCGCCATGGGTTTTCGTTTCCTTTCTCTCGTGCCAAGGCACCTTGTTACACGACCATTATGTTAAGTAACATAAAAGGGGAAGCAGCAGCATCGGCTATACACCAATGCCTGAGGAAATTCACTCCTGCACAACAGGAATGGGAATTACCTAGACTTATCGAGGAAACCTATGCTACGTTAGACAGAGATAATTTGGGAGCCAGATCTGGGAAAACACAATTATTTTTTGTTTTTTTGTTTTATAGAGTGCTTACTTGACCCGTTAGGGTATCACAGTGCTTTAAAGGAATTATAGGATTGTACAAAAAAGCTTAGAATCACAAGAGTACAAAATCAATTAGGAGGTGGCGGGGGGCATAATACATAACAGGTTTCTTAGTGGGGTGACTAGGTAATCCGAAGGGAGGCAATAGCCAGACGTATATCAGGGTCATAGTGGTGGTTGAAGCCAAAATGTAAATGCGGAATTCACCCATAAGGAAGGTTTTGGTATCCTTTTTGAAACATGACAGATAAGGGATTCTTCTGCTGGAGGGTGGGAGAGAGTTCCATATTCTAGGAGCGGCCACAGAAAAAGCACGATTGTACGTTTTTTTTTCTGAAAGTGATCAGGTTGCAGCAGGAGATCTCTGGCGGACCGGGAGTTTCTGATTACTCCATAAAGTTAAGAGTAATTCTGAAAAGGATAACTCTAAGCAAGCACCCAATTCTTCCAGGAACAAATGATATAATAAACAAAAAAATAAACAAAATAACACACAATCACAGGGTCGGCCTCCTCAGCAGAAATCCACTGACAAAAAAGGCAATCTGAGAAACCGTGATAACATTAAAAAACCTGACAAGTATCAGGATACTGATACATAATCCTCTCGTTCCTTTCAGGATTCATCGGGTAGAGGTTCTGAGAGAGGTGGATGGTCAGAGCGCAGATTAGAAGAGCATGTGAAGCCAAAAAGGGAAATGCATCACACTTCAGATTACATCCAGAAAGAGGACAAAAGACTCAAAAATCACAATTCAAAAAGAAGAAGGTAGAGGGATTAAAATAAGACATGCCCAGACTACTGAGGACTCTGCTTCTGAAACAGGAGTAGAAGTGACAATGCTGGACAGCGCGGTAGAAGTCGCAATAGGTCGCCGGAACCGGATAAATTTTCTAGTGATTGTAACACTGAATGAGCATATCACAGTGGAAACGCCTGATACAAGGGTAAGTATCCCACATCTTTTATACAAACTAATGCTCCAAATGGAGGGGGACATACTCAGGAAGATCAAGGCTCTCTTTTGGGAGAACCCGATACATGGTTATGACTTTCTTTTTCCTGAAAAGGATTGGCCTCCTGAGTTCGTAATGGAATGCCCACTGGGAGAAAAGGTTATTTAACCTGCCTTCTCCGACTTTGTTCCAGAATCAGTTAAACAGTCATATGTGCAGGTGCAGGCATTAGCGCTAGCTCCTGCATTTTACCACTATCATGTTGTGTGGTTTTAATGGGAATACCAATAAAACCAGTTCCTCAGCCGCAGAGACAATACCCAATAAAACATGAAGCTAAAATGTAAGTTAGGGAAATCCTATAACAGCTTGAGTATCAGGGTAGATAGAAAATTGTACTTCACCCGTGAATAATCCTTTGTTTCCTGTATTGAAACCGGACAATTCATATTGACATTTGAACACTTCCACACGCATATTTGCATTACAAAATGCACATAGTGCCATGCTAAGGAGAACATTTTGCAGAATAGATACAAAACAACCCTAGATATATCGAATTGATTTTTCTGCCCGAATGTAGCACTTGAAAGCAGATATTTGACCGCATTTTCAGTGTTAGGTTTACAGCATCAATTTTGTCGTTTACCTCAATGGTATAGGAACAGCCCGGGGCTATTTTCAGCCAGGGTAACGGAGTTACTTCAAACTTTAGATGAGGAAGCATTGTCCTATGTAGATGAGATTTATCTGATGGACTATGAGCCAATGGAACACTTGGCTAGAGTGAACCACATAACCCTTGGATTCGCTCACCTGCGTTACAAATTTAATTTAAAAAATCTAAAATTGCCCACCTCATTATCCTGTTTCTCGGAAATGAGTTGTCAAGTGAAGCCAAAAGCCTGGCAGCACATTTTTCTGAAAAATGTGCACTGCTCCAACCTCCAACAACTCTGAAAAGATTACAATCCACTTTAGGATTTTTAAAATTTTGGCAGAGCATACATTTTGGATTACGCAGAACGAGTAAAACTGTTCTACGACTTAATTAGACCTGATTTTTCAATCAACCATTGTACACAGGACCATAAAAACATTGTATGTTCCGCACAAGCTGATATGTTATCTTCCAAACATTTGCACACACGTGTAAACACAACTAACCTGGTGATCCGCATAGGTGCTGAAACCACTAGGTACATATATATCACTTGCAATTAAAGTTATACCGTACAGATTGCATACAAATCACGTTTGTACACCAACGCTGAAATGCGTTTCGCACGTACTGAGGAAATCCTCACTGTGGTACAGATTGCTGTAGTGAGAGAGAAAGCACTGGCTCAGGACAATAGAGTAATAGTCGTTAACCCAGAGTTGCCAAAACAAAGTACTCCAAAGCGTGAATGAGCTATGCAAAGGCCCCCCTGGTCTGCCAGGACAAAAGAAACTCAGTATAAAAGTAGGAGTCCTGCTCCTAAGAAATCAGATCCAGTTTTACCACAATGAACCTCTGCCCAACTAGAAGGACCAAGAAGAAGCTGAAGGACTGGCCTGCAGTGGTGCCTTGCTGAGGAAGAAGAGGAAAAGGCCAGAGAAGACTTTGCTTTATTGTGCTTGAAACTATCTCCAAGGGCTTGATTGTGCTTGCCCCCTGAACTGAACCCCAGGACCAGTGGGTTCATTGTGCTTTCGCTCGTCTTTGGCCAGCCGTGTGCTTCCTTCCCTCCAGAGCTGTGATCCTTGGTGCCCTCGCCCCCTCCTAGGGCAGTGACACTCAGGATCCTGTCCACCCTTTCCCGCTGAGAGCCCTGCTCTGACCGAGTCCCTCTCCACCCGTCGGGCCGGGCTGCTTGCTCCCCTGTCGCTTGCCTGCTACTGGAGCCCTTGGTGTGCCCCTTCACCCCTCCCGCCAGAATCGGATCGGAGCGCGATCCCCAGACTCGGATGGCCGCCGTACGTCGTAACGTATCCGGCTGGCCCGCTTTTGCACTCCAAGATCTGAGAAGGCCGCGCCGCACTCTGGAGAGACCCCCAGTACGATCCGTACTGGAGGTCCTGTGCCGCGCCTGCCTGGTGGAAAGCATCAAGCCCCCAAAGATCAGAAAGTACGCTTCGCCCGCCGGCACGTACTAAGAGAGTACGCCTCTTCCCCACCAGGACCGCCTTGTGGACTGAAGCGCCTATGTTACATCATGCAAATCAAGGTACAGTGCCAGTCACGAACTCGGGGTCTGCAACGTTCTGTTTTCCCCGCTGCACTGTTTCAACTCATACCCCGCTCTAAAGCAGACCACGCCATACGCTTCGTACTGCACAGCGCATGAGCCTCAGTAGGCCGCCCTGCCGTCGCTCAGCCCAGAGTACGCCAGCGCGCTTCGCAGCGCCTGGCCAACCGCAAACTGTGCGACCAGGCCAGGACCCGCTTTAGGAAGGTGGGGGATCGCGTGTCACCCCTTGAACTTTGCTGATTAAGTACAGAATCACGAACTAGAAAAGCTTCTTTCTCACCTTATTGCTTAATAACATCTTGTGGCCTCATTCTTAAAACGTTATATGGTCTTGTGATAATTCCGCAACTAAGTATTTTGATATAAAGCTATGTATTTTTGATACAACTTCTACGACTGGTGTCCATTCATGGTGCGTCATTGTATTTACTGTATGTGGTCATAAATGCTTAACTGACTTAGCGCCCTGAAGATTAACCTTGGCTGCTCGCGCCACGCAACCCAAAGGGTGAGCAGGGGTTATTATGAAAGGGTAATTCCCTGGCCCTGAGTAGAGGAGAGGGTCCCTGCTTGTCACAAGTGCCTACCTGTGCCAACCAGAGACCCCCAATTCTAACAGCCATGAATCAAGAGTGAGATAAAGGAGCAACCCTTGACCCTGATCCATGCAGGTCGCACCCCATGCCACACAGCTCTACCTGTCTGTGCCCGTGTCCCTGCTCCCTGATCTCCCTGCTGCGGCGAGTTCTCAGCCCTCCTCCACCTGCAGGCTCCCGCCTGCGCCTTATCCCTGGTGGCCCAGTGGTGAGCCCTAAGTGTCTGTGTGCTCACTCTGTTCCTTTTTGCCTGTTATTTGTCTGTTGTTGTATTATGTTTTGCGGTATCTGTTACCAAACTGTTGTATTACTTTTTAGTATTCTGCTTCTGTATTATTTTGTGCCCATTGTTGTATTCATTTTCTTTGTATTCTGTGCTTCCGCCCGTTTTTCGCTCTGTAGCCCTCCAGCATTCCAGCCTTCCTCTCCCCTTCCTGCCGCTGCAGCCCCGCCTCCCCACTCGCCCATTCATCCCGCTCCCGCATCCCAGCTGCTCCTCACTCCCACCTCCCCTTCTCATTGTGGCCGCGCCGAAGGCGTGCCGAATGCAAGCCCATCTATGCTCGTCCGTACCTGGACCGCACCCAGCACCAGACCCCCTGGCCCCCGCGAACGCTACAATGCCCGCCGCCACTATGACACCAACACCCTTCACGCACTCAACGATGGCCGTTCATACTTCCTGGCCACCCCGAAGCACACCCAAGGACCCTTCGCCTGCCGGAGCTGCAGCTTCACCAGCCTCCAAGCCTCCACCTCGCCCACCAGGGTAGGAATCAACCACCTCAAATGCATACTATTCAACACCGGTCTGCCCGCAAGCATGCCATTGAACTCTGGGACCCACTCGACTCATCCTCCCCGGAAGTCGCCTTCCTGATGGAGACCTGGATGAACCCCTCCTCGGCACCCAACATCGCCATAGCCATCTCGGACGGCTACACGATCATCTGCAGGGACCATACCAACAGAGCAGGAGGAGGAATAACCATCGCCCACAGGAACACCCTCAGAATCTCGACCAGCACCGACAACACTCTCAGCGCCGCTGAACACCTGCACTTCCAGATGCACATCGACCCCAACACCACCCTCAGAGGAACCCTTGTCTACAGACCCCCAGGACCATGGCCACAGTGCAGCGACTCCATCCCTGACTTTGTCAGCACGCACCCCCTTGCATCCCCGGACTACTTCCTCCTCTGAGCTCTGAACTTCCACCTCAAGAGCACCAACGACAGTAACTTTACGACCCTGCTCGAAAACCTCGCCAACCTCGGACTCAATCAGCTTGTCATGACACCCACCCACTCCGCCGGACACACGCTCGACCGCATCTTCTCCGCCAGCAACCACATCACCATCAGCCACACCACCGAACTCCACTGGACCGACCAGCGATGCATCCACTTCATCTTCGAGAAACCCACCACGCACCACCACACACAACCGACCCCCGCTGCAGCAAAGTCACCGAAGACCAGCTAATCACCACCCTTGCCCGAAACCCACCAACTGACACCGCGGACACTGACAATGCAGCCCGCAACCTCAGGCAAAGGATTGACGACTGTGCCAACACTCACGCCTTGATCAAGTAACCTTCAAACATACGCACTGACAGAAAAGCCATCAGGTTCACCGTCGACCTCCAGGCATCCAAACTGACCTGCCGAAGGCTCGAGATGAAGTGGCACCACGAACAGACACTGGACAGCAATGCAGCCCACAAGAGCGCCATCCGCAGACACCACCAACTCATCCGAACCGCCAAAAGGACTTTCTTCAAGGAACGCATTGACAACAACGCACACAACAGCAAAGAGCTCTTCAACATCGTGAAGGAACTCTCCAACCCCAGCTCCAACTCCAGCGACATCCTGCCATCGCAAGACCTCTGTGACTCCCTAGCCACCTTCTTGCACCGCAAGATCGCAGACATCCACGACAGCTTCAACAACCAGGCCCCCAACAGACAGCTACCGACACCTCAGACTCACCGCCCCCAGCCACACTAATCCCCTGCTTCCCTGGACCCATGTCAACGACAACGACACTATCAAAATCATGAGCATCATCCACTCCGGCTCACCAGCAGACCCCTGCCCGCACCAAATCTTCAACAAAGCAAGCTCCACCATCACACCCCATCTCCGCAAGATCATCAACAACTCCTTCAAGACCGCCACCTTCCCAGAGAGCTGGAAGCACACCGAGATCAACACCCTACTCAAGAAACCCAAGACGAACCCTAAGGACCTCAAAAACCTCCGGCCATTTCCTGACGAAAGTCATCAAGAAGATTGTCAACAGGCAACTGACCCTCTTCCTCGAGGAAAACAACATCCTGGACCCATCCCAATCCGGATTCCGCAGCAACCACAGCACCAAAACTGCCCTCATCACTGCCACTGATGACATCAGGACCCTGCTGGACAACAGAGAAACCACGGCCCTCATCCTCCTGGACCTTTCGGCTGCCTTCAACACCATCAGCCATCACACCCTACGCACACGCCTCCACAACGCAGGGATCCATGACAAAGCCCTTGACTGGACCACCTCCTTCCTCACCGGCAGAACCCAAAGTGTCCGCTCCCTCCGTTCCAATCTAAAGCCACCAAGATCATCTGCGGCGAACCCCAAGGATCATCCCTCAGCCCAACACTCTTCAATGTCTACATGGCACTGCTCGCCCACATGGCCCGAGCGCACAACCTCAACATCATCTCATATGACACCCAGCTGATCCTCTCCCTCACCAAGGCCCCCACCACCGCCAAAACCAACCTCCACGAAGGAATGAAGGCTGTCGCCGAATGGATGAAGAACAGCCACCTGAAACTGAACTCGGACAAGATGGAGGTCCTCATCCTCAGCTGCACCCCGTCCTCCTGGGATGACTCCAGATGGCCAGCCACACTGGGAGCTGCACCGACTCCCACCGACCACACACGCAATCTGGGGTCCATCCTGGACTCATCGCTGTCAATGACCCAGCCTCCAAAGGGTGAGTCCCTCAGACCTTGCTGGTCTACTCCGAAGCCAATCTTTTCATTCTGCGTGGGTTGCTGTTGCCAAGGTTTGTTGGGTCCAATCCGGATACAGACACCGCAACACTCGACATCCGATGTGGGACAGCTCGAATCCAGATCCTGGTTGTCGTTGATGCCTCCTGGTGCTTGTGGCTGAAGAGTTAAGCTTCACCTCCTGAACCTGAAATTACCCGACATCGGCTGGCTTTTTCTTGTTGCCTCCCTGGTCACTGGCAAGTGACCCATACCCTGTCCCCTCTACTTTCAGGTTCTTCCGATCTTCGATCCACCCTTGAATCCATCCGGACACTTTTCATCTGGTCGCCTGCAGCACTTCTTTGCAGCTCTCCATAGGAAACGACGACGAAACCCGACACGAAAAGACACCTATGCACCCAGCTTCCCTGGGTGAGGTAACACGAGTACTTTGGTGCTCCCGTTGGTCTTGACTCTCAAATTGTCCAGTACTAAAGGGGTAAGTTACTGTATTGTACTTTTGCCTCTAGCCTCATAAAGAGACTAGAGTGATGTGTTTAGAATAAATACATATATTTTTTATATATACCTGTTGTGGTTCTCCTTTCATTTGGTCATTCATGAGATTATGGCTTCGATGAATTTTGCCTTTTATTTGGGTGTTAGGGTATTGCTACAGTTTTATGAATCAATAATATAGATAAACCAACTTCCAAAGGGTATGGACTGAGGGCTGCGGCTTCTTGGCCTTGACAGGTGTGGTAATGGTTTCCTTTTTCTCTCCACAGGTTTCTTGAGGGATGGTGCCACTGGCAGTCTCCTCCAAAATAAATAGGGGCAATGCGAGGTGTAAGCTACTCTATTCTTTTACAATTTTCTCCCGTCACCAGGTCACCCACGATGAAGGATTCTAAAGACTCAGTGTCTCTTTTCTCTCTGGTAGGAGCATCATGGTGGACCGGAGGGAGTGCACAAGGTTATTAATAAGTTCATAGAAAAGTGCAAAAGGAGAAGGTAGGGAAGAAAAGAAAAAGAAAAAAATGGAAGCTTCGGATCTCTCAGTTCCTGTGCCAAACTTAAGGGAGAATTTCATATTATACTCCCACTACTTGTATATTGGCACTTTCTAGGACACATGCATGGGAAACCAGTTTTTCTCCTTTCCCCTTCATGCAGGTACTCCCCCTACCCACAATGATGCACCCCGCCTTGCTCAGAGCTCTCCTGAGCTGCTGCGGGCTGCAGCAGTATCTCTGGCAATGTCTACCATTCGGTGGTGAACCACACTTAGCGGATGTCTTCTGCCTTGCTGCGGTCCTGCTGATTCTTCTCCTGTCTCTTTGTTTTGCTGATCTCACTCCTGTCTCTCCTCCATGCTGGCGTCTTTCTCTTGTTCTCCCACTTCTCTTATGGTGTTGAAAAAGCGAAATGGCCAGGAACCATCTTAGCATGCGAGGGTTTCTACCCTTGTTATGAGCCATCCATTCAACAGGAGCATGGTATGAATAGAGGACAATTTCCTGTCCTTCCAAGTAGTATCAAAGTGCATTTAATAGCTACGGCTGTCCTTTCAAGTAGTATCGAAGTCCATTTATGAGCTAAGGCTTCTTTTTCCACTGTAGCATTGTTCTTTTCTTGCTGAAATAGCATGCAGCGATATATAGGAGGGGGTTTCAACTTCTCTTTCATCTTTTTGGGACAGTGTTGTACCTAAGCCAACTCCCAACGCTTCTGTTTTGGGAATAAAAGGTTTTGTAAAATCGTGACTGGGAAGGATGGGTTCTGAGGTGAGAATGTTTTGTAAGGTATAGAAATCCAATAGCACCGCTTAGGAGGGATGACGTAACCTTAATTCTGCTCCTTTATTCTTTATTAGACGATCTGTTAGGGCAGAGCTTTCCAAAGTGTGATTCGTGACACAGTACTGTGTCGCCCCCCCATGTGTGGGTGTGTCGCGTGACGATGACGTGTCGTCACTGACATATTAGGGCAAATGCTTGCATTCAGTGACACAGTACAGTACAGCGACGTACACAGAGGAAGGAGACGCTGAGCGGGCGGCCTTGTTCCCTTTCCGACGCAGAGACCACGGAGCTGCCTCTGCTCTCCTAGCGCTCACTAAGCCAAATCTACAAAATTTTAAAACTCTGTTTAGGCCGTACGGGGATTGCATTTACAAGTGGGTCGGATTTCAACAAACCCTGTAATTACCGATTGGTTTAAAGACCGAACTACCCCCTCTCCTAGCCCCAACCCCCTCCAGTGTAGATTTCAGCCGGTCAAAGCTGCTGGGCTCCTGGGTATCAGATTTGAACGGGTGTGATAAATACCATCTATCCATCAGGTAGGGTTGCCCCAACCCCCTCCAGTGTAGATTTCAGCAGGTCAAAGCTGCTGGGCTCCTGGGTATCAGATTTGAACGGGTGTGATAAATACCATCTATCCATCAGGTAGGGTTGCCCCAACCCCCTCCAGTGTAGATTTCAGCAGGTCAAAGCTGCTGGGCTCCTGGGTATCAGATTTGATCGGGTGTGATAAATACCATCTATCCATCAGGTAGGGCTGCCCCAACCCCCTCCAGTATAGATTTCAGCAGATCAAAGCTGCTTGGCTCCTGGGTATCAGATTTGAACGGGTGTGATAAATACCATCTATCCATCAGGTAGTGTTGACCCAACCCACTCCAGTGTAGATTTCAGCAGGTCAAAGCTGCTGGGCTCCTGGGTATCAGATTTGAACGGGTGTGATAAATACCATCTATCCATCAGGTAGGGTTGCCCCAACCCCCTCCAGTGTAGATTTCAGCAGGTCAAAGCTGCTGGGCTCCTGGGTATCAGATTTGAACGGGTGTGATAAATACCATCTATCCATCAGGTAGGGTTGCCCCAACCCCCTCCAGTGTAGATTTCAGCAGATCAAAGCTGCTTGGCCCCTGGGTATCAGATTTGAACGGGTGTGATAAATACCATCTATCCATCAGGTAGGGTTGCCTCAACCCCCTCCAGTATAGATTTCAGAAGGTCAAAGCTGCTGGGCTCCTGGGTATCAGATTTGAACGGGTGTGATAAATACCATCTATCCATCAGGTAGGGCTGCCCCAACCCCCTCCAGTATAGATTTCAGAAGAATCAAAGCTGCTGGGCTCCTGGGTATCAGATTTGAACGGGTGTGATAAATACCATCTATCCATCAGGTAGGGTTGCCCCAACCCACTCCAGTGTAGATTTCAGCAGGTCAAAGCTGCTTGGCTCCTGGGTATCAGATTTGAACGGGTGTAATAAATACCATCTATCCATCAGGTAGGGTTGCCTCAACCCCCTCCAGTGTAGATTTCAGCAGGTCAAAGCTGCTGGGCTCCTGGGTATCAGATTTGAACGGGTGTGATAAATACCATCTATCCATCAGGTAGGGTTGCCCCAACCCCCTCCAGTGTAGATTTCAGCAGGTCAAAGCTGCTTGGCCCCTGGGTATCAGATTTGAACGGGTGTGATAAATATCATCTATCCATCAGGTAGGGTTGCCACAACCCCCTCCAGTGTAGATTTCAGCAGGTCAAAGCTGCTGGGCTCCTGGGTATCAGATTTGAACGGGTGTGATAAATACCATCTATCCATCAGGTAGAGTTGCTTTCCGACAAGTATTTTACCATTCTGGCTAGAATAGAAAAAAAATCTCGAGATAACCATCAAAATCAGGTCCCTTGTCTGCCTAAAAAAAAGTCCAAAAGGAAGTGGTCGGCTGCTGAGAAATAGGGCATGCAATCATGGCAACGTCGGCGAGTGAAAATAAAAGCGTGAACAATGCACTGCGCAAACAGCCATATCCACACAAAACACCTATATCTAGATTAACATTATGTGACGGAGTCCCGCCGTCTTCTCCCCCCCCAGGATTCTTTCCCCCTGTGTCTCTACCTCATCCGGGGAACGTCCACACGAACTCTGGCCAGCCGGTCCCTCGGGTCCGCCCCCGAGACGGAAAAATAACATTGACCTACAGTCCCCCGCCTCTCTCTTCAATACAGGAGCCAATCACGGACCTGCAAACACCGGAAGCACTACCCTGTGAACCCGGAAGTCCCGCCCCGGAAGGAGCGTCAGGACCGGTGAAAAGCATCCCGGATCAGGGAAGCAGGGTCGGAGAATCGTGGCAGGATACTCAGGCTGGTGACAGAGGAGAGGAGCCAACCGAAGCAGACGAGTGGTCAGAGGAGTGGTGGAACCCCTAAGGAGGAAGCTGAAGAGCGGCCGTAGCTCACCTGGAGAGCTACGGCAGACCGCGTGAGTACCTGTAAACCGCCCCTGGAGAGCGTTAGGTGCTCTCTGTATATATTGTATATAATTTCTATCTTTGTAGGCACAACGCACTTAGAGTTAACACTGTAAAATATTGTAGAGCATTTATCACTGAGCACGGCCCGAAGTCCCCAACACGCCCCGTACACCCTTGCGGTCTCGCTATCTTGGTCTTGGTCTATCGTCCCTCTTTTCCCCTTCCCTCCTTCCCTCACGACCTTCCGCTCCGCCCTTTCACCTCCCGGTATTGGTAGTGGCATAACTGCCGAATCGTGGTTCGGACTAACGGTCCTTTTCTCTCTTATTGCCCTCCGAGGTGTCTCCACATCCCACGAGGACCTACTACCTGGCAAGGACCTTCCGGAGAGAGCTGCACTACAGAGACGCCGGATCCGAACATCAGGACCCCCTTTTCCGTGACATCTTGTATGACTATTGTACTGCGAATAAACTACCTTAAAAATAGCACACTATCTCCGGCCTCCTCGCCTGATTTACCGGCCCGCGGGCACCCCACCACCACATCTGGTGTCAGAAGTGGGATCCGCCGGTAGCATGGAGGCCGTGATGAAGAGGATGGCCGAGTCCCAGGAGCAGCTGGGCAAGCTCATGGAACAATTCTTGAAAACGGCCGAGGACGACAGAAGTCAGCTCCATGATGTCCTGAAAGGTCACGGAACAGTACAGGAACAAGCTCTGGGTAAACTGACAGATGTCCTGGGACAGCCTAGACCCACGACTTCTCTACCGTCCGTGGTGTTACAGAAATATGTCCCCGGTGAAGACCCCGATTACTTTTTCACCAATTTTGAGCGGTTGTCCCAAGCAGCTAACTGGCCTGAGAATCGATGGGGACAGTATCTGGGTCCCCTGCTTACAGGAGACCTACAGGCCGCATACCAGCAGGCCAACATCCAAGGCACCACCCCATATCCGGACATAAAAAAGTGCATCCTTGAGCGCCTGGGTGTGGATGATGACACGTATAGAATAAAGCTCAGACAGACCAAGGAAGGACCCCAAGAAAATCCACGAGCACTGTCCTTCCGCATCAGAGATCTTGTCAACCGGTGGCTTAAACCGGAGGCTTCCACAAAAGAGGACATCATCGAAAAAATATGTCTGGAACAGTTCCTAAACTCCCTTCATCCCGCCACACAGAGATGGGTACGGCAACACACTCGGCTCACCCTGGAGACCGCTGTCGAAATTGCCTGTGCTTATGGACGGGCTCAAGATCTACAACGGGGTAAGGACGAAGCTACCCACAGGCCACAGCCCTCCAACACCAACCGATTTTCAAGGCCACCTCAACCCCGAAGACAAGAACCGGCTCCTCTCTTGCCCTCCCCGATCATATACCGTCCACCCAACCCTGGACCGCAATGCTATCATTGTGGAAACTACGGCCACATAGCCCGTATGTGTCCCCAAAAGGAAGTACCTATGGAAATCGGAATGGTACGGAACTATGTCTGCAACACCCCTGGGGCTGCTCCCCCTCCGTTTCATTGTCCCGTGCACATAGACGGACAAAAAGTTATGGCCCTCGCAGACTCCGGGTGCCGTCAAAGCGTCCTTCGTCCTCAGGACTTGGGTCTCCACCAGAAGACCCCAACAGGGGCAGTGGCCATTCAGTGCGTGCACGGCGACACTAAACGGTATCCCACCACCCGGGTTCGGGTACAGCATCCCGGAGATACAGGAACCGACCTCACGGTTGGACTCATACCAGCCTTACCAGAACAGGTAATCCTGGGAAGCGATTACCCAGGTCTCCCGACGTTACTCCAGGACACGACGGACTCCCTGGCCCAGTGGTGGAAGGAGGTCCCCTACCCTCAGTCACCGACCGGAAGCCCGGGAGAACCGAAAACCCACAAGAGCAAGAGACAGAAAAGACAGGAGAAGATGTCATATGCCTCTGCATATCCCGTTGAGGTGGAGGAGCACCCATGGCAGACAGATCAAGAGTTCCGCGGGGCTCAACAGGAGGATCCGCTTCTACTGGAAGCCTGGGGAAGGGCCCTAGAAAACGAAGACCCTACACAAGTAGGTCCTTATTTCTTTAAGAAAAGGGGTCTGCTGTATAGAAAGGGGGGCCCGCAACAAAACCCTCACTTGTTGATTCCTAGTGCCTTCAGAGACAAAGTCCTTTTTCTGGCCCACAGCCACTTGTTGGGAGGACATTTCGGGGAGGAAAAAACTAGCCAAGCCATCCTAGACCGGTTTTACTGGCCAGGTATACATCAGCACATAAAAACCTATTGTCGTGAGTGCGCTGTTTGTCAAAAGAACAGTAGGTACAGACCTCCTCGGGTACCCCTGTGTCCCTTGCCTCTCATCGACATACCATTCAGTCGGGTCGGAATGGACATTATAGGACCCCTATTGCCCTCCCGCAGTGGTTGCCGATATGCCCTTGTTATCGTGGACTATGCCACGCGGTTCCCGGAAGCCTTTCCCCTACGCCAGCCCACCGCCCAAAATATCGCAAAGGCGCTCATCACTCTGTTTTCCCGCGTAGGCTTTCCCCGTGAGATCCTTACGGATCAGGGTACCCCCTTCGTTTCTGCCCTGATGAAGCAGGTCTGCTCAAGGCTAGGGATCAAGCAAATCAGGACTTCAGCCTACCACCCCCAGACAGACGGCTTGGTCGAACGCTACAATGCCACCTTAAAGCAGACACTAAAAAAGATGTTGGGACTGGAAGCCAAGCGGTGGGAGGAGCTCCTCCCGCTGGCCCTTTTTGCCATCCGGTGTAAACCCCAGAGTAGTACTGGCTACTCCCCATACGAGTTGCTTTATGGAAGACCCCCTCGTACCCTGCTGGAGATGGCACAGGAAGCCTGGGAGGCCGACCCGGACCGTACCTGCCCTTTGCCGGAGTATGTCAACAACCTGAAGACCCATCTAGCCCAGATCCGAGAGATAGTAAAACAAAACATGGAAAAAGCGCAAGATAACCAGAAAAAGCAGTACGATAAGGGCACCAAAACCCGGACATTTTCCGTTGGAGACCTAGTCCTCCTAATGATGCCCTCATCAGATCACAAACTCCTCGGACAGTGGCAAGGACCCTATGCCATCCTACGGCAGGTGACCCCGGTCACTTATGAGATCGAGCTCGACCCCACTAACCATATGACCCAGATCTACCACGTCAACCATCTGAAGAAATGGGAGAGACCCCGTCCTGTCCTAGTCGGGGACAGTCGTCCGGTTCCCTGTGCCTTTGCTCCCTGTCTAGACCCTGCCCTGACCCCGGAACAGATACATACCCTCCGCGCAGCCCTGTTCCCAGTACAGAATGTGTTCTCACCATACCCCGGTAGAACCACTGTCACCAAACATGCCATAGACACGGAACCAGGGAAAGTAGTGCGGTTGCGTCCTTACCGAGTCCCTGAAGCACGAAGGGCTGTCATAAGACAAGAAATCGAGGACATGTTACGGATGGGAATCATCGAGCCATCGACCAGTGAGTGGAACTCACCGATCGTTCTCGTTCCGAAACCTGACGGATCTGTCAGGTTTTGTATTGACTTCCGCGAAGTGAACAAAGTGTCCAGATTCGACACATACCCCTTGCCGAGAGTCGACGAAATGGTCGGGAAAGCCAGATACATCTCCACCCTCGACCTCTGCAAGGGCTATTGGCAGATTCCCCTCCGAGACCAAGATAAGAAAAAGACCGCCTTCTCCACTCCGGAGGGGTTGTTTCAGTTTATTGTTATGCCTTTCGGACTCCACGGGGCCCCCGCCACCTTCCAACGGGCGATGAATCAGGTCCTACGGCCACACACGGAGTACGCAGGAGCTTATCTCGATGACATTGTCATCTACAGCGACAGCTGGGAACAACACCTGATCCACTTACATGACGTTGTTTCTTCCTTGGGCTCCTTCGGCTTTTCCATTAACCCCGCCAAAACAACCCTGGCGGCCCAAACCGTCCAGTATCTGGGGTTCCTGTTGGGCGAAGGTATGATCAGACCTCAGAGGTCCAAAACCGAAGCCATAGAGAACCTTCCCTTCCCTAGAACAAAGAAAGATCTCCGTGCATTTCTCGGGCTCCTCGGTTATTACCGGAGGTTCGTGCCGAACTTCTCTCAAAGAGCCGCGCCTCTCACAGATCTTCTTAAAAAGGCTACCAATACCGAACAGGCCCTGAAGCATCCGACCCCTCTCCTGTGGCAAGCGTTTTCTGACCTGAAGGGAGCCCTAACCTCCAGTCCGGTTCTAGTGAGTCCGGACTACGCCCGACCCTTCATTCTCCAGACAGATGCCTCCGACCAGGGATTAGGGGCGGTTCTGTCTCAAAAAGACGAACAAGGGAACGAGAGACCCATACTTTTCCTTAGTCGAAAGCTGTTCCCCAGGGAACTTAACTATGCTGTGGTTGAGAAGGAGGCCCTTGCCATTAAGTGGGCTATCGAAACCTTAAGATATTACCTGGAGGGCCGGGTTTTCACAATCTATACCGACCATGCCCCCTTGGAATGGATGGCCCGGAATAAAGGACACAACGACCGGGTCCTCCGCTGGTTCCTTTCTCTCCAGCCCTTCCATTTCCGTACCCAACATCGAAAAGGGTCGGAACAAGGAAATGCCGATTTTCTATCCCGGTACCCCCTCTCGTCCTCTCCTGCCCGTACAAGAAGGACAGCTAGGGGAAGGGAATGTGACGGAGTCCCGCCGTCTTCTCCCCCCCCCAGGATTCTTTCCCCCTGTGTCTCTACCTCATCCGGGGAACGTCCACACGAACTCTGGCCAGCCGGTCCCTCGGGTCCGCCCCCGAGACGGAAAAATAACATTGACCTACAGTCCCCCGCCTCTCTCTTCAATACAGGAGCCAATCACGGACCTGCAAACACCGGAAGCACTACCCTGTGAACCCGGAAGTCCCGCCCCCGAAGGAGCGTCAGGACCGGTGAAAAGCATCCCGGATCAGGGAAGCAGGGTCGGAGAATCGTGGCAGGATACTCAGGCTGGTGACAGAGGAGAGGAGCCAACCGAAGCAGACGAGTGGTCAGAGGAGTGGTGGAACCCCTAAGGAGGAAGCTGAAGAGCGGCCGTAGCTCACCTGGAGAGCTACGGCAGACCGCGTGAGTACCTGTAAACCGCCCCTGGAGAGCGTTAGGTGCTCTCTGTATATATTGTATATAATTTCTATCTTTGTAGGCACAACGCACTTAGAGTTAACACTGTAAAATATTGTAGAGCATTTATCACTGAGCACGGCCCAAAGTCCCCAACACGCCCCGTACACCCTTGCGGTCTCGCTATCTTGGTCTTGGTCTATCGTCCCTCTTTTCCCCTTCCCTCCTTCCCTCACGACCTTCCGCTCCGCCCTTTCACCTCCCGGTATTGGTAGTGGCATAACTGCCGAATCGTGGTTCGGACTAACGGTCCTTTTCTCTCTTATTGCCCTCCGAGGTGTCTCCACATCCCACGAGGACCTACTACCTGGCAAGGACCTTCCGGAGAGAGCTGCACTACAGAGACGCCGGATCCGAACATCAGGACCCCCTTTTCCGTGACATCTTGTATGACTATTGTACTTCGAATAAACTACCTTAAAAATAGCACACTATCTCCGGCCTCCTCGCCTGATTTACCGGCCCGCGGGCACCCCACCACCACATCATTATTACTTCCAACCAATATAGTCTATCTTACCCTCACTTACAGTGTTACAAAACTATTGCAGCAAACAGAATGTAAAATAGACACCATTATATTTCAGGAATATCATTTACTGGAAAAGAAACATCACTGCATGTTTCTACACAATTTGAGGCACAACATTTTTAGCATGACACATTAAATTGATTGAAAAATATTTTTGCAAAATACGAACTCCTTTTTAGTGTGTTTAATTTCACAGTGCGCATTCTGCTTTGATTTTAATTGGACCCTCGGTCCCTGAGCCCCGGTGACACTGCTCATGCCGCGCCTCTGATAGCCACGGTTCTGTTTCACAGAGCTCCCCTAGATTACTCTTCAGCTTTACCCCCAGCTCTCAGTGTGAGGATGAAAATTCAATCTTTTCCCTTTCCTACCTCTATATTTTGCTCTTTCAGTCTCATTTGTTCTCTCACTTTACCTCGCTCTACTCTTTCTCTCGCGTTCTTAGTTTCTGCGAGTGTCCTCCATCAGTTTTCACTCATACTTTCCGATTATCACACCTGCGTTTCCATTGACACTTGACCCTTTTCCCTCCCATTCCTGTCACCCTCTCCCTTCTCATCGTTCTGCCACCCTTTGTCCATATCTATCTCTCTTTGACTCACCTTTCCAGTTTATCTTCGCAAGTTACATTCCTTCTTTCTCGCCGTTTTTAGGTTTTCTTTTTTCCTCTTAGTTCCCCTCCTTTCTCTTAGACTTTTCCCTCTTTCCTAGAGAAACTTGCTTTGAGCCAATCTAGCCCCTCTGTTTCTCCCACTCTGTCTGTTTCTACTGTGGCACTCATTCTCTCTCTGTCGGTTCTCTACAAGTTTAGCCGGACACCTCACTGCTTTGCACCAGTCTCTGTTCTTTTTCACATGAGCCTCTTTCCTAATTCCACTGCTCATTTTCCTTATGTGCTTTAAATGAGCCAGTGCTCACAGGTACTGAGTACCTGCACTTCTTTAGTTTGAGCGGGAGAGAGTACTTGCTCTTCTCAGTGGGGGCTTTTAATGAGAGAGTACAGGCTTCCCAAGATCGCACGTAAACTCCTGGGCAAAGAATACCGCTGCGTCTACAATACCATTTCAAACACTGCTTCTGAGTGCTTTTTTGATGGCATTACAGAACCTTCTTTTATTTCCATTGCAGAGAAGCTGCAAGGCTGCAGCAGAACCACTGCAAGCAAAGTACATCCCTCACGCCTCTTTTCGCCCTCATCCCTTCCTCTGTCACTTTCAATGGCAAACTGTTTCTCTATTTTTCCACACCAACTCTTGAAATCTCTGATTTTTTCCATCTCTTTATGTCCCTCTATTCTTCTTCTATATTTCTCTTCTTCTGTGCCCTGTGCTGCCACTTTTGTATGGTGAAACAAAACTATAATACTGGACCCTCGACTAAATCCTAACGTCATTCTGCGTAAATCACTTTATGCTCCTGGGCCTCTGTTAGCAATGGAATGCTAAAATGTATGTAAAATAAAATACAACGCCCTCTCTAGGGAAGAAGAACATAAAAGTAACTCATTTGACAATATGACGCTATCCATGTCGTCTCTGTCACTCTTTCATGTTGGCTGTTGTTTCAATTCCGCTCCTTATGTCCAGCTTGTTTCTATCTCCGAGCACACCTACCTGTCCTCTAGCAGTCTCATAACTATTGAAGAGATAAAGCACATGGCAGTCATGCTGTGTGCTCTTGTGCAGTCTTTGCCTGCGTTCACGGTGGCAGCCAGAAGTCAGTATTTAGCAGCAGCACTAAGGGACCACTCTCTGGCTTTGGCCCGCAGCACCTTTCCAGAGGTAAATGCCGTTTTATGATCTCGCCGAGGCAGCGCTTGCGCTGTATCTGCAGGACATGCTGTATTCAGGATATGGGCTTTAAAAACGCGGCCCATTTTCAAAGACTGCCCCCTGTTACATGTATTGTCACTCAGAGCTTGTGAGCACTATTTCTTTCTTTAAGTTGGAGCATGAGAGACCAGTGCTCCTGGTTTATAGAGCTCTGATGTAAACAGGGCTGTAAATCTTGCTCTTATCTTGCCACATTTGCTGTGCATACAACGTCCGAGGTCTGTTTTGGCTGCAGCTGCCTCCTCCCCCTTCCTGCTTTTGAAATGCACGGCCTGACGTCACGGTCCCTGCCTTCCTATGGCTGCTGCCGCCTCTGTCTCAGAGCTCAACAAGCATTTGCAATGGAATAAATCTCACATGTGCATGAGTTTGAGCTATTGGCCATGTAAATGACAATGCCTTTTATTTATGTTTTGAAAACCTGCCAGTGGTGCGTACTTATAGTTGTTGCTTACAAGAAACAAGGCTGGCACTAACTGCCTCTTTTACTGCCAACTGTGCTTCTCCTAAGCAATGACTATAAGTATAAAGTGCAAGTTTACACACCACTTACAGAATGTCAAAACACACAAATAAAAGGCATTGTCATTTACAATGCCAATAGCTCAAACTCTCACGAATGCGAGACCTATTGCATTGCAAATAGTTGTTTAGGAAAGTAAGCAATCTAGTTTGGCGGAGAAGACCATGGCATAACATGAAACAGGGGACCCCTCTAAAAATACTTAAGGCCAGGGAAAAGAGGGGAAAAAATGAGCAAAACACTAGAAAGTTCCCTCATAGCCTATATTTCATTTTCCAATCTTTATTTCGGCCATTGGCCATAAAAGATAAACAATACACATATACAATCACAATAGATCCGCAAATTTAAACAATATAAAACATTGGAATTGCATATTGCTAAAAATACCTTAAAAACTATGAATCTTAAAATTAGGAGGAAACCAGCGTCTTTAAAATGCGATTACGGGTGTGCCAGACATTGGTAAAAAATGTTGTCAGTGCAAACACAGTTGGGCCTGAGACATCAGATTTTAAAATCCTGTATATTGGGGCATATTCCCTACAGCCCATGTTTCTAATCAATGGAAGAAGCCAATATTTCCTCGCAACCCTATAAGCTGGGCAAAAGAGGGCCACGTGTAAATCAGTTTCCTCCGTGGCGTCACAGGCCGGACACTGCTTGGTGGTGGGAGGTGATGACCAGGAGCTGGTAAAAGATCGAAAGGGCAATGTGCCGTATCTCCATTGGAGAAACAGCTTTCTGGCAAGCACAGGGGAAATAGCATCCAAAACCCCCTCAAACCTGTATCCAGGTTTGAGGGGCATCCAGGGCCCGGCTCTGGCCTGGGTCAGATCCTTCCTGACGGGCAGGTCCCAGACCCTTAGCCTGGGTACCTTCAGGGCCCCTAGAGAGCAGTCGCCCTGTGGGGTCCCCCAGGGTTCTTCTCTGTCCCCTCTTCTCTTCAATCTTTATTTCCGCCCTCTTCTACTTTCTCTGAGGCTGTGGGACGTCACCGTGTTCAATTACGCGGACGACCTGCAGCTCATCTTCTCTCTTAATTCCCCTTCTGCTATTCCTAACTTTCAGTCAGCCATGTCCCACATCCTCCAGTGGATGGGCCATAACCAGTTAAAACTGAACCCCGGTAAGACGGAGCTCCTCCTTCCTGGCAGGAGCCCCACCTTCTGGGGGCCACACTTCTGGCCGGCGGAACTGGGCCCGTCTCCCACTCCTGTGGCCTCGGTGAAGAGCTTAGGGGTCACTATTGACTCTGCTCTATCCCTAGGGCCGCAGGTGGGGACCGTGGTCTCATCCTGCACTTACCAACTGCGCAGGATCAGGAAAGTGGCATACCTCCTTACACCTGAAGCCCTCCTGCAGGTCATCATGGCCCTTGTCCTCTCTCGCCTAGATTTCTCCAACTCGATCTACCATGGTCTGCCCAAAACATCGATGGGCAGACTACAGGTGGTCCAAAATCAGGCGGCGAGATTGGCCCTAGGGATCCCGAAGTGGCAATCTGCCAGGCCCCTCCTCGTCAAACTCCACTGGCTCCCTGTCGCCTCTAGGGCAGCCTTTAAGATCGGCTGCCTCATCTTCAAATCCCTGGCTGGCTCTTGTCCCATCTTTGTAAAATCTCTTATCCTACCCTACTGCCCGTCCCGCAACTTGAGATCCTCCTATCTTCATCTCTTAACCGTCCCCTCTTACAAGCTCTGCAGATCTGGAGGCCGGAGATTTGCTTACCTGGCCCCCAAGTTCTGGAATTCTCTCCCTCTTTCTCTTAAAACTTCTAATTCTCTGATTCTTTTTCGCAAATCTCTAAAAACTTGGCTTTTCCCTCATTCTGGTTAGTCTTTCTGTCCCCTCTATTTCCAACCAGCGCCAGGAAACCCATGATGTCAGTGCGCTATATAAGCACCCCTTACGATACGATACGATACGATACGAAGTCCTTACTTTGTGCAAATACAGAGGATAATGACCCTTCAGCCTGACCATCTAGGACCCTAGCTAGTTTTTGTTCATGGTATGCATTGGCCAGGGACCTTTTGGAAATGTTTAGTGCGGCACTGGCAGGATCAGCCCATAAATCAGGGAGCCCCATTTCCATACAAATACATTGGATGTGTTTAATCCAGGGGATCCGGAGCGCTTTCGGGTAGGTCAATAGTTCCACCAATTCCGCCCTATAGGCTGCAAGATCGTTACTACTCCACAGCCTACACCAGAAGGCTATGAGTCTCAAACCTATTTCATCGGCTATTGGTTGTAGACCCAGATCAAGCCTCAAGCGGAGGAGCGGGGTGCTGGGCAGAAGCGCGGCTATCTGTCTGATGAAATTATTCTCCGTTAGTGACAGACTACGGCAAGGTGTGTGTCCCCACAGTTCCGCCCCGTACATGGTCGCTCCCCTGGCCTGGACCTTGTATATCTGGATGAGCGACCCCAGCGGACGGTATAAGGAGCCAATCATCATCCGGGCGATGCCCCCGGTAGTTTGTGTCAATTTGAGGTTCGCCCTGCTCTGATGGGATCCCCAAGACATGGTTTCATTAAGGGTCACACCGAGGTATTCGAAGGTGGAGACTCTCTCGAGCCGCGCTGCTCCCAATAGCAGGTTCGGCCGCAGTTTTTGGCTCGGATTCAAAACCATAAACTTGGTTTTGGCCGCATTAATTTCTAACCCCCTGTCAGTGCAGAAGGCCACAAATGAATCAAGGATCCTCTGTATCCCCATAGGGGTTTTAGACAGCAGCAGGGTGTCATCTGCAAACATAATTGCAGGCACCCTGCTGCCGTTCAGTTTGGGGGCGTCGGTATAGTCAATGGCATTCAGGTGGGCGATTACCCCGTTAACGAAGAGGCAAAACAGGGTCGGTGCCAACACACAACCCTGTCTTACCCCTCGGTCAACGGGGAATCTTTCAGTAAGTTCCCCGGACCTCCCACACCTCACTCGAGCATAATTATTGTGGTGTAGCCTCTGCAAGATTAATAGGATGTCCGGAGGAACGCCCATCTCTGCCAGGACGCTCCAAAGTTTCCCCCTGGGCACCAGATCGAAGGCGGCCCGTAAGTCCACAAAAATTGTGTAGAGACTACCGCCCTCGAATATTGCTGCCCTCCAATAGATGATGTTCAATCTAAAAACCTGGTCTACTATGGAAAATCCCTTCCTAAATCCCGCCTGATAGGGACTAAGGACACCCACCTCTTCCACCCAGTCCTGGAGCCGATTCAGCAAGACCCTGCCAAACAGTTTCTGTGCTACATCAATTAAACTGATGGGTCTGTAGTTGGCTGGGAGGAGAGGCGAGCCCCTTTTGAAAATGGGCACCACCTCCGCCCCCAGCCAAGTACTAGGGATTTCCATGCCGCTAAGAACTCCGTTAAAGAGAGCGGTAAGGTAGGGGGCCCAGACAATGGGCTCCTGTTTAAACAGGTCCCGGGGTAGGCCATCCAGTCCCGGCGCCTTTCCCGAGGCGAGTCCTGCTATGGCAGCAGTAACCTCGCCCAGTGTTATTGGATCCCCTTCATAATCTGGCCAACCAACCCCGGTGTCAGCGATAAATTCTCCCGGCTCAGAGCTGTATAGGGACTGGAAATGTGCCTGCCACACCCCTGGAGCGATGTTTGGCTCAATTGCCGATTGGAGATTTCCCGACCCCCCACTCACTATCCTCCAAAACAGGCGGTGGTCTTTGGTCGCTAGGGCCTTAGTAAGTTCTTCCCACTGGTTTTCCTCCCATTCGGCTTTAGCGTGGGCAACGAGTTTCTTATAGGCCCGTCTGCTTTCTCTTAGGTTGTCCCCCCCTAGACCCTCCTTGATAAATCTAAGGAGTTCCCCTTTTGCCCTTCTGCATGCTGAGTTGTACCATGATGATTTGCATTGCCGCCCCCTACTTGGTTTCCGTGTGCTACTGAAGAGGTTAGGGGCCGCAGCTTTTATGAGGTCCTCATGAGCCTTATATAATTTAGCCTGGGAGTCTTTATTGTTCACCTCGGTATCCAAGTTCCCCACAATTTCCAAGATGGGAATTATCCCGTCATAGAGCATGGGAAGTTTCTTCTTACTTCTAACCAATATATACTTTATACATTTGAACATTGTTCATATCCTTTTCTTAAACCTTCAAAACACAACAATGACACATATATTTTCCTGATTATACTTTTTCTTATTTATTTATTTTATCATCACTTTTTATCTCTTTCTTTCAACTTATTATATTCTTTTTTTCATTTTTTATAAATATAACATGTAAAAATTTAGTACATGGTTTATCTCAATTTCACATGATACATCAATTTGTCAATGTTTCATTACTACTATTTTAATACATTTGTTTTTCATTACAAAAACAGAATTGATTTCAAAAAGAGAAACATATATACCCCTGGTTATAGAATACCATAAATACTATCACACTACAATCACTCAGATTCATACACTTTCACTTTCACACCAGTCATATACTGCCATAACGAGAACCACAGAATGTTCAACAGGGTTCCACGCAGGGTCGACGCGCGTTTCGGTGGATTTGGTATATTACAACCACCTTCCTCAGGACCTGTGCAGATACTCACTCTTCACTTTCAAACACCAGGGGATCTGAAAACACATAGAAGAAAACACTGTTTTGTTTGTACAAAAAACAGCACGAATATAGGGCATTTTATATCTATCAAACTGATGTGGTTGGAACCAGTATGGACACACATCTATCACAATAGGGGGGATACACCAATCTCATACTAATTTATCATTATATGCACCAAGACGTCAAAAAACAAAATACTTTTTTTTCAAAAGACTATCCCCGTGTCTAGAAACATAGTAACAATCATGCAAGTAAGAATAACCATCACCAAGAATTTTAAAGAGAAAACCCATGTGAAAGAAAAACTCTTTATAAAGAATCAAAGAATGAAAAAGATAAGAAAAGAGAAATAAATGTTTTTATACTGTATGTATACCAGTTTACTTACAAAGCACTATAGTTTATATAAAATCCATATTAAAACTCCAATTTTAGATCAAATACTGTCGTCCGACCATATCATCCAAAAGTAGTCACTCTGTTATCCTATAAATAGAGGAGCATTCTATATAAGGACCATACTGAGAACACCACAAAGGAAACTATTACCTAATATCTAGTTCCTTTAATTATATTGGTAGGTATCTTCTTGGGCCATTCAGGGCAGATAGGTGAACAAACACGAAATTCTATGAGAAAGACAGCGTCCAATAATTAGATATGATCCATTGGACCGGCAGTTATAATGTAATCCGAGTAGTAATGACACATACTAACTTTCACATAATCTCTCATATGTTTTCAAAAACGATTTTTCTTCCGCCATTAAGTGCAGTCTTCAGAGTATCTGGCACCGATATATAGGTTGCCTGTTATGCCTAAAAAAACACATAGACTCACATTGTGATGCGTGTGAATTACACTGTCTTCAGTGTTCTTGATAAGCGTCCCAGCCTATGCCAAACTTCTTACTCGCAAAAGTATATTAACCCTGTCAGTTCGTATAAATTAGGCCAACATACATCATAAGTGGCCACTGAGCATACTAAAGATTCTTCACTATTGCCAACGAGTTACGAGTTATGACAATGACTATTGTTTTTTTACCTAGATACACAAGAGAATCCGATATTCAGCGCTGGGACAGTTACCCTCCCATGTTTTTTTTAAAAACACCCATGCAGGTCCCGTATTAAAGTAGCGACCAATATGTCACTAGGCATCATTCGGTTCTCACCTTGGTTCCCGGAAAGCATAGTTCCTGCATCCACACTGCCCGATGAGTCCCACAAAACGAAAAAATTGTGGGCTCCAAACTTTTTAAATCCTGGCGTGGCGCGAAAAAGTCTTGTATCCTGACAAATCAGGTGATCCCCAGTAACAGTGGTAGATAGTAAACATTAACGAAGGGTTACCTTAACCATTGTTATAGCAGGCGCCATCTTGAAACTCCCAAGAGACCGTATATCAGGAGAGGAAGTGTATATACCTCACAACAATAAATGAAGTTTTAATTACAAAAAAGAAAAGAATATCAATTGGTTTTAACTTAGACAATGTTGAGTACCTGTATAGATCAAAACCATAATATCCAGTCATTGGATTCGTACATGTACATCAATCTCGCTATACCACATGGCGAAAATTCTAATTCAATCATGGACCTAAATGAAGGATTGCATACTTGTTTGGTCACAAGGACGCCATCTCAAAACACCTCATTGATAGTATTTCAAATCCAATTGTGCCCTTTACCATCAGGGAAAGGGGATTGCAATAATACAAAAATGATTTGATTTAACACTAAAACCAATTAACATATATTCAAGTCAACGCCACCAAACGATGTAAGTACGGTGGCCCATATATGTAAGATCACATGATCAAGAAATGATGACGGTTCTTAATGTCTAATAGCCATAGACAAAGGCTACCAAGTCTCCTCATTATAAGGAACGCAGTCCTAGAACTCAACAATAATCATATGTTGAATCAAAATACTGCACCCAATTGAGAACAAAGAAAGATAATTTCACAAAGAGGGTTGATACATATTGAGGTAATAAAAATACAATCAAAAAAGGTTGCATGTATACAAAAAGGTAATTGTGTTTCTAGAGTGTGTGATCCTAACATCACACTAGAACATACAGATATCTAATATAAGAACCGCATTTCAATGTGGATTAGAGGCGCTCTAATTTACTTGACCAATAATCGTCAAAGACGCTACAAAAATGGCTAACATCCAATAATGAAGAGGTTAGAAAAGTGCTCAACTATCAGTGGTTGAGGAAGCTGAGTATCTTTGTCATCTGTGTTTAAAATTCTTCAATTTCTGTTAATCACATTTTTCATTTTGAATTTCAGAGCAAAGTGATTAATCACACAGGTGACTTTACAATGTGGTTTCCGTTTTGTTCCTTTCAGTAGTGCCTCTCTATCAATTGAACAAACTGTGGTTGTGAAATTCTGCACTAATAGCCTGAATTTCATTGTAAGTTCAGTACATGTTGTACTGCCTCAGCGCGATAAATGCTTCTCACATTCCAAGAGACAGCTGTCGTGCATTTCTCTAAACGTTCCCCTCCTGAACCTTTGAGAGGAAGTCTGCAAAATCCCTTAACTATGACTGGCAAATGAATTACTTACTCCGCAAGAAAACAGGCACATAAACACGGCACGCGTAGGCATAATTGAAAAAACCGGGTACAGCTGTGGGGGATCATGGGTAATGCTTAACAGGTGGTGGTGGGAGTTTGAAATCCAATACAAAAGGGCGGTAACGGGTAATCACCATTGTGATCAACACCATCACCATTGTGGCTCACCTCCTCGTTGTCGTTGATGTCCGGTTACGTTACGGTAGTAGTCATGCTCCACAAGGCCGGATTCCAGGAAGAGTTACCATCAGCCAGGACAGGAGCACGCACACCACGTCCTCTATACCCTCTCTAGCTCGATTCTCCGATGTTGCCTCTCTTCGTTTGTTCTTCTTGCCCTCTCCTCTATACCCTCTCTAGCTCGATTCTCCGATGTTGCCTCTCTTTGTTTGTTCTTCTTGCCCTCTCCTCTATATCCTCTCTAGCTCGATTCTCCGATGTTGCCTCTCTTCGTTTGTTCTTCTTGCCCTCTCCTCTATACCCTCTCTAGCTCGATCCTCCGATGTTGCCTCTCTTCGTTTGTTCTTCTTGCCCTCTCCTCTATACCCTCTCTAGCTCGATTCTCCGATGTTGGCTCTCTTCGTTTGTTCTTCTTGCTCCCAAACTATGCCACAAGATTCTATTCACATTCTACTCGTGCACTCAGGTTATATTGAGCTGTTATGTTTGTACTAGTTGATTCAGTGCCCATTAGATTCCTCATGTTGGACTAATGTTCTGATTTGTTACCTTTGCCTCAAATTGTAAAGCGCTCTGATATCCGTCGGGATCAAGTTTGCGCTATATAAAACTTTATAAATAAATAAAATAAATAGTATTTGGCTCTTTTGTAAGCCTGACGTACAAATCAATGAGGATACCCTCAATTTACAAGCCTTTTCTTAAGTGCATCACCATGCACATGGAAGTCAACCATATTCGTACAATTCTGTCGAATACGGAGAAATTCCAGAAAGGGGATAGAATCTTTTTGACAATTGGGGTGAAAACTCCCAAATTGCAATATGGTGTTCTTTGCTGTCTCTTTTCTATAAAGACTGAGCTGTAGGCTGCAACTCCCACCATCAATCATGATGTCCAGAAATTCTACCTTACTGGAACTATAGTTTGCAGTGAATTTAATATTCTTGTCGCTTGCATTTAACCACAGCATGTATTCTTGCAATTGCATCTCATCACCCTTCCATACAAAAAAAATATCATCAATGAAACGGCTCCATATAAAAATATTCTCAAAAAATGGAGCCGCCTCATTAAAAACATTCCTAAGTTCCCACTCTCCCATGTATGTGTTCGCCACACTGGGGGCACAGGAAACCCCCATGCTCGTGCCCTTAATTTGTTTATAGAGGGACCCATTGAAATCAAAAAAGTTGTTCAAGAGGACAACTTCCAGGCATTGCAATATAAAACCGCCCAGACTATTGCTAGGATACCTGTGTAGGAGTGATGCCGCTGCCCGTAACGCTTGACATTGAGGAATGTTGGTGTACAACGCCTCAATGTCAAGCGTTACTAAAATGTCTGTTTCCGGATTAAATGGCATTCCCTCTATTTTGATAATTATGTCTCCAGTATCTCGGATAAATGAGGCATACTTCTGAGTCAGTGGGCATAAAAATGAATCCACATATTTTGATAGTGGCTCTGTACTAGAACCTATTGTTGAAATAATCGGTCGCATGGGGGAATGTCTTTCATCTTTATGCGATTTAGGGAGACCATACAGTGCCGGTGTTATGGGACATGTTTTGTTCAGGAAGGTATACTCATCATCGCAGATATAACCTTCCCTCAGGGATTTTTGTGTCATGTCACGGATCAATACATTCAATCTTGTAAGCTCTCTAGGCTGTGCTGGTCTGTAATGTTCTGTTATTGATAACATCTATAGCATCTTCTTGTCATATTCCATATTAAAAACAGTTATACCCCCACCCTTATCACAGGGTTTAATCACTATTTCTGAATCGGTTTCAATTTTTTTCAAGGCTATGTTCTCAGTTTTCGAAAATTAAACCGCGGTTTATTAGAGCCTTTCAAAAGACGAGCAATATCCTTTAATACATTTTGCTCAAAAATATGAACTTCGGGTCCTACCATGTCCAGTGTAGGGGTAAAGGTGGAAGGAGGTTTACAATTTGATAAGTTGTCACTTTCTTGTTCCACTGGTCTATCCATGAAACATTTCCTCAATCTGACCTTTCTAAAGAAGGCAAATAAGTCTTCATGGAGCTTGAATTTATTGAGTGGGGTGCATGGAACAAATGATAAACCACAACTCAATAAGGAAGACTCTTCTACACTAAAAGTTGTAGACGATAAATTGTAGATTGGTAGTGTATCCTCACATCTTTCAGTGTCTGTAGTAGTTACATTATCTACCACCAGTATTGCTTGTTTCGAGTTTTGACATACAACTGTTGAGGTTGTGGGCTCATCTGATGATGTCCCCCTCTGTCTTGTTGCCATCGAACATTCCTTCCTCTGTACTGGCCCCTTGGTAAAAAACCCCGGCCATGAGAGAACATTTTTTGTATTAAAATAGTCCCAATGAAATATTGACAAATTGATGTACCATGTGGAATTGAGATAAACCATGTACTGCATTTTTACATGTTATATTTATAAAAAAAATGTAAAAAAGAATATAATAAGTTGAAAGTAAGACATAAAAAGTAAATGATAAAATAAGTAAATAAGAAAAAGTATAATCAGGAAAGTATATGTGTCATTGTTGTATTTTGAAGGTTTAAGAAAAGGATATGAACAATGTTCTAATGTATAAAGTATATAGGTTATGAGGGAACTTTCTAGTGTTGAAGACCATGGCATAGACATGTAAGGGCTTTCTGATAAAGGATGGAATATACTTGTGGGTTCTGGACAGCTCACGTGGCATCCTGAGTCTGTCCGAGCCCGCGTCAATGCAGTTATTACTTCTGTCCAACCTTATGCTTAGAGCTCTGATTTCAAATGATTATCTACTACTCAAATCCTGAAATGTTACTAGAGAGAATGAGGACTGTAAGCAAGGCGTAAGAATGTTAAACTTCGTATCTCATGTTCTTCCTATGTCTAGATTTCCACATTTCTTCATTTTCCCGTAAGGCAAACAGAAACTCAAAAATTTATACGTTTATAATTAGGAAGCGAAAAGCTGGTGAAGATGGTGTTTGCCAAGAACAAAATGTAGCAGCTATTGAGCAAAGTACCCAAGAATCAATTGAGCGGTCTGTCTCAGTACGTAAGAAATGTGCAGGGAAAATCTCAAATCCTCGTTTATATAATAAAGCTTATATGTAACTGGGGTTCACATTTTCTGGTAATGAAAATCCTCCTTGTCCCCGGTGTTTAGTTTGTGAGGAAATACTTGCAAATGAAAGTATGGTACCAAATAAATTAAAATGGCATTTTACCACAAAACACAGCCATTTGTCAGAAAAACCATTAGAATAATTTGAGCTTTCTAAATCTATAAAGAAGCAGTCTGCATCATTCACAAAGAGAATGAAGACATCAGAGAAAGCTCTAGAGGCAAGTTACTTGGTTGCTCAAATAATTGCCAGAAACAAGGAACCACACACTGTTGCGGAAACCACCAAAAAGCAATCTTGCTGTGCTATTGTTCGAACAATGTTTGGGCCAGAATTTGTGATAGAAGTTAATAAAATCTCTTTGGCAGATAACACAATTGGAAGACGTATTCAAGATATGTCTGCTAACGTAAAGCTGCAAATGAAGGATATTTTCCAAGACGATAATATGGTCTTTACATTGCAATTGGACGAATCAACAGATGTCAGTAGGTTAGCTCAATTACTTGGTTTTATACAATTCAATTCAATTCAAAGTGCTTTATTCGAGTGTATACTTATAAAAGCAAACATACACAAAATATTGACAGTATTAAAATAGAATTAAATCTACAATCAGACACATTTACAAAGCACTACTAAATACATACAATACATTTGGTTAGAACAAAGTCTCGCAGTATTTACAATTTTTTTTTAAAAGAATTCATCAGAGGTTTGATTTGTACATTAAAAAGAGTATATACAATTTAAAAAGCGAGCGGTGACAATTTCAGTAGAACATTTCACATACAGAGAATAGATAATTAACTAGCAATCTCTGGGTATCTATCAAGTTCATTATTTATCTAAAAGCTAAAGAAGATTTTATAAAAACAAGTTTTTCAGGCAGAGAATAGTTAAATAACTAGCAGTCTCTGCCTGATCACACAGACAATAGTTAATTTACTAGCAATCTCTGACGGATCGCCCAAGCCCAGCTAATATATTTAGCTGTCGCTATTGATATCCATGATAGTGGGCTTGAGCATATAATGCGCAGAGCAACGGAACTGCAAGTACTACCAAGGTTCCTACAAATAGGTGCTAACCAAACACGTCGAGGGACACAATATGCTTTACAAGCGCACAGAAAATGTCCAAGAGTTTCCTTCCCCGTTCCACAGGCTGGGCAGGTGTCACTCCCCCCTGAGCTCCATTTGGCTGTCAATGATCTTATAGGGAGGGCACCAGCAATCAATTGGAATAGGAGCTTCCTGTCTCCCGGTTTAGAAACAATGTCCCAATACGACTCCAAGACCGGGTACAGTTTTACCTCAAGGAAACCAACGGACATAGACCCGTTACTCAAATTACTCAAGCTCTTATTAGCAACATATTCCCAGAATATAATTTTTAGGGCTGACTTGGTAGGAAATGATGCACCTGTTGGATCAAGCCATATAGAACTTAACCCAAGCTCGTACAATATTGCCTTCAGTGAATTGAGCCAACTAATTCTATGAAAACAGTCCGCCTTTATGACATCAATAAAACCTTCGGCATAATGTGCAAGGTCGGGGGTAGTCCATAATCTTCGCCAGTATAAAATTGGACGTAGTCTGGCTAGATCCTTGATTTGCTTCCTACCAAGCTCATATCTTAAAGGCAGGAGAGGGGTGCTTTTCGGGGTACCCGTGAGTAATCTTAAGAATTTATTCTCAGATCCTTGTAGTAAGTTCAAGTTTTCCAAGCCCCATATCTCCGCACCATAAAGTGCCGACCCTATAGCCTTCGCTTCGTAAACCAATAAAGCTGGCTTAATAGGTTTGGTCAGAGATTTCCTATGTTCAATGTTAATGGCACCCGACAACTGCTTATGTCGCAGAGTGGCGATGTTAATATGCTGGCTCCATCGACTGTTATCTGCAATGAGAATTCCTAGATATGTAAATGAGTTTACCACCTCAAGAGGCCGCCCACTCATGATGATGTTGGACTTACAGCTACGATGTGGTTTTAAAGCCATGAGTTTGGTTTTAGTGGCGTTCACCTCTAACCCTTGCTCCCCACAGAAATTCTCAAAAATACACAGAGCACGCTGCAAACCACTAGGCGTTTTCGACATAATAAGCGTGTCGTCCGCAAACATTAATATAGGGATTTTTAACCCTGAGAGAGATGGAGCGTCTACAGGAGCTGTTACCATACGGGGGACAACACCATTTATGTACAGAGTGAACAAGGTTGGGGCCATTGAACACCCCTGTCGAACCCCCCTTTCGACTGGAAATTCATCTGTGACCATGTCATGCCCTCCCCACTGAATTTTGGCAAAAGTGAGTTCGTGTAATCGCATTACCAAGGTCAATAATTCCTTAGGGACCCCCAAACTTTGTAGAACTTGCCACAGTTTTACCCGTGGGACCAGGTCGAAGGCAGCCCTCAAATCAACAAATGCTGCATAAAGGCTGCCTCCTCCCAGCACCACAGTCTTCCATTGAAGCAGTTGAAAGCGGAACACTTGGTCAACCGTGCTGGTTGCCCTTCTGAATCCTGCTTGGAAAGGTGATAAAATATTGTTGTCCTCTGCCCAATCTAGGAGCCTATTTACCACCACACGGCCGACTACTTTTTGTACAGTGTCAATAAGGCTTATTGGCCTATAGTTACCCGGCTGTGCACGGTCTCCCTTTTTAAACACAGGGATAATCACTGCACCTCTCCAAGAGGCAGGGACATCAGCACCATTGGCAATAAAATTGATAAGCATATAGATGTATTTACCCCACCGCTCTTTATCATTTAAAAAGATATCTGCAGGAACACCATCTGATCCTGGTGCGCGTCCTCTGTGCACAGCGTTTATAGCAATCAAAACCTCTTTATCATTAAAAAGATTACCATGGGAAAAAGACATATTAATACTGTCCTCCCCTCTAATCTGTGTACTAAGAGCATACTGCGAGCTAAAAAATTCTACCCAAGCTTCCTGAGGTACGTTATTATTAGGGGATTCATCTACTCTCTCGCTGCCCCATTTAACGATATTCCAGAACGCTCTGAAATCCTTTCTATCAATTGCTTTTTTCAGTTTACACCAGTGCTGCTCATCCCAGTCTCTTTCAGCCTTCACTATGCAAGTTTTATAGTTCTTTCTGGCTAGACGAGTGTTTTCAGCCACCCTCATTTTAATTGCCTGCCCTAGAGCCAGACGTGCAGCCCTACATTCGGCATTGTACCATTTAGCATCTTTACTAGCTCTAACCCCATTTCGCCTAACAGGTTTCAAGAAATGTTTTTTAATCTTGGCAAACAGGGTATCATGTATGTTAACCACTTCCTTCAGGCCAGTGGGGGAAACACTAATTGATTCCAAAGCAGCTATGGCTTGGTCAGTTTCATAATTAATATTATCGATAGCCTGTTGATTGGTCACAATACTGGCCCATTTAAGCCTACGCATGTTATTTTCTGGGATAAGCGAGGGCGGAGCAAGAGTATTTAAAGAAGTAGGATTTGTCCCAACCGCCCACCATTTGTGCTCCACACATAAAGGATTGTGGTCGCTCTCAGGTCTCATAGCGACCTCCATATCACGGACAGATGACCACAGCGATAAGCTGCAAATAACATAATCTATCCTACTTTTATGTCCTCCATTGTCAAAAGTCATGGAGCCCTTTCTATCCAAAGCTGTACGTCCATTCAAAGCTCTCAAACCTTTTTCTAAACACAGTGCATTCAGAGCTACAATATCATCAGTCCAACGGGTAACTGGCTTCAAATCTAGTGCAGGAATGCCCCATTGGGAGTCCTCTTCTGCTCCAATAGAGACCTCACCTAAGACCAAGGGCTCAAACGTCCTATTAAAATCGCCTGCTATCACAACCTTATTATCTGGGGAAAATTTATCAAGGAGGTTTCCCAATGCGATGAAAACATCAGATCTGACACCCTTAACATTCCTAGCATATATATTATATATATCTAGTGACCCTGTTTCATCACTAGTTATCCTAACTAACTGTATGTCGTTATGACTAGTCTCAATATTTGTTATTTTTAGTTTGAGGGTTTGTCGGACCCAGATTGTTAGACCCCTCATTGGCCTTCCTTTCGGGCCCTTTACAGCTGGCACAGAAAAATTTCAATATCCTAGCGCAAATACAGGTTCACATGCCCACATCTCTGGAAACATACACGCATCATACAAATTAACAAAGCCAAGCCAGTCCCCACAATCTAATTTGGAGCATAGCCCAGCCAAGTTCCAAGAGATAAGATTCCCCACCCCAGTAGGACAATCAAGTTGAGCATCAGGAATTGGAGTCAAGGAAGAGGACACTCCCCTGACTGATACCATTGAACTTGCCTGTGCTAGAGTACTTGTAGAATTCAAATGGACAACCTCATTACCTTTGCGGACATTCAGGGAGCATATACTCTGGGCTTTTACACCTGATATTACCGTACATTTACCCCCTTGAAGTCAATCACAGTCATTCAAATTGGAGAGGGCTCAAAACCTGTTCTCAAGATTTATCCCCCACTCAGAGGATTTAGCAACATTCTTCCCCTTAGTAGAGACCACATTCCATTTTGTTCTTAGTGTGCACCGATTAGAAACCCCCCCCTTTCCGATAGTAAAAAAAGTCTAGAGTAAGCGGGACAATATCAGTGGACCTTCTCTGTGGAGGTAGGAGATTGGGCAAGATGTTGATTAACACCTCAGGATCTGAAAAATTCAAAACAACACAGTCACCCCTGAATCTTTTTGGGCTGCTACCTATCCACTCTACCCTCCTAGCCATAACTAGTTCCTCTGCCAGTTGTTGCTTACCCCAAGGGGTTATTACCATGTTGTTAGTTAGCCAATATAAGGCTTTAGACAGCAATGAAGATGTAGTTTCATCCTGTCCTGGTTCCAATTTTGGAACATTAGCTAGAACAAGGACTAAGGGGGAAGCCTCAACTATAAGCTCAACTGAGCCTTTCGCATGTGCCTGCTCTGGAAAAACAACAGGAGGGACAACTACCTTTTGTAAACCCTCCCCTGACATTACTTGTGAAGCCACAGGGTGATTAGACAAGGGGAGTACTCCTCCCTCACCCCCTCCCTCAGGGCTTGATGTGCCAGTCTTTGTCTCAATCTTATTTATCATTTCAGCAGGCAGTTTTTCTACTTCCTCCAAAGTTTTGTTCAAAAGACCCCCTAATCGTTTAACTTCGTTAGTAAGCTTATCTATTTTTCCCACCAGTGGCTTTACAATTCCCTGGATCTTAGTGTCTATCATAGCCATCAACTTCCCAAACTGCTCATTGGTTAAAGACACACCAACTGCGTCAAGTAACCCTTCATCCTCCACCACAATATTACGTGGTGGGGAAGCAGGCTTCTTACGACTTGAGCGAAGCCCTCCCCGCTTTTGTTGGCCCTTTTTTGCTCCTCTGGTAGTGCGTGGCGCAGGCACTGGTGTAGGGGCTTTTGCCTCCTGAGGGTGTGGTTCAGCCTCATTTTCACTATCACTAACCTCAAGTACACAATTAGTCTGGTCCAAGAGAGCATTGTCATCAAATTCAGGTAATACAACCAGAAGACTACTATTAGCTAGGTTCGGGGATTGAACAAATTCAGGTACTGACAAGGTTGATGTAGGAGACTTAGGAGAAGCACCCAGCCCAAGTGAGGATCTCCTCTCACTATTAATTTTGGCAACTACCTGCACTAAGTAATTGTCCATGGTGTTTTTTATCGGGGAAAGTTTTTTGCTAGGCATAATACACCAATAAGACAAACAACAGAACCCTCCCCGAAACACAATACAAATACGCTGAAAGTGTATACCCAAGTCTCTCTAATCGGATTAGGCACAGAGCTTTGAAAAGCAATGCCTAATAATGTCCAGAATCCTCCTCGAGCAATGAAACAGTCTCACCTGACAATAAAACGAGCAGAGTAACTTGCCCAGCCCAGTCTCTGCCTGTCTCAGACTGTCTTACACTGTCCGCCCTTAGTCCGGGCTTCGTCCGGCGCGTCCTCGCGGGACGAGGGACCTGCCGTAGCTTTAAGCGCCTCCTGGCGCGCTGGCTCTTCACGTCGTCGTCGTCGTCGCTGGCCCCCTAGGGATGCTGGGGGATGGAGTCCGGCCGGCGGAGCCAAGCCCGGCCGGTCGGTTTCAGCAGGGGGTTGGCGGAGCAAAGCCCGGCCTCAATGCAAGCAGGTAATGAGCCTCAGCAGGACCTCCTTTAGTCAGCAGGGGTAAAACAAACAAGGTTTTATACGTTTCATTCATAGCGACAGAATTATTGAGCAATACCTGGGTTGCAGGGGTAAAACAAACAAGGTTTTATACGTTTCATTCATAGTGACAGAATTATTGAGCAATACCTGTGTTGCAGGGGTAAAACAAACAAGGTTTTATACGTTTCATTCATAGTGACAGAATTATTGAGCAATACCTGTGTTGCCTAGAACTTCCATTGAGAACTAGAGGTGAGGATATATTAAAAACTTTGGATTGCTTCATGAAGGACAATAATTTGCGCTGGTTAAATTGTGTCAGGATATGCACAGATGGTGCACCCTCAAAGGTTGGCTCAACAAAAGGTTTTATAGCTTTAGCAAAGAAAGAAAATGAAAATATCATATTTACTCATTACTTTTTACATCGCGAGGCACTAGTCGCAGAAAAGTTATGGACAAAGTGATTCAAATGGTCAATTACATTAAAATCAGACCTCTTGAATCACAAATATTTATTCATATTTGTGAACAAATGGGGGCAAGATTTAAAAAGCTCCTACTGCACACAGACGTTTGTTGGCTCTCAAGAGGTTGCGTGCTTTGTCGTGTATACGAATTGCGGGAAATAATACTTAAAATTTTTTAGGAAAATCAGCAAGACGAATTCTGAGATCTAATTCTAAACAAACTTTGGTGCACAAAATTGGCATATCTTGCTGACATATTTGAAAATTTGAATACAATTAACACCAGTATGCAAGGAATAGGAGAAAATATTTTAACCGCAGTAGATACATTTTGTGCTTTGAGAGACAAAATACATATTTGGGAAAGGAAAGTGAAAGAAGGCAGTTTTTAAATGTTTTCCAAAACGGATGAGTGCCTTCTGAAAAATGAGATCAGCCCGCTGATTGTTGACCATTTAACATGGCTCGAAGAGAAAGTTTATCATTACTTCCCAAATGTTGAAATCCAAGACTATGATTAGATCAGAAATCCATTTTTTTGAACTGCATCTGGGATCTTTTCACTAACTGAAGAAGAATTAGCTGAAATAAAAAATTATCGAAGTATTTTCATGATGCATGCAGAGAGTGATTTAGACAGCTTTTGGATTCGTGTTACAAAAATGCCTCCAAACATAGGTAAAAAAGTGTTAAATATTCTCTTGCCGTTTTCTACTACATACATTTGTGAAGTATCCTTTGCAACGATGACAAACTTAAAGACACTGAAACGTGGATGCTTGAAAATGCTTGATGTTGGAATGCGAGTGTCTTTATCAAATATTCAACTAAATATTGACCAGCTGTGTGCATCCTATCAGCCTCATATATCTCCATAAAATAGTAAGACAAGTGCTGGTGTTTTTATTAAATTTTTGTGCTATGAGAGACCAAAGAGCAATTTGGAAAAGCAAAGTGAAAGAAGGACAATTTGAAATGTTTTCCAAAACTGCTGAGCGACCGCTGAAATGTGATATCAGCCCCCTGATTGCTGACCACTTAACATTGCTCAGAGAGAACCTTCATCATTACTTCCCAAATTTTGAAATCAAAGACTATGATTGCATCAGAAATCCATTTCTATCAACTGCAACTGGGAACTTTTTCACTTTCTGAAGAAGAATTAGCTGAAATAAAACATGACACTGAAATGTGGTAGCTTGAAAATGCTTAATGACGAAATGCGAGTGTCTTTATCTAATATTCCACCAAATATTGACCAGCCGTATTCATACTATTCACCTCATTCATCTCAATAAAATAGTAAGTGCTGTTGTTTTTATTCAAAGTTTTTCAATCTTGCACATATTTAGATATTGTTACTCATAAAGGACAACATGTTTTGGAAAAGTATGTGTGTTATATTATAAATCTTATATATATATTTTAAATCAATGAAAGGTTTTCGTGAGATATGTTGGGTCCCCATACATTTTGATATTTACAATTTATGTGCCATATATGGTACATAAGTAGTATTACTTTTATTTGATTTCGTTAAAAATCATAAAAGCATAGAAAAAACACATATTACACAATAGTTATCTAAGATAAAAGTCTATAAAATGCAAACAAGTAAAAACATTATCGTATCATAAGCTTTGGTCGCAACGACAAGTAAAACAAACATATTGTAATCTATACAAATCGTAAGAAGTTCATTGCAGTTCAATATGAAAAGAGCGATATTTGATGTCAGTGCAGAAAGGGAGTGACCAAACAGACATATACCTTTGCCATGTGGACTATTATGTTTTTGTCCAATTCTTTGGCTGCTATTTTCCAAAAGGTGATGGCTCGACGTGACAGCTGAATTGACAGCCCACCAAGGCATTGTATCACTCCATCTCTGCACGACCTCAATTGATGTTTCCTAAAAATCTCACGGAGGTCTATTTTTTTAGGTTCTAATAGCAGGGGGCAGATGCATAAAAGGTGTAATAACGACTCTTCTCCTTGTTCACACAGGCGACATTCTTTAGTGGGCCATGTAGACTTCCATTTCGGGGTTAGATCCTTTGTGGGGAATGAACCCAGCGGCAACAGCGTCAAATAGTGCTTTTTGTAATGCGAGAAGTGTTCAGACAAGTACGGTTGGAGTTTCAGAAAATGATATGATTGAATCACTGCCCATGCATGATTTTTCTTAGCAAAGGCAGATTTGTCAATAAATAGCGAAGTTCGTTTAATTGCGCCGTTTACCATATTTTCGAACTCGGAATCTGATGTTGTTGTATGCCATGCCTCTTCAAGATGTAGATCAACGAATGATTCTTTTAGGACTGCAACAATAGAGTTTTTTTGCCTCCCTTGCTTTTCGATTTCTTCCCAACAGAAGTGGGCTAATGTGTTGTCTTCCGCTTACCTCATCCGCCAGTAATATTTTACCATCACCCCTTGTCTGGTAGGTTTCTGGATTTTCAGCCCGTATTCCAGTCGAACTTGTGCCTGAGAGATGTCCCGAGGAATTAAAAACAGACGCTTAAAAAAACTTGATTGGGCTAGGTTTAAGGCGGCTGCATCTTTTGTATTCATTATTTCCGACCCATATGATATTGAGGGTAAAAGTTTTGCTGCAATTATCTTAAGCAACTGACATGTTGGACAACCTTTTAGCTTCTTCTGTAACATTTTGAAAGCATGAAGGAGTTGTTTTGCTTTAATATTCCCTTGGTCCAAGTGTTTTTTTTTGTCCTCATATATGCCACCAGATTTTATATGCTCTAGATGGGTCTCACTGTCGCCTTTTATACTAACAATTCTGTATCCGCCCCGGGGTCAGTATCTAGCGGACAGGGATGTCCCAGAGGTAGGTTGTTTCCTTATCCATCTCCCCTGACTTATGGTGGTATATTTCAGGCCAGGGGAGGACAGGACCGACAAAACCTCTGGCATAATCATCGGACCGTTTACTTGTTCGACCAGACCTCCAGTTTTGACCATACATTCTCGGTGTTTCCATCGCGACCGACCATATCCATCTTACAGACTTCCATTATATTTTTTAGACACTCTGCAAATCTGGGAGGGGCAGCTGACTTCCATTCTTTACATATTTCTCTTCGAGCGATAACCACCACATAGAAGATAAACTGTGAATGTAAATTATTGATATTGTATTATCTTAAGCAACTGACATGTTGGATAACCTTTTAGCTTCTTCTGTAACATTTTGAAAGCATGAAGGAGTTGTTTTGATTTAATATTCCCTTGGTCCAAGTGTTGCTTATATTTAAGTGTATGGTCAAGTTGGAACCCTGGGTATTTGTATGAGTCCACCTGGGATATGGGTTTTTCCTCCATTTTCCAGGTTAATTTCCCCTTTGACCCTATTTTGTGATGACTACTAAAGCATAATACCTTAGTTTCCTTAAGGTTTATTAGTAATTGAGCAGAAGTGATATAAGATCTTAGTTGGGTCATCGATCGCTGCAGGCCTATTGGTGTTTGTGCTAGGAGCACAATATCATCTGCGTATTAAAGGCTCCTGATTGATGTTTTGCCCAATTTTGGGGGGTCAATTTGCACTTGTTGGAGGTACTTGTCAAGATCGGCTGTGTAGATGTTAAATAAACAGGGGCCAACACACACCCCTGTTTTAGCCCGTTTAATGTTGGGATCTTGTTTGTTATGGTGCGGCCCTCTCCTTTCCTTATCTGCACCCACGTGTTTGAGTAAAGATTGATTATTGCCTCCAAAAGTTTGGGTGGTGCCCCCCAGCTTTTCCTTTTGGCCCACAACTTCTTTCTCAGGACCTTGTCGAAGGCTGCTTTAAGGTCAATGAAGCAAGCGTACAAGGTTCGATATTTCGCGTAAGCTTGTTTGGCTAGAAGAGTCACAGCAGAAATATTAGTAAGGGTGCCAATTCCGGCCCCGAATCCAGTTTGAGTGTTTGGTATCAGGTTTATGCGATTGACCCAATCCTCTAGATCTGCCAAGAGATTTGAAGCATATATCTTGGCCTCCACATCAATCAGTGCAATCATTCTATAGTTCGCAGGGTCTTAACGTGAACCTGTTTTGTATATGGGATTTAAAATGCTTCCTCGCCAGGAATCAGGGATCGAGCCAGTTAGAATACCAGTCCAAAATGAGGGGTCATATATGTATTTGTCCTTATCTCTTATATCCAGTTAATTTTACCTCTAAGTGCTGAATGGAAAAACATATGACTCGTCTTATTTTCTGTTGCCTTTTGGCGCACTGCGATGAGGAAAGCAGTCCCACCTGAGTTCAATGCGCAGAGACCAGCTGATAAGTTGCCTGATTGTTTTACCAATTGCAATTTCAGGTCTCCTTTTGTTTTTGGAAAGGGTATCTTGAGAATGGATGCAATTGGTTTTCTCTGGGGTGAAATTGAGATTTCCCAATTAAAATGCCCTGGGGATTGTACCTTTGTAGTGAGGGCTGGGCTTTGTTGCATGCATTGCTATGTTAGCATAGGCTTATTAGAAGTTTAAGTGTCATTTTACCTTTTCGCTGCTTTTGCACACAACACTACACATAAATGTTGTTGTAAGTTAGGCTGCGTGAAATGCTGCACATGAGAATGGCTTGTTTTTAGCATCCCGAGACTTACATCGAGACTCTAGTCTGCACACAGAGTTCTAAAGCCGCCAACGTTAGCATAACAAGGTAGCTGTTGTTCGGGCTGATCGGCTCACGTTTTAGCCATAACATACATGCAGCTGCAGCCAACGTGATTCTGGTGCCTTTAATAATGCATGGAAGCATGATTTCAGGCACTTGGAAGACTCCCGTTTTCCCAGAGAGACAGAGTGCTTTTGCAGATCCTGATGTGATACATTCCTGCTAATCCTAGAGGTATGGGGTCCCCCGCACAAGCCTAAGAGACCTTCTATATTTTATAAAACATAGTTCCTATCTAGGGAGGGTGTTATACTAGGAACTATAAGACCAGTTTTCACCATCATTGTAATATGATTTCTCCTTTTGTGCTTTATGGAATTGTAACAATGCTGACCATATTATTTCCGATTGTATGTCTGCTTATGTTAGCAAAAATACTGCATCTTAGAGCACGTCGTTAAAATAAATACATATTTTAACTTTGCCCCTGTCTCTTTTTACTCCTGTTGTGGACTGGTATGAGAGTATAACGAAAGAGTGGTCTTGCTTCCCACCATTCCTGAGTATAACCTAAGTCGCATGTTCTGGGTTGTCTAATCATTGGTTCCTTTGCTATAGGATGAAGAGCTAATGTGACACTGATGCTAGCTGGTTAGGGTTTCTAGGCACTGAGGTGAGTTTTTTGGTACACCACAATTCAGTGAGGTCCTGGGTCTCTGTGCACAGTTCTGTGTAGGAGCAGAATCCCTGCAACACATTTTCTAGTGACTAAGTGGATTTTTACCAGATTGACCTTGAGACCCACGGAGCCTAATGAGTCCAAAACATTACATACGTTTGTATGACAGAGGCAGTCATGGCTGAACGACGCATGCCTCTACAACGCAGTTCCAACCTCAAATGCGACGTAACCATGCATTTGTTTACTATGTATGCTTTTACAACGATTTTTGTTGCAAAGGTATGACTGCTAAAGGAATATGTGTGGTAAATTCAAAACTAGACTATCCCAGCTACTAGCCCATCCAACTAGCTCCACTCAGAACCACAAGATGTGCAATCCCATAGGCCCCAATGCAGGCGATTTGCTGTTTCCAAACTAGGTCCAAAACCACCCTTACTGTGGATCGATTTCCCCCAAAATGTTCATACACACAGCAGGCATCCCCAACCATCAGATGCCACATTCACCTGGAGCAACTGAAACCACCCCAAAAGCATTTCTCAAGAACTTCCAAAATGGGCCCATTAGATAAAATTGGACACCAGCATCTCAGAAACAACTGCTTTTCTACTAGTTCCACTTGTCCGATCCTTTGCAAACTTGGAGGAACACAAGACCCACTTGTCCCCAAATACCTACCAAGCTGTATCCCAATCGATTCAGGGGAATGGGTATGACTTTTGACCTAAAAACCCCACCTGCAGCCATTCAAAAACAAGGAAATTCAGCCAAAACAAGTCAAAAACCAAATTTCAGCCAAACCTTGCTAACTCATATATGTTCTAAACTGAAATGGCCCCTGAGTCCTAACTCGAGGATCCCTAGCCCAATCCAACCCTAAGCCCTAAGAACTACCCTGACAACCCTGCTCTGTGCCTTAAACCCACCCACCAAAAACAAACAACTACTCCACCCCAAACCCAACCTCAGCCCCTCTACCTGTCCGCGTTGACCTTTCTTTCTTAACGCTTCCTGTTCATCTCCCTGCCTATCCGACCGCGCACTGCCTGAACCTTGCATATGTGTGGTTAAGGCAAGCATGGTTCCGCTTGCAGGTAAACAACATGCCTACCTCAGACCGCGTTGTTAAGACAGTTACCATTGCATACGTGTGGTAGATGTGTTTACCATGAGGGACTGCATATAACAATGTCATCAATATAGGCGGCAGTTTCCACTTAAGGGGCGCCTACAGCGATGACACTCTGATGACAGTCGGTGTCCAAGAGAGCCGCAATGGGATCCCTGTTCACTTTCATTGTATTGTATTGTAATTGCAATTATATAGCGCTTACTACCCCGACGAGGCGTCAAATCGCTTTTTCGGCAAGTAGCACGCTACTCCAGGACCTATAGAGGATTAATGTTGAATTAGTATAGTGAAACATGCAAGTAATAATCCAGATTTTAATCCACATTTTGTTAAGCGCACAATCACCCGTAAGGGTCTCTAGGCGCTGGGGGCCGTCGGGAAGATTAAGCAAGCTATCGCCCAGAGTCACATGGTGCTGGGCTAACCTGGCGCCGGTGCCAGGGATCGAACCGTGATCCCCAGATTCCGGAGTCAGTCACCCTAGCCGCGGCGCCACACCTCTTCCCAAGTACATTTTAATTAGTGGATAGGGTAGTCAGTTATTTGGATTCGGAAGGATAGCAGAAGGATAGAGGGGGGAAATAAAGGTTTATATTTATATAGAGCTTGTCACACCTGATGGGGTGTTGAAGCACGCTACTCCGGAAACCCATAAAAGATTAGTGGTGAATTAGTATGGTGAAATATGAAAGTAATTTGAGTGGTGGATATTAGTCAGTTATTTGGAGTGAGAAGGATAGTGGAGGGATAGAAGGGGAAGAAAGGTTTGCATTCATATAGCGCCTGTTACCCCTGATGGGTGTTGAAGCGCTTTTCTGGCGAGTAGCACGCTACTCCGGAACCCATAAAGCATCAGTGTTCAAAATTAGTATAGTGAAATATGAAGTCATTTGAGTGGTGCATATGTTATTCAGTTATTTGGATAGAGAAGGGTAGGGGGCGGGATAGCAGAGGGAAAGAGGTTTGTTATTTATATAGTGCTTGCTACCCGTAATGGGTTTTAAAAGCGCTTTTTTGGCGAGTAGCACGCTACTCTGGAACCCATAAGGATTAGCATTGAATTAGTATGGTGAAACATGAAATTACTTTGAGTGGTGGATATGAAAGTCATTTATTTGGATGGAGAAGGGTAGGCAGCGGGATAAAAGAGGGAAAGAGGTTTGTATTTATATAGCGCTTCTTACCCTGATGGGGTGTTAACACGCTTCATTAGCAAGTAGCACGCTACTCTGGAACCCATAAAGGATTAGTGTTGAATTAGTATAGTGGAATATGGAATTTGAGAAGTGAACATGTTAGTCTGTTATTTTGATAGTGGTGGGATAGTCAAGGCTTTTTTGTGAGGTTATAGCAGTAGGAGGAGGCTTTTGGATGAGTAAAAGGGGTTTTGGAGGGGAAGAGTCAGAGAGAAGAGTTTAGAAAGGTTTGCTTTGGGGATCGGTATAGTAAAAGATGTCAGATGATGCAAGGAGGGGTAGAGTAGGAGAGAGTCTAGAAAGGGGGTCATAGTAGTGGTATGGGGTTTGGGATAAATGAGAGAGTGGATATAGAGCATATATTGATAGCTGTATAGGTTAAGAGATAGGGTAGTGCATTGGAAAGAGTAGTAGAGATGAGACAGATAGTTGGGCTAGAAGATATATTGAGAGAGGTATATGCTGAGAAATATGGTAGTGCATTGGAAATGCTAAATTAGAAGAAAGTGATAAATGTATGTTATGTTATGTTATGTTAAAATGCATTTTTATAGCGCGCGGCTACTCTAAAAGAGTGTCCCGGCGCTTTCCACAGGCATCCATAAGTACATTGAAAGTATATAGATGCATAAAGGAGGTAAGTATATGCAGATTAAAGATATTGATAGAGGTACAGGATGAGAAATTGGGTAGTGCATTGGATATGCTTTTTCAGGAGAAAACTAACTGACACACAGATCCAAGTACATGGAAGGTACATAGATGCACAATGGAAGCAAGTACATGTAGACCAAAGATGATTTTTAAAACTTTTTATTAACAAGATAATTATTGTACATGTTTATACAAAGCAATACACAAAGATAGGTACATATCTATGGTGAAATAAATGCTTACATACAGTATGCTGCTTTTGTGGGGAAGAGCCAATCCTTGAGTAGTTTTCTGAAGAAAAGGTGGTTGTCAGTGGATCTTATGTTGGGGGGTAAAGAGTTCCATAGTTTGGCTGCTTGAATAGAGAAGGATGTGCCACCCATGTTTTTAGGTCTCGCCTAAGCCATTGCGGTAGCAATGCTTTGGCGAGATATAAAGTAGGGACTTTAAAAAATGCTCCCAAAGGCTTTTTCAGGCGGATTGCCTACAGTGTATGTGTTTGGGCGCATGCACATCGCACACCATTTGGCAGGCTGTGAGCTTCAGACTTCATAGACTTTAAAGGAATCCCCCCACCCCCCACCCTCCGCGCAATGCCAGAGCTTGTGAAGGACTTGGGCTGTTTTCCGGCCCTATTGCAATTACATTTTCCTTAGCCAACTCGCGCTAGTGCTGCTTTCTCTGCTTTGCAAATAATGTCTCGAGATTACTTGCCCTGCTGGGTTTTACATTTCTCATTCTCCTTACTCTTCCACCTCTCTCCGATATCCCCTCTACCGCTCCACGTATGAGTAGACGGGTGTCCTGTTGCATTTCCTGATTTAGACATTGACACGTTTTCAGTGAAACTGGCATTTTGTCACTTAGCTTCTTTTTGAACTTGAATAAAACTGAAACCTCCCTTTCTGCCTACAAGCCGTACTTTTAAAAGTGCATCTCATTTGTTTCACGGCGGGGATATCTATACAGTGCATGTGTTTGGGCGCATGCACATCGCACACCATTTGGCAGCCTGTGAGCTTCAGCCTTCAAAGACTTCAAAGGAATTCACTCCCCCGCCCCCCTCCGCGCAATGCCAGAGCTTGCATAGGACTTGGGCTGTTTTCCGGCCTTATTGCAATTACATTTTCCTTAGCCGACTCGCGCTAGTGCTGCTTTCTCTGCTTTCTAAATAATGTCTCGAGATTACTTGCCCTGCTGGGTTTTACGTTTCTCATTCTCCTTACTCTTCCACCTCTCTCCGATTTCCCCTCTACCGCTCCACGTACGAGTAGACGAGTGTCCTGTTGCATTTGCTCATTCAGACATTTACACGTTTTCAATGAAACTGGCATTTTGTCACTTAGCTTCTTTTTGAACTTGAATAAAACAGAAACCTACTTTCTACCTATAAGCCGTACTTTTAAAAGTGCATCTCATTTGTTTCACGACAGGGATATCTAAAATCATCTGGGTTTTTTGAGAGGACGTGTCTTTGTCAGGACTTCTGCTGAAAACGTCTTCTGTGCATCTGCAAACTGCCTGCGTTGCGGTGGGTGAGCCCGAGGGGACCGGATTGTGGGTCTGTTGCTGCAGCAGATGCTCACAAGCTGAGCACTCCTGAGGCATTTAAATCCTGGCACTCTGCCCACTTTCCACGCAACCCCATTATTTTACAGCCAAGACTAGAGCTGCATGGAGGATTTTTGGGTGAGTGCCCTTACTGCTCGTGTTTACTTTGACAGTGCTTGTTACCTCTTCCATCCCCTCAGTATGCTACTCTGCAGCCACATGGAGGCCTGCCCCCTGTACGCCAATCTTGCAGCCACCCTTCCTGTTGCCCCTCTCCTCTCTGTAGTGGGATTAGGTGTTCCCGTGATATTTTTATGAGGTGGACACACACGGGTGTAGGGAGTTACCAAACCTCTTTAGTAACCACAGCGTAATTTACAATAAGTGGTTATTGTAAAGCCATTGCGGCCGTTGATTGACATGTTGGATTCACACAGTTCGCTTCCAGCACACCCCAAGACTTTATGGAAGGTGTAGGAGAATGGGGTCTGCAATCCTAGGGTCACCCCCGATTTTTGCTTTTTGCTTCACTGGTTTAAGACTTTCCCTGACTGTGGGCCTGCTAATCAGACCCACAGCCTAGCTGTTCTCTCTCTAAATTGACAAGCATGTACCTTAGGTGCATTTACCAATTGGTACTGGGCCACCTTATCAGCCCCTGTACAGTATACCTTAGGTATCCAGGGCATAGGTGTACCCAGGGCCCACCAGGGGCTGCAGCATGTATTATGCCACCCCTGGCTGGCCATCCAAATCTGACACAACTGGCTGCACGACAGCTGGGGCAAGGTGGTGTAATCACCCTTTGCTTTAGATATAGTATTCCTATATCTAACCCTAAAAATGGACACATATATTCCTATCAGTCACTCCTATGGCAGGCCTTATCAATCCTGAAGGCAGAGTGCTTGGAATTATGTGAGATGGTGCTCTGGCATGAGCTGAGCCCGTTTGCAGCTTGCGGAACCAAGTCCTAATAGCGGTTCCATGATAACGCTATACCATATACTCTTAAGTGGATTATGAACCTCGCGGTCAAATGCTAACTTTGGCATAGCATTATCAAAACATGTCGAGTAAGGTGTCATACGAATTGGAATACTAACCCCTCGCCAATTCTGGCGACGGGGTTAGCATTCCACCCTTCTAGAGGGACACGACATGTATGTAACTGTGAACCCCGGTTAAAGTTAACTCGAGCCTCAGCATCACAAAATGGATGCTGCCACCACAGACACAAGTCTGACCTCCTGCTGCTGGGAGTCCTTCCAGCGAGGGCGGCTTGGACAAAGGGTTTCCTGCCTTGGGAGGTGCTAGCACCACCCCAGACAGGATTTTGTGTATTAGGTAGGACAGGGCTCAATGGAATGAGACATGCCTGGGGCACACAAGGTGCCCTGTGCATACACCGGTCAGAACCAGTTCCTGGGGCACTCCAGCCCCAGAGCCGGCGCAAGACCGGACAAAGGAAAGGGGGTGTAACCACCCCCCTTCCTGGTGCCACCCAGAGGAGGGACCTAGTCATAGTGCAGCCCCCTTTAGCCAGATAAAGGTAGCAGCTGGTCCCATTCCAAATCAGATTACTCTTGAAAACTTCCACGAAGAACTCTTGACCTTCGACATTCTGCTCCCCAGAAGACTGAAGAAATCTCCCTTGTGGGCAAGGAGTGTCCACCCTGCACAAGCAGGCACCATCAGCGTCCAGCGACTTCCCTTTGTCGTCTTCCTGCAAGGATCCAGACTTCAGAGCCCGACGAGACCCGGACTCCCAGACCTCTCCGACCTCTACCCACATCTCCAGCAGAGCTGAGACCCGTGGGTGCAACGAGACACGTGGGACCGGCCATCTTGGAAGAAGCAGCACCTCGCTCCAGCACGACTTCAGAGGCATCCTCGTCCAAGTGCTTTGGGGACTGAGAAGCCCCGACCCTGAGCAGCTCCTGCATCGAAGATCAGCCCTCCAGCATCCACGAGATCTGCGTGGGGCCCTTCTGTCTGTTTGCTGCTCGACGTCTTGTCTGGTCACTTGCCGGCTGGCTTGTGACCTCCTAGACGACGAACTCCAACAACTTTGCTGCTGGTCTGGTTGGTCCAGACTGGCCCTTGCTCCCTTCCAAAAGAGGAGCACCCCGGACACTCCTGGTCCACTCCAGATGCCGTTTCCACTCACCGCGTGGGTTGCCTTTGCCAAGGCCTGTTGAACCCGAATCCGGAGACGACACCGCCGACAGCGAGAGCCTGCGTGGGACAGCTCGTGCCTCCATCCTGGTCGTCGAAGACACCACCTGGTCCACGTGGCTGCAGAGACAAGCGTCCACCTTCACCTGATCACGACGACATCTGGTTCCACTCCTGGTTCCACTCCAGTCACTGGCTAGTGACTTTGAACATTGTCCCCTCTGCTTTCAGGTTCCTCTCTTCACCAATCCACCCTTGGGATTGCACCGGACATCTTCCTCCTGACCGCCTGCAGCATCTTTTCCTCCAGGCTCCATAGACTTCAACGCCGGAACCCGACCCGGACCCTCCTGGTCCCTCCTGGTCCACTCCAGACGCCGTTTCCACTCACCGCGTGGGTTGCCTTTGCCAAGGCCTGTTGAACCCGAATCCGGAGACGACACCGCCGAAAGCGAGAGCCTGCGTAGGACAGCTCGTGCCTCCATCCTGGTCGTCGAAGACACCACCTGGTCCACGTGACTGCAGAGACAAGCGTCCACCTTCACCTGATCGCGACGACGACATCTGGTTCCACTCCTGGTTCCACTCCAGTCACTGGCTAGTGACTTTGAACATTATCCCCTCTGCTTTCAGGTTCCTCTCTTCACCAATTCACCCTTGGATTGCACCGGACTTCTTCCTCCTGACCGCCTGCAGCATCTTTTCCTCCAGGCTCCATAGACTTCAACGCCGGAACCCGACACGACTTGGCACCTATGCACCCGCAGCCTGTGGGTGCGGTAACACGAGCATTTTGGTGCTCAGGGGTAGCTTCACTATCCTAGTGTCCAGTTCCATTTTCGTTTCAGTCCTACCTAGTCAGGGACGTCCGTACTCAACTTTTCTTTAAACTGTACTGTCCATAGACGATTGTACGCATCTCGCGTGTGAGTTCACACTCTGCACACGCATTCTGTGGGCCTCCTATTACTTACCTCCAGTTAGTATAGTGTGGTCCCAACGATCCTACAGCCTCTGGACAGCTCCATTCCTTTGATTGACTTTCGCATTCCATTTATTTAGTATATGGTTTGTTGCGCCCCTGAGGCGTTCTTGTAAATACTGTGCAAACTCGTATTTCCTTTCAAGTATTGTCATGTGCTTAGCCCTCTGACCTCATAAAGAGTTAAGAGGTGTATGTTAGTTAATAAATATCTGTTTATTTTCATAACAACCTGTGTGGTGTCCTTTCACTTGGTTTTCAAGGGGTTATATGTGGTAAAACAGCTGGCTTCACATGCCATTCAGAGTTTAGCCTAAAGACTGCTTTTGTCCACGCTACTAGGATAGCTGGTCTACAAGGTTGACTTACAACCAATCACCATAAGGGATGTTTGGACTGATACAAGGTGATCACTAGAACTAGTGAGCATCATATATCAGGCCAACTTCTCACATTGGTGTGCAGCGGTTGGGATTTGAGCTTGCTGTTGTTTTTACCAAATATAATCTTGAGATATCATTTGAAAGATCACATAAGGTACCATAGGTACATATAACAAAGCTTAGAAATACTCTGAGTTCTACTGAACCAGCTGTTGTAGTAGAAAGGGAGTAGCACACCCTGACTACAACTCTTAGCAAGGGATCAGTAGGTAAACCCATAGTGTAGGTAGGTGCATCACTTACACCTCACTAGAAGCATGTCTACCCATGGAGAGTCTTCAGAGACTCCCCTTGTGGTTGTTGACCCTCCACAGGTCACTTCCAGATATGCAGCCCTTAGCTTCCAGGAGATGAGACAATTGTGTACCTCCAGGAAACTAAAACAGGGTTCTAACCCTACCACTCCTTTTCTGATAGGTCTCTTAGAGACTTATGATGCCAGAAGGGCTTCTAACACAGGCCCCTCTAATCCATATGGGAGCATGACCCCCTTAGAGGGAACCCTTGGTGACCCTGACCTTACCCTCCATGAAGCAGAAGGTGGAGAGGAGGAAGAGGAAGAGGAGTTATCAGGGGACGAGGCAGACAAAGGTCCAGTAGTAGTCAGTAGGCTCACTAGGACCAACTTAAGCAGGCATGAGAGTGGACCTGGGGGACCCCCAGGCCCACTCTCAGGCAGGCTTTACATTGGGAATGGACGAGTTAGGTCTCTCTCCAGAGGCTCTAACAGATCTATTCGTACCCATGACTCTCAGGCATCTTCTCACAGAGGGATGACATCCCCTCAGAGAAGAGAGCATGAAGCCAAGATGAGGGAAGTCAATCTGAGGATTGAGAGGGAAGAACTTGCCCTTGCCAAAGAAAGACTTGCCTTTGCCAGAGAGCAGAAATTGTGTGGGTCAGAACCCACTGGTGGCAGCATTATACCTAAAGATAAAGACAGGAGTTTTGATACTAGACACCTGAGTAAAATAGTGCCCCCCTTTAAACAAGGGGATGACATCCACAAATGGATGACTGCTTTGGAGAGGGCCTGCACTGTCCAGTGCATCCCCCCAAGTCAGTGGGCAGCTATACTGTGGCTCTCCTTTGAAGGTAAAGGTAGAGATAAGCTCCTCACTACTAGAGCTGAGGATGCTAACAATTACCGAGTCCTGAAGAATACACTGATTGATGGGTTTGGCCTAACAACTGAGCAGTACAGGTTGCTGTTCAGAGACACCCAGAAAATTCAGTCTCAGGATTGGACTGACTTTGTTGATTGTGCCACTAAGGCTTTTGAAGGCTGGTTACTGGGAAGTAAAGTTACTGATTATACAGGATTGTATAACCTAATTATGAGAGAACAAATCTTAAGTAATTGTCAAAATCAGTTGTTGCATCAGCACCTTATTGACTCAGATCTGACCTCTCCCCAAGAATTGGGAAAGAAGGCAGACAGATGGGTCAGTACAAGGGTCAAGCAGCAGAACCAGAACCAGGGTGGTGGCCAGAAGAAAGCAGTCCAGAAGGGTAATGAGAATAAGCAAAATGACCAGAAGTCTTCAACAGGGCCCCAACAATCTAAGGAGGGTGGGTCCCCGAATTCCCAAAAGAAGAAGAACAATGGTCAGAAGAAACCATGGTGCCAATACTGTAAAAGTAATACTCACTGGTTTAGTGAGTGCACCAAGAAAGGCCCAACTCCTACCACTACTGCCCCTAAGGCACCTGCAACCCCTAGTTCAATTAGTAGTGGTAGTGCTCCCCCTAAGGCTATAGTGGGGTTGACATTGGTATCTGAGGCAGGCTCTGACTTAGTCAGAGTACCTACCCAGACTGTTCTTGTCTGTACTGGGGACATGGATTTGACCCCTACAAAAAGTCCCAGTAATCTGGGCAAATACAGGAAGACGCCTTTAATCAATGGAAAAATGGCTCAGGCCTACAGGGACACCTGTGCCAGTGTCACTATGGTGACACCAGCATTTATGGACCCTGGACAGGTAATACTAGGTTCAGACTACCTGGTGACCAATGCTAGCAATGTCACTACCAACCATAGTATGGCACTTTTTTAATTTCTCCTGGGGAGGGGTAAATGGCCTCAAAAGGGTTGTTGTTAGTTCAGACCTCCCAGTGGACTGTCTTTTGGGCAATGATTTGGAATCCTCTCTATGGTCAGATGTGGAGTATAGGACTCATGTGGAGATGTTAGGTTTGTCAGCACATGTCCTTGCTGTGACTAGGTCACAGGCCAAGAAATGCCCAGCTGAACTAGTGCTGGATCCTGGAACAATGGACCAGACACTAACCAAGAGTAAGAACAGTAGGGTTAAGGCAGTGCCTTCCCCCTTGCCTCAAGGTGAGGATCAGCTCTCACAGGAGACTGACCCAAAGACCCCAGAAGGAACTGCCCTAGAAGAACTTGAGCCTGAACAGGTTGAGTTTCTTGGGGCAGGGGTACCTTCCAGGGCAGACCTGAGGCAGGCACAATTAGACTGTTCATCTCTTGAACCCCTCAGACAGCAGGCTGCTGCTGAGGCTGCAGGGAATGCCACAGGTGCCCATAAAGTTTATTGGGACGATGGACTCCTTTACTCTGAGGCAAGAGACCCCAAGCATGGTGCTACCAGGAGGCTGGTCATCCCCTTGTCTCTGAGAGGTTTCCTTCTCACCTTGGCCCATGAAATTCATCTTGCAGGTCACTTAGGCCAGAACAAGACTTGGGACAGACTTGTCCCACACTTTCACTGGCCCCATATGTCTGAGGACACTAAAGAGTTTTGTCGCTCATGTGTCACCTGTCAAGCCAGTGGCAAATCAGGTGGCACAACAAAGGCCCCCCTTATACCACTACCTGTGGTGGGGGTACCCTTTGAAAGAGTGGGGATTGACATTGTTGGACCAATGGACCCCCCAACAGCATCTGGGCACAGATTTATAATGGTGGTAGTTGTTATGTTCTTGGATGTGGCACGCCCCTGACGCCAGGAGCGTGCAGCGTTGAGTCATGTGACCTACTATAATAAAGAGAGGCCCCGCACGCACGTACGCATTCAGACGCGCGCACGGAGAGCCACAAAGTTATTCCCAGAGTCCGCCTCAGTTATTTCTAGGGCCACGTGTTAGGCCAAGGTAGACCTAGATGCCCCGGAGTGTAGGCCCCAAGTTGCTACCCCTAAGGCAATCACTCCCTGATTACAGAGCACAACAATTGGCGACGAGGGTGGTTGCCGGATCCTCGCCCGGGGTGTGTGTGTGCCCGCTGTCCCGTGGGGCGGCTGCGAGCCCGTCCCTTGGCTCGTGGTGCTCGTGCCTCGCGGCGTCACACACCCCCACGAGGTGCGCCTGGAGGCAAGACTTCGATCCTCGGAGAATCGCAGGTGAGCCGTGCTGCCCAGCGTCAGTCTGCAGTGCGCATCGGTACGATTGCCCAGAAGGCGCACTCTCTCCCCGGTGGCTTCACACCCAGCGCCGCACTGGGCCCCTCGGCACGTGCGTGAAGCGCGTTTCGGTCCGCCTGGCCCGACGATCGGGGCGGCGCCCTGCATCATCTCACGCATCTGGCGGACGCGGCGCCTGCCTGTCCCATTGCTGGCCTTGCTCACCAGTGGTAAGTGCGCCGGTCGCACGCGCCTTCCCCGGCTCCCAGTGGTATACTCCACGGCCACGGACCGGCCTACTCTCGGCCCGGTGCCTAGCAGTAGCCCACGTCTGGCACCTTCGCGCACCGGCTCCGGTGCTGCCCCGGCTCCGGTGCTACCCCGGCCCGTCGAAGGCCTGATCAAGCGCTCCCTGGGCGATGGCTACGATTCCGCCCATCAAACCGTTTGTGGTGGAGGGTGCGCCCTCGACTCTCGCCCCGAAATGGAAAGAGTGGGTGGACAGGCTCCTAGTATTCTTCGAGGCCACAAAAGTCCACAAGGAACAAAAGCGGGCCATGGTGCTCCACCTAGGTGGCAAGGACATCCATTCCATCGCTCGGACACTCACAGAGGCGACCCCCAAAACTCATCACACGTTGATAAACGCCCTAAATGCCCACTTCGAACCCATGGCCAATCAAGACTATGAACGCTTTGTGTTCCGACAAGCGCGTCAGCTGCCGGAAGAGTCATTAGACACCTACCACACCAGAATCAAAAAGCTGGCACTGACATGTGGTTTCCAAGATGTAACAGAAGAGATCCGAGGGCAAATCATACAGGGCTGCGCCTCTTCCAAACTGAGAGAAAGAATACTGGAAGAGTCTGGCAAGCCGATGGCCGAAGTCCTAACTCTCGGCCGCACGAAGGAACTTTCGCAGGCCAGGGCAGCGCACATGGAAGCCGCTCTGCAAGCTACGGTTAAAGTGGAACCTGTCAACAAGCTTCAAGTCCAAACACCACCCAAGTGGCACAAAAAGATGACACCCACACAGGGTGGGGCATCTGGACACTCATGCGTATACTGCGGAGGCCCGCGTCACCCGGCACCAGAATGTCCAGCACGGGGAAAACGCTGCTCAGGATGCGGCAAGATGAACCACTTCGAAAAAGTATGCCAATCGAAAAGATTTCGTAGGCCACGCCAAGCAGTACAGACTATAACGGAAGGAGAACAGAGCCACAGCGACATGGATGATGACGAGGAGGAAGAACGGTCGGTGCACAAAGTACACATGATCGGCACAGCCGCCCGTCGCACCAGAACACTGCCTCAATGTTCAATCCAGGTGGCGGACCAGGACATAATGGCGGTAGTGGACACGGGTGCGTCTATACACCTCATGAGCACCTCACTCTACAGAACCATGGCCACGCCTCCGGCCTTGAGCTCCACTCCCATCACCGTCTTTGCATACGGACAGGACACCCCCCTCAGGATTCGAGGGAAGTTCCGAGCGGCAGTCCGCCATGGGGACAAGACCATCAGAGCAAACATCTTTGTGTCGGAAGAAGGACAAGGCATGCTACTGAGCTGCAGGGCAGCCGACGACCTAGGCGTGGTGACATTCGCCTTCGGAGTCCACGAGGAATCAGTACAACAACTCCTCATAGAATTCCCGGACCTCTTCGAGGGCATTGGACGCTTCAAGGGCCGTGAGATACACCTACACGTTGGCCCCACAGTACAGCCGGTGGCTCTGCGACACCGTCGCATTGCATTCCATCTTCGGCCGTTGGTGGACGAGGAACTCCGCAAACTGGAAGCGGCTGGCATCATCGAAAAGGTCTCAGGTCCCACCCCCTGGGTGTCGCCCATTGTAGTCACCCGAAAACCGAAATAGCCAGGGGCAGTCAGGATCTGCGTGGACATGCGCCTCCCCAATGCGGCCATAAAACGGGAGCGTCACATCACCCCCACCATTGATGACCTCATCGGAGAAATGGCTGGGGCCTGCTGGTTCTCAAAGCTAGACTTACGATCGGGATATCACCAGCTAGTGCTGGACAAGGAATTGCGAAACATAACCACCTTTTCCACCCACATTGGTCTTCGAAGGTACACCCGGCTCTCCAGTGCAGCGGAGGTGTTCCAGAATGTCATTCAAGAACTGATCGCTGGAATACCCGGGGTGATAAATGTCAGCGACGACATAATGATACACGCCCGCACCATTACGGAACACAATCACCGACTAACACAAGTGTTTCGCAGGCTAAGAGACACAGGGCTTACGCTCCATAGAGAGAAGTGTGAATTCCTACGAACCAAGATAGGGTTCTTTGGATACGTCTTCTCGGCAGACGGTGTCAACCCAGACCCTGACAAAGTAAAGGACATCAAAGATGCACCACACCCCACGACAGTCACCGAGGTCCGGAGCTTCCTTGGCATGGTTAATTATTGCGGTAGGTTCATCAAAGATCTGGCCAATCTCACACTTCCCCTACGCGACCTCACCAAGGACTCCACCCCGTGGACCTGGGGACCGGAGCAGGAGAAGGAATTCCAAGACATCAAGGAATCCCTTTCCAGCAACACCACGCTTGCGTTTTTTGACCCTCGAAACGCCACCCTCAGAGCGGTAGATGCCGGGCCGGCAGGACTGGGAGCCGTCCTAATGCAAAAGCAGAGGGACGAAATGGACTGGACACCAGTTGCCTTTGCAAGTAGATCACTCACAGACACAGAGCAGCTGTACTCCCAAATTGAGAAAGAAGCTATTGCCATCCATTGGGGGTGCCGGCACTTCCATCTGTATATCTACGGCAAGCCGTTCACAGTGGTGACTGACCATAAACCGCTAGTGGCCCTGTTCTCGGGAACCTCATCAAAGCCGCCGCCTCGCATCGAAAAATGGCTGCTCCAACTGCAGGAATATAACTGCAACATCGAATACCAGCCCGGAGCAAAGAACCCGGCGGATTATCTCTCTCGACATCCCAGGCCAGCCACCCCGGAAGAAATGGATGAGGCAGAAGAAACGGAGGCATATGTCAAATGGGTGGTTGCGCGGTCGTGCCCGCGTCCCCTCTCCATAGAGGCCATTGCGAAGGCCACGGCACAGGATGCCTGTCTCCAGAGAGCCAAAGAGATCCTTCGAACGGCGAACTGGCACAGAGCCCAGGATGGTTGGAAGGTGCTCACACCAGATGCTCAGAAAATCATGGAGAGCCTGCATCACGTCCGGGAAGAACTCAATGAGGATGAGGCAGGGTGCCTGCTGAGAGGGCATCGCCTAGTAATACCTACGGCTCTAACTGACCAGGTGATACAACTAGCACATGTGGGCCATCAGGGAATGGTTAAAACCAAGGCCCGGTTAAGAACAAAAGTGTGGTTTTCCCTAATGGACGACATGGTAGAGAAGGTGGTGAGGTCGTGTGCTGCTTGTCAAGTTACAGGAGATGCTCCTCGGGAAGCCCCGATCATAGTGGAACCCCGACCCCAACAACCATGGGAGAGGGTCAGTATGGACTTCGGCAGCCTCCCGGATGGAAGGCACACGTTGGTAATGATCGATGACCATTCTAAATATCCTGAAGTGGAGATAATAACGAGCACAAATGCTGAGAGCGTCATCCCAAAAATAGAGAAAATATGTTGCCACTCACGGGGCTATGCGTGAGCTCCGCACAGACAATGGGCCCCCGTTTCAAGGACAAGACCTGGCCATTTATCTGTCATCCCTCGACACTCGACATCGACGCATCACCCCTCGCTGGCCTCAAGCCAACGGGGAGGCAGAACAATTTATGAGAACCCTGAACAAAGTCATTCGCATCGCCCATGACAAAGGCCAGTCAGTGGAGATGGCCATCTTCACCTTTCTCCGAAGCTACCGGCAAACCCCACACTCAACCACGGGGATAGCCCCAGCCCATCTCCTCATGGGGCGAGTGGTGACTGACTCCATCCCTCACCATCCACAGTGGTCACCGGAAGGGGTGAATGAAGATAGGATTGCGAAGAAAAGAAAGGCCACGTTTGCCAAAATCAGCCAGAAGAGAGGGGCGGTGATGACACGCTTCAACAGAGGCGATGTAGTGCTTCTTCGTAACAGGGTAACCAGTGGCAAGTTTAGGCTGAACTATGAAAAAGGACCGTGGCGAGTGATTGGCGTAAAAGGCACCCGCATCACAGTGATCCGGGGACGGGAGACAGTAACAAGAAACGTATCCCATTTCAAACACTTCCATCCGGAGCCGACAGCATCCTGTCCCCCACCGATTGCCAATGGAACTGAAACTGCAACTAATCTGCCACACCAGGAACTAACACCCAGCCACGAGGTCACCCAGAGTAGCAACTCGAGAGCAGTGAGTGAAGAGGCGGGTGATGGTGCTGGGGCCCTCGAGGACATGCCAGATCCGGATGGGGCCGACAGGGAGGCGCCAGGAACGGCCCCAGTCACAGAGACGGACATTCCGAGTCAGAGAGGGTTGCAACACAGGCTGAGAAGAAACCCCACACCCTCCTGTCGGCTACGCGACTATTTCACGTAAGACTGTTTCAAGAAAAATGATATGAGTGCAATGTCTGTAACCATGCTCCACCAGTTCGAAATCATATCTGGAAGCAGAATGTGTCTATGAAGGACCTTATAATAGACTGTTCGACAATATTGTTGCTGTTGTTGTTTTTCCTTGTTTTAGGAGGAATGTTATGTTCTTGGATGTGGCACGCCCCCGACGCCAGGAGCATGCAGCGTTGAGTCATGTGACCTACTATAATAAAGAGAGGCCCCGCACGCACGTACGCATTCAGACGCGCGCACGGAGAGCCATGGAGTTATTCCCAGAGTCCGCCTCAGTTATTTCTAGGGCCACGTGTTAGGCCAAGGTAGACCTAGATGCCCCGGAGTGTAGGCCCCAAGTTGCTACCCCTAAGGCAATCACTCCCTGATTACAGAACACAACAGTAGTGGATCATGCCACCAGGTATCCAGAAGCTATTCCCCTTAGGACCACTACAGCTCCTGTTGTGGCCAAGGCCCTACTCTCAGTTTTTACTAGAGTGGGGTTTCCTAAGGAGGTTGACTCTGACAGAGGTGCAAACTTTATGTCAGGATACTTGACTGCAATGTGGAAGGAGTGTGGTGTCAATTACAAATTCACCACCCCCTATCACCCACAGTGCAATGGGCTTGTTGAGAGATTCAACAAGACCCTCAAAGGGATGATAAAAGGGTTACCTGAAAAGCTTAGGCGAAGATGGGACATCCTTTTACCCTGCCTTTTCTTTGCTTACAGAGAGGTCCCACAGAAGGGGGTTGGCCACAGCCCTTTTGAACTTCTATTTGGGCATCCTGTAAGAGGACCCCTGTGTCTTGTGAAGGAAGGATGGGAGAGACCTCTCAAAAAGCCTAAGCAAGACATAGTGGACTATGTACTTGGTCTCCGCTCCAGGATGGCAGAGTACATGGAAAAGGCATCTAAAAACCTTGAGGCTAGCCAAGAACTCCAAAAAGCTTGGCATGACCAAAAGGCTGTCCTGACTGTGTATCACCCAGGACAGAAGGTGTGGGTGTTGGAGCCAGTGGCCCCAACAGCTCTCCAAGACAAATGGTCTGGACCCTACACCATTCTTGAACAGAAGGTAGAGGTCACCTACCTGGTGGACCTTGAAACTCCCAGGAGCCCTCACAGAGTACTTCATGTGAACAGGCTCAAGGCATTTGTTGGCAGGGAGGACATGAGCTTGCTCATGGCCACAGATGAGGGACAAGAGGAAGAGAGTGACCCTCTCCCAGACCTGCTCACTCAGAACCCTGATGATGGGTCAGTAGATGGTGTAGTCTTTTCTGACAGCCTCTCTGAGCATCAACAAGAGGATTGTAAACAGGTTCTTCAATCCTTCAGACAAAGGTTCTCTCTGACACCCAGTCAGACAAACTGGTGCACCCATGAGGTGGACACTGGTGACAGTCTGCCTATAAAGAGTAAAATCTACAGGCAACCTGACCACGTCAGGGACTGCATAAAAACAGAAGTACAAAAGATGTTGAAATTGGGAGTCATTGAACCCTCAGAGAGCCCTTGGGCTAGTCCTGTAGTTCTAGTGCCTAAACCTCACACCCAAGATGGTAAGAGAGAGATGAGGTTTTGTGTAGACTACAGGGGTCTCAATGCTGTCACTAAGACAGATGCCCATCCAATACCAAGAGCAGATTAACTCATAGATAAGTTGGCTTCTGCCACATTCTTGAGTACATTTGACCTGACAGCTGGTTATTGGCAAATCAGGTTAGCTGAGGATGCAAAGGCCAAAACAGCATTTTCTACCCCAGGAGGTCATTACCGATTTGTGGTGATGCCCTTTGGTTTGAAAAATGCACCTGCCACTTTTCAAAGGTTGGTGAACTAAGTTCTCACTGGGTTGGATGACTTCTGTGCAGCATATCTAGATGATATTGCTGTCTTTAGCTCCACCTAGGAGGATCACCTGATCCACCTGAGGAAAGTTTTAGAGGCCCTGCAAAAGGCAGGCCTCACTATCAAGGCCACCAAGTGCCAGATAGGGCAGAGTCAAGTTGTATACTTGGGCCACCTTGTAGGTGGAGGCCAAGTTCAACCCTTGGAGAGCAAGATACAGGCCATAAAGGACTGGGCTCCTCCAACCACCCAGACACAGGTCAGAGCTTTCTTGGGCCTGTCTGGTTACTACAGAAATTATGGAACCATTGTGACTCCACTTAATGACCTGACAAGTAAGGAAATGCCAAAGAAAGTTCAGTGGACAGTTAGCTGTCAAAAGGCATTCGATGACCTAAAGCAGGCCATGTGCACTGCACCTATTCTCAAGAGTCCAGACTACTCCAAGCCATTCATTGTCCAAACAGATGCTTCTGAGTTGGGTGTGGGGGCTGTTCTTTCTCAACTGAATAATGATGGTCATGACCAGCCCATTGCTTTTATAAGTAGAAGGCTGACCCCTAGAGAGAAACGTTGGTCAGCTATAGAGAGGGAGGCCTTTGCTGTGGTTTGGGCCCTGAAGAAGTTGAGGCCATACTTGTTTGGCACTCACTTCAAGATTCAGACCGACCATAAGCACCTCTTATGGCTAAATCAAATGAAGGGTGAAAATCCCAAACTTCTTAGGTGGTCCATTTCCCTACAGGGGATGGACTTTACAGTGGAGCACCGCTCAGGGACTGACCATGGTAATGCAGATGGTCTCTCCCGGTACTTCCACTTAGAACAAGAGGACTCACCTGGTCAAGGTTAGTTTAATGTCCCTAAGTTTGGGGGGTTATTTAGGAGAGTGGGGTCTGCAATCCTATGGTCACCCCCGATTTTCGCTTTTTGATTCACTGGTTTACGACTTTCCCTGGCTGTGGGCCTGCTAATCAGACCCACAGCCTAGCTGTTCTCTCTCTAAATTGACAAGCATGTACCTTAGGTGCATTTACCAATTGGTACTGGGCCACCTTATCAGTCCCTGTACAGTATACCTTAGGTATCCAGGGCATAGGTGTTCCCAGGGCCTACCAGGGGCTGCAGCATGTATTATGCCACCCCTGGCTGGCCATCCAAATCTGACACAACTAGCTGCACGACAGCTGGGGCAAGGTGGTGTAATCACCCTTTGCTTTAGATATAGTAGTCCTATATCTAACCCTAAAAATGGACACATATATTCCTATCAGTCACTCATATGGCAGGCCTTATCAATCCTGAAGGCAGAGTGCTTGGAATTATGTGAGATGGTGTTCTGGCATGAGCTGAGCCCGTTTGCAGCTTGCGGAACCAAGTCCTAATAGCTGTTCCATGATAACACTATACCATATACTCTTAAGTGCATTATGAACCTCGACGTCAAATGCTAACTTTGGCATAGCATTATCAAAACATGTCGAGTAAGGTGTCATACGAATTGGAATACTAACCCCTCGCCAATTCTGGCGACGGGGTTAGCATTCCACCTTTCTAGAGGGACACGACATGTATGTAACTGTGAACCCCGGTTAAAGTTAACTCGAGCCTCAGCATCACAAAATGGATGCTGCCACCACAGACACAAGTCTGACCTCTTGCTGCTGGGAGTCCTTCCAGCGAGGGCGGCTTGGACAAAGGGTTTCCTGCCTTGGGAGGTGCTAGCACCACCCCAGACAGGATTTTGTGTATTAGGTAGGACAGGGCTCAATGGAATGAGACATGCCTGGGGCACACAAGGTGCCCTGTGCATACACCGGTCAGAACCAGTTCCTGGGGCACTCCAGCCCCAGAGCCGGCGCAAGACCGAACAAAGGAAAGGGGGTGTAACCACCCTCCTTCCTGGTCCCACCCAGAGGAGGGACCTAGTCGTAGTGCAGCCCCCTTTAGCCGGATAAAGGTAGGAGCTGGTCCCATTCCAAATCAGATTACTCTTGACAACTTCCACGAAGAGCTCTTGACCTTCGACGTTCTGCTCCCCAGAAGACTGAAGAAATCTCCCTTGTGGGCAAGGAGTGTCCACCCTGCACAAGCAGGCACCATCAGCGTCCAGTGGCTTCCCTTTGTCGTCTTCCTGCAAGGATCCAGACTTCAGAGCCCGACGAGACCCGGACTCCCAGACTTCTCCGACCTCTACCCACATCTCCAGCAGAGCTGAGACCCGTGGGTGCGACGAGACACGTGGGACCGGCCATCTTGGAAGAAGCAGCACCTCGCTCCAGCACGACTTCAGAGGCATCTTCGTCAAAGTGCTTTGGGGACTGAGAAGCCCCGACCCCGAGCAGCTCCTGCATCGAAGATCAGCCCTCCAGCATCCACGAGATCTGCGTGGGGCCCTTCTGCCTGTTTGCTGCTCGACGCGTTGTCTGGTCACTTGCCGGCTGGCTTGTGACCTCCTAGACGACGAACTCCGACAACTTTGCTGCTGGTCTGGTTGCTCCAGACTGGCCCTTGCTCCCTTCCAAAAGAGGAGCACCACTGACCCTCCTGGTCCACTCCAGACGCCGTTTCCACTCACCGCGTGGGTTGCCTTTGCCAAGGCCTGTTGAACCTGAATCCGGAGACGACACCGCCGACAGCGAGAGCCTGCGTAGGACAGCTCGTGCCTCCATCCTGGTCGTCGAAGACACCACCTGGTCCACGTTGCTGCAGAGACAAGCGTCCACCTTCACCTGATCGCGACAACGACATCTGGTTCCACTCCTGGTTCCACTCCAGTCACTGGCTAGTGACTTTGAACATTGTCCCCTCTGCTTTCAGGTTCCTCTCTTCACCAATCCACCCTTGGATTGCACCGGACATCTTCCTCCTGACCGCCTGCAGCATCTTTTCCTCCAGGCTCCTTAGACTTCAACGCCGGAACCCGACACGACTTGGCACCTATGCACCCGCAGCCTGTGGGTGAGGTAACACGAGCATTTCGGTGCTCAGGGGTAGCTTCACTATCCTAGTGTCCAGTTTCATTGTCGTTTCAGTCCTACCTAGTCAGGGACGTCCGTACTCACCTTTTTCTTAAACTGTACTGTCCATAGACGATTGTACGCATCTCGCGTGTGAGTTCACACTCTGCACACGCATTCTGTGGGCCTCCTATTACTTATCTCCAGTTAGTATAGTGTGGTCCCAGCGATCCTACAGCCTCTGGACAGCTCCATTCCTTTGATTGACTTTCGCATTCCATTTAATTAGTATATGGTTTGTTGCGCCCCTCAGGCGTTCTTGTAAATACTGTGCGAACTCGTATTTCATTTCAAGTATTGTCATGTGCTTAGCCCTCTGACCTCATAAAGAGTTCAGAGGTGTATGTTAGTTAATAAATATCTGTTTATTTTCATAACAACCTGTGTGGTGTCCTTTCACTTGGTATTCAAGGGGTTATATGTGGTAAAACAGCTGGCTTCACATGCCATTCAGAGTTTAGCCTAAAGACTGCTTTTGTTCACGCTACTAGGATAGCTGGTCTATAAGGTTGACTTACAACCAATCACCATAAGGGATGTTTGGACTGACACAAGGTGATCACTAGAACTAGTGAGCATCATATATCAGGCCAACTTCTCACATTGGTGTGCAGCGGTTGGGATTTGAGCTTGCTGTTGTTTTTAGCAAATACAATCTTGAGCTATCATTTGAAAGATCACATAAGGTACCATAGGTACATATAACAAAGCTTAGAAATACTCTGAGTTCTACTGAACCAGCTGTTGTAGTTGAAAGGGAGTAGCACACCCTGACTACAACTCTTAGCAAGGGATCAGTAGGTAAACCCATAGTGTAGGTAGGTGCATCACTTACACCTCACTAGAAGCATGTCTACCCATGGAGAGTCTTCAGAGACTCCCCTTGTGGTTGTTTACCCTCCACAGGTCACTTCCAGATATGCAGCCCTTAGCTTCCAGGAGATGAGACAATTGTGTACCTCCAGGGAACTAAAACAGGGTTCTAACCCTACCACTCCTTTTCTGATAGGTCTCTTAGAGACTTATGATGCCAGAAGGGCTTCTAACACAGGCCCCTCTAATCCAGATGGGAGCATGCCTCCCTTAGAGGGAACCCTTGGTGACCCTGACCTTAACCTCCATGAAGCAGAAGGTGGAGAGGAGGAAGAGGAAGAGGAGTTATCAGAGGATGAGGCAGACAAAGGTCCAGTAGTAGTCAGTAGGCTCACTAGGACCAACTTAAGCAGGCATGAGAATGGAACTGGGGGACCCCCAGGCCCGCTCTCAGGCAGGCTTAACATTGGGAATGGACAAGTTAGGTCTCTCTCCAGAGGCTCTAACAGATCTATTCGTACCCATGACTCTCATGCATCTTCTCACTGAGGGATGGCATCCCCTCAGAGAAGAGAGCATGAAGCCAAGATGAGGGAAGTCAATCTGAGGATTGAGAGGGAAGAACTTGCCCTTGCCAAAGAAAGACTTGCCTTTGCCAGAGAGCAGAAATTGTGTGGGTCAGAACTCACTGGTGGCAGCATTATCCCTAAAGATAAAGACAGGAGATTTGATACTAGACACCTGAGTAAAATAGTGCCCCCCTTTAAACAAGGGGATGACATCCACAAATGGATGACTGCTTTGGAGAGGGCCTGCGCTGTCCAGTGCATCCCCCCAAGTCAGTGGGCAGCTATACTGTGGCTCTCCTTTGAAGGTAAAGGTAGAGATAAGCTCCTCACTACTAGAGCTGAGGATGTTAACAATTACCAAGTCCTGAAGAATACACTGATTGATGGGTTTGGCCTAACAACTGAGCAGTACAGGTTGCTGTTCAGAGACACCCAGAAAATTCAGTCTCAGGATTGGACTGACTTTGTTGGTTGTGCCACTAAGGCTTTTGAAGGCTGGTTACTGGGAAGTAAAGTTACTGATTATACAAGATTGTATAACCTAATTATGAGAGAACAAATCTTAAGTAATTGTCAAAATCAGTTGTTGCATCAGCACCTTATTGACTCAGATCTGACCTCTCCCCAAGAATTGGGAAAGAAGGCAGACAGATGGGTCAGGACAAGGGTCAAGCAGCAGAACCAGAACCAGGGTGGTGGCCAGAAGAAAGCAGACCAGAAGGGTAATGAGAATAAGCAAAATGACCAGAAGTCTTCAACAGGGACCCAACAATCTAAGGAGGGTGGGTCCCAGAATTCCCAAAAGAAGAAGAACAATGGTCAGAAGAAACCATGGTGCCAATACTGTAAAGGTAATACTCACTGGTTTAGTGAGTGCACCAAGAAAGGCCCAACTCCTACCACTACTGCCCCTAAGGCACCTGCAACCCCTAGTTCAGTTAGTAGTGGTAGTGCTCCCCCTAAGGCTATAGTGGGGTTGACATTGGTATCTGAGGCAGGCTCTGACTTAGTCAGAGTACCTACCCAGGCTGTTCTTGTCTGTACTGGGGACATGGATTTGACCCCTACAAAAAGTCCCAGTAATCTGGGCAAATACAGGCAGACGCCTTTAATCAATGGAAAAATGGCTCAGGCCTACAGGGACACCTGTGCCAGTGTCGCTATGGTGACACCAGCATTTGTGGACCCTGGACAGGTAATACTAGGTTCAGACTACCTGGTGACCAATGCTAGCAATGTCACTACCAACCATAGTATGGCACTTGTTAATTTCTCCTGGGGAGGGGTAAATGGCCTCAAAAGGGTTGTTGTTAGTTCAGACCTCCCAGTGGACTGTCTTTTGGGCAGTGATTTGGAATCCTCTCTATGGTCAGATGTGGAGTATAGGACTCATGTGGAGATGTTAGGTTTGTCAGCACATGTCCTTGCTGTGACTAGGTCACAGGCCAAGAAATGCCCAGCTGAACTAGTGCTGGATCCTGGAACAATGGACCAGACACTAACCAAGAGTAAGAACAGTAGGGTTAAGGCAGTGCCTGCCCCCTTGCCTCAAGGTGAGGATCAGCTCTCACAGGAGACTGACCCAAAGACCCCAGAAGGAACTGCCCTAGAAGAACTTGAGCCTGAACAGGTTGAGTTTCTTGGGGCAGGGGTACCTTCCAGGGCAGACTTGAGGCAGGCACAATTAGGCAGGCAGCTGCTGAGGCTGCAGGGAATGCCACAGGTGCCCATAAAGTTTATTGGGACGATGGACTCCTTTACTCTGAGGCAAGAGACCCCAAGCCTGGTGCTACCAGGAGGCTGGTCATCCCCTGGTCTCCGAGAGGTTTCCTTCTCACCTTGGCCCATGAAATTCCTCTTGCAGGTCACTTAGGCCAGAACAAGACTTGGGACAGACTTGTCCCACACTTTCACTGGCCCCATATGTCTGAGGACACTAAAGAGTTTTGTCGCGCATGTGTCACCTGTCAAGCCAGTGGCAAATCAGGTGGCACAACAAAGGCCCCCCTTATACCACTACCTGTGGTGGGGGTACCCTTTGAAAGAGTGGGGATTGACATTGTTGGACCAATGGACCCCCCAACAGCATCTGGGCACAGATTTATACTGGTGGTAGTGGATCATGCCACCAGGTATCCAGAAGCTATTCCCCTTAGGACCACTACAGCTCCTGTTGTGGCCAAGGCCGTACTCTCAGTTTTTACTAGAGTGGGGTTTCCTAAGGAGGTTGTCTCTGGCAGAGGTGCAAACTTTATGTCAGGATACTTGACTGCAATGTGGAAGGAGTGTGGTGTCAATTACAAATTCACCACCCCCTATCACCCACAGTGCAATGGGCTTGTTGAGAGATTCAACAAGACCCTCAAAGGGATGATAAAAGGGTTACCTGAAAAGCTTAGGCGAAGATGGGACATCCTTTTACCCTGCCTTTTGTTTGCTTACAGAGAGGTCCCACAGAAGGGGGTTGGCTACAGCCCTTTTGAACTTCTATTTGGGCATCCTGTAAGAGGACCCCTGTGTCTTGTGAAGGAAGGATGGGAGAGACCTCTCAAAAAGCCTAAGCAAGACATAGTGGACTATGTACTTGGTCTCCGCTCCAGGATGGCAGAGTACATGGAAAAGGCATCTAAAAACCTTGAGGCTAGCCGAGAACTCCAAAAAGCTTCGCATGACCAAAAGGCTGTCCTGACTGTGTATCACCCAGGACAGAAGGTGTGGGTGTTGGAGCCAGTGGCCCCAACAGCTCTCCAAGACAAATGGTCTGGACCCTACACCATTCTTGAACCGAAGGTAGAGGTCACCTACCTGGTGGACCTTGAAACTCCCAGGAGCCCTCACAGAGTACTTCATGTGAACTGGCTCAAGGCATTTGTTGACAGGGAGGACATGAGTTTGCTCATGGCCACATATGAGGGACAGGAGGAAGAGAGTGACCCTCTCCCGGACCTGCTCACTCAGAACCCTGATGATGGGTCAGTAGATGGTGTAGTCTTTTCTGACAGCCTCTCTGAGCATCAACAAGAGGATTGTAAACAGGTTCTTCAATCCTTCAGACAAATGCTCTCTCTGACACCCAGTCAGACAAACTGGTGCACCCATGAGGTGGACACTGGTGACAGTCTGCCTATAAAGAGTAAAATCTACAGGCAACCTGACCACGTCAGGGACTGCATAAAAACAGAAGTACAAAAGATGTTGGAATTGGGAGTCATTGAACCCTCAGAGAGCCCTTGGGCTAGTCCTGTAGTTCTAGTGCCTAAACCTCACACCCAAGATGGTAAGAGAGAGATGAGGTTTTGTGTAGACTACAGGGGTCTCAATGCTGTCACTAAGACAGATGCCCATCCAATACCAAGAGCAGATGAACTCATAGATAAGTTGGCTTCTGCCACATTCTTGAGTACATTTGACCTGACAGCTGGTTATTGGCAAATCAGGTTAGCTGAGGATGCCAAGGCCAAAACAGCATTTTCTACCCCAGGAGGTCATTACCAATTTGTGGTGATGCCCTTTGGTTTGAAAAATGCACCTGCCACTTTTCAAAGGTTGGTGAACCAAGTTCTCACTGGGTTGGATGACTTATGTGCAGCATATCTAGATGATATTGCTGTCTTTAGCTCCACCTGGGAGGATCACCTGATCCACCTGAGGAAAGTTTTAGAGGCCCTGCAAAAGGCAGGCCTCACTATCAAGGCCACCAAGTGCCGGATAGGGCAGAGTCAAGTTGTATACTTGGGCCAGCTTGTAGGTGGAGGCCAAGTTCAACCCTTGGAGAGCAAGATACAGGCCATAAAGGACTGGGCTCCTCCAACCACCCAGACACAGGTCAGAGCTTTCTTGGGCCTGTCTGGTTACTATAGGAAATTTGTCAGAAATTATGGAACCATTGCGACTCCACTTAATGACCTGACAAGTAAGAAAATGCCAAAGAAAGTTCAGTGGACAGTTAGCTGTCAAAAGGCATTCGATGACCTAAAGCAGGCCATGTGCACTGCACCTATTCTCAAGAGTCCAGACTACTCCAAGCCATTCATTGTCCAAACAGATGCTTCTGAGGTGGGTGTGGGGGCTGTTCTTTCTCAACTGAATATTGATGGTCATGACCAGCCCATTGCTTTTATAAGTAGAAGGCTGACCCCTAGAGAGAAACGTTGGTCAGCTATAGAGAGGGAGGCCTTTGCTGTGGTTTGGGCCCTGAAGAAGCTGAGGCCATACTTGTTTGGCACTCACTTCAAGATTCAGACCGACGATAAGCCCCTCTTATGGCTAAATCAAATGAAGGGTGAAAATCCCAAACTTCTTAGGTGGTCCATTTCCCTACAGGGGATGGACTTTACAGTGGACCACCGCCCAGGGACTGACCATGGTAATGCAGATGGTCTCTCCCGGTACTTCCACTTAGAACAAGAAGACTCACCTGGTCAAGGTTAGTTTAATGTCCCTAAGTTTGGGGAGGGAGGGGGTTATGTAGGAGAGTGGGGTCTGCAATCCTATGGTCACCCCCGATTTTTGGTTTTTGCTTCACTGGTTTACGACTTTCCCTGGCTGTGGGCCTGCTAATCAGACCCACAGCCTAGCTGTTCTCTCTCTAAATTGACAAGCATGTACCTTAGGTGCATTTACCAATTGGTACTGGGCCACCTTATCAGTCCCTGTACAGTATACCTTAGGTATCCAGGGCATAGGTGTACCCAGGGCCTACCAGGGGCTGCAGCATGTATTATGCCACCCCTGGCTGGCCATCCAAATCTGACACAACTGGCTGCACGACAGCTGGGGCAAGGTGGTGTAATCACCCTTTGCTTTAGATATAGTATTTCTATATCTAACCCTAAAAATGGACACATATATTTCTACCAGTCACTCCTATGGCAGGCCTTATCAATCCTGAAGGCAGAGTGCTTGGAATTATGTGAGATGGTGCTCTGGCATGAGCTGAGCCCGTTTGCAGCTTGCAGAACCAAGTCCTAATAGCTGTTCCATGATAACGCTATACCATATACTCTTAAGTGCATTATGAACCTCGCGGTCAAATGCTAACTTTGGCATAGCATTATCAAAACATGTCGAGTAAGGTGTCATACGAATTGGAATACTAACCCCTCGCCAATTCTGGCGGTTAGCATTCCACCCTTCTAGAGGGACACGACATGTATGTAACTGTGAACCATGGTTAAAGTTAACTCGAGCCTCAGCATCACAAAATGGATGCTGCCACCACAGACACAAGTCTGACCTCCTGCTGCTGGGAGTCCTTCCAGCGAGGGCGGCTTGGACAAAGGGTTTCCTGCCTTGGGAGGTGCTAGCACCACCCCAGACAGGATTTTGTGTATTAGGTAGGACAGGGCTCAATGGAATGAGACATGCCTGGGGCACACAAGGTGCCCTGTACATACACCGGTCAGAACCAGTTCCTGGGGCACTCCAGCCGCAGAGCCGGCGCAAGACCGGACAAAGGAAAGGGGGTGTAACCTTCCTGGTCCCACCCAGAGGAGGGACCTAGTCGTAGTGCAGCTCCCTTTAGCCGGATAAAGGTAGGAGCTGGTCCCATTCCAAATCAGATTACTCTTGACAACTTCCACGAAGAAATCTTGACCTTCGACGTTCTGCTCCCCAGAAGACTGAAGAAATCTCCCTTGTGGGCAAGGAGTGTCCACCCTGCACAAGCAGGCACCATCAGCGTCCAGCGGCTTCCCTTTGTCGTCTTCCTGCAAGGATCCAGACTTCAGAGCCCGATGAGACCCGGACTCCCAGACCTCTCCGACCTCTACCCACATCTCCAGCAGAGCTGAGACCCGTGGGTGCGACGAGACACGTGGGACCGGCCATCTTAGAAGAAGCAGCACCTCGCTCCAGCACGACTTCAGAGGCATCCTCGTCCAAGTGCTTTGGGGACTGAGAAGCCCCGACCCCGAGCAGCTCCTGCATCGAAGATCAGCCCTCCAGCATCCACGAGATCTGCGTGGGGCCCTTCTGCCTGTTTGCTGCTCGACGCGTTGTCTGGTCACTTGCCGGCTGGCTTGTGACCTCCTAGACGACAAACTCCGACAACTTTGCTGCTGGTCTGGTTGCTCCAGACTGGCCCTTGCTCCCTTCCAAAAGAGGAGCACCCCGGACCCTCCTTGTCCACTCCAGACGCCGTTTCCACTCACCGCGTGGGTTGCCTTTGCCAAGGCCTGTTGAACCCGAATCCGGAGACGACACCGCCGACAGTGAGAGCCTGCGTGGGACAGCTCGTGCCTCCATCCTGGTCGTCGAAGACACCACCTGGTCCACGTGGCTGCAGAGACAAGCTTCCACCTTCACCTGATTGCGACGACGACATCTGGTTCCACTCCTGGTTCCACTCCAGTCACTGGCTAGTGACTTTGAACATTGTCCCCTCTGCTTTCAGGTTCCTCTCTTCACCAATCCACCCTTGGATTGCACCGGACATCTTCCTCCTGACCGCCTGCAGCATCTTTTCCTCCAGGCTCCATAGACTTCAACGCCGGAACCCGATACGACTTGGCACCTATGCACCCGCAGCCTGTGGGTGAGGTAACACGAGCATTTCGGTGCTCAGGTGTAGCTTCACTATCCTAGTGTCCAGTTCCATTTTCGTTTCAGTCCTACCTAGTCAGGGACGTCCGTACTCACCTTTTTCTTTAAACTGTACTGTCCATAGACGATTGTACGCATCTCGCGTGTGAGTTCACACTCTGCACACGCGTTCTGTGGGCCTCCTATTACTTACCTCCAGTTAGTATAGTGTGGTCCCAACGATCCTACAGCCTCTGGACAGCTCCATTCCTTTGATTGACTTTCGCATTCCATTTAATTAGTATATGGTTTGTTGCGCCCCTCAGGCGTTCTTGTAAATACTGTGCGAACTCGTATTTCCTTTCAAGCATTGTCATGTGCTTAGCCCTCTGACCTCATAAAGAGTTCAGAGGTGTGTGTTAGTTAATAAATATCTGTTTATTTTCATAACAACCTGTGTGGTGTCCTTTCACTTGGTATTCAAGGGGTTATATGTGGTAAAACAGCTGGCTTCACATGCCATTCAGAGTTTAGCCTAAAGACTGCTTTTGTCCACGCTACTAGGATAGCTGGTCTACAAGGTTGATTTACAACCAATCACCATAAGGGATGTTTGGACTGATACAAGGTGATCACTAGAACTAGTGAGCATCATATATCAGGCCAACTTCTCACAGAAGGGACACAGGAGATCGCACTCAGTGATGCATGAAATAGTTTAAGCTTACCTTACATTATAGTTCAGTTCCCCAAAGGGGTGTCTGCAAGGCTTCTGGTGCCAAAGAGACGGCTCTATTCTAAAAGAAGAGTAATTTACAAGATGAAGTTTGGCCACCTACAACCACATTAATCATATGTTTTTTGAAGGAGTACCACATGCTTTGCAATTAGTATTTGCCACGCTGAAAGGCTCTTCAATGTTTTTACATGCTTACGTTATATTTGGAACCCAGTAAAACGCCACAGCAGGGCACTCACCTTCTAGTAAGGGGTAATCTTAGTTGAATGAACTGCATTTTAATTTAAGTGCTACAGCCAGAAATATGACATTCAAGCTCCTGTTTGGGCACCAGAAGTCTTGCTTTTTTACTGTCTGATCTCTCCTCACTCTATCTATCTATCTATCTATCTATCTATCTATCTATCTATCTATCTATCTATCTATCTATCTATCTATCTATCTATCTATCTATCTATCTATCTATCTATCTATCTATCTATCTATCTATCTATCTATCTATGTTATGTTATGTTATGTTATGTGATCTTGTATAGCGCATGGCTACCCCAGCAACGGGGCGTCCCATCGCTTGCGGACATACCAGAAGCTAGTACGGCAGAGGAAGTGCTAGATGGATGCAAACAGCCAAGTTTTTATAAGTTTTCGGAATTGCAGGTGATTTGAAGTGGCCGAGCTTTAGAGGGGATAGAATTCCAGAGCTTAGGGGCCAAATACATGAAGGAGCGGCCGCCGGCTCTGCTCCTCCAAATCCTGACAGTACAAGCTAGAGAGAGGTCCGCTGATCGGAGTGCGCGCGTGGGAGTATAAAAAGAGCACAGTCCCTGCAGAGTTTGGGGGCCAGCATTATACAGGATTTTGTGGGTGAGGCAAAGAGTCTTGAATTGAATGCGTTGTTGTATTGGAAGCCAATGTAGTCGTCGGAGAAAGGGGGACGTGTGGCAAGTTTTAGGTAGGGCAAATAGAACGCGGGCGGCGGCGTTCTGTGCTCTTTGCAACCTGTTTTTTGCAGTCATATTGGAGCCTAGCATGAGGGCATTGCAATAGTCCATGTGAGATAGAACTAATGCCTGGACTATAATCTGGCGGGTAGAGGGCTAAAAAAAAAACAAGATGGGTTTAAGAGAGCGAAGACGCCCGTAACAAGTACCTGCCACTTTTTTGGCATGGGACTCCAGGTTGAGTGAATTGTCAAGCAACACCCCTAGATTTTTTACTGACTCCTTGGGTATAGGAGCTGGTCCCAGCGCAGGAGGCCACCAATGCTCGTCCCAAGTCTGCGTGCCATTGCCTATCAGGAGTACCTCTGTTTTAGAGGCGTTTAACTGAAGACAGTTGTTAGATAGCCACCTTGAAATCGCCAGAATGTCTTCTTGGAATTTAATTTGGTCCTCCACATTGTTATTGGAGAAGTTGAAAATGAGTTGTGTGTCGTCCGCATATGATGTTAACTGGATCTTACGTTCCCAGGCCATCAAGGCCAGGGGGCGGACGTACACATTGAACAATGTGGGACTGAGCGCAGACCCCTGAGGCACCCCACATTCAAGAGGGAGCTTGCTGGATGAGTACGGCGGGGCGTGCACCTGGAAGGAGCGGTCAGATAGAAATGACGCAAACAAGTCTAGGGCCGTTTCCCTGACTCCGATCTCCCACAGTCTCTCAAGTAGTATCTTGTGGGAGACCGTGTCAAAGGCCGCACTCAAATCCAACAGAACAAGGATAGAGGTTGTGCCCATGTCCAGGGAGGCCCTTAGGTGTTCTGTGACTGTTAACAGGGCAGACTCCGTACTGTGGTTAGCACGGAAGCCATTCTGGGACTCATCAAGAATCCCATTGGACTCCAAGTAGGCAGTCAAGATGGAATTGACATGTGCTTCCGCCACTTTCGCAAGATAAGGGAGCAGCGAAATAGGTCGGAAGCTGTCTGGCCTTGAAGGATCCAGTGTTGGTTTTTTCAAGAGGGGTAATACTTTGGCATGTTTCCAGGGTTTGGGAACGGTGGCTTGTTGTAAAGAACAATTAATCAGCTCTCGCCCTTCGTGCAGGACAGAGTCATGAAGAGATCTGAAAAGTTCCGGTTTGATGGGATCATCCGGGGATCCTGACTTTACTCTTAGGGCTAGGTGTTCCATCCCTGGCTGTTCTATAGGTGGGAGGGTCAGGAGGGAGTAGGGAGGATCAAGATTGTCTCTAGCAAGATTAGGGGGCCCGATGGACTATCCAGTTGTAGTAGGTCGTATATCCCTTTGACTTTATTAATAAAGAAACGAGACAGTTCTTCACACTGTGCATCTGACACTACCAGGTTGCCTGTGCCTACCGGGGCATTGGTCATATCTTTCACCAGGGAAAAGATCGTTTTAGAGCGATTTGTGCTTGAGGTAATCAGGTCTGTATAGTAGATGGCTTTAGTTTTCTTTATAAGCTTATGATAAGCTTTAGTGGCCATTCTAAACTTAGTTTTGGCCAGGGGGTCATAAGATCGTCTCCAGATACGCTGTAGCAACTTGCAATGTTTTTTAGTTTCAGCGAGAGTCTCCGAGTACCAGGGGTGGGACTGATCTCGCCTAGGTCTCGAGCGTTTCATAGGGATAAAATGGTCTAAATAATTCTATCTATCTATCTATCTATCTATCTATCTATCTATCTATCTATCTATCTATCTATCTATCTATCTATCTATCTATCTATCTATCTATCTATCTATCTATCTATCTATCTCACTCTATCTATCCATCTATCACCCTCACTCTATCTATCTATCTATCTATCTATCTATCTATCTATCTATCTATCTATCTATCGCCCTCACTCTAGCTATCGCCCTCACTCTATCTATCGCCCTTACTGTATATATCTGTCTATCTATCTATCTATCTATCTATCTATCTATCTATCTATCTATCTATCTATCTATCTATCTATCTATCTATCTATCTATCTATCTATCTATCTATCTAGCCATCTATCTATCTATCGCCTTCACTCTATCTATCGCCATCACTCTATCTATCTATCTATCTATCTATCTCCCTCACTCTATCTATTTATCACCCTCACTCTATCTATCTAATTATCACCCTCACTCTATCTATCTATCTATCTATCTATCTATCTATCTATCTATCTATCTATCTATCTATCTATCTATCTATCTATCTATCTATCTATCTATCTATCTATCTATCTATCTATCGCTATCTATCTATCTATCTATCTATCTATCTATCTATCTATCTATCTATCTATCTATCTATCTATCTATCTATCTATCTATCACCCTCACTCTATCTATCGCCTTCTATCTATCTATCTATCTATCTATCTATCTATCTATCTATCTATCTATCTATCTATCTATCTATCTATCTATCTATTTATCTATCTATCGCCCTCACACTATCTGTCTATCTATCTATCTATCGCCCTCACTCTATCTATCGCCCTCACTCTATCTATCACCCTTGCTCTATCTATCTATCTATCTATCTATCTATCTATCTATCTATCTATCTATCTATCTATCTATCTATCTATCTATCTATCTATCTATCTATCTATCTATCTATCTATCTATCTATCTATCTACCTATCTATCTATCTATCTATCTATCTATCTATCTATCTATCTATCTCCCTCACTCTATCTATCTATCTATCTATCTATCTATCTATCTATCTATCTATCTATCTATCTATCTATCTATCTATCTATCTATCTATCTATCTATCTATAAATCTATCTATCTATCTATCTATCTATCTATCTATCTATCTATTTATCTATCTATCGCCCTCACACTATCTGTCTATCTATCTATCGCCCTCACTCTATCTACTATCGCCCTCACTCTGTCTATCGCCCTCACTCTATCTATCACCCTTGCTCTATCTATCTATCTATCTATCTATCTATCTATCTATCTATCTATCTATCTCTCGCCCTCACACTATCTGTCTATCTATCTATCGCCCTCACTCTATCTACTATCGCCCTCACTCTATCTATCACCCTCACTCTATCTATCACCCTTGCTCTATCTATCACCCTTGCTCTATCTATCTATCTATCTATCTATCTATCTATCTATCTATCTATCTATCTATCTATCTATCTATCTATCTATCTATCTATCTATCTATCTGTTTGGCGGATTGCCTCTCATTTTGGGACTCGCTGCAGGAATACTATTTTTGCTTCTATTGCTGCGATATGGCAAGTCATTTCACAAACGACACCTAGTTCTCCATGGAGACAACTCTACTGGCGATGAAGTGTCGTGAGCGCATCGTCCAAATTTTGGGACTACCTCGTCTAAGAGAATTAAATACCACATGGTTTCTGTCATTCAGACCAATTCGGCAACATTGCATCCTACCTATTCTACGCTGCCTGCTATGCGGAGAAGAATACGTGTTGGACACATGTCTCACACTCCCATCAGTCATGCCAACGGATGTTGATACTTTGCTTGAACCAGTAACAGCCCATGCACTGTGTTGTCCCCAGCGGCTACCGATTCTGATGACGGCATTCATTGAGATCTCACAGACGCAAAAAGCTACTGCTGTAATTCATGAATTTTTATCTTGTGTTCTGATTAACTTGGACATATTATATTTGTCAATCTGTAACTTGGAAGATGTTTTTCTTTTGTAAAACCGAATAAATTTTGTTGATAATAATCACTAGGGGATTCATTTACAGGGTAGCATGGTATCCCTCACACTAACTCCAGGAGTCACAGTCCACACAATGGACATGCTTTGTTCCCCCTACTTCCAACCTTACATGTACCCCTAATCACCTGCCCAAACCTCTCTCTGCTGATGCCAATGTGGTCCTCCGTCAACCCACAGACCATATTTTTGGCCTCTTTGAAACTGCCCATACAATAAAAATGCTGCAGTTGTAAATACATATCAACTACCATTTGTTGTGTTTGCAACTTTTTATTTGAATAATAAAACCTAATAAACATAAGCTGATTATTAAAGCAAAACAAAACATCAGTTGCCATACACATAAGAGACAAAAGTAGTACATAAAAATCAACATACTGTAACACAGCAAAGTTATGTAGAGCACAATTCCTAATTTCGGGCAATCTTTAAAGTTCAACCATAGAAACGTTCATAAAGAGCAGGAAAGGAAACAAAGAAGGAGGGGATACAGTGATTTCATTAATGTAATGCTTCCTACATGTAGAAAAACAAATACTAATTATTTTGCTTAAGCAAATAGTCCTCACATTAAAATACTAAGAGAAATATATTGAACAACGAACATTTCATATGTAATTAGAATTCAATTTGAATATTTTAACCTCCTCAGCATTATTTGACTCATGATTACAACCTGAATGCTTTCTGGAAAGGAACCGCCTCATGGAGTTCAAAATCACATCTTTTCCAACAATAGGATTATTATTATTTTTTTTTATATTTTTTATTTGCATCAAATGTACACAAAAAAAAAGTCATAATATACAAAAATCACATTTAAACTTTACATTAATCACAAGCAAAAATACGGTCATATAAAAAGAAAAGAGAAAAAAGAGAAAAAAAAAAGAAAAGATGCCAGTAATTAATACATAAATGTCCCCCAGATGTTGTCAGTTTTTTGTTTAGCCCGGAGGCCCTTTGAGGTAGCAAGAGTGGTCTCCATAGCATAAATTTCTTTAACAAAGCTCCACCATTCCATAACAGTTGGCGTGTTTTTCTGCCAACAATAGGATTCAAATGATAAACTTGAATTTCAATTCAATTTATTTATTTAGGCCACTTTGGAGATCAACAATTTGAAACATATACAAAATCCATACACGTTTGTAAAAAATGTCTCCTAAACTTGAATTCCATCCACTTTTTGATTAAACACTTCCCATTCCAGCAAGCATCACAAGACCACTTGTTGTTATCTTCCCAATTAGTGATAATTTTTCGGCTGGCAATAACAATAAATATGTTGCGAATTTTACCTCTGAAAGCAAAAACATGCCATTTCTGAATCATGGTGCACAATAAAATGTAGGAACAGAAGGGCATCTTTTGGTGTAGCATTCATTAAGGTTTGACCAGGCTTGAAACTAGAATTCCTGATTTTTGGGACATTTAAATGTCATATTTTTGAAAGAGTTCTAACAAACCCAGCATGAGCTCCACAAAAAATAGAAGATGACTGAATTGTACTTAAAGAAAATGTTCTGATAAGTAATCTATTGATGTTAAATACAGTGGTCAGGCAATGCTTGAGGACCTAATCTATTCAGATTTTAACTCCATAGTTTGTTCAATAAATTGACCGAGCATAATACTTGAAGGTCCATCTCTCAGATCAGTTCTATTACAGTTTTAGTTGCGATAACACTAATACAGATCATTGATAAATAGTTTTTAAAAGCCATGGGTTGAATTGATCCTTGGTCTAAATCTAGATTATTGTCTGCAATGGAAACCAGTACAAACAGATCAAATCTAAAATCATTGAATATGTTTATTATAGTGGTTTAGAGTAAACCCAGAAGACACATATTGTTCCTGAAACTCAGAAAATGTATCTAAAGATTATGATTACATCTTATTTTATGTCCAGAGCTGCTTTAGCTGCTTTCCTGTTTAAGTGACAACATTTGCAAATATATTTAACAAAACATTAACGCTGGATGTCAGGAATTCTGTCTTTAAGTATTGTGTAAGAGTTATGTGTGATGGTTTTTATTTGATCTGAAGCCACACTAACACTAAATAGATACATGCACCGGTTATCATTCAACGAACAATATTAGCAAACTTAATTTGGAGGGAATTGAGAAAAATTGCCTCATGTTTTATTGTTAAAAAAATCTACTGCTTCAGTAATTCACAGAGTTTGCAAATGCTAAACCCCTTTTTGAAATGTACTAAACCCATTTGACAATTCAGAATTTGGAAGGGGAATGTTAATAGTTTCCCTTCTGAATATTTAATAAGGTATGTATTGAGCTTTGAAACCATATGTGGACTGAAAAACAGTAACAGGAGGTAGTAACCCAAGGGGACATTTGTGAATCTGAAAGTAAAATGGGGTGCATTAAAAATGGCTTTATTTAAAAGCTATCACAGACAAAGTAGTGTGCTGACACTACAAGCAACCACTTTTTACCAAATGGATTATTAGTACATGAACCTCAGTATTTCCGATATTGCTGAAATTTTGTCTCTAATATTTTTGTAATGGCGTGTAAATATTTGTTCCTGTTAGTTCAGAATTTCAATATTGTCAATGAATGTCCCTATTCTTTTTGTCAAACATATTGAAATATCTTCATCACAATTTTTGGGGCATTCTAAAAAGTGTTTTCACTCTCTAACTTGAATCTTCCTAGGAAAAATACTGACGCCAGTCCCTGGTTTCTCCTAGATCATTTAGCTTTCTCACTAAAACAAGCACAATATTGATTTGAGAGAGGTGATTATTGTAGTCATACGCACTGGGGTTAGTTTAAAAAAGACCAATTCCTTAATCTTTCAAAATAATACTTGGAAAAGTTTATGTTCAATAATTTCAGATAACTTACTGATAAAGATATCAGATAAAGATCCACAAATTTCGTATACCTTGTGGTATCAAAAATAAGCTAGAATTAACATACTAGTTATATTTGCGATGATCAACTTTCTGTTATTTTAACACAGTTTGTCAGTGCACAGAGTATTTTCCCTACATAGATCACATTTCATGCAATGGTCTGTGCTTCAACGTACAATGAAGGGGTAAAAATGCATCTCTACCACAATCAAGAAACCCTTGGGTCTCTGAGGATTACTGTTGCAAATGAAGACCTAGCTAAAATGAAATATCCCTTTAAAAGGACGATTTCCCTCACCTACCATAGTTGGCATGCTTCCTTATTGGGCATCTCCTTGTACCATGAAACAACCCCCTCACTGAGAGGGAGGAGTTCAGGCATATTATGTTATAGAGAAAGGTATACTAAATACCACAATAATGAGCTCAGGGTAGTGGGGGCAGCAGAGTGAAAGTTAAAACTTGTTAAAGGGTATGTGGTTTCCATTATTTGTTCACCCCTGGGCCAGGATTAAAAATAGGACACTGTGGGAGAAATATATATACACTGTTAGAGTCAATAAGAGGTCAACATGTTTCAGCATATTAACCCTCCAAATAGGTGTTTGCAGCATTCTTCAGGACTTAATCAAAAGTTCTGCCGCTCAATGTACTCGATCAATAACAAGCATTGTCATAGCCAATAGGTCTCGCCTTTGGGACCTTATAATTGTTTAGCCATGCATATTCAGTAACAATGTGAAATAATTGCTATTAAAAAAAAGAAGACTATAAACTGACTAAGCTAGACGTGACTTTATAACTGGTTAATCAAACGTTTCTGGAGGTTTAGTATATATAAACAACTCCTTTTTTCTATGGTGTGTCATATTAAGTTGATGCTTTAAATTTTGGTAAGAGTACACAACATCAAAAAATTCAATACTGCTTTTATATTAATATACCTTTGAAAGCTTGAAGTGAAAGACAATTCTAAGTGGCATTTGGTTATGAGTAGGCGCTAATGACTATTTCCGGATGACAATGTAATTAGCATTTTTTGTATAAGATGTGTTAAAAGTATGGGTAGGGAAAATGCCTATTTTGGCCAAAGGCTGCCCTTTCTATATGCATGCTAGTTTTATTTGTAAACAGAATCACAATTTGTTATGTGGTACACTGTAATGTTAGATGAATCTGTTTTACCCTTCTGATAAGCAAGGGATGACGATGAACCGTTTTTTCGTCCCTGGTTTTAAATGGATTCAGGTTGGAACAGAAGAGGTGTTGGTTGACATTACCTCAGAAAATGGTTGTTTCCCGCATGCTGCTTTCAAGCGACTTAAATCCCTTCAGAGGAAGAGGCGGCTGCATGCCTGCATATATGGCCAGATCAGTACTTGGCTGTTTCGGTTCTCCAGTGGGGCTAGAATAGAAGCTGTTAAGGGCAGGGGCTTAGCTTACCATTGGTGCAGCAGGTGCAGTGGCACCAGGTCCCATATGCATTAAAGGCCCACTGAACCCTGATAACTGCTGTTTGTCACAGTTCAAACAGAGGCCTGAGGGGCCCACAGAACAATGATTATTGCTGTTTTCCACAGTCCAAATAAACGGCAGAGGTCACATTTCCTTTCTTGCCTTGGGGCCCAAGGCACACTGGCTAGGCCGCTGGTTAAGGATGCAGTGGGGAAGAAGTGGTGAGACAGGTGGATTATCTAAACAGCTCGACGATGACTTCATGCCTGGGTATTAAAGTACTCATTACAATTAAAGACTGAAGCATGAATAGATATCAAAATATAGGAAGGCCTATGTACAAATGCAACTCGATTAGCAGCTGCCTTTAACTTCTCACTTATCACCTCTCCTAATTTACAGTTTTATATTAGATGCAGACATAAATCGTGACCTATGAATATGTTTATCTATCTTTAGGTTCAAATGACCCACCTTTTCCATATGCAAGTATCAGACAGGTCGGAAACGCCTAATGGCTTTAAACTTGATAAAGCCACATTAATCACTGGTCTTGAAATACAAATGGCAGCATTAGGCACTCAGAGGTGTATTCTACGTAATCTCATTATGTTCAGGGTACGGGAGGGTGTTTACGGCATAAAGCACTTTGACAAAAACATTTCTGCCACCATAGAAATTCAATCTTCCTTGTCCTACCCTATTATACAAGTAGTACCACATTCTTTGTATACCTGAATTAAATAGGCACACAAAATAGTACGGTATTTAAAGGCCCAGTTCAGAATTACATGGAAGGTGCACTGTCCCAGACTACACAACGGTGCAGTTTTCAGTGGGTGCTATCATCCCACACAGGGGGGAGCACACCAGATTATGCTGGAAAAAACATGTGGTGCCCCAACGTAGGCGCAGTTGTAAACCACCAGTCTGCTTACATAGTAAAGCGTCTGGCAGCTATTAAGTGAGGTGGCAAGTTTCCCCTGCAGGTGGTTGGGGTCTGTCACTATCCTGTCAGGTGGGGGTATACAATCAGTGCGCCTCCTGACTGCTTGTTTGCCTTTTTGCCTGTGTCAATAATACAGTGGAGTCCTTGGAGGAGTAGTCAATTTGTATTCATGAAAGACACTTGTGTTTCTCGGATGTGTAATCCCCAGATGATGCCTGAACTGTTCCCCAATGGGCTATTTGTATATCGAATTGAATTGTATGTTCTTATGAGGACTGTTAATAATAATAAAAAAGATTTAGTGAGTGTTTATTGCCCTCTATGTCACTCTACTTATAAGCACCTAATACAGCTTGTACAGTGCTTACTGTCATCTGCTCACTTACATTATGCTTATTATGCTTAATATAAATAGTGCACAATTTAGGCGTTTGTGCCTGCCTACAACGTAGACATGTTACAAATAGCAGTACCTACAAGGTGGATGGTACAATTGAAAAAGAGTCTAAGATACTCCAGCACAGATGGCTTTGCTTCAACATTACGGGGCATCAGTCTTGATGGCAAGCCAACTTAAAACGTATCAGTATTGTATACATTATTATCAGAGACTATACTTGCCTCTTGGATACAACTTTACAACGGAATTTTATTAATTTGTGTACAGTTTTGTGTATACAATAAAACAACCTCCCCACCATAATTGATCTGTCTATTCATCTTGTTGGGATCTGGAGTAGCATGCTACTCGGCGAAAAGCACTTCAACACTTCATCAGATGTAGCAAGCGCTATATAAATGCAAAACCTTCCCTCTTCTATCCCCCCACAATCTTTTTTAACCCAACTAACAAACCAACATGTCCAGCTCTCATATACATTTTATATTTCCCTATACTAATTCACCACTAATCATTTTTGGGTCCTAGAGTAGTGTGCTACTCGTCGAAAAAGCGTTTCAAAGTTCGTATGGGGTAGTAAGTGTTATGTAAATCTAAATACATTACAATTACTGTTTACATCATGCTGCACTAACACGAGGATAGAAGTACAGTGGGGATTAGAGTTTATCTGCCCAGAACAAAGCATACTACAAAAAGTGTGTGAACAGTCTATATGTTGTGCACCTGGCAGAGAAAAACACAGCAGAGGTGGGAAGAAGGTAGGTAATCTGATGGTCAGACCTATGTGGAAAGAGGCAATCACTTTGGGCAGAAAAGAGGGCTTACACGGAGGACTACTTTGTTTGGATGGACAGCAAGAAAGGGAGGTCTGGAGGATAAGCCTGAAGCTCACTCATCCTGCAAGCAGAGGTGATGGCAAGCAAAAAACTAGTCTTCTAAGGAGGCGAAGAGGACAATTATGTAGGCGCTAAAAGGGAGCACACATAAGATAAGTGAGGTCAACTCCCACTAGGGTATTACGAAAGGAGAAGGAGGAAAGAGATGAGTAATGCACTTCAGAAATCTGTTAACAATAGGATCGAAGGCCATGCTCAAGAGCTCGGGGTACCAGACTTGGGACTGATTGCGTTTGATCTCCTTCAGCAATCTTGGCAGAAGTGGTACAGGAGGCCGCAACTCCACCCGCAACGAAAAGGGTTGCCGAGCGAGAGCCGCTTTGGAAACTCTAACAAACAAAACTGCTGACATTGAGCGTTCTCTTCGGCGGCGAATAGATCTAACCAAGGCTCTCCCCACTACTGAAAGAGACCTAGCACGACCTTCGAATGAAGATGCCATTTGTGATCCATCATGCACTGGCGGCTGAGTTTGTCCGTCCTTGCGTTCAGTGAACCTGTTAAGTGTTGAACTACCAGAGATATGCCCTGATGTTCCAGCCATGTCCAAAGGCAAAGAGCCTCTTGACATACGGTCCACGACCCCACCCTGCCCTGTTTGTTGCAGTACCACATGGCGGTGGTGTTGTCCGTGAACACCTGCACCACTCTTCTTTTGACAGAAAGAAGGAATGCCTTCAGTGCAAGATGAATCGCCCGGAGCTCCAGAGGGTTGATGTGGTGCCTGGACTCCGTCAGAGACCAGAGGTCTTTGATCTCCACCATTTCCATATGGCTGCCCCAACCCAGGAGTGACGCATCAGTCACTACTGTGAACTCAGGTTGGAGAAGGTAGAGGGATCTGCTGTTGACCCAATCCTGGTTTGTGAACCACCACTGCAACTGACTTGCAGTCCCCTCCGAAATCTGAATGTCATTCTGGCATGATGCACCAGCAGGATGCAGGAGGCCATGAGGCCCAGCAGCCTCAGGGTCATTCTCACCGAACACCGGGATGGAGGCTGAAACATCGGTATCATAGCCCCAATATACTGGACTTGCTGCTCGGGAGGATAGACCCAAAACTGTGTTGTGTCCAGAACCGCTCCGATGGAAAGAAGCTTATCGGATGGAATCAGGTGCGACTTCAGCACGTTAACTGAGAACCCCAGCAAATGCAGGAAGTCCGTCGTAGTCTGGAGGTGGGAGCCTTCAACAGCCAGTCGTCGAGATAGGGGAAGACTGGAACTCCTGATCTGCGCAGATGAGCTGCGACCACCGCCATAACTTTCGTGAACACCCGGGGGAGGGGGTGGCTGGTAAGGTCAAAGGGAAGCGTGTTAAACTGAAAATGCGGGTGGCCTACCGTGAACCATAGGTAATGCCGGTGGGCAGGCAAGACGGGGATGTGAAAGTAAGCGTCCTGCAAGTCCAACGCTACCATCAAATCTCCAGGGTCGAAGGCAGATAAGACCTGAGCCAAGATTAACAACTTGAACCTCTCCTTTCGGAGAAAGCGGTTGATATCCCTGAGAACTAAGCTAGGATGCAGGCCTTTGTCCTTCTTGGGTACCAAGAAGTAGTGGGAGTAGCAACCCCGACCTACTTCTGGCAGAGGGACGCGTTTGACAAAGACATCCATAACATCCTGGAAGAGAAGGGCCAAATGATCCTCCGACATGGGATGAAATCACCACAAACTGCATGACCCTTACGCACTCCGCTGCTTGCGGAACTCCGCGTAGACCGCCAGAGTTTTTTTGTCACTTTGCGGAATTCCTCACTGATGAACTCCGCATAGGCTTAATCTTATCATGAAAAAATAGATATCAGTCATATGTTAAGAAACAAGGGTGAGTAGAAACCTTTTGGGTGGAGTAAAATTTAAGACATTATTATTGTGATTTTTTGGGCAATTAGTTGATTTTTGAAAGCACTAACACTTCTCTGTGTAAAGTAAAGACCTTGAGAGTTTTGTAACTTTCAGATACTCAAATTGTGGATTCTGTTGCAATGAAAAATATTTTCCGCAGCCTAAGTTATCCTGCAAGAGTTTCTTGTTGAATTCTATTGCAACTACAATATGTGCTCTCTCATGTAAAAGTCAGGTTGTTAGAAGCTCTTCTGCAACTCAAGATACGCTTTACTTTTCACCTGGTGTGGATGCATTTCTCATGTTTAGTGATATCTCCTTTCTGAGTATAGCGTTTCTGGCTTTCCCCTCCTGTATATGGCTTTAGTCCAGTGTGAATTCTCTAATGTGAAATGACATTGTATTCAAGACTAAACCTTATCTGACATTCAGAACACACATAAGGCTTTTTTCCCCCGTGTGAGTTCGCTCATGTCAAGTGAGAAGCAATTTGTACCCAAAACATTGCTTGCATTTCAAGCACTCATAAGGTTTTTCCCCAGAGTGAGATCGCTCATAAAGCATAACACTGTCTTTCAGATTCAACCTTTTATGGCATAAGGATTTTCTCTAGTGTGGAGTTTCTCATGGTGAAATAGCGTTTTTCTCTGCAGCTTTTCTGGCATTCAGAGCACTCATAAGGTTTTTCATCAGTATGGAGTCGCTTATGGTTAGTGAGGCTGTGCCTATCAAATAAGAATTTCTGGTATTCACAGAAATTGGTAATGTTTTTCCCCTGTGTGCGTCTGCTCATGTAGGGTGAGATTGAGTTTAAAATGTATACTTTTCTGGCATTCGGAGAACTGATTATTTTGATGGTGTGTTTTCTTATGGCGCTTGTAACTATCTCTACCTCTGAATCTTTTCTGACATTTAGAGCACTGATCATTTTTTTTCTCGAGTGTGGATTTTCACATGTTCAGTGAGATTATATTTTTGTATGAAACATTTTTGGCATTCGGAGCACTGATAAGGTTTTTCCCCAGTGTGGATTCTTATATGCTTAGTGAGACTGCTTTTTTGACTGAAACATATCTGGCATTCGGAGCACTGATAAGGTTTTTCCCCAGTGTGGATTTTTATATGCATAGTGAGATTGCTTTTTTGACTGAAACATTTGTGGCATTCGGAGCACTGATAAGGTTTTTCCCCAGTGTGGATTCTAATATGCTGAGTGAGATCCCTTTTTTGCCTGACACATATCTGGCATTCAGAGCACTGATAAGGTTTTTCCCCAGTGTGGATTTTTATATGCTCAGTGAGATTGCTTTTTTGACGGAAACATTTGTGGCATTCAGAGCACTGATAAGGTTTTTCCCCAGTGTGGGTTCTTATATGCTGAGTGAGACTGCTTTTTTCACTGAAACATTTGTCGCATTCAGTGCACTGATAACGTTTTACCCAAGTGTGGGTCCTTGAATGTTTAGTGAGACTTTTTTTGTCACTGAAACATTTCTGGCATTCAGAGCACTGATAAGGTTTTTCCCCAGAGTGGAATCTCACATGTGCAGTTAGAAGTGATTTAAGTTTGAAATGTTCTGGGCATTCAGAGCACTGATAATGTTTTTTCACAGAGTGGGTTAATGCATGTTGATATAGACTCGCTTTGACTCTAAAGCTTTTCTGGCATTCAGAGCACTGAAAAGGTTTTTCCCCAGTGTGGATTCTCATATGCTCAGTGAGATAAGATTTATGCCTGAAACTTTTTTGGCATACTTTGCACGTAGAGTGTTTTCCCCCAGTGTGGATTCTCATATGTTCAGTGAGATAAGATTTACGCCTGAAACTTTTTTGGCATACTTTGCACTGAGAGTGGTTTTCCCCTGTGTGCATTCTGTCAAATTCTGTGAGATAAGATTGATGGCTGTATCTTTTTGGGCACAGGTAACTTTTTTCCCTAACTTCGGTTATTTTGCCTCGATTTTAGAGTCGGGCTTGTTTAGATAATGTTCAGCACTTATCTCTAAAAGAAATTGTGTGTAATCTTCTCAACACTTGAATTGAGCAAAAAACGTCGGGAAGCAGTCCTGTAAAACCTGTTGAAATCTTTCTAACAGATAATAGTCTTCAGGTAATAGCCTCTCCGGCAGCAACTTAATTTGTGACTGAAGTTTTTCTCAAATCTATTTCTGTAGGTTCTTAGCAATGCAGTAATAAGGTGTTAGTCTGATATTTAATGATTAAACTGATAAGTACCTTTTTGCACTGGTGTAATGGCAGTAACTGAGGGCGTTAGAATGTGCAGAGTACTATTGTGGATCATTAGTCGGAGAACATCAGTTCCTTCTACCCTTTCTATGTTTGGGGTAAGTTTAAGGTTTGTAGTAGTTCTGAAGATGAGGATTTATTTACATTAGATATAGCGCAACAGTGCTCCTTTAATCCATTTTTATATTTAACAGTTTTACATATCACTCCTGCACAACAGATAATGTTGAGGTGATTTACATAGAATTACAGAACAGTACACAATAAAAAGGATCAATCTGAGATGGTCATTAACACAATAAAGTGGTGAATTTTTAAGGTTTTTGCAAGAAAGAGCAGAGTGGGTGAAGGTGTTATATCCCAAGGCAGATAGTCTCAGACTTGCGTAACTGGTTAAAAACGGTTGTTGAACAAAGGTGATTTTCCAATCTTTTGGTTGTTAACGTGTCAGCTTTGGAGTCTTCTTTCAGCGTCTTTTCTTTGATGGTATCCAGAAGAAACCTTTAGTTGTAACTTTCTTTTATGTAGTGTGTGCTTCCTCTCTAGAATTACATGATGCTTTAGATGAACGCTATTCTGTCATGCTGAGGCAATTTCAGATGAGGATGCTGAAGCGGTCTTTCTACATTATTTCTGATGCTGTGTGCACAGATATGGCTTTGCTCTGGGTTAATGAAATGCAAAATTAAAGACTTCACTTACAGGTATAGTACTTTCCTCGCCACACTTAGATTTTTGGAAATTGTTTAAACGTAGAATGCTGGATGTCCTTCAGTTTTTCAAAATAATCCTTCTTATGGCACTGACATTCAGTTGCTTAGTGCTAAATCTTGCTTTCTTCGTCCGTAATTTCAATCACCTATAGTATTAAAATTAAATAGTTAATACATGTACATTTCCAAAAATATAATTTACAAGCCAAATCAATGCAGAATTTTGAATATGCTGAGCTGTTTTTCAGACAGAGCAGAGTGCAGAATGGTAGCATGAGAGTACTTGGATGTAGGAGTGAGGTTTTGTAGAATTTTCAACATTTTATTAAGCTCACAAAGGATACATGTACCCTATGGAGTTGCAACATCGAATCCCAAAGGCAGATTTAAAAGTCATATGGACTGGCACCAAACAGATATTAAAAAACTATATACTATTAATTAATTTGTAATGCAGATTTCTGGGAACGGAATGACTCCTCCACGGACAACAGGCGTTTTCCCCTGCCCTGAGTTACCACCTACTTGTATCTGGTTTCCTGACTTTTGAGTTTTGGCCTCTGCCTCAAGCAAATCTATTGTATGCTGCGAGGACTATGCCTAGACCAGGGGTCTCCAACCTTTTGTGTAGTCAGAGCTACTTCTGGCCAGTAAAAATTGTCGTGAGCTACTGAACCCAAAGCAACTCGCGCAGTTTTTCGAGAGACCCCCCACGCCCAGTTTCATTGACTTTAAGCCTAATTTCATCAGAGCCCATACTGTGCATTTCTTCCCTCCGTTTCACTCGTTTTTTGTGCCTTTCTGCCCTCTGTTTCACTCGTTTTCCCATTGTTTTTTGTGGTTTCTGCTCTCTGTTTCACTCGTTTTCCCCTTGTTTTTTGTGCCTTTCTGCCCTCTGTTTCACTAGTTTTGTGTGCCCTTCTGCCCTGTTTCACTCGTTTTTTGTGCCCTTCTGCCCTCAGTTCCCTCGTTTTTTGTGGCTTTCTGCTCTCTGTTTCACTTGTTTTTTTTGGCCTTCTGCTCTCTGTTTCACTTGTTTTCCCCTTGTTTTTTGTGCCCTTCTGCCCTCTGTTTCACTCGTTTTCCCCTTGTTTTTTGTGCCCTTCTGTCCTCTGTTTCCCTCGTTTTTTGTGCCTTTCTGCCCTATGTTCCACCCATTTTCCCCTTGTTTTTGTGGCCTTCTGCCCTCTGTTTCACTCGTTTTCCCCTTGTTTTGTGCCCTTCTGCCCTTTGTTTCCCTCGTTTTTCATGCCCTTCTACCCTCTGTTTCCCTCGTTTTTTGTAGCCTTCTGCCCTAGGTTTCACTCATTTTCCCCTTGTTTTTTGTGTCCTTCTGCCCTCTGTTTCCCTCGTTTTTTTGGCCTTCTGCTCTCTGTTTCACTCGTTTTCCCCTTGTTTTTTGTGCCCTTCTGCCCTCTGTTTCACTCGTTTTCCCCTTGTTTTTTGTGCCCTTCTGCCCTGTTTCCCTCGTTTTTTGTGCCTTTCTGCTCCACCCATTTTTCCCTTGTTTTTGTGCCCTTCTGCCCTCTGTTTCACTTGTTTTCCCCTTGTTTTTTGTCCCCTTCTGCCCTGTTTCCCTCGTTTTTGTGCCTTTCTGCCCTCTCTTCCACCCGTTTTCCCCTTGTTTTTGTGCCCTTCTGCCCTCTGTTTCACTTGTTTTCCCCTTGTTTTTTGTGCCCTTCTGCCCTCTGTTCCACCTGTTTTCCCCTTGTTTTTGTGCCCTTCTGCCCTCTGTTTCACTCGTTTACCCCTTGTTTTTCGTGCCCTTCTGCCCTGTTTCCCTTGTTTTCTGTGGCCTTCTGTTCTCTGTTTCACTCTTTTCCCCCTTGTTTTGTGCCTTTCTGCCCTGTTTCCTTCGTTTTTTTGCCCTTCTGCCTCTGTTTCCCTCATTTTTTGTGGCCTTCTGCCCTCTGTTTCACTCGTTTTCCCCTTGTTTTTTGTGCCCTTCTGCCCTCTGTTTCCCTCGTTTTTTTGTGCCCATCTGCCCTGTTTCCCTCGTTTTTCGTGCCCTTCTGCCCTCTGTTTCCCTTGTTTTTTGTGGTCTTCTGTTTCCCTCTTTTTATGTGACCTTCTGCCCTGTTTCACTCGTTTTCCACTTGTTTTTCGTGCCCTTCTGCCCTAGGTTTCCCTCGTTTTTCGTGCCCTTCTACCCTGTTTTCCTTGTTTTTTGTGGCCTTCTGCTCTCTGTTTCACTCGTTTTCCCCTTGTTTTTTGTGCCCTTCTGCCCTCTGTTTCCCTCGTTTTTTGTGGCCTTCAGCTCTGTTTCACTCGTTTTCCCCTTGTTTTTCGTGCCTTTCTGCCATCTGTTTCCCTTGTATTTTGTGGCCTTCTGCTCTCTGTTTCACTTGTTTTCCCCTTGTTTTGTGCCCTTCTGCCCTCTGTTTCCCTCGTTTTTTGTTTGTGCCCTTCTGCACTCTGTTTCCATCGTTTTTCGTGCCCTTCTGCCCTCTGTTTCCCTTGTGTTTTGTGCCCTTCTGCCCTCTGTTTCCCTCGTGTTTCGTGCCCTTCTGCCCTGTTTCCCTCATTTTTTGTGCCTTTCTGCCCTCTGTTCCACCCGTTTTCCCCTTGTTTTTGTGGCCTTCTGCCCTCTGTTTCACTCGTTTTCCCCTTGTTTTTTGTGCCCTTCTGTCCTGTTTCCCTTGTTTTCTGTGGCCTGCTCTCTGTTTCACTCGTTTTCCCCTTGTTTTGTGCCCTTCTGCCCTCTGTTTGCCTCATTTTTTGTGGCCTTCTGCCCTCTGTTTCACTTGTTTTCCCCTTGTTTTTTGTGCCCTTCTGCCCTGTTTCCCTAGTTTTTTGTGGCCTTCTGCTCTCTGTTTCACTTGTTTTTTTTGGCCTTCTGCTCTCTGTTTCACTCGTTTTCCCCTTGTTTTTGAGCCCTACTGCCCTCTGTTTCACTCGTTTTCCCCTTGTTTTTTGTGCCCTTCTGCCCTCTGTTTCACTCGTTTTTTGTGCCTTTCTGCCCTCTGTTCCAACCGTTTCCCCCTTGTTTTTGTGCCCTTCTGCCCTCTGTTTCACTCGTTTTCCCCTTGTTTTTTTTGCCCTTCTGCCCTCTGTTTCCCTAGTTTTTTGTGCCTTGCTACCCTCTGTTCCACCCATTTTCCCCTTGTTTTTTTGCCCTTCTGCCCTCTGTTTCACTCATTTTTTGTGCCCTTCTGCCTCTGTTTCCCTCGTTTTTTGTGGCCTTCTGCCCTCTATTTCACTTGTTTTCCCCTTGTTTTTTGTGCCCTTCTGCCCTGTTTCCCTCGTTTTTTGTGCCCTTCTGCCCCGTTTCCCCCGGTTTTTGTGCCCTTCTGCCCTCTTGTTTCCCTTGTTTTTTGTGGCCTTCTGTCCTCTGTTGCACTCGTTTTCCCCTTGTTTTCCGTGCCCTTCTGCCTTCTGTTTCCCTCTTTTTATGTGGCCTTCTGCCCTGTTTCACTCGTTTTCCACTTGTTTTTCGTGCCCTTCTGCCCACTGTTTCCCTCGTTTTTCGTGTCCTTCTGCCCTCTGTTTTCCTTGTTTTTGTGGCCTTCTGTTCTCTGTTTCACTCCTTTTCCCTTTGTTTTTCGTGCCTTTCTGCCCTCTGTTTCCCTTGTTTTTTGTGACCTTCTGCCATCTGTTTCCCTCGTTTTTTGTTTGTGCCCTTCTGCACTCTGTTTCCCTCGTTTTTCGGCCCTTTAGCCCTCTGTTTCCCTCGTGTTTCATGTCCTTCTGCCCTCTGTTTCCCTCGTTTTTTGTGCCTTTCTGCCCTCTGTTCCATCTGTTTTCCCCTTGTTTTTGTGGCCTTCTGCCCTCTGTTTCACTCGTTTTCCCCTTGTTTTTTGTGCCCACCTGTCCTGTTTCCCTTGTTTTCTGTGGCCTTCTGCTCTCTGTTTCACTCGTTTTCCCCTTGTTTTGTGCCCTTCTTACCTCTGTTTCCCTCATTTTTCGTGCCCTTCTGCCCTCTGTTTCCCTCGTTTTTTGTGGCCTTCTGCCCTCTGTTTCACTCGTTTTCCCCTTGTTTTTGGTGCCCTTCTGCCCTCTGTTTCCCTTGTTTTTTGTGGCCTTCTGCTCTCTGTTTCACTTGTTTTTTTTGGCCTTCTGCTCTCTGTTTCACTCGTTTTCCCCTAGTTTTTTGTGCCCTTCTGCCCTCTGTTTCCCTCGTTTTTTGTGCCTTTCTGCCCTATGTTCCACCCATTTTCCCCTTGTTTTTGTGGCCTTCTGCCCTCTGTTTCACTCGTTTTCCCCTTGTTTTGTGCCCTTCTGCCCTTTGTTTCGCTCGTTTTTCATGCCCTTCTACCCTCTGTTTCCCTCGTTTTTTGTAGCCTTCTGCCCTCTGTTTCACTCATTTTCCCCTTGTTTTTTGTGTCCTTCTGCCCTCTGTTTCCCTCGTTTTTTGTGGCCTTCTGCTCGCTGTTTCACTTGTTTTTTTTGGCCTTCTGCTCTCTGTTTCACTCGTTTTTCCCTTGTTTTTTGTGCCCTTCTGCCCTCTGTTTCACTCGTTTTCCCCTTGTTTTTTGTGCCCTTCTGCCCTGTTTCCCTCGTTTTTTGTGCCTTTCTGCTCCACCCATTTTCCCCTTGTTTTTGTGCCCTTCTGCCCTCTGTTTCACTTGTTTTCCCCTTGTTTTTTGTCCCCTTCTGCCCTGTTTCCCTCGTTTTTTGTGCCTTTCTGCCCTCTCTTCCACCCGTTTTCCCCTTGTTTTTGTGCCCTTCTGCCCTCTGTTTCACTTGTTTTCCCCTTGTTTTTTGTGCCCTTCTGCCCTCTGTTCCACCTGTTTTCCCCTTGTTTTTGTGCCCTTCTGCCCTCTGTTTCACTCGTTTACCCCTTGTTTTTCGTGCCCTTCGGCTATGTTTCCCTTGTTTTCTGTGGCCTTCTGTTCTCTGTTTCACTCTTTTCCCCCTTGTTTTGTGCCCTTCTGCCCTGTTTCCTTCGTTTTTTTGCCCTTCTGCCTCTGTTTCCCTCATTTTTTGTGGCCTTCTGCCCTCTGTTTCACTCGTTTTCCCCTTGTTTTTTGTGCCCTTCTGCCCTCTGTTTCCCTCGTTTTTTGTGCCCATCTGCCCTGTTTCCCTCGTTTTTCGTGCCCTTCTGCCCTCTGTTTCCCTCGTTTTTTGTGGTCTTCTGTTTCCCTCTTTTTATGTGACCTTCTGCCCTGTTTCACTCGTTTTCCACTTGTTTTTCGTGCCCTTCTGCCCTAGGTTTCCCTCGTTTTTCGTGCCCTTCTACCCTGTTTTCCTTGTTTTTTGTGGCCTTCTGCTCTCTGTTTCACTCGTTTTCCCCTTGTTTTTTGTGCCCTTCTGCCCTCTGTTTCCCTCGTTTTTTGTGGCCTTCAGCTCTGTTTCACTCGTTTTCCCCTTGTTTTTCATGCCTTTCTGCCATCTGTTTCCCTTGTATTTTGTGGCCTTCTGCTCTCTGTTTCACTTGTTTTCCCCTTGTTTTGTGCCCTTCTGCCCTCTGTTTCCCTCGTTTTTTGTTTGTGCCCTTCTGCACTCTGTTTCCATCGTTTTTCGTGCCCTTCTGCCCTCTGTTTCCCTCGTGTTTCGTGCCCTTCTGCCCTCTGTTTCCCTCGTGTTTCGTGCCCTTCTGCCCTGTTTCCCTCATTTATTGTGCCTTTCTGCCCTCTGTTCCACCCGTTTTCCCCTTGTTTTTGTGGCCTTCTGCCCACTGTTTCACTCGTTTTCCCCTTGTTTTTTGTGCCCTTCTGTCCCGTTTCCCTTGTTTTCTGTGGCCTGCTCTCTGTTTCACTTTTTTTCCCCTAGTTTTGTGCCCTTCTGCCCTCTGTTTGCCTCATTTTTTGTGGCCTTCTGCCCTCTGTTTCACTTGTTTTCCCCTTGTTTTTTGTGCCCTTCTGCCCTGTTTCCCTAGTTTTTTGTGGCCTTCTGCTCTCTGTTTCACTTGTTTTTTTTGGCCTTCTGCTCTCTGTTTCACTCGTTTTCCCCTTGTTTTTGTGCCCTACTGCCCTCTGTTTCACTCGTTTTCCCCTTGTTTTTTGTGCCCTTCTGCCGTCTGTTTCACTCGTTTTTTGTGCCTTTCTGCCCTCTGTTCCAACCGTTTCCCCCTTGTTTTTGTGCCCTTCTGCCCTCTGTTTCACTTGTTTTCCCCTTGTTTTTTTTGCCCTTCTGCCCTCTGTTTCCCTAGTTTTTTGTGCCTTTCTACCCTCTGTTCCACCCATTTTCCCCTTGTTTTTGTGCCCTTCTGCCCTCTGTTTCACTCATTTTTTGTGCCCTTCTGCCTCTGTTTCCCTCGTTTTTTGTGGCCTTCTGCCCTCTATTTCACTTGTTTTCCCCTTGTTTTTTGTGCCCTTCTGCCCTGTTTCCCTCGTTTTTTGTGCCCTTCTGCCCCGTTTCCCCCGGTTTTTGTGCCCTTCTGCCCTCTTGTTTCCCTTGTTTTTTGTGGCCTTCTGTCCTCTGTTGCACTCGTTTTCCCCTTGTTTTCCGTGCCCTTCTGCCTTCTGTTTCCCTCTTTTTATGTGGCCTTCTGCCCTGTTTCACTTGTTTTCCACTTGTTTTTCGTGCCCTTCTGCCCACTGTTTCCCTCGTTTTTCGTGTCCTTCTGCCCTCTGTTTTCCTTGTTTTTTGTGGCCTTCTGTTCTCTGTTTCACTCCTTTTCCCCTTGTTTTTCGTGCCTTTCTGCCCTCTGTTTCCCTTGTTTTTTGTGACCTTCTGCCATCTGTTTCCCTCGTTTTTTGTTTGTGCCCTTCTGCACTCTGTTTCCCTCGTTTTTCGGCCCTTCTGCCCTCTGTTTCCCTCGTGTTTCATGTCCTTCTGCCCCCTGTTTCCCTCGTTTTTTGTGCCTTTCTGCCCTCTGTTCCATCTGTTTTCCCCTTGTTTTTGTGGCCTTCTGCCCTCTGTTTCACTCGTTTTCCCCTTGTTTTTTGTGCCCACCTGTCCTGTTTCCCTTGTTTTCTGTGGCCTTCTGCTCTCTGTTTCACTCGTTTTCTCCTTGTTTTGTGCCCTTCTGACCTCTGTTTCCCTCATTTTTCGTGCCCTTCTGCCCTCTGTTTCCCTCGTTTTTTGTGGCCTTCTGCCCTCTGTTTCACTCGTTTTCCCCTTGTTTTTGGTGCCCTTCTGCCCTCTGTTTCCCTTGTTTTTTGTGGCCTTCTGCTCTCTGTTTCACTTGTTTTTTTTGGCCTTCTGCTCTCTGTTTCACTCGTTTTCCCCTTGTTTTTTGTGCCCTTCTGCCCTGTTTCCCTTGTTTTTTTGTGCCTTTCTGCCGTCTGTTCCACCCGTTTTTCCCTTGTTTTTGTGCCCTTCTGCCCTGTTTCACCCGTTTTCCCCTTGTTTTTTGTGCCCTTCTGCCCTGTTTCCCTCGTTTTTGTGGCTTTCTGCCCTCTGTTCCACCCGTTTTCCCCTTGTTTTTGTGCACTTCTGCCATCTGTTTCCCTCGTTTTTTGTTTGTGCCCTTCTGCACTCTGTTTCCCTCGTTTTTCATGTCCTTCTGCCCTCTGTTTCCCTCGTTTTTTGTGCCTTTCTGCCCTCTGTTCCATCTGTTTTCCCCTTGTTTTTGTGGCCTTCTGCCCTCTGTTTCACTCGTTTTCCCCTTGTTTTTTGTGCCCACCTGTCCTGTTTCCCTTGTTTTCTGTGGCCTTCTGCTCTCTGTGTCACTTGTTTTTCCCTTGTTTTGTGCCCTTCTGACCTCTGTTTCCCTCATTTTTTGTGCCCTTCTGCCCTCTGTTTCCCTCGTTTTTTGTGGCCTTCTGCCTTCTCTTTCACTCGTTTTCCCCTTGTTTTTGGTGCCCTTCTGCCCTCTGTTTCCTTTGTTTTTTGTGGCCTTCTGCTCTCTGTTTCACTTGTTTTTTTTGGCCTTCTGCTCTCTGTTTCACTCGTTTTCCCCTTGTTTTTGTGCCCTACTGCCCTGTTTCCCTCGTTTTTTTGTGCCTTTCTGCCGTCTGTTCCACCCGTTTTTCCCTTGTTTTTGTGCCCTTCTGCCCTGTTTCACCCGTTTTCCCCTTGTTTTTTGTGCCCTTCTGCCCTGTTTCCCTCGTTTTTTGTGCCTTTCTGCCCTCTGTTCCACCCGTTTTCCCCTTGTTTTTGTGCACTTCTGCCCTCTGTTTCACTCGTTTTCCCCTTGTTTTTTGTGCCCTTCTGCCCTGTTTCCCTTGTTTTCTGTGGCCTTCTGCTCTCTGTTTCACTTGTTTTCCCCTTGTTTTGTGCCCTTCTGCCCTCTGTTTCCCTCGTTTTTTGTAGCCGTCTGCCCTCTGTTTCACTCGTTTTCCCCTTGTTTTTTGTGCCCTTCTGCCCGAGGTTTCCCACGCATTTTGTGCCCTTCTGCCCTGTTTCCCTTGTTTTTCGTGCCCTTCTGCCCTCTGTTTCACTCGTTTTTTGGGGCCTTCTGTCCTCTGTTGCACTCGTTTTCCCCTTGTTTTCCGTGCACTTCTGCCTTCTGTTTCCCTCTTTTTATGTGTCCTTCTGCCCTGTTTCACTCGTTTTCCACTTGTTTTTTGTGCCCTTCTGCCCTCTGTTTTCCTTGTTTTTTGTGGCCTTCTGCTGTCTGTTTCACTCGTTTTCCCCTTGTTTTTTGTGCCCTTCTGCCCTCTGTTTTCCTCGTTTTTGTGGCCATCTGCCCGGTTTCACTCGTTTTCCCCTTGTTTTTCGTGCCTTTCTGCCCTCTGTTTCCCTCATTTTTTGTTTGGGCCCTTCTGCACTCTGTTTCCCTCGTTTTCTGTGCCCTTCTGCCCTCTGTTTCCCTCATGTGTCGTGCCCTTCTGCCCTCATTTTCCACTTGTTTTTCGTGCCCTTCTGCCCTCTGTTTTCATTATTTTTCGTGCCCTTCTGCCCTCTGTTTCATTCATTATCCACTTGTTTTTCGTGCCCTTCTGCCCTTTGTTTCCCTCGTGTTTCGTGCCCTTCTGTCCTCTGTTTCCCTCGTTTTTTGTGGCCTTCTGCCCTCTGTTTCACCCGCTTGCCCCTTGTTTTTTGTGCCCTTCTGCCCTCTGTTTCCCTCATTTGTCGTGCCCTTCTGCCCTAGTTTTCCACTTGTTTTTCGTGCCCTTCTGCCCTCTGTTTCCCTTGTTTTTCGTGCCCTTTTGCCCTCTGTTTCATTGGTTTTCCACTTGTTTTTCGAGCCCTTCTGCCCTCTGTTTCCCTCGTTTTTCGTGCCTTTCTGCCCTCTGTTTCCCTCATTTTTCGTGCCCTTCTGCCCTCTGTTTCACTTGTTTTCCACTTGTTTTTCGTGCCCTTCTGCCCTCTGTTTCCCTCGTTTTCGTGCCCTTCTGCCCTCTGTTTCATTTGTTTTCCACTTGTTTTTCGTGCTCTTCTGCCTTGTTTCCCTTGTTTTTCGTGCCCTTCTGCCCTCTGTTTCCCCTCGTTTTTCGTTCCCTTCTGCCCTCTGTTTCCCTTGTTTTTCGTGCCCTTCTGCTCTCTGTTTCACTCGTTTTCTCCTTGTTTTTCGTGCCCTTCTGCCCTCTGTTTCCCTCATTTTTCGTGCCCTTCTGCCCTGTTTCCTCTCATTTTTCGTTCCCTTCTGCCCTCTGTTTCCCCCGTTTTCCGTGCCCTTTTCACTAACTAGGGGGAAACACACAATTCTTCCCTCTGTTGGTGTTCACAGTTGTTGTCGGCCTGTGATTCGGTGTTGAGTGCAGAGCGTATCGATTAGAGCTGAGGGGCCGAGAGGAATTGATGAGCAAGCGGAGCGGAGCCTGGCACGACTGCCAGGGTTTGTTTTGTGACCGGTTCCCGCTTCACCCGCGTCCTGTTATACGGGCGCTTTAAGTTCTACGGATCTGCGATGGAGGCAGGAACGGCCGCTGCCAGCACCGCTGTGCTAAAGCGCTGCTGGTGCTGCTCGTGCGGCGGCTGCTGCAGAGCACAGAGGAGCACAGAGGAGCCTTGGCCTGCCACCTGATTTATGTCAAAAATGTGTTTATTAAATTTTTTTTTCCACAGGCAAAAATTACATCATCACTTGGTCCCACGCAGGGGATCAGAAAGCCTCAACAGAATTATAACAGGTGGACAAAGTGCATTGATCAATATAAATCAGCTCCTCCTCTTATTAGATAAGCCAAATGAAAGATACAGCTTCTAAGTGCCCCGGAGCTTAGAGAGAGAGATAAAAAAGAAAAAAAAGAAGATCATGCAACTTTGCTAAGCCAGCAGATAGGTCTAAAGAAAACTCAACGACCTTCTGTAACGGTAATTTCTCCAGGTTGCTCCACCGAGGTGTTGTATGCGGAATAGCCAAAAATCGTGGACAAACTCATCCTAACATGGGATAAGTAATTATGAATCTAACAAGGAACAAAGAAAAAAAACTAATAAAAAAACACTTCCCGGCGTGGCTACCGGCCGAGAAAGATGGCTGCGTTCTAGCAGAGCTCCGTGACTGCAGGGCACCTTCCCCGACAATCCGCACAATAATCCTGACTTCAGCAGGCCACTGCTACGGCTGTATAAAAACGGGAGATCTTCCAGTTCCCGGTGAAGCAATCGGCTACTCCAGACTCCTAAAACTCAAGCGGCTACGAGACAGTGCAACCGGGGCCTAACAGCACTACGGAAGCCGGGGACTAAAGTTTCACGGCGGCCTGGCATACAGATGACCCGACAAGAACTGATCCTAGACACAGAATAAAGGCGGCAAAAACCAAAACGACGCGGCTGCGCGCACAGGACATCCTTGGACTACAAGGTACTGGCGACTGCTGGAGGAGGCAGCGAGGGGGCTCTGAGTGACAACCCGACGTTACCGGGCAGGGACGGCTTAATCCTGGAACCACCGGCCTCTCTGTTACCGCCGTTGAGCACACCAGCCCGCTCACCTGCCCCACACGCAGCACTAGCTGCAAATCAGTGACACCAGCAGGCATTTTAAGGGGCATACCCTAGATAGCACTGTGCGAAGACACCCGGCGCTGTCTCACGAGCTTAGCGGGGGCTATAGGGAGCAGTTCCACGGCTGAAAGACAGGAGCTGGAGGTACCACAGGCCGCTGGTGCTACACAGCGGACCAGCCCAGCGCAACGCAGGCTCACACGCGTTCCCGGAGTTACCAAGGAACACACTGTACAACACATCGAGGAACAGTTGGCAAACGGGGCTCTTTTCCTGTCCTCACGAGTTTTTGGGTGCGTGTCCACTGCGATCAAGTACCATGACGGGCAGGGGGCCCAAGGTGCAACAGCCTCCGCGCTTGGAAAAATATGCCTATGTAAAAGAACCCCAGGATGGTCAACCGAACGAAGCGCCACGCACATCATCCCAGACGACCAACCCGCCTGGTGACGCCGAACAGGTCACCCTGAAAGACGTTATGGCGGCATTGCACACAATGCAAACTTCAATGGGTACTATCTCCACCGATATCTCCCTGATAAGGGCGGACTTCTCCAAGTTGTCAGACCGTTTGATTGAGGTGGAAAAAGCTACATCGGGGCTAACTGACGATACGGGGGCCTTGAAACACAAAATACAGAAACTGGAAGATGACAATCTGCTATTAAAGGCGAAAATTGACGAACAGGAAGGCCGCTCACGGCGCAACAACGTACGCCTGGTGGGTGCACTGGAAACAACAGGGAGCCCTGCGTTGGACCTATTCGTAGAAGATTTGATCCAAACTAAGCTGCAACCGAAGGGCCTGTCAAATTATTTCTCAGTACAACGTGCCGTGTCAGGGGGGAAACCAAAACCAGGGGCACCACCGCATCCAATCTTAGCGAGGATCTTCAACTTTCACGACCGCGATGCCATCCTGCAGACAGCTCGAATGGCTCCACCAGTCAAAATTGACAATGCAAAGGTCACCTTCTATCGAGACTACACGGCAGCGGTGGCACAACAACGACAAAATTTCACGGAAGTGAAAAGGGAACTCCGTTCTAGTGAACTCAAATACTCAATGCTCTTCCCAGCGAAGCTGCGTGTTGAAGCAGAGGGAAAAACGTGTTTTTTTTAATCGCCCAAAGATGCGCAAGACTGGTTGGAGGGCTGTCGGCAGACAGGGAAACCCAGGAACCGGGAAGAAAGACAAAATAACCGATTATGGAAAAGACAGAAGCCCAAAACAAACTGCATCACTGAAGCGACGCTATGACTTGGCTTTTTAAGGATTAAGGACCTCACAGGCTGCTACGCTTCACAACACCGCTGTAGGAGACTATGATATGGACACGGCCCGATATTGGGCGGTGAGCGCAGGGTGGTGGGTACTGTTACATTGACCTTCCTTACAATGGGTCGACTAAGGACGTGATACATATGCAAGTTATGAAGACTCCTACAGGTAGGACATACCGTGATGTTGGTAGCGCTGCATGGACATTGATGGGTGGGATGGAGGCTATAACAGTCACGGTAGTCTCACCCTCATGAACACTACATTTTGTTCTGGGAAGTAAGCATTCTGCTCAGTTGGGGGTGGTGGATGGTTCTGTATCCGTCGGGCAGGGAGGCAGGGTGGGGGGTTGGGATTTTGATAGCGATAAGTTTCGGTTTGTTTTGGTCTCTGGTGAACAATGACCACTTTCTTCAGGGACTACAATTGTTTATCGGGGGCCACAATGAGCAATTGGAGATGGAGACAGTCACAGATCCGATGGGGGGAGGGCAGGGTTTGGGATTAGGGGCCAAGGATTCTTGAAGCAACTGTTACAATGTTTACGTTTAATATGTTACGTTAATTCAAGGAACAAGTTTACGTGTCAACTATACAATCTATGCGCACACAGGGCAGGTCATGTACAGCAGGTATCAACAGTAGTCACTGACCATAGGATATACATATCAAGCACGACGTGACACCACATGAGGGGCAGGAGACCAACACTCAGTTACCACTTCAGCCGGGCCCCCCTTGTCCATAATTTCATGGAACGTGAATGGGTTTGGTCATAAGATTAAACGAGGGCTGGTCCTACAGTACCTGAAGCGCAAGGGGCCCTCAATTGTTCTACTCCAGGAAACACATTTGACAGGAAAAACATGCAAGGCACTAGATAGATGGGGCTTTAAAATGGTAGCTCACGCTGAGTTCACATCTGGCTCTAGAGGGGTCGGAATCCTGGTCCATAAGAGCTCCACATTCATGATTAAGAACACTTGGACTGATGCACAGGGACAATTTGCGGTACTAACTGGGCAGTGGGAAGGTAGGTTGTATCACGTGCTCTCCGTTTATGTTCCCCCCTACACTTCACAGGCAAGCATTTCAGGACCTCGGGAGGCTACCCACAATAGAGGACAATACACATTTCTTGCAAGACATTAGGATGCCTACGCTTTTCCCAGAAGCCAGGGAAGACCTAGATGGTGACCTCTCGTCGGAAGAATTGGGGTGGGCACTGGCGGCACTCAACACAGGGAAAGCAATAGGTCCAAATGGGCTACCAGTAGAGCTGTACAAAAAAGTGGCGGGTCTGATCACACCTCACTTACTTAACATGTACAATACTGCCTGGAGGATGGCAGGCTGCCACGGGATCAGCGAATAGCCACAATTGTGGCAGTGCAAAAACCGGGCAAACCTGCGCATATGGCAGCCTCTTACCACCCAATATCGCTAATGAATACGGAAGCCAAAATACTGGCCAAAGCGTTGGCACTCCGACTACAGCCACACCTCAAGGACTTGGTTCACCCGAACCAATCAGGGTTCATGCCGGGACGTAACACCTCCCTTAATCTACGGAGGGTGCATGCCGTTATGGCCCGTACACCAGAGATACAGAAAGATGCAGCCATCCTTTCCTTGGACGCCACTATGGCCTTCGATTTAGTGGAATGGCCATTCCTCTTTGCGGTACTTCGGAAGCTAGGACTTTGCCCGAAATTCTGTGCATGGATACAACTTTTATAAACGGAACCCCTCGCGCAAGTAGTAGCAAACGGAAGAATATCAAGAGAATTTCAACTAGGAAGGGGTACCAGGCAGGGATGTCCGCTGTCGCAGCTGCTATTCGCCCAAGTGCTGGTACTGCTCGCTGCATGGATCTGGCAGGACGTATCCATTCATGGAATGAGATGGGAGGAGGACTGGGAGGATCGTATCTCGCTATATGCGGACGACGTGCTTGTATATTTAACATCCCCGGCGAGATCTTTAGTGTTCCTACTAGACATTTTTACTGCATACAGGAAAGTATCCGGCTACACTATTAACTGGACGAAATCGCTACTCTATGTATTGCACGGGCCTACACCCAAAATCCCGGCGGGATGCGAACTGCAGATCGTGACCAGAGATTTCAAGTACTTAGCAATGTATGTCACCCCATCAGAGACTATATTCATGGAAGAAAATGTAATGAGTCCCCTGGAACGACTACGAGCGGACGTAAAACACTGGAGATCCCTCCCGCTGACGCTCCTGGGAAAAGCTGCACTATTTCAAATACTAGCCCTTCCGAGATTCCTTATATGCCCTACAAAATACCCCATTTCCTGTCCCCTAAGTATTTCAAATCCATTGAAGCAGAAGTAACAACCCTATTGTGGGACGGTAAACCCCCCCGGATAGCACAACACCAACTGGTCCGGAGTTGGTATGACAGTGGTATTGCTCTACCGAATGTTAAACTCTACTACTGGGCATCACAACTGATGACAATAAATCAATAGTTGCACGTCCCACAGGACGAACGAGCATACAGGTTGGACCGGAGCCTCCTGCCGGCAGACCGACTGATGAGGGCGCTTTACACCTACGGAAAACAGGAAGGACTTACAGGATCAATGGCACACACTATTAAAATATGGCACGCCGCACCGAGGGCCTTGAGATGGGAGGGAGTGTTGACACAAGCCACTCCCTCTGGGACACGAGAAAACTGGGCATACTGGTGAACACAAAGGGATTCAAAGAATGGGACCTAATTGGTATCTCTAAAATAGGCGACCTATGGGCGAAAGGAGAGATGTAAATGTAAATGTATAGGCATTTATATAGCGCACTACTTACCCGGAGGGTCCCAAGGCGCTTCGACCGCTGCGAAACCCTTCCTGGCTTCCCTGAGAGATGGTCCCTTAATTGGTATCTCCAGGGTGAGACCAAGCATCCCCGGCGGTCTGGTGGGGCCGTTAGTGAAGATGAGGCAAGCTAATGCCCAGAGTTGCCGAGTGTGATCGCTGATCAGAGTGGGCAACGAGGCGAGAGAATTATCGAGTCCGCTGACCCTGGTCCAGAAACCTGCCGCGCCGCGGATCGAACCCTGGTCCCGGGCCGTCCTCTGCTCTCGGGTCTGCCGCCTCTAACCAGTGAGCCACACTACTTCACTAAGATAATATCATTTGAAAACTTGCAAGCGAGGTATAAGATGGCAGACTCGGAACGATTCCGTTACATACAGATACGACACGCATAACAAAGTGCAATTCCCCCAGAGACCAAATTGGTGGAATCCTCCCCTCTGGAGGATAGGCTCCTCATGGTCTATATGGAAAAAAAGGCAACCTCCTACACATACAAGAAACTGATCAATAATCAACCAGACCCAATGATAGCACTAAAGGGAAAATGGGAGACTGAATTGGGAGATATCGAGGAAACTGATTGGATGGACGCCCTAGCATCAGCCCGAGAGGCAGCAATCCCATCCCGACTTAAACTAATTCAACTGAAAATATTACACCGAACATATTATCCTCGCACCACGATATTTAAACTGGGACACACACCAGATCACCTTTGCCTCAGAGGGTGTGGAGGTATTGGAACATTTTACCACGAGTATTAGCGATAATTTCAGAGGTGGGAGGAGCAGAAGTGATATATGGATTGATGTAGCCTGATTACTGTGTTAAGTTACCATGAGCCTTTTGTGAGTTTAAACACCATTTTTCCTTTCTGTTGCTTTTTGCACACGACACACATCTGCTGCTTTAGCTTTGAGCCTAGTAAAATGTTTTCGGTTCATACGAGAATAATATGTTGTTACATTGATATCAGCCTTGCTTGGAGAGCTATGTCTGTACAGGGAGTGCTGAAACCTTCAAGGATATCTCAACACAGTAAATGTTATGAGCACTGATCTTCGCACGTCCCTAGACATAACATACATGCAGCTGCAGCCAAGTTTTGGCTTTAGGCGCGTTTTATATTGCTTTGCACAAGAGCATAACACACACTTGATGGTGCTTCGCATGCAGAGAGCTGGTTGCTGATGATGTGATCCCTTACCACTAGGATCTTGAGGTTCGGGCCGCTCTGCTAAAACCCACAAGAGACCTTCTTAGATATAATATAATATACTAGCTAGGGAGGGTGATAATTAGGTTTTGTTAAACCCTATTCATTTTAGCATAATACTATGCTTGCACCGTTTGTGTTATATGGACTAGTGACTATACTGATTACTTTTGTTTCTTATAATATGTTTGCTTGTATTAGCTAAGATACTGCGCTTGAGAGCACTGCATTAGTGAATAAACATTTCAAATATGCACGTGTCCTCTTTTACTCCTTGTTCTGGATTGAAATGATTGTATAACGAAAGAGTGTTCATGTGTTCCAATGAGACACTGTAGCTAGTCTGGTAGGGGATTTTTGGGTACTAAGGTGAGTTTTGGGACATCCTAATTCACTGAGGTTCCAAGCCTCTATGCACAGTTCAGTCTGAGCACGGAATCCCTGCGACATGGCGCCCAATCGTTGGTGGTCTTATAGCGTGATACTTGAGTAGTACATCTTTCAGTCCTTAACACCTTCACTATTGTTTCCGGTAAACGGTGGTGTCGGACAAACCCACCTGTATTAGTATAGGTCTTTTGAAGCTTGAATCTTTCTAAACGGTTTCCTTGAATTACTACCCAGTTATGCTACAGGGTTGACTTTGTACCTTTTTCTTTCTGTGTCGCTCTGGCCGCAGTGGACATTCCGCAGCATAGTCGTATTGCGGTGCGCAATCATTTGCAAAATTATAATGTTCCCGTGGATGGCATCTCAGTAATTATGGTGGTGAGTGCAGAGGTGGCTTACCCTTCCGAAATCTTTTATTCGTGGGTGACCTTCCCGGCGGTGGACGGAACTTCAGGTGCGTTCCATACGTACACTCCCACTGCTGTGCCAAATGAGTATACTCCGTATAGGGCACAAGAAATTCCTATTGATACTTGGCAGCACCGCGTTTGGTTTAATGGCGCCCTACCCCATTCATTATCAGCCCCGAGGTTAGGTCCTTTGTCCATTCCAGGCGCAACTTGGCCTGTCTTGGCTGGATTTACACCTCATCCTCAGCACGGGGCATGTCCCGTGGCTGAGATCAGACGGCTACATGTAGTCGCAATTAGCGTGATTAGTTCGTTAGTGCAATTCATCACCCGCAATCTCCCGGGCGGGGCCCCGGATGGTGCGGCGCTTCCTGCCGGACAGGGCGATATGAAACTCAGTCCCCTTATGGTCAACGCTGTGATGGGCAGGCGTCCCCAGGAACTGGATGATTTTCCTTTCTGGCTTGCCGAGAAGTTTGACCAGCTGGAAGCAGTATTTCCTAACACTTATCCTGGTGAGAAACACAGGATTCTGACAATTAGCTTGCCAAAGGATTTGACCCTGTGTCTCCAGCTTACGCATTTCCCCCATTCCTATTCATTCAGAGAGTAGCAGCCCAGGTCCGCAGGCAACGAGCCTCTCTAATCTTGATCACCCCGATCTGGAAGGCTCAGTGCTGGTTCCCGTCCCTTCTGGAGTTATCTTGGGACAAACCTCTACAGTTGCCGTTCTTCGACCTCATTCTAACGGATCCTCTGGGTCATCCACACCCTCTGGTTCTCCAAGGCCATCTACGTCTCATGGCCTGGAGGATTTCAGGGGACGTTGGTCTAACGACTCACTTTCGAGAGACGCTGAACTCCTCATTCAGCGAGCATGGGCCCCTGGTACCACTAAACGATACCGATCTGCATGGAACAGATGGGTTCGTTGGTGTGTGGCAAAACACCTGGATCCCGTGGGCTCTACTGTGACGGAGGTAGTAAATTTCCTCGCTAAACTTTTCCATGATAAACTGGCTTATTGTACTATCAATTCTTTCAGATCAGCAATTTCTGCGGGTCATGCCCTTGTGTATGGTTCCCCTGTTGGAGAGCACCCTTGGGTTTGCAAACTCCTCAAAGGTATTCGTCTTTCACGTCCCCGGGAACCTCGATATTCCGCTCTTTGGGATGTGAATGTGGTTTTACGTTTTCTTCTGTCCTGGCAGGATAATGATTATCTTTCACGCAAAGAAATTTCAGCAAAATTGGCTATTCTACTTTGTCTTATTTCCTGCAAAAGGGCTTCCGATGTCCGTGCTCTTGACATTTCTGCCAGAGTTTTTACCCCTGAAGGGGTCACATTTACCATTTCCAGGAGAACTAAGTGTAATACCAGGTTAGTATCTTATCCAGCTTTTCCGGATTCACCCAAACTGTGCGTTGTCCGTTGCCTCAAATCATATGAAAATATGACCTTGGAAGCCTTCCCACCGGGCGAAAGACAATTGTTAATTGCGATAAAGAAGCCTTTCAAGGCAGTTTCATCCCCCACCATTGCCAGATGGTTCAGGTGGATTATGTATGAAGCCGGTATCAACATTACGAACTTCGGCGCTCACTCTACTAGAGGCGCCATGGCTTCCAAGGCTGTCCAAGTTGGAGGCAGATTGGAAGATGTTATGAACGCAGCGGATTGGTCTTCAGATTCAACTTTCAAAATGTTTTATTTTAAGCCAATCCATGAAGCTGCTTCTCTGGTGGTAAGTAAGCTTTGAACAAGCAAAATCCTCGCCTCCGCTTCCTGACATAGAATGAGAAATTTCCTAGTTGACACAAAGGAAAGTTTCAATTCTATTAAGGACGTAGAGGCGAGGATTTTCCCACCCTGGCTTATCTAGCCTTCCCTCCCAACACAATGGATTCCAGTACTTGTTTCTTCATACGAGGGAAGTAATATTTCCATATGTATTGATGTATACATTTGATTAATGTGTTTTACTTGGTATATCTTCTCTTACTGCAATTTATCTTTGACCATATCCATTGCAAAGTGTCAGATTTATTTTCAACATTGTTCTGGACAAGATATTATTATTATTTCTCTTCCCTAGGATCCGATCAGAAAACGGACTAGAGGATAGAGGACTTCTTTCCTACGGCAGCAACGAAAGAGGAAAGAATACCGACGTGGGATACCTTTATGCTGTTGTGTGGACTATGATTGGTTACTGTATTACGATGACTACCGCTGCCATGTTGGTTAGGGTAGTTCATGGTTGATGTTTTTTTCTTATACTTTTAATGTGCTGTCCAATAAAATGGAGAAAGGACAAGCAAAATCCTCGCCTCCGCGTCCTTAATAGAATTGAAACTTTCCTTTGTGTCAACTAGGACATTTCTCATTTATTCTTCAAAACCTCACAATTAACTCTGGAAACTTTAACATATAAGTCCAACAAAAAGGAGGTCCAAATAGATCTCTTGAGTGCTACGGCATCCTCTGTTGCCGGAACTGAGCAGAAGATAACAACACAAAATAATCTAATAGTAAGGGCACAATCTCAGCCAATATCTACATATTCAGAGTGTAGTTGTGCCCCACTAATTAACAAACTGGCTTAAAAACAATAATTGACGATGTAAAAGGGAATTTTCCTAATGTGGGAATTCAACCCATCAAGACCGACTGCCCCTCTAAAGATACAATAAAATGTAAAGACAATACTGTTGTTGTTAAAGATAAAATAGACGATAAAACAAAAGATCAAGAAGTGATAAACCTATGCTCGACACAATCAACAATGACAGACGCAGCTCCGGAAGTTTAACTATCAAAAAGTCAGAGGAAAAAACAATGGAAAGCAAGAAATAAAGCTTCTAAAAGTATTAAACAAAATACAAATGTATCAGATATAGTGAGATTGAACACTCGAAACAACCATGACCAAATATCATATTGTGAAGGTGAGGGTAAACAAATGTCTCCAACAAAACCCTTTTACCCTCTATTTAATAAAGATCTATCGGAGGTACAAGCAGTTATGAAAAATAAATACCTAAACAAGCAAGCTGATAGTATAAAAATGATAGAGTATGGGAAAATTCAGTCCTTAGAAATGCTGCAAGTGGAGGAATGTAATAAACAGGTGTAGAATAAGCCATCACAATTGGAAACAAATAGAGCAAAGAGTGAGAGTATCAGAGGGGATGAAACGAATAGAAATTTGTTAAAAACATTGAAGGATATTAAATTACCACAAGATCTGGGAACCAAAACGAAGCAGTTACATAAACATCGACAATCATGGTCTCAAACTGTTAATAATCATAATGGAAGGTTAATTGAGCATGCTCAAGGTGAAAATAGCCTGCAACAAATTTAATTAAATAACCCAGATCAAAAAGGAGTGGTGCAGGTAATTTCTACGCTGGTATATAAATCTAGGGGTAATAATGATATAATGACTCGTGGGAACATATTAAAATGCAGTACCCTCATTAAAGAAAATTAAATGTACCGACTCAATTGAATTCCACACATCAAGAATAATAATCGCAAATCAACATTAGTAATTTGGACATCTTCTACTGCCGCCAGCCTTATTATGCAAGAACATAATCTCTTTCATGACTGGGGAATAACAACTCCCCTGCAACTTTCCTATCCTAGCCCTTTTGTTTCAACAAAATTACAAAATCATAACCAATGAGAACCGATAATAATAAGAAATACTCAATATTAAAAAACCCACAGGTATGACCACCGGGCATCTTTTAAAATTATTAGAGGTAAAAAAAGAAGACCTATTATTTGACACTGTCAAATTAGGTTGGCTAACAGCAGCACTCCATAATGTCAGGCAGGATTGACATCTACAATCTGAAGTTTCTTTAAGGGGGCCAACAATTATGAATAAAAGGGTCAGATTATGTTTGTGGAATGTAGATGGGGTTCAAGCAACGATTCAGAATAACCAACTCGCTACTTTGTGCTGTTTTCAAATCATTTGTTTACAAGAGACTTGGGCTTTAGTTCTTTTTATATTGGAAGGGTATAGGGTTATTACTCATTAACTAAGAGAACAAGTAACTATGGCAGACCTTGTGGGGGTTTGGCTATTTTTATATCATCTGAGCTAAAAATGGAAAGTGTCTCTCTCTCTCTCTATGTCTCCTTCTTTCTACTTACTGTATAAGAAAATAAAAATTTTATAAAAAAAAAATGGAAAGTGAAATGGATGTCCCAAGTCAAAAGGATTATCTAATTGTCAAAATACGATACAAGGAACAAAATATAATTACATCTCTTGTAGTAATCAACATATATAATTACGAAGAACAATGGCGACCAATTTGATAATTATGATATTGCAGCAACTGGACAATGACACCCAACCTGAGATTATTATTACCGGTGATTATAACATGAATATGCTATGGTCTTACGATAGAGATGTTGAAATACAATGGCAAAATTACTTATGGTCAATTCCAAGTTTTTCATCAACAATGGGTATGAGGGAACATAAGAATGAAAACATCGGCAAGACTCTTGTATAAGAATTAGAAACCAGAGGTCTAAGATGGTAAAATGGGCGATTTCCTCAAGATTTGCCAAAAGCATGGACTTTTATTATTATTATTATTATTATTATTATTTATTTTTATAAAGCGCGTAGTCACCCGGAAGTATCCCAGCGCTGAGGAACCTTAGAGACATGACTGAGGACTGAGTTTACGGGAAGGGCATAAGGGCTAGGGGAAAAGATGTGTCTTTAATCGTTTCCTAAAACGGAGGTATTGGGGTTCCAGACGAAGATCTCGCGGGAGGGAGTTCCAAAGACGGGCCACATGGACCGAGAACCGTCTTCCTCCTGACCGTGCTTTCCTAAACCTTGGGGCATTGATAAGGTTTTCTGCATTAGAGCGAAGGGATCTTGTGGCTCTGTAAGGGGTAATGAAGTTTCGGAGAATTGGAGGGCCTTGGTTGTTCAGGGTTTTGTGCACCAAGCACAGGGCTTTGAATTTAATTCTCTCCCTTATGGGGAGCCAATGCAGGAGTTTGAGGGCAGGCTTGGCCGATGATCTGGCCGGGGTGTTGGTAATGATCCGAGCAGCGGTATTCTGGATCCTCTGCAATTTAGTCAATGTTGCTTCCGGTGCACCCAAATAGATCGCATTACTATAGTCCAGTCTTGATATAATAAGACCCTGGACTAAAAGTTTTTGCGATTTCGGAGGAAGAAGGGGCAGGACCTTCCTCAGGGATTTTAGCAGACCGAAACAGGTCCCTACGACCTTTTTTGCTTGTGGGGCGAAGGAGAGTTCCGAGTCGATCCAGACACCCAGACTTTTCACCTCTGTCTTTGGGTCTGGGGGAGGACCTAAACATGTTGGCCACATGTCCAAAGGAAGTGAGGTTCCTTTTGGGCCGAGTACAAGGACCTCGGTTTTTGCCCCGTTTAATTTTAGCGCTGATGTATTCATCCAGTGATGGACCTGCGTGAGGCAGTTAAGAAGATCGGCTTTCTGATGTTGAGGGTGGGACAAAGACACCACTAATTGTGTGTCATCAGCGTAGTTGATGACACTCACTCCGAAAGGGGTGATGACTTCCTCCAATGTGGACATATATATGTTAAATAATGTAGGGCTCAGGGAGGAGCCCTGAGGCACACCACATTGGAGGGGCATTTCGGAGGAACGGGCGTCTTTCTCCCAGATCTGATAAGATCGTTGTGTCAAGAAGGATGAGAGCCAGGATATGGCTGTGCCTTCTAGACCAACTTTTGCCAGCCTTTCGATGAGGAGCTGGTGGTCCACGGTGTCGAACGCTGCACTAAGGTCGAGGAGGATCACTGCCACTGATCCTCCACCATCTAGCAGCGTTCTAGCTTCCTCTACCGCCGCCAGGAGGGCGATGTCCGTGCCCTGTCCTGGTCGAAAGCCCGTCTGGGAGTTTTTTAGCTTGTTGTTAGCTTCTAGATACTCGGAGAGTTTCTTATTGATGAGTTTTTCCGCAATTTTACTTACTCCTGGGAGTAAGGAAATGGGCCGATAATTCGCCAGGTTATCAGGGTCCAGAGTGGGTTTCTTTAATAAGGCCTTTACCACTGCCTTCTTCCAACTCTGGGGCACAACTCCCTGTTGAAGTGATGTATTAATCAACTGAGTGAGGGCGGGGATGATGGAAGGGGCTACCTCTTTAAGAATCCGAAGAGGTGCAGGATCTCTGGGGGAACCACTTTTCATAGAGTTAAGCGTTGTTCGCACTTCATCTGAGGTGAACTGGCCCCATGTGGATAGGCCGGTGGGAGAAGTCGAATGTGGAGAAACGGTTTCTTCCCTCGGGTGCAAGGGAGGAATTGAATCCAGGATTAATCGGATTTTGTCCTGAAAAAAGTTAGCCAGTTGTTGGCATTTCTCTTGATCGGCTATAGGGTCAGAGGGGGGTCCATGATCTTGTACTGGTGGTTTTGAAACTTTTCAAGCAGGGGATCATAGTGCTAGAATAGATTATACTATAGCATCGTTGAATCTATTTCATAAAATGTTGGCTTATCGGAAAGAGGGAATATATATAAACAACCACGATCAACAAATAATTGAGTTAAACCTAAATGGCCTAAGATTTGAAAACTATAGGTCACTACCGGGAGAAATAACGACAGTAAATTATAAGAAACTTTATTGGTCAGATAACACCAAAGATTCTATTACAAACACTGCGCAGGCAATTGTGGATTTTCACTTCGAAGGAGATTATTCGAATGCTGTCGAAAAATGGTCTCTCTTCACAAAGCAATTAATTACCACAATCTCAATAATATGCTAATAAAGGTCAGTGGAGGAAAAAACCAGCATGTTCATTGGTGAAAATTTCGTTTGAAAGCCATCAATTAAAAAAAGGACGTAACAGAATCCTGAGATTGGTAAAAAAGTTCCCAGTTAATTTAATTTACAGAGTAAAACTTAAAAATATAAATGCAGGAGTAAGGAAAATGGTATGTAAGAACAAAATGCAAGAAAAGCAATAGTTGTGGGCAAAAGCTCTATATGCTTGCAAAAGGAGTAAGTCAAGAGGCTTCTGGATTCTAGTAAACAAACTGAGTAGATCTAGTAGGAAATCTACTTCATCAACAGTAACTGAATCTGAATGGGTATCGTTCATAGATATGCATTTGAATCCTACTCCTAACATGGCAATGAATTCTACTGATTGGGCTATAAATGGAATTGGAGGAGAAAAGAAAGATAACAGAAAACCAAGTATGTAAATTTATAAAGAATCGGAGATCCAATGGTGCCCCCGGCCCACATGGGATTCCCGCTGTGTTGTATAAGGAGAAAGCATCATATTGGTTGAGCTATCGAACACCAGTATCTAATCATGCTCTCCAATCAAGAACAGTCCCCGAGGCATGGAACGGATCTATAATTTCTCCTATATAAAAAAGTGGGGACTGGTCCCTCCCATCTAATTACAGATTAATTACGCTCCAAGATATCGAAGCTAAATTAGTTGCATCGGTTCTACTTAAGGAGTTAACTGATTGGGCTAATGAAAACTATTCAATTCCACCAATCCAATCAGGTTTTGTACACGGTCAAGGTACAACAACAAACGTGTTAACACTGGGAATTTTAATGGAAAAATATGAAACAAGAAAACAGCCATTATATTTATGTTTCGTTGATTTTAAATCTGCCTTTGACTGCGTAAATAGGCAGATTTTATGGAGGAAACTGGATCGGTATGGCATTAGCTCCGGCCTTTTAAATGCAATACAATTGTTATATACTGATACCTGGACAAGAGTCCGGCTAGGGAATGGTCTATTTTTATCAGACTTTACCCTCGCAATGAACTTATTATACGCTGATGACGTCGTCCTGCTAAGCCAAACAAAGGTAGGACTGCAGCAATTAATAAACAAAAAATCAATGTATTCAATTGAGAACAAAATGACAATAAACTAAACCAAAACAAAAGTAATGGAAGTCAGTACCAAGAATCGGAAGGGCAGTCAATACAAATGGTCACACAAAAAGCGAGAGCTAGAAAAAGTTCAATGTTATAAATATCTTGGGATACTGATTGACGAGAAAGGATCTTTTTCATACCATAAAATGGAGATGAAGGAAAGAGCCAAAAGTCTACAAGGGGCTTTTCGCCTACTTTATAGCTTCTTAGGAGGCCCAACTTATACCCCATTAATACAAGTAATAAAAGCAAAATTGCTCCTGAGCCGTATATGGAAGTGAAATACTCGTGGCTTGATGCCGCCCAGGCGGCGTGCCCCAGCCCTGAGACGCTGGCGCTGCTTTGCCAAAAGCACACCGAATTCTCGGATGAAGCCGGCAGTGAACTGTCCTTCCTTGGTAGAGAGGGTCAAGCGCACCGCTTTGGGGAGAGAGACCGACCGGGGTGTACCCTTGCTAACCTCCTACATCCACCGCTCGCTGCCTCCTATATAACTGCTCTCAGTGATAGAGCCTGGACAGGACCACCTCTCCGGAAGAAATTAAATCCCGTTTTCTCGACTTTTACTCTCACCTCTATTGTGTTGGCACTCCCTTGCCACGGTAGGAGTTCGACCAATATTTTGAGTCCTTCGCCCTCGTCTGGCTCGAAGACTACCATAGAAAATTTCTTGTTGAGCCATTCTCCAGGGAAGAAATATTGGCAGCCATCAACAGCTTACCTAGTGACAAGGCCTCTGGCCTGGATGGCCTGCCTGCCTCGTTTTACAAATCGTTCGCTGACATCCTGGAACCGCATCTGGAGGCCATGTATAATGAGTCTTTCGACACAGGCTATTCCCGCAGTCCCTGCGCGAAGCATTGATAAATTTGCTCCTTTAACCTGACATTCCTGCCGACCGTCATGACTCCTCCCGTCCTCTTTCCCTAATAAACATAGATAATAAAACCTTTGCCAAATCTCCCGGATCAATCTGGCTTCATACCTGGCAGGGCAACCTCACATAATCTTCGCACCATTTTCTCTTCCCGGCATCAAATTAACCATAACTTGCCGCCCGTGGCCACACTGCTCGACGCCACCAAGGCATTCGATACGTTGGAGTGGCCGTTCAGCATTCTACCACGTATGGGTTTCAGCGCTCACTTTCTGCGTAATATCAAACTCCTTTACACCAGTTCCTCCGCACGTCTCCGCATTAATGGTCAGGTATCCGACCCAATCAACATTGCCCGTGGCACTCGGCTGGGGTGTCCGTTATCGCCCATGCTTTTTGCCATCGCCATGGAGCCCCTGGCTGCCAGGCTACGGCAGCACCATACACACAGGGGCATTGGTTTCTCTTCCCGCTCTCTCCTGGTCTAAATGTATGCAGATGACGTCACCCTATATGTCAGCCACCCCCAGGAAAACCTTAGCCCCCTGGTTCGGGAAATCATACGTTTTGGCGGGCTTTTGGGCATCCAGATGAACTGGAGTAAGTCGGTCCTATTTCCCCTGACTGATACTACTGTCCCCTTCACACCAGACTTTCCATTCATGTGGGCATCTGGCCCCACATACTATTTAGGCATCTGGTTAATTAGGGATTTGGATGAATTGTGGAGGTCAAACTTAGGGCGGGCTGTTGATTGGCTTGAATCCAGAATCCCTTTGTGGAGCCGACTGCCGCTATCTTTGGCTGGCCGTATCGCCATACCAAAAATGGTGGTCCTGCCTAAATTCCTCTATCTCTTCTTGAACATACCTATCCCCCTCACCTCTCATTTGTTTCGCAAACTTCGCTCTCTAGTCATTTCGCTTATTTGGGCAGGTGAACAACCCAGGGTGGCCTACGATATCCTCACTCTCCCTATGTCTGCCGGTGGGATGGATGTGCCTGACTTTCGGATCACCCAGGTTTCCCTTCACTCCAGTCTTCCAGCATGTCCCGACATGCGGCGCGCTTGGGCCTGAGAACGGTGGCGGATCTGTACCTGGAGAATTCCTTTTACACTCTTCCAGAGTCTCCGGGGTTGCAGGACACGCTACTATTTTATCAGTTACGTGCCACTTGCCGCAAACTGCACTCCACATTGCCTCAGCCCCCGCCCACTCTCCCGGCTCTGGACTTCATTCATACTTCCACGTCGCCGCACAAGTTAGTCACCAAACTGTACGCTTTGTCCTTGGGGTCTGCCCCTATCTCATCGGATTGCGCAGACTTTGGAATTGACATTTCGGAGGCCGACTGGTTGTATTGCTGTAATCAAACCAAAAAGTTTTCCCCTAATTACCGGCTCCGCCTGATCCACTTCCAGTACTTGCACAGACTGTACCGCACCCCAGTGCTGCTTCACCGGTTCGGGCTCACCCTTGGAGATACTTGTATGCGTTGCACTGCTCCGTTCAGCTTGGCTCTGCCCCAAGGTCTCTTGAGTTCTGGCAGCCGGTGTGCTCCACCGTCTCTGACATCACCGGTACTGCAGTGCGCCCAGACCCTCCCCTGTGCCTTCTTGGCTTTGTTAAGTTTCGCCCTGATGCTTCCCTCTGCCTGATTTCGATGCTTTTGGTTCTCGCCAGACGTAGGGTGGCCATGTGTTGGGGTCGGCAGCCTGCTCCTAGGGTCGAGAGTTGGTTGGAGGATGTCTCTCGATGCCAGACTCTTCTCTGAGTTTTGGGATTTAATGCCTGCCAGGTCCCGCCCTGTTGACATTTGGGCCCCCCTGGTCGTCTGTCTCCTTTTCCGCTCCCACCCCAGCGGCGCTACGTCTAACGTGCTCCCCGCCGGCCCTGGGTCGGCGGCGGCCGCCGGTGTTGGTTAGTGAATGCTCCCACCTCCCCATTTGCACCCCTGCTGCTTTAGACTTTCATCTGTTATTGTGCTTCTATGCATGCTTCCCCTTGGGAGGCTGTAGCCCTGGACTGTGGTTCTGTGACTTTGACATTCCTGGTTTTAGTGAATTACTGTAAACGTAACCCAATTGCAACTCAATGTCTGTATTGTAATTTATCTTCCTACCGCGCGCGGCGGTTCTGCACGGTGTATTGTGTCTCCCATGTTCATATTCCTTAATAAAGGTTTTTGAAAATAAAAATAAATAAAAAAAGTCACTTTTAAAAGACAAAGAACTGTTTATTAAGAGATCCCACGCATGGATGTTGGTCCAGGAATATACAAGTCTTAAGGTCCAACCATATTTAGAAATACCATGATCTCTACAAACCAAAAACACCTTTATGAAAGCACGATCCGGCAACTTACCTGGCTTAAAACATGTAGTGCCCTGGCTGAGACCATCTAAGCCGACTATGTGCAGAGTATGCAACCTATGGGACGAAGGTATTTTGCATTTTGTTGTATATGTGTAGTAATGATGGCGGAAAATAAACAATATTTGAAAAACTGCTTCATTGGCAGAGTTGTTCGTACCTGCAGACATGCCATAATAGTTTTTTTTCGACCATCGAGTATTAAAATGAACGCCAATTTTACAACATTTTTAATACTTGTTAAAAAGAAGTTGGATACTTGTGAGTTGCCCACAGGAAATCTGGAAGTGTAAGATAATTAAGGACAACATTTAGGACTATTTTTATATCACACATAAATTACAGAAATATTAATTGACACAATTTATATTAAGTCCTGGAAAGATGACGATCTGATGTAATGTCTATAAATTATGTTTATGTTATTTAAGAAAACTAATTTGGATTTTTTGACATTTTAAAATGATTGGTCTGTATTTAAATTGGTGTGTTTCCTTTAAGAATGCAGTAACCGTAAGATTTTTGTTAATCATGCAAATAAAATGTACCTTATTCCCTCTGTTAGAAAATGCTTTCCCCGTCCCTCCCCTGCTTCACCTATCTCCCCCCAACCAACCACATGCATATATCTACCACCTGCTTAAAACAAGTAGTAAATAAAAGCAGAAAAACACTATGAAATAGTGAATGGCATGTGGTTTGACAGGCAGAAGAATCTGTTCCTCGTGGCAACTGCCCAGTCCATGGCGTCAAACTTGTAGCTGGACATTACTGGGGTAAATCCACCACAACAAAAAAAACAATTACATGAGATTTTTCTGCCACTCCAGTACTGTGCAACTTCTAACAAGGGACTATGAGAGGTCTTGGACCGGTCCTGTGACCTCGAGGGTCACACCAAGTGTGCCCTTATTTAAGGCAGAGGACTGTCATGGGTTTGACAGCAAGAGCGGTTGTGGCAATGGAGCCTATTGTAAGGATCCATAGCCTGATGTGATCTTTGCATCATGGTCAGTGGAGTGGTGTCCTACTGACACACACATGTAATGCTCCATTTCTATACCTGTGCCCAAACTTTGTGCTAACATCAAGTGCGTGTTTAGGGTGTTGGTGTGCGTAGGATAAATGCAATGTGAGAGTGCGACAGAGTAAACCGCTAGTCTAAGGAACACCCCCACCACCACTCTCAAGACTCTCCCAACAGTTCAGGGCAGAAAATAATACTCTACGGCAACGTGATTGTTGAGGCCCAGTTGGACGATTGTGTGCTGCCAACCGGCCCGTTCAAGGTTGCATTTGCCAAATTCCTAACACAACAGGGTCCGAATCTACTGGCTTCCTGGAAAGCCTGAGTTGGGCTTTTACCGGCTGAATTCCTGACTACTCTGTGTCAGAGGTCCATGAGGGACTACACTTACTCCAGTGTCTGAGCTTACGCCTGTGGTCGACCCGGCCACAGTGCGGGCTCAATTGCTGACAGTCGGGCCTCCAGTGGGCCTGCACTTACCGACAGGCCAGGTGTGACTGCTACCTTGGGACTGCTGATCTTCAGGCAACTGCAAAGAAAAGACAGAGTGGGTGCCTACTGAATGCAGCCCTACATCCAGGACAAAAGCTCTCCACAAAAGCTTGCTGGTCGGTCACTGCTCTCTCGAGTGTTGGGGCGTGCCATTCAAGTGTCGGGAAACAGGAAAGAGACCCAGACAAAACTGACTCATCCTGTGAAAGGTAAGGTAGGTAAGGTAACGTTTATTTGTACATGGTTAGTTAAAACCTTTACAAAATTATAAAAACATCAGTATGTACATTTAAAAGGCATTTGTACTTAAGCGTATCAAGTCAAATTAAATTAAAAATAAGAAGTTGATTGAGATCAGTTCGTGGTTGTCCTCAAAGCCATTTAATGTTCGTCAAACACTGTTTAGTCTTTTCTTTGTCAGATTAAAGAACCTCACGACCTGGCAGTTCAATTTAGTGTTGTTGGAGTTAAATCACAGTTTGACTGCCTGCCTGCAGGTCCGAACGGCGTGTAGTTTAAAGGAAGGTATTAAGAAGTTGTGCCTCAGGTCCCTTAGTCTAGGACAGATGCAGATCACATGAACAATGTCCTTCTTGGCGATTTTATACAGGCGACACTGCTGTGATGAATAGTTTCTTTCCCAGGGTGGGAGATGGGGGAGTATGGGGATTACGCCTAGGCATAGTTTTAGCAGCTTTTCTTTAAGTTTCCTTTTCATACAGATGTTAAGGTAAGCTTGCGGTTGTATTTTTCCATAGTCATCCAACGTTATCCAGCCGCGCGCCCTGTTTGCCAGGTCCTGCTTGTCTTCGATCACTGAGACAATGCGTGCCGATTTTTTTGCGATTTTTTTAAGGGACAATAGATCTACTGATGTTTCCCAGATGTCAGTCAGGCCTAGAACTTGGAGTGATTCAAAAAGGTAGTCTCTGGGTAAGGATTTGCGGTGCCGAAGTAGCTCTTCCCATACGTTAGAGCTTAAGGAGCCCGTCTCTGCAGTGCGGATCTTGTGCCAGCTGGCTACGCACATGCTCCGCCTTTCTATGGTTTGTTTTAGGATGCCGAATTCTAGTCGGATTTGAGCTGGAGAGACGTATTTTGGGAAGTTGAAGATGGCCCTATATGTGTTAGCTATGACTGTATCCAATACAGCGGCATCCTTCCCATGGAGCGATTTGCTGCCGTATGAAAGGGTAGGCTGCAAATTAGCACACAAAATTTCAAGGAGAGGTTTAAAGGTGAGATCGGGGAGTTTGGCCTTTAGAGGTTTTAATGCCAAGTAGATCGTCGTCGCCTTACCTCGTAAGGAGTCAAGTTATACCCTAGACACGTTTTTGGAGTCCAGAATTACTCCCAGGTACTTAGAAGAGGTCACCCGATCAAGCTGTTCTCCATTCAGATGCCAACAGAGATACCTTTTTTTCCTGTAATTCACGGCCATGACCTTTGATGTGCTGAAATTTATTTGAAGGGAGTTTTTTACTGAAAAAGTGTGAGTTATGTTCAAGAGGTGCTGAAGGCCCGTTGGTGTGCGACTTATCAGCACCAGGTCATCCGCAAATAGGAGATTAGAGAGGGTGATTTTCCCCAATTTGGGTGCGTGATTAGGGCATTTGTCGAGGGCCCTAGGTAGGTCGGCTAAAAAGAGGTTGAATAGTAGTGGTGCTAATACGCACCCCTGTTTTAGCCCTTTTGTTGTCCTGATGGCGTTCGAAAGGTGCGTACCTGCCCCAAGTTTAATTTTGATCCAGGTATTTGAATGGAGCATTATTAGCACATCTAGGAGGGGTTTCGGTATTCCCCAATTGTTCAGTTTCTGCCCGAGTTTGTTACGGTCCACATGATCGAATGCCACAGTATAATCGATGAACGAGAGGTATAAAGATGACTTGATCTCTTTTGCTGCTCCCATCAGCAAGGACAATGCTATGATGTTGGTTGTGGTCCCTTGGCCTTTGGAGAAGCCTGTTTGGTTAATTGGGATGATTGAGTTTTCAGATGCCCATGATGATAGTTCCTCCAGGATGACTCCAGCAAAGTATTTTGCCTCGACATCTAGTAGGGCAATGAGCCGATAGCTGCTGGGGTGCTTCTGACTACCGCGTTTGCATATCGGGCTGATGACTGACCCGTGCCAAGACTCTAGAAGAGTCTGGGTGTTTCTTATATAATTAAATGTTGGTGCCAACGATTCGCTCCAAAACTCCACGTCTGATTTATACAGTATCGGTGGTATGCCATTTGGCCCCGGAGCCCCAGTGGGTCGCCCCCTCAATACTTTTCGTTTGATGTCTACTGGCAAGATTTAGTTTGTTGGCAAGATTTCGTTCGTTGGGCATAGCTCGATAGCCTTTGCAGAGTCTTCATCCGTATTAGATTTATCAAATTTTAATGAGGTAGTGGCTCCGTGCACACACTTTCCTTGGGTTTCTATGCCCGTGAAAGGGTAAGACACTTACAACAGAGCTTACATGCATTGGGGTGACTGGAGTGTAAGAACTCCACCTATACTATATTCATGATACTCCTAAATGCCCCTATAGGGTACGAGGGTATCAGAACCGAACACACCTATCTGCAACACATCTTTTCACCCAGATTGTCCATAAAGTTGATTTTAGAGCCGCTACGCACATTGCAGGGGGAATCTTAGACCATTCGCTGGTGGAGGTGCAACTCGATGGTCCGGTTGTGGACTAAATGCTACCCTCAAGGGTTGATACGTGATATTTATAAGACAAGACGTTCAAAGCTCGTCTGAGAGATGGAGCAGTATTCTATTTTAAGGAGAATGGGCGGCCTGTTGAATCAGCTTGTGTGCTATAGGATGAAGTCAACGATTCAGAAAAGGGGGTGGTGATGAACAGAGTGTCTGAATTAAGCAGACCACTCTTACCCAGTCCAAAGATCAGGGCTTGATCCATCACCGTTATTTATCTCACTGCACCATCCCAGCTCAGAACCTGGCTATATGCAAATCAGTCTGTCCCTGGCCCAGTGCATCATGGGAACAGGGCAGACTAAACTACCAAGCCAATTCTTCACCAGAAAGAAGACAAGCTACCGGGGACCGGTTTCTGGCATTTCAGCCGTCTTCGGCCCGGCTTGCTTGAATCCTGATGGTGCAGTGAGAAAGGGATGAAGTCAAGGCAGTGATTCCAGGCCAGACACAGGCCGTGATTGGGGGAATGCCGAAGGAAAGTAAATTGAAGTGCGAGGCTCAGGACAGTGAAAGTGCTTTCCTGGAGGCACGCCTGGCAAGTGGGGAATCAGTTTCTCTCCCATTACACCATCAACTGAAGCAGCACACATTAAGAGCACTAATGGAAAATAGCGTGCACTCATGCGCTGGCTACCCAGCACTGTCTCTCTGATGTCGGTGATAAAGCCAATGAGTTGCTTGCATGGTTAGAGAGACAAGACAAAGGACGGAACTGGATCCTTGAGGACACTGACAACAAGGGGACGGAAATACTGGGACGTACTTCCTGAAAGACCTGACCCTGCCAATGCTAACGAATGAGGACCGAGACGCACTAGACCAAGACCTGACAGTAGACTAAATAAATAAGACAAAAGGAACCTTGCAAACAGGGCAAGCGAAGGGGCCTGATGAGCTCCCCTTAGAATTATATAAAATCATGATGGATAAAATCAGGGAGTGCCTCCAGAGGAGGTTTCAGACTGCCTGAAAATAAGGATGTCTCCCAGAGTACCAAAAAACGTCTGCGGTAGTGGTCATCCCAAAAAAGGACGAACCAGCAACTGAGTGTGGGTCTTATAGACCTATCTCCTTGCTTAATTTTGAGACTAAGGTCCTTGCGTAGGCCCTGGCGATCTGCCTGCGGACAGTAATTGCAACAGTGGTTCATCCTGATCAATCTGGATTTATGCCACACCAGGGAACGCGCTTAAATCTCCGACACCTTAATGGAGTATCACATGCAACAGGGGATTCCTTTGCTGAACCAGTGGCGCTGCTGTCATGCTCTTGTATGTGGACCCTCTAGCGCGCATGCGCTTCAATAATACAGTCTCCCGAGTCTTTTCCGTCCGACAGGGATGTTCCTTGTCCCCTATGCTCTTCTCATGTCTGTGGGTTTGCCAGGACCTCTCATAAGGGGTATTCCAGTTGATCATGAGTGGGATGAGAGAATCTCCCTCTATGCTGACGTTTTGCTGTAGGACACGTAATCAGTCTTCTCGAGTGAACAAATCCTACACATTTTTCACATATTTGGAGAATATTCAGGATATAAGATCAATTGGAAGAAGTCCTTAATATTCCTGCTGGTGGCAGGGACCCTGCGGCTGCACTCTAGGTGCACAGTTCGGGTGGCACTACATGGCTTTAAATATTTGGGCGTGTTCATTACAAGAGAGCCACAGGCAGGAACATTCTCCCGAAATTAGACCGGTGTCGCAGGGATACCCCAAACTGGCAGGCGCTCTGGCTCTCCTTACTGGGCCGGGTGGCCCTATTTAAAGAGATGACCCTCCAGGGTCTCCCGTACATCATGCAAAAAACGTCCTTTAAGATCCCACCAGACATTTTCTTTCAAAAGATAGACTGAGAACTTTGGCTCCTGTTGTGGGATGGTGGCACTTCACGCTGAGTAAGTTGCAGAAGGGAGTTTAATAAGGTGGACTGGCGGTCCGGAGCATTCTCAAGTATTACTGGCCCACGCAGCTAGTGGCAGTCAACAACTGGGTTTTTGCGGACCGTGAGGAACCTGCTTACCAGGTAGATAGATTGGCCATGGGCAAGAGAGGTTACCCCACCCCGGTGTTGTAATGAAGAACGTTCCGCCAGCCTCGGCCCAGAATGTGACGTAGGAGGTCCGCCGACCCATGCGGCACCGCCAGGGCCGATTCAACCTCCGGCTCGGCCTCTGACAGCCACCTGCGTGGAGGGCCGAGAGGGGCCCGGAGCGGAACGAAGGGTCCCCGACCAGCCTCGACCCAGAGCGGGACGAGGTGGTCTAATGACCCCTGTGGCGCCGCATGGGCCAGCCGGCGCTGATGCCGTAGCAACATCAGCTCAGCCGTGGACAAGGTTGTTGTCTGTCTAGAGGGCCAAACAGGGCTCGGGGATGCAACCCGAGCCCTGCTGACCTCCTGAGACACCACAGGGACTCCCGCAGGAGTTTGCGGCGAGGCAGAGGAGCCGAGGTCCGAAGGTGGGAGCCCTGAAGTGCCGAACCCCAACAGCACCACATCCTCCAAGCCTGGAGACGAGCCCGGCGGCGCCGGGGCGCCGCGGGGACCCCCGCGCAATGCAAGGGATCTACCGACGTCCTAGGAGGGGAAGGAGAAGGAGACGCCAGCGAGGCCTGCAAAGACGCCGCATATGTCTCCATCTGGGCTCACGACGCTCCCTCACCGGGAAACGGTTGATAGGAGGACGACACGCGGGCCGCATTACCCATGGAGAGCCCATGCCCCCGGCAGGCCGAACACCAGCCCCCGGGGACAAGCTGCGACACTTACCCACTGGGGAGCGACGCTCGTGCGACATCAGAGAGGGATGAGGACGCCGACGATGACGGCCGCTTCTGATCCATCTGCGGAGGCTGATCGAGGGGATAAAGCCGATTTTGAGAGACGCGCCGAGAGTAGTTTCTTCCGGCGCTCCCGCCGCGACTTTGGCTTCAACTGTTGGCTCGCCTCACAATCAGTGGTGCCCTGATCTTCCCCTAAAACCACATGCAAATGAGGTGAGGGTCTGTCGCCGACATAAGGCGCCCACACGACGTGCCTGTCTTAAAGCCAGAAGGCATTCCCACACTGTTCCACCAAAAGATATCACAACGATGAAAGAAAAAGGGGCCTAAACAGGCCCGAACAGAGACCGTATCTGCGTTGCACGCAGAAAATAAAAAAAACGACGTAGGCGCGCCGGGGTGGGACTTATGTGACCTCACTTACGTCAAGTACGCAGACGACGCCTGGGCGGAGTCGCGTGATGCCATCTCCCCGGCACGCAGGGATGCTGTGGCAAAAAGTTTTCCAGATCCAGTCTCATGCCTAGGGGATAATTCTACGTCAAGGAATCTGCGGCTAGTAGTCTCTATCAGATACTGAGGCTTTTGTGCTTAGTACAGGTTTAATCTTACGGTGTGTGTGTGGGTTTATTTGAACCTTGTGGTTTAATCTGCACTTGTTGTTTATGCGGTGTTGTCACATCCTTCTAATTATAAAAGGTATGTTACAGGCGACCAGCTGTTTCTTGTCCGTGACTTCTCAGAAAGTAAGTGTGCACAGTTAACAGCAGCAACATTGTAAAGTGTCAAGAGTCTGATTTAGAGATCGCTAGCCGAGTTACTGGCCGGGTTACTCAGACACAAACGTGACGGATATCCTGGCTGCGGTATTGCAAGCACTACTGAATATAATATAGGGGAGCCTTGTTTCTTTCATTCGTACTTTCTATTTCTCTTGTTTTTATTATCTTTATTTTACTTTTTTTTTCTCTTTCTTATTGCTTTTTATGTTTCCCTCTATTCCTGGTTTATCTTTCTTTCATTTCTTAATTTAAGAGTGCTCAGCCTCCTAAAGTATTTTATTCATTCATTTTAATTTCTTTTTTCCTGTCATGGGGATGACTGCACAGATATCCTTATAAGTAGGATCTTATGAATTCTGCATGAACCTTTTTACTAATGGTCCTAGTTGAAGGTGTCATTTAGAAGTTAAATACATGTTTCTGATGTGAGGCAGGGTGGGTATGTGTGACAATATGTGTGAGAGAGAGAGACAGAGAGAGAGTGTGTGTGTCTGTCTGTCTGTCTATGTCTGAATGTGTGTGAGTATTTGAGCGTGGGGAGCCGGCTCTCACTAGACTATACCAAAAAGAGGTATAGTGTGCAGAGAGTCCAGTGGATCCCCAGAGATTTTACAGAGGCTAAAGTAGATAATACTAATGCTCTTTTGTGGTAGTGTGGGGAAGCAGTTAGATTATACGAGGGTAGTTGTAAGCATTTGTTGTACACACAGTGCCAATACATGACACACACTGTTGTACCCACAGTGGTAATAAATGACACACACTCAATGAATAAATCTAAGACCAATTTATAAAATGACACTTTGTTAGATTTATTTTGCGGACCCACAGAATTTCATCTTGAGTAAATACCTTTTGCAATAGAAATTCTGTTCAATATAAAAAGGGGACAATTAGTGCAATTTCCAGACTTTGCAATGTTAACCTAGGGGGTGAAGAAAACATTCAACATACATACAGGGAACATCTCCTTACAAGACCATTCTTCAGAAGTTAAGGTTAGTATTGGACAAGGTTCAGTTCAGAACCAACAGTGCACCACCAGCGGCACGTGGGCGCCCAGGTGCAGGTGCAAGTTCAAGGTTGGAAACCCAATACAAACTAAGGGGGACTGGGGCAATCGGACAGAGGCTGCTTACAGGTAAGTAACAGCAGCTTGGGGGAACTAGTCTCTGGGGGTTGAGGCCAACACTGGACATGGCCCAAGGCAGCACCATGACTACACCACACCACCAGAGGCACAGGGACACAGGGTGCAAGATGCCAACACAGCATCAAAGACAGGCCAAGTTGGAAAAGGTCTGCAGGCTCGGGCCAGGAGGCCGGTCGAAGGAAACCAAAAGCTGTCATGGTAAGTTTTGATTCTCAGAAACGTAGCAACACCCTTTGTCCTCTTCTCCAAAGCCCAGGACGATGGTTACAAGGGTGCCTTTTGGTGTCAGAAAAGGCATACCAGAGCACGTCAGGGTTGAGGGGGGTGTCCTTGCAGAGGCTGCAGGTAACGTTGAGGAGTCCAGACGAGGTCCGTGTAGGAGAGTAGGGTCTGCTATCCTATGGTCACCCCAGATTTTTGCTTTTTGCTTCACTGATTTACGACTTAATGTGGCTGTGGGCCTGCCAATCAGACCCACAGCCTGCTGTTCTCTCTCTAAATGTATACCAAGGCACTTTAGGTGCCTTACCAATTGGAACATGGATCACCTTGTGAGCCCCTGTACAGTGTACTCTAGGTACCCAGGGCATAGGTGCATCCAAGGCCTACCAGGGGCTGCAGCACGTATTGTGCCACCCCTGGCCTGGCCTTACTATTTGACACAACGGGCTGATCACTCAGCTGGGGCAAGGTGGTGTAATCACCCTTTGCTTTAGGTATAGTATCGCTATATCTAACACATAAAAGGATACACAGTAACCTATAAGTCACTCCAATGGCAGGCCTTACCAATCCTGGAGGCAGAGTGCCTGGTTATGTGTGAGATGGTGCTCTAGCATGAGCTGAGCCTGTCTGCAGCTTTCGGAACCATGTCCTTTAGATGTTTCCTGATAGCGTCATACCATATACTCTTAAGTGCATTATGAACCTCACGGTTAAATGCTAACTCTGGTTTGACATTATCACAACATGTCGAGTAAGGTGTCATACCAATTGGAATACTACCCCCTCGTCAATTCTGGTGACGGGGGTAGCATTTCACCCTTCTAGAGGGACACGACATGTACAGAACCTGAACCCCGGTTAAAGTTAAAAAGAGCCTCAGCATCACAAAATGGATGCTGCCACCACAGATACAAGTCTGACCTCCTGCTGCTGGGAGTCCTTCCAGCGAGGGAGGCTTGGACAAAGGGTTTCCTGCCTTGGGAGGTGCTAGCAACACCCCAGACAGGATTTTGTGTATCTGGCTAGGTAGGGCTGAATAGAATCAGACCTGCCCGGGGCACACAAGGTGTCCCCGTGCATAGGCCAGTTCAAACCGGTGCTGGGGCACTCCAGCCCCAGCTCTGGCGCAAAACTGGACAAAGGAAAGGGGGTGTAACCACCCCCCTTCCTGGTCCCACCCATAGGAGGGACCTAGTAGGTAGTCCAGCCCCTAGAATTAGTTTAAAAGTAGGAGCTGAGCCCCAAGACGGCAGATTACCCTGAAATTCGACTACAAGAAGAAGAAACTCTGGACCTTTCGACGTTCTGCTGCTCAGAAGACTGAAGAATCTCCCTTGTGGCCGCCGCCTCCTGCCGGAGCACGAGCCCGAGCCCAGAGCCTGACAAGAACCAGACTCCCAGACATCTAACAGCCCGATCCACAGTCCCTGCTAAGCTTTGACCTGAGACGTGGGACCGGACCTCTTGAAACGTCCACGAGAAGCTGACTGCGCAGCCCCTGAGGTACCCTCATCACTGTGCTTGGGGTCTTGAGAAGCCCCACCACCGAGCTACATTTGCACCAAGGACCAGCCCTCCAGCTCTCGCGAGATCTGAGTGGGACCCTTCTGCTTTATTCCACTCGACTCGCCTATCTGGTTACTAGTCCGTTGGCCAGTGGCCATTTTGGCGACCAAGCGACAACTTTCCACCGCTGGTCTGGGTTCCCCAGCGGTCTACAGCGCGGAGATACCCCATGTGGGGTGATTCATGCGCTTTACAAGACATCATTACATTACATTACATTACTGTGAACACTGTCCCCTCTGCTTTCAGGTCTTCACCTCTTCAGATCCACCCTTGGATCCACCGGAACTCTTCACATCAGGTCACCTGCAGCATCAAAACTTCAAGGCTCCATCCGGACTCCTCCAGAATCCCGACACACATTGGCACCACTGCACCCGCCTTCTGTGGGTGGTAATGCTGGCACTCCGGTGCCCCCGAGTAGTTTAACACTTCTAGTGTCCAGATTCCAAAGGGTTAAGTCTTAGACTGACCGGAAGACTTCCTATTTTCGTCTTTTTAACTTTTACGCATCCATTGACTTCAATGTAACTTGCTTCTAACTTTGCGCACTGTAAACCAGATCCCGTGGGACTCCTAGTTCCTAACCTGTGTTAGTCCAGCGTAGCCCGAGCGATTCCCAAGGCCCTAGGCCTTACTTCCTTTCAACTCGTGGTACTTATACCACTTCTTTAGTATATGGTTTTAGGGGCCACCCGGGCCTATCCATATTTGTGCTACTTTTGTATATTATCAACTGAATTGTTTTAACGTGTTTGCTCCTGTGCTCATAAAGAGTTCAGGGGACTATTTGTAGTAATAAATACATATAGATTTTGAATATATATCCTGTGTGGTGTCCTTTCACTTGGTGTTCAAGGGGGTTACATATGGTAATACAGCTGGCTTTACATGCCAAAAGAGTTTAGCCTAAGACTGCTTTGTCCACGCTACCACTAGGATAGCTGGTCTATAAGGTTGACTTACAACCAATCACCATAAGGGTTGTTTGGACTGATACAAGGTGGTCACTAGAACTAGTGAACATCATATATCAGGCCAACTACTCACAGTCCGCTCATGGTGGACTCTCGCTCTAGACTGACTGGGAGCGATCCTCTAGAAAGGAGCTAATCAAACTAAGGGCTGAGCCCTGAATGCCAGCCTTCTTGACATGGTCCACCAAGATCCCATGGTTGACCGTGTCAAAGGTGACCGAGAGATCCAACAGCACCAGGGCCTATGGAGTACCCCTGTCAGCCCTCTTTCGCAGGGAGTCTTATACCGCCAGTATTACGGTCTCCGTTGAATGGGCAGGCCAAAAACCAGCTTGGTGTGAGTCGAGATAGTTGGATTGTTCAATAAAATTGGACAGACACTTCACCACATGATACTCCAGTACCTTTGCCAGGTATGGGAGCAAAGAGATTGGGCGGTAATTCAACAGGATCTGGGGGTCTTCCCCTGATTTCTTCAGAAGGGAAACCACAATTGCCTCTTTAAAGGCCTTAGGCACACAACCCTAAAATAGGGACTCATTCAGAAGAGAGAGTGCTGGACCCGGGAGGCCGGTGAAGGCTTCTTTTAGGACATGTGGTGGGCAGCAGTCCGTAGGGGATCCAGATTTTTCTTTAGACAAAAGGTCCTGGAACACGTGTATACAGTAGTTCTCTGCAATCTTCTCTGCTGGTGCACATCGGTAGTGCCCAGCTCTTCTTAGGTCATCAGGAACTGAAGTTCAGAGACTGGGGATGCCACCTGAAAACTAGATTTAAGGGCGTCACAAGGGAGTGACAGGTAGTGTCCAATGGGCCCTCTTCCTGGGGTGTCTAGGCCGTCTAACATGCCCACCTTCTGTGAGAGGAGGACACAGTCCTAGCTCTAAATGGATACGTCCCATCATCTTCAAGATGGTGGGCACTGAAAAGTGTACCTGGCCTAGCCTCCAGCCCCCGAAGGCTGGAGTTGGCAGAGGGGGCACATCTCCTCTTCAATCAAAGGTTTCCCACCTGTCCTGCCGACAAAAAGGGGGTGAGGACAGGATGGAGGCCAGCTCCTTCGAACAGGAGAGGCTGGGGTTGCATTACAAAGGAGGCAAGACCTTTGAAGCTCCCCACCACGGATGGCTCTTCCTGTGCAGGGGGAGATGTGAACACCTCCACCCAGGAAAGGCATTGTTCTCAGCCTCAGAGTGCGCAGGCACTCTCCCCTGAGGTCAGAACACACTCTGGTGGAAGCAGGCAGGCTCAGGCCAGTCAATGACCACACTAAGGATTGGTAGGTTTCAGGGGACACCTCTAAGGGGCCCTCTGTGTGCAATGTTTAATAAAATCTACACTGGAATCAGTGCAAGTTTATTATGTTGAGATGCTTGGTGCCAAACATCACATATTTCAGTGAAGCCATCATGGAGCTCGCGAACTCATAATGACGAGTGTCCAGCCTACGTATAGACTATGACTTCCCTGGTCACTTACAATATCCAAGAATGGACTAGGATATTGCAGGGATGTGTGCCAGGTCGGCTCTTCAGTTTTGTCAGTAGGTGATGGAGTCTGAATTTAATAATTGTCTCACTCAGTAAGCAGGGATCTATCACCCACTCCCCTTCTTCTCTGTCGTCGTCAGTTGTGTGTGTATCCTCCGGGTGATGAGACATCGATGCCACCGGAGGGGGCGGCCTGATGGTCGATGAAGGCAGAGGAAGAGGCATCTGTGGGACAGATGAGGCCGACTCCGAGGGAGGAAATCGGCGGTGGTAGTCATCAGGCACATGTTGCAAATTAGAGATGAGAGACATGGGCATCTGCAGAGTTGGATTCTCAAGTGGTGGTTGAGTATTAGGCTCAGGGTAATAATCATATCCTTGGTCATCATCAATATTTCGTCATTTGATGAGAAGCTCGGAAGGAGTACGAGCAGCATGGAACCGGTCATCCTCTTCCGAATCCTCCTCAGCCCCATAGTCAAAAAGCTCCACAGAAAGATTTGGATATGGTTGAATTGGCAATAGATCCAAAGAAGAGTTCCTACGTTGAAGTAGGGAAACATCCGTCGTTCCTGAAGGAGGCAAAAGTGTTGCTGAAGATTTCAAGGGGACTAGAGAGATTAAAGCTGAAGGTGGAACCAAGGATGCCGCCGCCGACTCAGCGGTCGACGACGAAGAGTGTGGTTGAAGTTCCGTAAGGAAAGGCTTCTGTGCTGTCGACGGGGCAACCGTCGACGAGACAACCGCCGACGAGACAACCGCCGACGAGGCACCCATCAACGACGAGGCAACCTTCGACGACGAAACATCTGTGGACGAAGCAGGTAGCGCCTTGAGAGCCATCGACCGTCTCGTCGGCGAGGAGGCATCCGTCGACGACTGACCAGAGACAGTCCTCTTTTTCATCGACGACGAAGTGAGGGAGGTGGCAGACAAGCGAGGCTTCACCGACACCATGACAAACATCGAAGGAGAGGACACCGATGACAATCATTGTAGGTTGAGGAGAAGAGAAGGTGGGAGTTGTCGTTGTAGCAGGGGCGACGGGAGTCTTTGTCAACGAAGAACCCATTTGTTTTGGCAAATTTGTCTCAGAAAGAGACATAGACGCCTGAGACTTAGAGGCAATTCTCGGAAGCGTGGAGGGCATAAGTAGCCCCTTAGAAGTAGCCCCTTTTTGAGGAGGAAGAAGTCTTGCCTTCATTAGTAGAGGTGTGGTCTTTCTTGAGCACCTTAGCCTTAGCAGATACCATCTCCGCCTCACAAGCCCTCTTCTTAGAGATGACAGTCCCGAGAGAGGAATCACTCTCAACATCTGATAAGTGATCATCCTTGGTCTTGAGTTTCTGTAACCACAGAAGTAGACGTCCCTCTCTGTCTCTTAAAGTCTTTTAAGGAAAAGTCCTGCAGATTTTACAATCTCTCACCTGATGTTCAGGGTGGAGGCAGTAGATACACTTTTTGTGGGGGTCTTCGGAATGAAGCCGGAGTTTCCCACAAGACTCACAGTGTTTGATGAGTGACCTCTTTGTAGTAGACAAAGCAGTGAAGATATTCTGAAGAGTTTCTGAAGGGAAAAGGTAGAGGTACTGAGCAGAGCTCAGGGAGACTCCCTTGACACGACGTGCAATAGAAAGTCTGAGAGCCTGAGCCTCCGAGGAGAAGGTTCCAGAGGGTGCTGTCGCCTGATTGGCTGGAGTTTGTACCATATCTAATGACTTGGACAAGTTATTAAAGTGGCAACTGCCCATTGTCTGTATCTACTCGGGTCCAGAGATATATCCACACTCAGGATCCTAGGTCTTCCCATTTGAATCCCCTAGCTACTTCGTCCTTTAAACGCTGAAATTGGGGGGACTAAGATTTGCGGTCCTGGCCCCTCAATTTTGGAATACTCTCCCTCAGGACATTAGATCAATGATATCATATCCTCAATTTTGGAAACTCTTAAAAACCTGGCTCTTTCGCCAGACTTATGAATGAATCACTTAGCGGCAGGACTCCCTTGTCCGCAGCGCCATGAAACCTTGTGGTGTGCGCGCGCTTTATAAGTATTTTTAACGTAACATAACATTTAACATTGTCTAAATGGGACAATCTGGAAAGTCCTTCTGCATTGGCACTCCCAGGTCTCTGTTTCACCTCAAAGTATATTCCCTGTATGGAGATGGACTACTTTAGCTGTTTGGGATTTTCACCTTTCATTTGCATTAACCATCGGTGAGGCCTGTGGTCGGTTTGAACTAGGGAGTGAGAGCCAAAGAGGTTTGACCTAAACTTCTCAAGGGACCAAACCACAGCAAAGGCGTCCATCTAAATGGCACTTCAATGCCGCTCCCTGGGGATTAGCCTTCTACTGATGAAAGCCACTGGCTGATCTTGACCTTGGTCATGTTTTTGGGATAGCACTGCTCCTACACCATGTTCAGATGCATCAGTCTGCACAATGAATTACTTGACATAATCTGCAGCTTTCAGAACAGCTGCAGAGCACATTGCTTCCTTCCGCGTGTCAAAAGCCTTTAGACAGCTCACAGTCCAGTTCACTATTTGTGGGCATTCTTCTGGAAGTCAGTTCTGTGAGGGGTGCCACAATGGTGCCATAATACCTCACAAACCTCCTATAGTACCAGGGAAGCCAAGGAAGGCCCTCACTTGAGTCTGGGTAGTTGGAGCCACCCAGGACAGAATGGGCTAGATCTTGGGTTGTAAGGGTTGAACCTGGCCTCCACTCACAAGGTGATCCAAGTATGCAACCTTTCCTTGTCCTGTCTGGCACTTGCATGCCTTGATAATGAGGCCTGCACTTCTCAGACCCTCCGGCACGTTCCTAAGGTGGATCAGGTGATCCTGCCAGGTGGCGCTAAAGACAGCAATGTTGTGTAGATATGCTGCATTCAAGGATTCCAATTCAGCAAGGGCTTAGTTCACCAACCTTTGAAGAGTGGTAGGTGCATTTTTCAAACCAAAGGGCATTACAGTGAACTGATAATACCCATTTGAGATTGAAAATGCAGATGTTTCTTTTGCTCCTGGCGTCAGACCTATCAGCCAGTACTCTGAAGTGAGATCAAACATACTCAGATACTTGGCTGCTCCCAACCTGTCAATAAGTTCATCTGCCCATGGAGTTTGGTATGCATCGCTTTTGGTCACAGAATTCACGCCCCAGTGGTCCTAAACCTCATTTCTTTCTTACCATCCTGGTTATGAGGCTTGGGGATTAAGACAACTGGGCAGGTCCAGGGGCTCTCAGAAGGCTTTAGAACTCCCAATTCCAGCATCATGCTTACTTCAGCTTTGATGCTCTCTTTCACATGTTCAGTCGGCCTGTATGTTTTATTCTCGACAGCTAGGATTTCATCAGCGTCTACATCATGGATACACCAGCGAGTCTGGCAGGAGGTCAAAAAGAAGAGCTCAGCAAAGTGATTTAGGACTTGCCTGCAATTAGTCTCCTGATGGGCAGGTGGGATGTCTGACAAGACCACACCTTCCACTGACCCATCTTTTGGATTGTTGGGCAGGCCATAGACAGGTTCGCTCTTTGCTTCCTGATCCTCATCTGGAACCATGAGCATGGTCACATCTGCCATGTCATAGTAGGGTGTAAGGCGGTGCACATGGACGACCCTCTTATGATTCCTGTCAGAGCCAGGGTCTACCAGGTAGGTGACCGCACCTTTTCTTTCTAGGATAGGGTAGGGTCCACTCCACTTACCTAGCAGAGCCCTCGGCGCCACAGGACCCAAACCCCACACCATCTGCCCTGGCTGGAACTCAACCATAGCAGCCTTTTAGCATTACCAGAGCTTCTGGAGCTCTAGGCTGGCATCAACGTTTTTGCTTGCTTTTTGCATGTACTCATACATCCTGGAGCAAAAGCCAAACACATAGTCCACTATATCTGCTACGGTTCTACAAGAGGTTTCTCCAATCCCTCCTTCACAAGGCACAGTGGTACCGACAGGAAACCCAAACAGAAGCTAAAATAAGGAGGACCCCACTCCTTTCTGTGGCCCTTTCCAATAGGCAAAAAGCAGGCATGGAAGTAAGACATCCCATCTTCTTTTGAGTGTTTCAGGAAGTCGACCGATCATGCCCTTCATGGTCTTGTTAAATCTTTCAACAAGGCCATTACACATAGCATAGTGGCTTTGGCCACACTGACCAGGACTTATGCAGCGGGGGATTGGAGGTCCCACATTTGGACCCCTAATTTTATGCTGTTCAATTGCAACACGCAGCTCGATGGCTCAACACAGTCCCTAGTTGGGAAATGCGGCTCTTGGCGGGAATGGTGGACGCTGGTTGTCTTCCAGAGCTGTTAATGGAGGAATCAGGTACACAGAGAGAGAAACTCCATATATTGTGCGACAGACGGCCAGAGTATGGCAATGGTTTGTAGTGAGAGTACTTAAGCGCGCACCATTCCATAGGGAGATCCCAATCTGGATATTAAAACCAATCAGGCAGATGGCACTCAGTATGTCCTTCCGGGCATGGAGGGAGGGGGGATGCGAACAATAGGGTGAATTGTACCCAGATGAGACTTATCCCCTTTAAACATACCCGCAAAGAGTTTGGTCTAAGCCAGTGGCTATTTTTACAACATGCGTGCTTGGCAGACACAACTAAGCACACCTGGCCATGCTATCCGACAGCTCCACCGCATACTCAAACCCTTGAGATACTGTTAACGTATGGAGCGTGTTGACACCTAATTATGCATCTTTACAGAACAATGTGATCAAGTACAGTAGGCACTACACACTGGCCCGAGAGGCCTGGAATTTAGACTTTGACATTCCAATGGAAGATCAAGAATGGCAGCGGGCCTATGAACTAATACGCATGGTTTCTAGTAATGCCCATTTTCGACTGATACATTATAATTTTCTGCAAAGCACCTACTTAACGCCACAACACCTTCATCGAATGGTCGGGTCTTGCCCAGATATATACTTGCGCTGCAACATTGTGGGGTCTGATTTCTTACATTAAACATGGTCCTGCGATGAAATACACTCCTTCTGGCAACTAGCTGTCGAAGAAATGGTTCATACCACATAACTAAGTATTGAGCTGACACCCAAATGCTGTTTATTAGGCCTCTTTAGATGCCAGAAGGGCGCAAGATAACCTATACATTTGGTCAGTCGCCTATGGAACTGGCATGACGTAGAATTGCATTCACATGGCTGCCCCAGATTGCCCCAACGATTGCGCTCTGGCATAGAGATGGGCCTCTTCTTCTATGGCAGACACTTCTATCTCGGCTTATTCAGATTCTTCCCCGAAGATATCCAGAGTGTGTTGAATGCTTTGACGCTGCCTCTCTCGTCATTGAGCCTGATGATCGGGTAGAGTCGTCTTGGACTAAAACGACTTACAAGCATCACAGTCTTCCTTCTTGTGCTCCGGAGAGAGGCACAAGTTACAAACTTGATGTAGGTCGGTGCGAGGGTACTTGGCATGGCACCCAGGACAGAAATAGAATGGAGTCCATTCCATTTGCAGATGGCTGGCTCAAAGCAGCAAGGCCCGACGGTTGCCCACAAGGGTTTCTATCAAAAATGGAGAATTTGATGATCGATTTGAAACGCGGAGAACAGGGAAACGGGTACTGAAACAATACCGTTGAGGGTAGAGTGGACTGCGGGGAGCCCAAAGAGCGGGTTCGGAGCCCAGCAATACACATCCGAACCCGTTTGGGATAAAAAATAATCTAACAATGGAGTTGATGCCCATGCGCACTATCGCCGAAAGGTGGAGTCACCTTACCTCGTGACTGGAAAGACTTCTTCAAAGAAAAACAACTTGCAAACATCCGGACCCAACACAAGATGGCAGGAGTATGAAAAGCATGTGCATCTACAGCATACATGCCTCGAACAGAGGATTAATGGCCCCAAATCCCTGCCGTAGTATCTTGTCATGTTGTGGCTGAGTGTGCCATGTGATGTGACAGGCTATAGTGCTTGGTGTGATTTGGTCATTTTTGACAAGGTGGAGTGCTGAACGGTTAGGCAAATTTAGATTTTCTTTGTTTTTGGGATCGTGTGATATAGTGCAGTACCTACCGTATGATGTAAATAAATTACATTGCTAATATGCCTTAAGGATGTGGGGTACGTGTTATAAGGGCCGAAGCCTTGCTGATTATATGCAGAATACCAGGTCTAGGAGGTCACTACTGACTAGGGCAGGTTAGCCGCTGCACAGGCCTTGGGCATTGATCCTATTGAGGATAATATGTGACGGGCACTGGTGACTGGAGCTGGCTAGCAACAACGCTGGCCTCTGGTATTCATTACAAGCAGGGTAACAGTACATGTCAATATTGACTGGAACTGGTTGGCAGTAGAGTTGACCTCTGGTTTTGAATATTTGCAGGATTTAAGGTACAGGGGTCACTACGGACTGTAGTTACTTAGCAGGATAATAGGTCTCATGTAGCCATTACTGACTGAAGCTGGTTAGTATGATCACTAGTCCCAAGGTGCTACTAATGACTCAAGTTGGCTAGAATGATAGTAGGTCCCAGGGGCCAGTACTAACAGCAGCTGGCTAGTAGGCTTACATACAGGCCCAAGGGGCCACTACTGACTGGAGCTGGCTAATATAATAACAGACCCAAGGGTGGTGGGGTGCGAGTGGCACCAGTGACTGGAGTTGGCTAGAAGCATTGACAACCTTTGGTATTGATTAAATGCAGGATTCCAGGTCACAGGAGGCACTGCTGAATATGGCTGGCTAGCAGCAGTGGTAGCCTCTAGGAAGAAGTAATTGAGAAAGCATAACTGGATATACTGGTTTCTTTAATACCGATAATTGGTTACACATGAATGCCACAACGTGCATTGATATATTACATTACCAAATTACAATATTCTTATATTAATTTGATGTGTGTGTTTGCTTTAATATGCCTGCAAAGTTACATGAATCTATTAGGGCCAGAACCATTTTATTTAGTGATGTCCATCTACACACTTTCCTGCATCTTGTAGTAAATTGAATATTGACAAACAGAAGTGTTATTTCCAGAAACAGTGAATTCTGCAGCTTGTCTGTGTAGCTTTTATGTGCACCTCACGGACTCCTCACATTCCTCTCGAAGGAAGACCCTGCCTCCTACTCATTAGTGTTGTTTCAGTAACTGTTTCTAGCACGTGTTTATGTTTCATTGACTTGTATTAGGAGCAAAGTGTATAAAAATACATTGTGTAGCATTAGCATTATATACTCCAACTTGCTTTAGGGTGGATGCTCTCGTCCATTGCAAAGACAATTGTCACTTGTTAATTTGCTTGGCCTTTTGCTATTTTTGCATTTAATGTGTGATAGATTTGTTGGCCTCCCGATGTGTTGTGGTTTATTTTACATATCACAAGAGATGACGAGGAAAATGACAGTCCAGTATACACATTCTTCATATAAATCAACTCACTGTATACTGTTCCGGAGGTTCAGTCCCACAGACATTATCTCTAACTGAACACCCTAGGAAGCATGTGCTTTTCAAACTAGTTGCCCTCTGATGCGGCGTCCTCGCTATTGGATAGGTCAGTTAGTCCTGAATTTTAGGAGGGTTACCGTATCTAGTGCACTCTGTTAGGCGCGCTCACCTGTGGCAGTAAGATGGTAATAGGCACCTTATCTCCTATGCACGGTGCAGGGCTTTGAGTTACAGAGCTCCTCATGCGGTGGAGAAGATTAGGTCACATTTACCCATTTTCCCATATTTGGTCCTGATGAAATGCCAACAGATTGCTCCATGACTACACAAGGCATGAAAAAAGTTGACCTGAAGTATAGACCCCAGCTTACCAGCAGGTCCATAGGTGATCGACACTTTCACACAGTGATAGGGGCCATTAGTTCCTCAATTTCTTTGCTACTGTTTTTATCTCAACATGGACCAGGAAGATCACATTAAATATATTGTGGCCAATGGTCGATAGTTGATCTTATATTCAGACTTTCACTAATCTCACATCTTATGACAAAACATCTGTCCTACCGGCGTACTTAATAAAAGATCTGCGACAAAGTGCCCTCTGGTGGTGCCCGCCAGGCATTGTAGCGCCGGCCTGGTGAGGAGTATAGCCCAATGATGAAGCATGTCACCTTCAGGTGAGTGAACGCAACTTGTCTTAAAAGAACATGCTTCCTAGGGGGTCTGCGTTCAGTTACAGATAATGTCTCTGGGACGAACCTCCGGAACAGTATACTGTGATTTGACTGTTTTATTTTAACAAATGTACATAGCAGATATTGGCGCTTGCTCGTTTCACAAAAATGATCGGATACCTGCCTCCAAGCGCACTTCTTAAGACGAGTATGGGGTTATCATGTTGCTGCTACAAGCTCCTTACCTGTGCGAGTTATCGGGAACAATGCAGGGGCAGACCCAAACGAGACACACGTGGAGATCAATGACAAATACTGAAGAATTAACTTAGCTTCCGAGCTGGAGACGATTACTTATTTGGCCTTGAGAATAAAAGACACGTTTTTAGTATTCTGGCGACTCATGACCATAAAAAACAAAGGTTATAAATTCAATATTGTGTCAAATACTTAAAAATGGAACTGGATGCGCTCAATCGGAAGTTGTCCCAGGTCATGCGTGACACCTTCCACCACTATTGCTTATGGGACTTGTAGTTTTGTTTTTCTCATTAAAAGGATGGGCTCTAAAGTCCCAGTGTTCTAAGCGATGTTGGTCAAAATCAGAGGCCTGACGGAGGATGAAGCATGACTGCTCTGCTTTCGCAGTGAGATGAATGACAGTTCCCCAGCCCTTCCATTCTTTGACCTACAAAGGCTTGTTGGCCGTTCATATTTTTTTGCAACGAGAAAGAAACTTTTATTGCAGCTAGTGTCAACTGAAGAGATAAAACCCCTGGGCGTGTTTAATTAACTACTGACAAACATGAACAATCAAGAACATGAGTTTCTGGAAAACTATCAAGCACCCAATCAGAATCAGCCGCCCTTCACACCCAGGAATTCTTGAGGCTTTGGAGAGGATGAATTGCACGTGGCATAAGAGGAACACTACATCGACTCAAAGCTCACTTCTCAGGGATGTACTGAACTGCCAGCGTCATGGCACACTTAGCCAGCTCTTCTCCTCCTCCTCAAACTGTTGACCAGCTAACAGGGCAAATGAGCCTGCAGCAAAGCATTGCTGGCTTGGTTCCACACCGGACCAGGCAAGGTGGTCAACTCCATACTCCTCCATGTCAGCAAGCACTCTGGTCGAGCCAGTCCTAACCCCACATGAATGTTCCCCATCACAACTATTTTAATGGTACTAAGTTATGTTTCTGCTAAATGATTGAGTCAAAAATTGAAAGGTTTTACTATGAAGTGCTGAAAGAAAAATCATGAAGTTTTTCAATATTTCTGAGTCTGCCACAGTACACAGGAGCATTTTTTCTCTACAGCAGCAAATCATGTATGTGCCCTGCAGAAAGCATGTTTGAAGGAAACATGGAAGGCATTGCAGCCAAAGATCTGTGCAACATCATAGCAGAGTACAAGATAACTTGTGTTATTATTCCAGCAGAAAGAAATGCCATTCCTAATGTGTACGCCATTTTAAAGACGGTGCCAGGAAACGTATGGTCAGTGTTGTTCTTCTGCAGTTAAAAGACTATCTCCGTTAATGTGCCAGGAAATAAAACACTATGAGAAATCCTACTCTATGGAAGGGTGCTGCCTGCCGCTGTGTTGCAGTTTACTTATAACATAATCTATAATGTAATTATACATGGATACTCCAGGGTGCTGCCAGCTATCGGGTCTGCACACAGCAGTCTGGAGCCACTCAGGAAGGAGGTAAGCTCTTCATTTCATCTTAAGCCCTTAGGTTACATTCACAGCCTGATAGATCCGGATAACTTTATCCTCGCTCTAACTGCACAGACCAGATAGACGTAGCCCATCATAGTCTGTGTTGTGTGCTGGGTGATGCCTGCCATCTTATTGTCGTTGGCGGGAGGATGAAGCTCTGATAGCAGCTGCTACAAGAAGAGCAGAGAAACAGGACCACAGATCGCCACAGAGTGGCAACTGCCCAGAAGCTGAAGAAAGAACTCTGGAACAGCAAACCTCCTCCACCCTGGAGATTCTCCAGGGTAAGCAAATGATGGGGGCGCTAGGTGGCGCACGAGCGGATTGGCCTCACCTCTGTGAGGCTCCCGCAGTCCGACGGAATAAACTTTATTTATCCTGTTTAAACTATCCTCTGCTGTGCTGTTCCTCATCTCCCCTGCGTGTCTATTGTAAGATGGCATCTGCTGGCGAAAAAGAATTGTCATTGCTGCAGTCATTGTGGAGCCGGGAGCGGGTGGAGCCTGACTGCGAGAGGACACTGGGAGCTGGCCGCCGCACGGGATCGTGCACAGCAGTTACGCAAGTGCCGTGTCTTCCACGTGGGCGGTTGGCCGCACAGTAGCGGAAGAAGCGCATCGCAAACCGGACAGTTTTGCGGCGTGAAGACAACAACGGTGAGTCACTCCAAATAACGTTCCCCCTTCTGAGCGGTTGGACATAAACCCCGAGGCCAAGACTGACTGAGGGACTGTGTGCTCCACTCGGGAAGCGCGATCCCGGGGGGCGGCCATTTCTTTTGCGAGCGCTGGAAGTAACCCCTGAAATCGGGAAAATAGTGGTGGCTGCTGAAGATACCAGGGACACATTAGAAGGGGGAAACGGCGGACAACCACGGCATCCACTGCAACATTGCAAGGGTTACTGGCTAATGAACTGCGAGCCTCAAAGGGCGGATATATCAGTGGCGGCAGGCGTGGGCTACGCAATAACCGGTGCTTGCAGGTACTTTGCAGGCCGTGACTGCAATGAACATTAATTGATTGCGGAGAACTGCTGCGCACATCCACTCTGCCTGTGTGCAATTGTGTCGTTGTCAGCTACAGTAACATGGAATTGGTGTCCTAAAAGGACCGACAAAAAGCACAACACTGCAAATCAGGCTGGCCCTAGGGGGATATGGGCAAAGTGCATCTAGAACGTGGGTGACCATCGGAGGTGTGACGCCCTAACAGTGCATGAATTGCGGTATTCATCTTTTGAGTTGCGGGCTGTAAACAACAGACTGGCAGGAAATATTGTACATGGGAAGAGGTCTGAGGACCGGTGCGCGTGGTGATAGCGCGGAGTGGTGATTTGGGCCTAACTTGTTAAGGTCCCCCCTCTGAACATTGCTGTGCGTGGAAGCAAACTAGCCACTGATAACTGCAGCACACATACAGAGAAATTGGGCGATCTGCACAGTGATTGAACACCGGATACGATAACTGGTGGTTGATGCACAAATACTACTGAAAGCCTACAAATCGACCCGCGCATGGTGGGCAGCTAATTTCCAAATATTTGTGGTGCCGGGCGAGAAGTCTAGTGCGCTGTAAGTGCCTCCCAGAACGCAGTGTGAGGTGCAATGATTAATACAGGCGGTAGAGAGGGGAAAAAAAATAAACGCACTGTGAGACGGCTGGGCGCAGAGAAGCCATACGAGAAGGGTGGAGGCATGGGGCGACCAGACGCGAGGCAACCTCGCCTCAACTTTGAGGCAACAAAGACCAACTCCAAAAAAGCACCAACAGAGGAAGAGGGTGGAGCACCTGAGGCGATGGGAGAAGGTGACCCGGGCACAGCCAATGACCTCCACACCATATTAACTGAAATGAGACAAGGGTTTGCAACGATTGCTGGCAAAGTCAACACACTAACAACACGCATGGATAATATAGCACGCAAATTTGGACCATTACGATAGGAGGCTGAAGGAAACTGAACAGCGCATATTGGATTCAGAAGATGTCTCAGAACAATTAAAAACAGCAATGGTACAAATGGATAAACTTATGCACATCATAGATGCGAAGAACGAGGACATTGAAGCTCGCAATCCAACAATGTGCGCATCCTAGGCGTGCCAGAAAGCACTAATACCAGGCGCCTGGAACTCTATGTTGAAAAAATGCTGACGGCGATTGCTGGAGAAGGAACCCTTTCCGCACAATTCATAGTGGAAAGGGCACATAGATCGCTTGGGCCAAGACCGCGACCAGGAGCAACTCCGCGTCCCATAATTGCACGCCTGTTAAACTACCGTGACAGGGATGTGGTGTTAAGGATTGCCAGAGAAAAGAAACAACTAAACTACGAGGGAGTGGCCGTCACCATCTTTCCTGATTTTACGGTGCGGGTACAAGAGGAACGGAAAAAGTTTAATGTTGTAAAGCAGAAACTGAGACAGGAGCAGGTGGACTACGCTCTACTGTACCCAGCACGACTACGAATCACATATCAGGGCCAACAAGTCATACATACATTGCCACAGTCGGTGGAAAAATTCCTTAAAACGCTGAAGCGCAGGAAGACGGAGTCTTCGGCACAGGAGGAGCTGGAAGAAACATTGATGTCAGACGTTGAATGAATATGGATCAAACCAGAACACAATGTACTGCACAGTGGAGAATGCTGGATAAACGCTATGAGAAAAGAATGGAGGGGCATATACTGCGGCCTATAGTAAAGTATGACAAATGATATGCAGGGCGAGTAGATGTATGTTATTAAGAAAAGGAATATTTCTGCGGGGGAGAGATGGATGCAGCATGTGAAATAATTCTCTAAGTTACTTGTTTCATTACTGATTTGACAGTTGGACGCCCGCGCTGGATCTGGGATACAAGTGGTCCCCGGCGTCACAGCAGGGTGTAAGGTGTGCCACCTGGGGAGATTGCCCTGATGGGAATACCCCAATTGTTTCATGGCTCGGGACTGTTCGGGGATGGGGAGGGGGTTGGGAGGGGACGGTCTGACATGATTGGGATATGTCAGTGGGAGGGGGGAGGGAAGGGGGGGTCTTGTTATGGCATTGTACGAGTTCCGTTACAGGTACATTTCTCTAGACAGGTACAAGATGTGGGAGACGAGGCAATGTTTGGCCTTTTGTTACTGCTGTTATAACATGTCAGAAAACAATGCCAAATGATGATGAGGCATCGAAGATATCCGTATTATCTTGGAATATACGAGGTCTGAATGATGCTAGGAAAGGCAGGAACATATTAGCGTATTTAGATCGGCACCAAGTGCAAATAGCGTTACTGCAAGAAACGCATCTACATCCACGCTCCAGTCACACATTCGCGAGCAGGTGGACATCAATTAGGAAGTTCTGTTCTTACTCTTCATATGCTAGAGGTACAGCTGTGCTGATTAAAAAATCAGTGCACTTCAAGGTACTTGGAGATATGCTGGACTCAGAGGGGCGATTTGTTGTAATATGGGGCAGACTCGGCACTGACACGGTTACGATTGTAAATTGCTATGCTCCAAACGTAGACATGCCTGAATTCTTTACAGCACTATGGGGAAAGATGGTAAACATAGGGTCAATGCACATTATATGGGGAGGGGATTTCAATGTAGCGATGGTACCAGGGATAGATAGATCTGATGAATGTACACAATACAACAGACGGGCCAGGGATGTGTTGCAAGGAATTATGGATGAGGGTGGGCTGATTGACAGCTGGCAGTTTGTTCACCCTATGCACAGAGAAGGGACGCATTTCACAACATATTCTAACACATGGGCTCGCCTCGATTACTGCTTATTATCTCGGGGTCTGAGTGCAGATCTGGGGAAAGTTGTACATTTGGCCAGAACATATTCAGATCACTGTCCAGTTTTGGTACAACTACGTATGCCTGGCTATGGTAGACCATGACCCACATGGCGTCTTCAGCCCGCAGCACTGTTAGACAAAGTCTTTAAAACAGAATTAGGCGAGGAGATTGCAGCATTCTTTCCTAGGAACAAAGAATCAGTAGACAGTGAAGAAACGGTCTGGGAAGCGTTTAAAGTTACGGTGAGGGGATACTGCATATCTAAAAGCTTCGGGGTTCTGAGGGACATTCAAGGTGCTATACGGAAGTTAGAGCGGGAATTGAGAGGGTTAGAGGCACAGTTGGCATGGGGAGCTGGTGGGAGGATACATAAAGACTTTAGGGACAAGTTGTCGCAATATGAAGAAGAGGCCGCTAGAGAGGCAACATTCAGGGGAAAGCATTGGATAGCACAAAGATATTGTGAGGGGGAGAGACCGGGCCGAGCATTAGCAGAAATCACAAGGAATCCTCGATTTGGTACACACATATTGGAGATTAATAAATCAGATGGCGGGATATGTCAAGACACTGAGGGAATTCTAGAACTGTTTATGGCGCATTATGGGAAACGGTACACTATGCAACAAGCAGGGGAGGTAAGATTCGGAGATTTCCAGGATGATGTTGCACTGTGTTGGTTAAGTGACGTGCATAGAACATTTCTTAGTGCTCCATTGGAGTTGGAAGAGATAAGGGAAGCTATCATGTCACTAAATAATGGAAAAGAAACTGGGCTTGATGGGCTGCCTGCCGAGTTTTACAAATGTTACATAGACATTATGGCTCCTGTGTTGAAAGAAGTGTTTGACGAATCGTTGGAGATAGGGGTATTGCCTTGCTCGAAGCACGAGGTACTGATCACCTCCCTTTTAAAACCTGTAAAGGATCACACAGAGTGTGATTCCTACCGCCCACTGTCGCTTATTAATTGTGATGCAAAAATTTTAGCTAAGGTGCTGGCGACCCGGCTTTCTCTCCTAATGACAAAGATAGTTCTCCCAGATCAGGCTGGGTTTGTCCCTGGCAGGTCCACCAATCATAACCTACGCACCCTTTTTTCCCTAATCCAAACTATAACCCCGGAGTTTACAGTAGCCGCCATTTTCCTGGATGCTACGAAAGCATTTGATTCAGTTGAATGGAATTACCTCTTTACCGTCCTACACAGAATGGGGTTCCCCAAACTATTTATAGCATGGATCGAGCTGCTTTATACCAGACCCACTGCCAGAGTGCTTATCAATGGTGGATTGTCTACCCAGCTATCCATCACCAGGGGCACCAGACAAGGGTGCCCTCTTTCTCCACTGCTCTTCGCCATTGCGATCGAGCCATTAGCATGTCAAATCCGACAACTACATAGGGCAAGCGCGTTCAATTGTTTCCAACGACAAATTGGGGTATCATTATATGCGGATGATTTAACATTACATGTCCCAGACCCTCAGTCCAATCTTAATCCACTATTGCGGGAATTTCTGGTGTTCGGGCACCTATCGGGCATACAAATAAATTGGAACAAATCGCAGTTTTTCCCACTAACCCCTGCAGTGTCACGGTTCCAGTTGGATTGCCTGCTGAAATGGTGCAGCTCAGACCTCCGCTATCTGGGAATCCAGGTATCTACGGAGAGGGCAGAGACTATCAGATTGAATTGTGGTACAGCAATTACCAAACTGGTTGATAATGCAACACGCTGGATATCATTGCCACTGTCCATGGCGGGCAGAGCGTCGCTTATTAAAATGGTGATACTGCCTCGTTTTTTGTACCTCTTCCAAAATGTCCCTTATTATCCAGGTGCTTATTTTTTTTAAACGTTGCGATCGGAACTCCTTAGACTGTTCTGGGGAGGCAAGAAACCGCGGCTGAAATGATCCGTCATCACTCAGCTATATGATAAAGGGGGCTTCGATGTACCTGATTTTGAAATATATTATATGAGTGCGCCACTCATGCCGCAATTGGCTGTTGAAGACTGGGTTGCACGACCCCTTTCTCTAAATGGCCTTATCCATGGCCCTGTAGAGGCTCTGGAGACACCGTTTATCATGGTGTCATGCACAATAGACGCCTGGAGAAGGATTGCAAAAATACTGAACCTTAAGCTACTATATTCGCCATGCATGCCACTTGCATATCATCCCCAAATGGAGCTGCTGCAGGAAACAGGTTTTCACGTAATGTGTAGGCGCCTTAAGATCGCCAAATGGAGAGATCTGTTTCTGGACGGGCAATTTCGAACTCGGGAATAGATGTTCCAGGAAGTGCAACCCACACCGTTAGAAATGTTCTACTATGTTAGATTACGACAGGGACTGAAAGAAGTACTACCACAATTTCCGGAAGAACCGGAGACAGTGATGCCGCTACATGCCATGCTAACCTCATCAGATGGGCGACAGATAGTCTCCAGAATATACAGCAATATTAGGAGGCAACGCAAAGGCATCGAGAGTAATGCTTGCAGACACTGGAGTGCAGATACAGGCAATGAAATTTCTGAAGCTCAATGGAGCTACTGTTGCGGTATCACTGCCAACATTTCGTCTAGCTGCAGACTCAAGGTCATTCATTTTAAATTCCTGCAGAGGCTCTATTACACACCAGTTAAAAAACTGAGATTGAAATTGACAGACAATGATAGATGTGACAGGTGTAATGCAGAAGGAGCGGGATTTATGCACTTGGCGTGGGAATGCCCAGGGGTATATGAATACTGGACCCAGGTGCATGCAGCCTTACAGATCATGTTGGAGGGTACGCTCGATAGAAATCCACTCATTATGCTCCTAGGATACACGATGCAGACACCCAAGCCCACTAGGACATTTCTTGATATCGCTCTATTGCTTGCGAAGCGCAGGGTTGCATGTCGCTGGGGGAGAGGGAGAGCACCGAAATTTAAGGATTGGTTAAATGATGAACAGAACACTGTATATGCTGAAACACAGCCCATAACGAGTAGCCCTAGAGATATATGGGGCTCATTGCAGGTGTACCTATTAGCCAACTCGGAACAGCAAGACAGTGATAAGATGGATGGCGGTGATGATGCTATAGGGTTATAGATTTGAATGTAATATGTATCCGCTTCACAAATGAGGTGTGGCGACATTGGAGCTGATAATGTGCCATGTAGCTTGTAATTAAGGTCTAATGTACCTATATGCATGTACATTCTGCTAACGATTAATTACTGATGTATTGATACTACTGCAAGGTGATACAATTAGGATTGCACACTGGAATATGAACACTGAACTTTGGACTCGCTAAGTGATGTAATGTAATGTGAGATGTACTGCTGAAAGCTGGCATTTGCCGTCTCCGAAGCTTAACTGTCATATCGCTGATTTTACTTCTGTCTTTTAAATATATGAGATTGTACCTGTGTTGAAATTGAAAAATGAACTAAACAAAGTTACAAAAAAAAAAGGGTAAGCAAATGATGGTAACGAAATGCAAACTGTAGCATTGAGGTCACACACTACAGCATCTTTCCCTTTAAACCAAAGGTAACAGCCTACTAGAAAAAACTAAACAAAAAGCATCACAACTAGAAAATGCATTTCCAAATGCTGCAAAAGAGGAACAGTTAATACAAATGAAAAACATTAATCTTTGTTCATACCTTAGTAATGTGCTACTTCTGAGCTTCACTCCATCTGCAGCAATAACGCTCTGAAAGGAGAAATTACTGCTGTGAGTCTCAGAGTCTTCAGTGTTACTGGTCTCAATCACGAAGACTGCGGTGTCGGAAGATAACTTTCTCTTATTTGGCTTTATAGTTCCACCAGCCACGCCACCGCTTTTCGCAGACACGCTACTGTTGGCAGAATCATAACTTCAGGCAGACCAGCAATTCGGATCTCACCACTCACATTGGATGAATATTCAACAAGCACGGTCTCGGCTTACCAAGCAGCACAAAAGAATCGGGTCTCATAACCATGCCCCGAGTCACAGCTAGCTCTGCCGCCTCTTGAGCACACCCAAACACCTCAGCACTTAAGCACCAGTCCCAGGGGAGACCATCTGTGAAGTCCTTGTTAACTTGCACCACTCCGGGGTCAGCACAAGCAGCATCATGGACAGCGTCTAACACCGCTGCCACAAACATTCATGAACATCCAAATCCTCGTCACCCAAACTACCCAAAAGTGGCTTTCTAGATAAGCAGCCATCCCTGTAGTGTCTGTCTCTGTGCACTAATTTGATGCCAAAGTTGTAATTTTAAAAACAGCCTTCGTTACATTACAGGGGCTTGACTGACACCATTATTGGGCATTCTGCAGATTAAAACATCATCCTCTTAGCTTGCAATATTGTCCATGTTTCGCCAAACACTGGCAGCATGGAAGAATGGCAACAACTGTTGTCGCACTTGAGTTTGATTTTTAAAGTCACGCCCCAATGTGCGTATGCGCGCTAAGAATTGTGGTTCGTGCAGTTCAGCCTTTTCACAACCATAGTGAATGCCGCTTATACTTCCCAAAATTAAAATTGTTAGAAAAGTTCATTAAGCAGCTTTTGTAGGTGGTGTTAAGCTCTGCATTATTTTTCGCCTCACCCCAAACGGACACTCCGTTCCACACGCACCTTTCAAGTTTCTAGGCGCGGACCTGCATGTTTGCAGTGGGACGCCTTCCTGGCCGGAGCAGGCCATATATATTCCATATGAAGGTGCTCAAAAGTGAAGGAGCCACACACGACGTTGGTTTATCCTTTTATTGGGCAGACTGCAGATTCAAACACCATCCTCTTAGCTTGCAATATTGTCCATGTTTCCCCAAACGCGTTTCGGGTAGGTACCCTTGACCTCTGTGTGTGCTGCTGTTTGCCATTAAAAGGTTAAATTTGAAGATTGGGCTCTTATCGCCCATTAGCACTCCTCAACACTGACTACAAAGTTTTTGCATCACTATTGGCAAGGCGTCTATCTCCCATAGTTAAACACTCTGACCAAAATGGGTTTGTTCCAGCCCGGTGCACTTCTCTTAATATTCGTAATTTTTTTAGAATACAGCAATATGCAATGCATAGTTGGCCTAGGTTGGGTTGCTTAGTTCTTGACCTGGAGAAAGCCTTTGACTCTCTGGAATGGCCTTATCTGGCAGCAGTCTTAGGCAAATTTGAACTGGGAGATCACTTTTTAAATATGGTTCACCTATTGTATCAGTGCCCCACTAACCGAGCCCGCATCAGTAGGTTGGTCTCGGACCCAATCAGGGTGAGATGTGGGACACGCCAGGGCTGTCCCTTGTTCCCGTTGCTATTCTTCCTAGCAATGGAACCACTGGTGATGATGCTCCGAGGAGATGGGGAGGCATTAGGCATTCCGTTAGGGGATGGGCTACATACTATTTCCCTGTGCGCGGATGGCCTATTATTATATCTTCGGAATATCACTGCGATCCCGACGTCCATTGCAGATATACTGAGAGCTTTTGAGGAAATGTGTGGACTCCGGGTTAACTGGACCAAGTCAGAGATGTATCCCTTCAGCGCTGCCACAGCAGAGGAAGCTGTGATCTTACATGGCTCACCTCTCACATGGTACCCCACCACGTTTAGATACCTTGGGATCTTTGTATATCGGATGCCTGACGACCTGTTTGAGGGTAACCTGATGAGAGCAATCTCGGCACGCCGGGCTCAGGTGCGCTTCTGGAAGACTCTTCCCCTAAACGTTATGAGTCGTAATGCGCTGTTGAAAATTATTGTGTTGCCTAAGCTGCTGTATTATTTTTCAAATCTCCCGCTCTATGTTCCGCCCAAGCTATCGAGAGTTAGAATAGCTCCTCCGGGATTTCATATGGAATAACGGGAGGCCGCGAGTGGCTCTGTGGAAATTGCATGCTCACACTGGTTGGGGAGGACTGGCTGTCCCTAATATGGAACTGTATTATTTGGCTGCCCAACTCCAATGGGCAACAAAATGGCTTGCTGGTCAGAATCTGGAGGACACGGCGGCCATGGCATGGCCCTGGACCCACTCTCAGATCTGCCATCTGTTTCACCCCGTTGCGAAACTTCCAAGGCCAAAACAACTACATCTCGGATTGGCAATACAATGTTATAGATGAAGCTTATATATCACCCATGCGACCCTCCCATATGCCCCTATATTTCCGCTGCTCGGTACGCGACTGGGTACATCAGAAACAGCTCTGATGATCTGGCACGCTGCGGGTTTGACCACGCTGGGTGATCTTTACAGCGACGGTGGGCAACTGCCGTTTGCGACACTAGCTGAAGACGCTGAGTTGCCGGCAGGTCAATTCCTTTTACACGCCTCCCTTCTGAAAGCACTATCAGCTGTCTGGGGGGACTTAACGGTGGAACCATCAGCACACTTGCTACTTCAATACCTGCATGTAATGGGGGAAGGCTCCCATGTGGTGCACTGGTTAGTGGAAGCGCTCCTCATGCACACACTCAAGCCCATGTTGCGACTTCGTGTTAGTTGGGAAACAGATAGATGTCGGCCATGGACTGATAAGGAATGGGATGCTGTGTTAGCAAGCTCCAGGCACATACCAAGAAACTCCAGATTCAAACTTATACAGACGTTTATCTTCCAGAGGGCGTATCTCTTGCCTGATAAGATAAATAGATATTTCCACATTGCCACCTCTGCATGTCCATCCTGCTAACAACCAGACACGGATTTACTACATATGCTTTGGGCCTGCCCATCCCTGCAGCAATATTGGCGGGGGTAGTTACTACACTAGCCTTATGCACAGGCAGGCCCTTACCTCTGTCTTGGGAGATTTGCCTTTTAGGACTCTATGCCAGATCAAAACACAATAAAATCACCTCAAATTTCCGGGATCTGGGTTTAATCGCGGCAAAACGACTAATAACCAAAAAATGGAAACATGCAGAGCCACCAGAGATGGTTGACTGGAAAAGTTCACTTGTAACATGGGCACAGGTGGAGAGCACGGCGCTACACAGGGAGGAAACGGCAGGGCTTCGTAAATACCCTATAGCGCAGGACTGGGACTCTATGCTAGCTGATTTGATTTGATTTGATTTGATGTGGTTTTTGTACAGCGCTCTATCACTCCAAAGAGTATCTTGGCGCTAGATGTGAATTGTGTAAACCTGAAAAAAAAAACGGAGGGGCAGAAGATGAATAGCCCCTAGAGATGATTCAGGAATTTAGACCAGGGTTTTGCAGAAGGTGGCTGATTGATTGTATATATCAGGTTTTAATGGCTTTCCTGAATTTACTCTCACATGAGATTTCTCGGATATGAGGGGGAAGTTTGTTCCAAGCTCTAGTGGTCAATCGGAACTTGGGAATGGTCATGAGGTTGGCCGTTGCAGATCTCAGGTGACGTCCAGGATGGTAGCGATTGAATTTACTAGACAAGTAAGTAGGGCCTGTTTTGTGGAATGCCCTGAAGGAGATAATCAGTAATTTGAATAGTATCCTCTTTTGGATGGGAAGCCAGTGAAGGGTGTTTAGTGCTGCAGATGCTGATGTCCTTCTTGCTGCGGTGTTTTGCACCATTTGCAGTTTATGTAGAAAGGCTTTATTGGCACCTACATATAGCCCATTACAATAATCTAACCTAGATGTGATTAATGCCACCGCTACAGTTTTCCTGGCTGATAAGGGGAGGAAGTCAAAAAAATTTCGAAGGCTCTTAATGACATTGAAGCTGCCCTTCGAAGCGGTGCCGCGGTGAACGATGAAGGTGTGCAACCTGTTGATCTGCAATAGACATGATAGTACCCAGTGTCATGATTACAGGACGATGTTGTGCCCAGACATGCAGACAATCACGTATTCATAAGATCCCTGGTACATCAGTAGTAACCATCAAGGTCCGGCACACTTTTGGGAGGGGAGGTGATAGCCGCTGTCTTTATGGCTGTACGTAGGCACATGCCTTTGTTTAGCCCCTGCATAGGTGAGCCATAAGATAATAAGGTGCAGATAATTAATCATTATGCTCAGATATGAAACGGCGACCCGACTTACATAGTTTAGAGGGCAGTTAGTAGTATTGTATGTTTCAGTTTTGATTATATGCTTATTAGATGTACAGGTCTTATTGGTATCCACGAGTGACTACCTACTGCGAAATGCCAATCTATATTATTTCCCTAATATTGTTGTTCAAGTCCGAACAACAGGTTATTGTTCTGTGTTAGGATAGAATGTACATCAGATATTGTAGTACTGGCCCCGATAAGATATGTATGGATCATGCTATGTATGGCCTTGTTTCTGATTCATAGACCATGAAGTATCAGCACCTGCGAGTAATAGCACACTGAGATTTTTCCATAAGTGTCCAGCACAATGTATGTATCTGGCAGCAGGACTGCAGTGTTGGTTTTATGTTCTTATTGTTGACACTTGCACTATTGAATGTCACAGGGGTTATATAATTTTGCGGTGGGCAACAGAAAGTACTGTATAAAACTATGATGCCAGTTATGATAAAATCTGAAAATACCAATAAAGATATTTAAACAAAAATAAGCATATAATAAGGCCACCTATATCAGGACCCGCAGATTATCACACCAAAAAGTTCTCAAACACCCTGGGAAGACCTGGAAAAAAAACATGTATGGAAACGTCCATCGGTTACTAGCCCAAGGCGACACATACTCTTTATATATAGACATTGATTGGACCGAACACATGCAAAGTGTGATACAGAACACACGCGCCACCTTATACCCAGAAAAGATAGTGTCATCAAACATCAAGGTCACCCTAATGTGTTCATCCTATAAGGCTCACAAAGGCACAAAATAAAACACACATTGTTAATCTGCGCCACCATAATCCCTAGAGTTATAAAAAAGGAAAGGGGGGAAAACCAAGAGCTTACTCCATTTGTCCTCAGATACTCACTGTAATGTATCATGTATCAAAGAGCACACTGCTCATCACTTAAAGGTTAGTGAGCCCCAATACTCTGTAAACGTTCAAACGTCTGCCTGGTTCCGAGCAGGGAGAAGAGCACACTGCTCATCACTTAAAGGTTAGTGTGGCCCAATTCTCTGTAAAATGTTCAAAGGATCTGCCTGGTTCCTAGCAGGGAGAAGAGCACACTGCTCATCACTTAAAGGTTGGTGTGCCTCAATACTCTGTAAACGTTCAAAGGTCTGCCTGGTTCCTAGCAAGGAGAAGAGCACACTGCTCATCACTTAAAGGTTAGTGTGCCCCAATACTCTGTAAACGTTCAAAGGGCTGCCTGGTTCCTAGCAGGGAGAAGAGCACACTGCTCATCACTTAAAGGTTAGTGTGCCCCAATACTCTGTAAACGTTCAAAGGTCTGCCTGGTTCCTAGCAGGGAGAACAGCACACTGCTCATCACTTAAAGGTTAGTGTGCCCCAATACTCTGTAAACGTTCAAAGGTCTGCCTGGTTCCTAGCAGGGAGAAGAGCACACTGCTCATCACTTAAAGGTTAGTGTGCCCCAATACTCTGTAAACGTTCAAAGGTCTGCCTGGTTCCTAGCAGGGAGAACAGCACACTGCTCATCACTTAAAGGTTAGTGTGCCCCAATACTCTGTAAACGTTCAAAGGGCTGCCTGGCTCCTAGCAGGGAGAACAGCACACTGCTCATCACTTAAAGGTTAGTGTGCCCCAATACTCTGTAAACGTTCAAAGGTCTGCCTGGTTCCTAGCAGGGAGAAGAGCACACTGCTCATCACTTAAAGGTTGGTGTGCCTCAATACTCTGTAAACGTTCAAAGGTCTGCCTGGTTCCTAGCAAGGAGAAGAGCACACTGCTCATCACTTAAAGGTTAGTGTGCCCCAATACTCTGTAAACGTTCAAAGGTCTGCCTGGTTCCTAGCAGGGAGAAGAGCACACTGCTCATCACCCAAAGGTTAGTGAGCCCCAATACTCTGTAAACGTTCAAAGGTCTGCCTGGTTCCTAGCAGGGAGAAGAGCACACTGCTCATCACTTAAAGGTTAGTGTGCCCCAATACTCTGTAAACGTTCAAAGGTCTGCCTGGTTCCTAGCAGGGAGAAGAGCACACTGCTCATCACTTAAAGGTTAGTGTGCCCCAATACTCTGTAAACATTCAAAGGTCTGCCTGGTTCCTAGCAGGGAGAAGAGCACACTGCTCATCACTTAAAGGTTAGTGTGCCCCAATACTCTGTAAACGTTCAAAGGTCTGCCTGGTTCCTAGCAGGGAGAAGAGCACACTGCTCATCACCCAAAGGTTAGTGTGCCCCAATACTCTGTAAACGTTCAAAGGTCTGCCTGGTTCCTAGCAGGGAGAAGAGCACACTGCTCATCACTTAAAGGTTAGTGTGCCCCAATACTCTGTAAACGTTCAAAAGGTCTGCCTGGTTCCTAGCAGGGAGAAGGAGGTGGTCTATTACGGTCAGATCATTTTAAAACAAGAGACCTTATAACCCATCTCACCCATCAATAGACAGCTTTCTTACCAACAATATTATATTTCTTTTCCCATAGTTCCTTTGATATGAATTTGGCACCTACAGAACACCCTGTCGTACCATTGGGTTTCCGCCTAGAAAACGACAATTTTTCAGAGGATTTTATTAGACTAAGGCATCATTTTATACAGTGGTTAAAAGGATTCTCCTTTAAGGTCTTAGGGCAGGACAAAATACCTTGAATAAATGGAGGTACTCCCAACAGGAAGTTCTTCTAAGAATAGCGTCTCTGTGAACAAACACAGCCGGAGGTCCAGAGTCTTGGCTCCTTTTGTAACTTAGTTTTGATACTGTCAAAGAAAGTAAAAATAAAAGAGGAGGAAAGTAATATCTAACCAAGCGTGGGACCCAGTCACATACCAAAATACACTAAGATCTAGGACTCAGGCATTGAAATGTAAACCAGCCCTTCAGATATTCCTATATGTCTACTACTCCTATAGCAAGACTGAATCAATAATAATGTTTGTCATCCCACTGTCTCAAACTGCATAGTGGTTTACACATCCAGCAGGTATGACGTAGAGTGGTTACCCATATTAAACCACCAAAGAGGTGGTAGTGTTTGATAACATCCTCAAGACTCTCGTATATTTCTTATAAGGAACATGTCACACAGGTTTTATTAATATCTGCCCTCCATGCCGGTAGTGATTTGTGACAGTTTACTATCCTCCGCTAGACTCTACATACGGGCTGGACACCCATAGGTTTTGCCCCTGCCGTACCACTTCCCATGTTTTATTCATACAACACATTTGCCTGTTTTACCTCTGACTGCCCCCACCTTACACGGAGCATTCATGAAACCCCCCAAAAAATGTGATACCGAAACTGACTGGATAACCCACGTCCCAAACTCACCTTCAACAACGACATGTGTCTCATCCAAAATAGCGTGGCAGATCTGGGGTCTGAAGGGGGGCAGATCTGGGTCTGAAGGGGGCAGATCTGGGGTCTGAGGGGGCAGATCTGGGTTCTGAAGGGGGGCAGATCTGGGGTCTGAGGGGGGCAGATCTGGGGTCTGAAGGGGGAGATCTGGGGTCTGAAGGGGGCAGATCTGTGGTCTGAGGGGGGCAGATATGGGGTCTGAAGGGGGGCAGATCTGGGGTCTGGGGGGGCAGATCTGGGGTCTGGGGGGCAGATCTGGTGTCTGAGGGGGGCAGATCTGGGGTCTGAGGGGGGCAGATCTGGGGTCTGAGGGGGGCAGATATGGGGTCTGAAGGGGGGCAGATCTGGGGTCTGGGGGGGCAGATCTGGTGTCTGAGGGGGGCAGATCTGGGGTCTGAGGGGGGCAGATCTGGGGTCTGGGGGGCAGATCTGGAGCCTGAAGGGGGCAGATCTGGGGGCTGAGGGGGGCAGATCTGGGGTCTGAGGGGGGCAGATCTGGAGTCTGAAGGGGGCAGATCTGGGGTCTGAAGGGGGCAGATCTGTGGTCTGAGGGGGCAGATCTGGGGTCTGAAGGGGGGGGGCAGATCTGGAGTATGAAGGGGCAGATCTGGGGTCTGAAGGGGGCAAATCTGGGGTCTGAGGGGCAGGGGGAGATCTGGGGGGCAGGTCTGGGGTCTGAGGGGGGCAGATCTGGGGTCTGTGAGGGTCTGAAGATGAAGGTAACTGCACAGACAGACACGGCTCCTTCCTCCTCTGCAGCAGGCTGCACACAAATGGAGAGACAGGAAGTGATGTCAGCACCGCTGCTGGTGCTGTCTCTGCCTCCGCTGACTCGGAAGAGGAAACACTTATCCTCCCGTCAATATGTGCAGCTCAGGTGGTTTCATCAGCAGGCGAGGAGCGCCCTCTGGTGGCCGCTGACAGAAGTGCCGCCTCCAGGCATCAGCAGGGAAACAAGCATTGGCGCCTGCAAAGACAAAGACATGGGTGTTTTTAAGACACTCACAGCCCATGACATTTTATTTATTTATGCATTTTTATATAGCGCAGACTTTACCCGAAGGCGTCAGAGCGCTTCACAATAGAAACAGAACTGATACATGGAGGGAAGGCCTCACCCTTCCCTGGTGTGTTCTTGAGGAGCCTCAGATTCAGCCCCTCATGCCAGCTCTGCCCCCTCCTTCAGTGAAATACTAGCAATTTGTTCATTTTTTAAACTTCTGCAAAGGAACAGACATGACATTCAGGAGGTCAGCGGTGGCAGAGACAGCACCAGCAGCGGTGCTGACATCACTTCCTGTCTCTCCTCCTGTGTTCAGCCTGCTGCAGAGGAGGAAGGAGCTGTAAGGTAAGAGCCAAACGATTTATATTAAAAAAGAGGATTTATTGAAGGTGGAAAGGCACAGAGCATCCAGCTGAACAGCAGGGCAGGCTTAAACTGCCAAACAGAGAATCTGGAACATAGAACCAGGAAGGCTCACGCAGGAGCAGGGTTCTAGTTCCAGCAAAGGAAATAAATAAAAAAAAAGGTGAAATGCAACACATCTCCTTCCTATAAAACAAGCCAAACAGTACAGTGAAGAGGAGAATTAGGATAAAAACCTAGAAGGCATAACAACAGGTCTGGCATTGGTTTTAACTCTATGAGCCACAGATTGGGAGGGCAGAACACAGTTGCTATCGTCATGAGAAGAACTCTGAGCAGAACATTTGTCATGAGTAGATGTCTGGGCAGAACCTGGAGGAACAGACTTACACTTGGCAACCCTCCTTATGTTCCAGGCTCTACCATCTTGGGTAATGACAGAATTCCTGAAAACTTTGACAATCTTAATGGGATTGCCGAACTTAGAAAGGCCTTTGAGAGTGAACCCATGTTTCTTGATCCTGACCCACTCGCCCACAACAAAATCAGGAACTTTCACATTCATTTTCCGGTCAAACAAATTCTTCATAGTGTTCTGCTTGGTTTCAACCCGACTGGCCACTTGCGAGATGTCCAAGTGGTCAACCTTAACATCCAACTTCTTAACCCACCAGGGACAGATTTCGGAACTAGGAGTTCTCCCTCTCAGAAGCTGGAAGGGACTGACTTCAGTGACGGCATGTGGGGTGATGCGGTACATCCAAAGTCTTTCCCTTACCACATCCCTCCAAGATTCACCCGAAGAACAAGCAAGCTCCACAGCATTTTTGAGGACACGGTTAAACCTCTCAACCTGGCCATTTTCTCTAGGCTCATACAACGAGGTAGTGTGATGCTTGATACCACAAGAAACAAGAAAATCCTCCATGTCCCGAGAGATAAGTTGAACGCCATTATCAGTAATAAGGATTTCAGGGGAACCCTCTCTAGCAAAAACTTCCCTGAGGAAAGAAATGATGACCAAGGTGGTGGCACAGGAGACAAACTTAACTTCCGGCCATTTGCTGTGATAGTCAATTAAAACTAAAGCAAAACGAGCATTCTCTGGCAGGCGATGGAAAGGACCAGAAATGTCAAAAGCTAGCTTCTGCCAGGGATGGTCAGGCCAAGAAACAGGATGAAGGGGAGCAGAAGACACCTTAAGCATCTTATCACTACTAATGCAATCCACACAGTCACGGACAGTTCTGTCTACCATCTTGTCAAGGCCAGGCCACCAAAAGTTGGTCCTAATGAGACGTTTCATAGAGGACATTCCAATATGAGTCCTATGGGCCAAAGAAAGAATCTTGTTGTACAAAGAAGCAGGAGGAATCATTTTCCCAGCCTTAAACAAAATCCTTCCTACAGCCTCAATCTCAGACGAAACCTGACAAAAAGGGGCAAATTCAGGTAAAACAGATTTATCCTTGGGCCAACCTCTTTCCAAACAGTCAAAAATAAATGAGAAAATAGGATCCTTCTCAACTTCCGACATCCACTCAATCTCAGAAATACCCCTGAAATCACTAGAAATATAGTCATTGACCACAGAAACAATGTCAATTTCACGATTATCTGGGTTGGAACCAACATCAGGGCAGGGCAACCTGGAGAGAAAATCCGCCGTGACATTACTCCTACCAGGAACATACAAAACCTCAAAATCATACTCCTGCAACTTTGAAGATAAGCGTGCAATGCGAGCAGTTGAGTTCCAACCTCCCCCAGGAGACAAAATTCCAACCAAGGGCTTGTGGTCAGTTTTAAGAATGAATCTGTTGCCCCAAACATAATTGCGAAAATGCTCCACAGCCCATGTGCAGGCTAACAACTCCCTTTCGATGACCGCATACCTCCTCTCAGTGAGAGATAGGGTCCTTGACGCAAAGGCAACACACCATTCTTCTTTGCCAGAAACCTGACCTAACACAGCTCCAAGACCATAACAACTGGCATCCACGGTAATAATGCACTTCTTGTTAAGAGAGAAGGATCTCAAAGTGGGAGCATTGACGATATCTTCTTTGATAGAAGAAAAGGCAGACTCCTGCCTTTCAGACCACACAAAGTCTGAGGACTTCCTGGTAAGCTCCCTGAGGGGTTCCATTTTCGTGGCGAAATTGCGAATGAACTTACTGTAGTACTCGCATAAGCCAGCGAAGGAAAGCAATTTCTCCTTGTTATCAGGAGAAGGGGCTTTTACAATGGCATACAACAAGGGAACGCTTGGGAACTACACCGTCAGCAGACAAGGTGTGACCCAAGTATTCGACACTCTTACAAAATAATCTACACTTGTTAAATTTGAGGGTAAGACCAGCATCACATAACTTGTTGCACACATCCTTAAGATGGACACGATGATCATCCACATTCTTGGAAAAAATGAGGATATCATCCTGGAAACACTTTACGAAAGAGCTAACCTCCTTAAAAATATGGTGCATGGCCCTCTGAAACACCGAAGCGGCGGAGGCTAGGCCAAAAGGCATCCGCTTAAATTGAAAAAGGCCAAACGGAGTGATGAAAGCGGTAAAATGCTTTGCATCATCAGTCAATTCGATTTGGTGATAAGCGGAACGCAAATCAAGGGTAGAAAAAATGCAAGCACCATCCAACAAACAAACCATTTCGTTTATATTAGGGAGAGGGTGACAATCAGTAATTAAATTAGCATTGAGAGCCCTTAGGTCCACACACAACCTGATACTTTTATCGGGTTTCTGAGCCAAAACGATGGGCGAAACCCATTCAGAGGACTCCACTTCCTCAATAACACCTCCAAGGATCATGTCGTCCAATAAGACCTTGAGTTCAGCTCTTATACTAATGGGTACACCCCTCAATTTTTGTTTGACTGGGATGGCACCACTTTTAACTTTGATCCTATGGGAAAAACCTCTAAGTTTGCCAAGTTTCTCAGAAAAAACCTGAGGAAATAACAAAGGGAGGTCCTTCTCAAGATCACACTCATTCTTGGAAGATTCAGAAGCAATCATACTATCATCAGACAGAAGAGTATTGGCCCTACAGGAAGCAGTGTTGTCCAAAGGTGCAGTATCACAAGTGATGGCAACCACAGAGATAGGATCTTTGTTCCTGGGATTTAAGGTAATTCCAAGTCTGAATTGATCCCTCCAGCCCAGAACATTCACACCTTTGACAGCAATATACATCTTGATCCAAGCACTGTTCCCTCTAAATTCAATGAGAACTTCTTTATAACCAACCACATTAATAAAGGATTCATCAAAGTTTTGTGCAACAATGTCAGACTCACATAAGGTAGAAAGATCAACAAGGCTCCCAAAAATTTAATTGCAATATGACTTGGTAATAATGGTCCAGGGAGAGCCTGAATCAGCCATAAGTTTGAGCTCTTTTCCTAAAATATTAACAATACAATCCGGAGAGCTCAAAGTTTCTGCAGATTTGATATCAACCACATTGCGGATAGAAACAACAATACCATGTTCTAGGTCTTGGGATGAAGACATACCTTGTGACACAGTAGAAATTTTGCCTTTAGATGAGGAGGAAGAATCTTTTCTAGTACCAGTGTCTTTACACATTTTTGAAAAATGACCTACACATCCACACTTACTGCACTCTTTTCCAATAGCAGGACAACGAGAATACGAAGCAATGTGGTTGGGATTACCACATCTAAAGCAGTAATAATTCTTAGAATTGGACTGAGTTTTGGTATTAGCATTAGGCTTGCTATTGGAAAATGAGCTAGAGGAGGAAACAGCAACAGCATTAACATTGCCCTCGTCAACACTAGAGGATGATTTGCTAACAGTACCAGAGGAGGAGGCTTTACCTTCTAGAGTTTTCATCCAACGCTCAGATTGTTCAAGGGCTTTGGAGGTACTGATAGTCACTTCTAAACTGGGATCACCTAGGATCCAAAGCTGTTCCTGAACCTTTTTGCTTCTTACGTGCACAATGATTTGGTCCCTGAGCATTTCGTCGGTCATTAAACCAAAGTTGCAATGTAGGGACAAAGCTCGAAGTGCAGTGAGAAAATCATCAAAACTCTCATTTTCTTCTTGAGCCCTAGTATAGAATTTATACCTGTTTAATGCCACACTAGTATTTGGTTTAAATCTATTTTCAATGCGCAATAAGGCTTCATCATAAACATTGTGATCCCCTCCTGAGCGCATAGGAGGAAGAGTTCTGAATACATTTTGACCCTCTGAACCCAAGCAGTGGAGGAAAATATTCTTCTTCCTCTCAGCAGACATACGCTCGCCATCGATAGCCTTTAGATAAGTAATAAACTCTTCTTTCCAACGTGACCATGGAATAGATGGTTCACCTTTGCTTTGCAGAAACTTGCTTGGAGGATCAAATTGCATGGCTGAATAATATGTTAATAACACAAATTAAATAAAGTAGTGTCTGTAATAGTACAGAAAATGCCAAGAGTGAAATGTAAAAAAAAAAATCTTGTCAAAATGCACACAAAAATGACTGCCGGGAATGTCAAAATGTCAAAAAAAATATACTGGAACTACACTGGAAACAGCAAGCAAGGACTAATATCAGTAAAGTATATAGTGCCAATCTTTACAGAGCAGTGAAGTCTCTCAGGAAAAGTCAGTCAACAACAACTTTCCAATGTAGACGTACCAACCATTGTAGCGTGCAGCGTTTAGCCTGGAAATATATCTCCTCAGCGCGCAGAAGGTGAAATGACTGCTTAACCACGTTGTAGTGCGTCAAATGTAAACACAGCGTTGGAATCCCACTCGATCAGCTTAGACAGAGGCCTCTGAAGCGGACGCTGATCGAGGACGCTGATCGAGGACGCTTTATGACGCGCTGTGTGACGAGGCAAACAAAAAAACAAGACGGATTAGCTCTAGAAAGAGCGTGATCCGTGTGATGACGCGTTAAACGCGGTGACGTCTTGAGCGCGATGACGCGTGGAGCAGCAGGCTGGTTGGTAGTTATGGCAACCAAACGGCAATCCTCTCGTAACGGGGAAAGTAATGAAAAATCAATAACTTTGGCAAAGTACATACCCCGAGGCTGCCGATGAAACGTAAGGGAAGAGCCTTTGTTCAACAGTGCTCCGACTTAGTTGAAAGTTGAAAACAAACAAACGGGTTCGTTTTTTGAAGGAATCCTCACACCTGTGCCTTCAAAATGCCGCAAAAGGAATCCTTAGGTTCTCCAATCGTCGCCAATTTTGTAAGGCTCACGCAGGAGCAGGGTTCTAGTTCCAGCAAAGGAAATAAATAAAAAAAAGGTGAAATGCAACAGGAGCCCTTTCTGTCTGTGCAGTTACCTTCATCTTCAGACCCCCACAGACCCCCAGACCTGCCCCCCCAGATCTCCCCTGCCCCTCAGACCCCAGATTTGCCCCGCAGACCCCAGATCTGCCCTATTCAGACCCCATATTTGCCCCTCAGACCCCAGATCTGCCCTCCTCAGACCCCAGATCTGACCCCCTCAGACCCCAGATCTGCCCCCTCAGACCCCAGATCTGCCCCCCCAGACCCCAGATCTGCCCCCCGACCCCAGATCTGCCCCCTCAGACCCAGGGCCGGACTGGGAACCAGAACCGGCCCTGGCAAAGTGCTCGGCCGGCCCCCCTCCCCCCCGTCCGGGAGGTGAGGGGAGGGGGGAGAGGTGCGACCACGCTCTGTGACAGGGCCGGTTTTCGGCCGTTTTTGTAGCCCTGATCTTTGGACTGGGTAAGAGTGGTCTGCTCAATTCAGACACTCTGTTCATCACCACCCCCTTTTGTAAATCGATTTTGGCCACTATAGGTGTGGCAGGGTATACTCAGACATGAGTCCCTTTCTCACTGCTCCATCAGGATTCAAGCAAGCCGGGCCGAAGAGGCTGAAATGCCAGAAACCGGTCCCCGGTAGCTTGTCTCCTTTCTGGTAAAGAATTGGCTTGGTAGTTTAGTCTGCCCTGTTCCCATGATGCACTGGGCCAGGGACAGACTGATTTGCATATAGCCAGGTTCTGAGCTGGGATGGGGCAGTGAGATAAATAACGGTGATGGATCAAGCCCTGATCTTTGGACTGGGTAAGAGTGGTCTGCTCAATTCAGACACTCTGTTCATCACCACCCCCTTTTGTAAATCGATTTTGGCCACTATAGGTGTGGCAGGGTATACTCAGACATGAGTCCCTTTCTCACTGCTCCATCAGGATTCAAGCAAGCCGGGCCGAAGAGGCTGAAATGCCAGAAACCGGTCCCCGGTAGCTTGTCTCCTTTCTGGTAAAGAATTGGCTTGGTAGTTTAGTCTGCCCTGTTCCCATGATGCACTGGGCCAGGGACAGACTGATTTGCATATAGCCAGGTTCTGAGCTGGGATGGGGCAGTGAGATAAATAACGGTGATGGATCAAGCCCTGATCTTTGGACTGGGTAAGAGTGGTCTGCTCAATTCAGACACTCTGTTCATCACCACCCCCTTTTGTAAATCGTTTTTGTTACAGGGCCGTTTTTGCAGCATAACGGCCCTGTAGCAAAAACGGCCCCAGGGGCCCAAAACCGGCCCTCAACCATGCGGCTCACCGGGGAATTGCCCGGTGCTCTCAACGGGCAGTCCGGGCCTGCTCAGACCCCCAGATCTGCCCCCCTTCAGACCCCAGAAACGCCACGCTATTTTGAATGATTATTGCACCCTTTCCGGGGTCAGGCTTGGCATAAATACTAATAAAAGGAGGAGCCTCTCTGCCTCTTGCAGAAGCCTGGAGAGGTCTCGGAGTGAACAAATAGAGTAAGCACACACAAGTCATCACTGGGTATCTTGGGTAAGTTAGTTACAGTGGATGGTGTTGGAGAACTGTTTGGGAGTTCAGGATCTCTCCAGGGGGAGTGGGGTGTGTTAATCCCTCTACAGCACCTCATCTTCAACTGCCTGTTTCCTGCAAACAGATCGTTTCAGCCTGGGTTCTTGGAGCAAAGAGTCCCACTGGCCCTAAAACACAAGCGGGGCAGGTCTTACGGAACCATTTAGAGCGACTTTGATCTGGCCATCCTGAGCCCCTCACCCTCGGGTATGGCACTTAGTCCCACAATTGTTGCAATCCGTTTTACAAGACCTAAAAGAAATGCAGCAAGTCCAAAAGGATGGTGTGTGCTTTTCACATCGTGCTTTTGAACTTGATGCATGCTTTTTTGTTAATGGAACACAGCTGTGGGCTGATTGTGGCCCTTTGTGGAAGTATTGCAGTTAATCGCAGCACCGTCATGCGGAGCAATTAACAGAAATATTTTCACAATGGCCCCCAATCCGCCCCCAGCCGCGCTTTATTATGAAAACAAATGCATCAAGTACAGGAGCTTCTTGTGCTGAATACAAGCACAGGCTGCCAATAAAAGCAAACTTTCCTGCCCTGCCACTCCCGGCGACGTGAGCGCTCTCGGGGGATCTGCTATGTGCGTGCTTCACATCGGACAATGCGTGCTCGGGGTGAAAGAGGTGCGCATACTTTAGAGGGAACACTGACCACAACCTGTTATTAATGATTCTTGTCTGGGCGTTGTCCAGACACCGCACTGCAATGGCACCCGAGTAGGAAGTCGGCTGTATAGATTACAGGACTTTGGCTCTGCGCATGCTCACATCGAAGCAGACCCCGACGCTGTAGCATATGCTTCACAGCAGCAAAAGTGAGGACCCGTCTCCCCGCCTGGAATAAACCATCTAAGAAAAATGAGAGCTCACTGTTGTGCTCACTGAGGCCCTCATCCAAGAGGATTCCAGTCCGTGACTTGCAGGCTGCCGGACGACGAGCGAGCGAACCAGACCAGCCAGACGAGAGAGCAAGGAGCAAGGAGACGCGGGTTCTTGACGTGGGCTCCAGTGGCTCCAGCAACTCGCAGCGGCACTGGGAGAGTTGGGAGACCGGAGACTGGAGCATTTGCGGCATCTGCGTCTGCAGCCGACCGGAGCTGTCCCGGAGCTATCCCGGTGAGGAGCAAACAGAAGGACGGAAGGGAGAGAGGGGAGAGGTGAGTGGAGTGGAAAGACAGTTGTTCAGGCGCCTAGGCGAGAGCTCCCTTCCCGCCTCAGTTCGGTGTTGGCTCTCGGCTTCTGCCAATCCCCGCCGCCCCCCGCCGCGAAGTTCTGCGAGCCTCTGAGTTGTGCATGCTGACCCCCCTGATCCCCCCTCGCTCTGCTCCGCCCTTGCTGAAGAGCCTCGGAAGGGGGGGGGGGGGGGAGACAAGGAGCCGAGGACAAGAGGATCTGAGGACAACCCAGTGGAGCAGGCACGGCGAGCAGAAGGGGTAGAAGGGAGCTGAGTGCCAAGAACAGCCCGGAAGGAGGGCAGAGTGCCGAGAGCTGCTGGCTGATTCAGTGGGGGCCTAATTGATTTGTGCACTGCATCAGGGCAGCCCCTACCCGCCCTCCCATTATTCTAGGAAAATCCCCTGGATTAAGTTTTCACAAACCAGACGTCCAAAACATTTAACAATACCATCTTATAACAGGAGTTTTTACTCTATTTGCACCGCCAGGTGGTCTATCAAGAATCAATAACCAACTATTAGCTATCAGTCTATCAGTCCAACGCTTCTACCTGGTTAGCTATGAGGTCAGGAAGAGTGAGAAGGTCTATTTCAAAACCAATATCAAAACGCAAAAAGGGGGCTATAAAAGATGTCAGAGCTTCTTCATCACCTTCAGATAAAGACCCCAGCAAAACAATAATCATTTAGGAAAAGGACAACTTTAAAGACACCAACATCGACAAAAAAATCAGTAAAGATATGGGCTCTCTTTGGTGCATTGGCACAGACGCCAACAAAGTCAACAATTTAGTAACCACAAAGGATCCAGACAACATAAAACAACCAAACAATTCACTTAAAGGAGAGAAAAGAGATAGAATCGAAGACCTCATAACTATAGAAGGAAAGCCGGCTAGGAAAATCTCCTATCAACAAAAAATCTACACGAAATTTGCATTTTTAAAAGATCCTGGAACGGCAATTTTCACAAGAAACGGGAATCTAGAAGGTTTACCAACCCCACTGGAGCCTGGGAAGATAGAATACCCCCCACCGGAAACCGAAAAAACTTTAAAGGTTACAGCAGCGGATATTCATGCCGTTAATAACCGCATGGTGTCAACCGAAAGCAGGCAAAAAACCAAAACTGAACAAGATCGAGTAGTATGTACAACAACAGAATGGCCAGTGGAGATTAGTATCCCACTAGACATCCAACAGAAAAGCCCTCAAGGCAAGAAGACACCTCCAGGAGGACCAAATGGAAAGCTCCCAAGGCAAGGAAACATCTCAGTGGGTTAAGATCAGACCGAGCACTAGATGCTTCCATCGTTTTAGAACATCAGGACCCACAAGATTGGGGCGATCAACCAACCCCATTCCCACGGCAAAAAACTCAGAGTGAGTTAGATGAAAGGACGGTAACACTTCAATCAAACAGTAGTCTCTCACCGATGCTGAAGAGTACACAAGATGGCTCCCAAATGGCCTCTAAAGAGCAGAGAGAAATGGGCCGATCGAATTTACCTCAAAACAAGTAACGGGAGAACTCATACACCATAGACAGCGATATGACCTTCCTCGCAATACAGGAGTGGCAAAACCTAGTGGCCGCTTACAACCTAAAACCTACCATAACCCCCCAAGACGGGAAAATCCCCTAGTACGTGCAGATTAGAGAGCCAAAGCTCGTTCACCACTTTCTGGACAAACCTATTAAACACAATACAACTTTCAGCAACAGCTTTACAATACCAATCTGACAAACTAGACATGCAGCTAACAGTATTGCAAACATTAGCTGAGTTTACTTCAGGGATTGAGAGGAAACTAGGAGACTTAAATGGCCTCATAAAAAGGGGACAGGAAGCAGCAGAACCTTCTGCGTTAGCAAGAACAGAATGCGATTGTTCCCCAATAATAAATAAGCTATCAATGCTACCAACAATGCTAGAGAACCTTCTGGCGAATCTGAAACCAAACGCAGCATCTGACCTGATAGACATAGGCAACGAGGGAAACGTTACTAGGGACTCCCAAACAAACGGAATCATAAAAGAAGCAGAAAACAAGTTGTTTCAAAATGAGAAGAACTGTTCCCCCAACTCCAAACAATCCCCAGAAAACTCCATCTTAAACCCCTCATCTCACAAAAAAGTTAGCACAGAGGTATCCACAAACTCACGAATCCAACAGAAACAAAAAAGGAAGGGCAGGAACAGGAAAATGATAGCTGTTGTTCATAAAGAGGAGGGGCAGTCAGCGGAATCCCAGGACCAAGCTGAACAAGAAGAGATAGCGGCACTTTCTCCCCAGGTTGAGCAGACTCTGTCCCTGGGTAAGAAACTGGAAACTACAAGGACCCCTAACAAACTGAAAACTCTAATGTCAAAAGAATTATTAGAGACCGTAATTGAACAGCCCGAGCAAAAGGAGGATAGAAAGGCACCACGCTTACAACAATGGGAAAGATCTGAGCAAGAGATTGACTCACGTAGCTCAGTAAGGAGTCATACGGCCAGCCAGCTAAGGGATAGGCCACAAAACGAGGAACAGCCGGTCCTAGAGCATGAATTGGACCATCCCAAAATAAGGGAAACTCCTGCCATATTTAAAAACAACAATGACCAACTCCCCAACTGGGTCACACACCTCGAACCAACCTCAGCCCAAGAAACCATAGCCATACCATCTAATGAGACAGATATATTACTATTTATCCCAGAGTATAAATCTAGAGGCAGAGTGGACACCCTAAATAGAGGAAACATAATAAAATTAGTCAACTCAATTGAGGGACTGGAAGACATCACTTCAACTGACCTACTTCGAATCGAATTCCAATCCACACGTGAACCGTATAAACCAGAAACAACAAAGACAACATGGACATCTAACGATCTGGTTGATCGGATCCTAAGAGAAATTATTAAATTCTCTCAGTGGGGAATAAAGCTGGAACTAGGAAGGAGACCAGCCTACCCAACACCGTTTTTAGAGGAGAGTAAACAATAACACCTTCATAAAGCAACATCAATTTTAAAAGGAGCTCTTAGCCAGTCACCAGGCCCCCAAGGGAGGCTCTTATATACTAAAACGGTAACAACAAAACCACCAATCCCTAATCTGGACAAAATACAGCGAACAATAACAAATAAGGTCGGACAATGACAAGGGATTCCTGCCCAGCCTTTATCACACACTACATGGAACAATCTCAGAGTATGCATCTGGAACATCAATGGCTTGATTGACAAACTGGATGATCAGGAAACATTAACATATTTAAGGTCATTTGACCTGATATTATTACAAGAAACCTGGGAAGAACGTGAGATAGCCCTGGAAGGATACATGACGCAAATTGTCCCAGCAACTAGGACCTCAACCTTTGGTCATAGCTGAGGCGGACTGATGATCTTTGCCTCAATTCTCACAATAGGAGCAATGAAGGAGATAAAGAGTAGGACCATAGCCCCAAATGCTATACAGGCTATTGCTATAACAATTAAAATCAGAAAGTCGGACCACCCTCTAGTTATAATTCACTCCTATATACATTCTAAGCACAGATGGAAAGGCGCAAGAGAGCTGGTCAAGGAAACAGCAAGAATCATAGAAGAGGGGGAAGCTGAGAACTTGATCCTGGAAGGAGACTTCAGTCTTTTTCTCTTTGGAACCACATTGGATGACGAACTAGCACAGGAGCTTAATAGAGCCTGGGGTATTCCAACCCAAGCACAAGCACTTCCAATCAAACAAACCAAGTGCTCAAATCAATTACTAAAGGAGTTAGAGCAATTAAATCTGAGGGTGCTGAATGGACGGTTCAAAGAGGATACCCCTCCAGCATCAACCTATCACTCCACAACAATCTCCTCCCACCTAGATTATGCACTTGCAACTCTCCCTCTGTTTGATATCATAAAAACATTTAAACTGGGTGCTAGTGATCAAAGCGACCATCTGCCACAAGAAATTGTCCTAAGCATAACCAGAGAGAGTCCTACGGAAGCCAGGGTAAGCGTTGGATCCGAATACACATCAGATTTCAAACGAATAAGTTACAAACCAAACAAGATTGAAGAACTATTTACAAATTTGAAGGATCTAATTCACCAGAGCAAGCTGGTCATGAACCCAATAGAAGCCTTTGAAGAGTATACGAAGGCCCTCGGGATCAAATACGCAACAAAACCAAAGACGCTTAAAGGTAAATCTCAGAAGCCCACACCAGGAAAGACAAGCACACTGGAGATAAAAAGACTCAAACGGAAAATAAAACAAGTTCTGAAACAACTGCGCGTACAGCCTCAAAAAGAGTCACTGCAAGAAACCTTACGCGGTTTAAAAACAACCTTAAAAAAGGCAATCTGGGGGAGGAGCTTAGCGGGCATCCAAGATGGTCGCGTGAGCACAGAGCTCCCCGGACCCTCGCCGCTCCTCGCACTTTATCCTGAGGGTATCCTGGTTTCTTGGACAGCTCTTCGAAGATGAACTTCAGCTGAGCCCGTAACTCTTCTCAGAATCGAAATCGGACCTCGGGGACCGAAGTTATGGTGCTTTGAACATTTTTGGCCCACCTGGTGGCTGTGCCGGGGTCTTGGCTACTTGCGGATCCGGGATGGAGTTGAACAACAACGGCAGTGATATCTCCTGGGTGGTCGTATCTCTACTTTCGGTTTCGTTCCCGGATCTCTACATAGTCTGATTAGGAGACCTCTTCGCCTGGTCGGGGTATCGGCCCGGCCTCCACCTGGTGCCTGCGCTGTTCCCTTATTTCATCCCTCATTTGAACTGCATTGTGTCTTTTCGTGGCCCCACGAGCCTGCACTTGTGGTTCCGTTGGTGCCCTGACTGTCGGTGGCCATTTTCACCAGGTCGGGTGGGCCCCTCCGGGGACCAGTTTTCAGTATGGCGGGCAGGGGAGATGCCGAGAAGCGGAAGACAAAAACGTCTCTTCGTGGTGGCCCGGTCCAAACCAACGTAATGGATCGGTACACCCAAGCTAAAGGCTCCCCCGGACTTTCCGGCCAAACCCTGGAGGGTGCCCGAGACGACCTCTCTGCTCCTGCCGAGTTGTCCCTGCAGGACATTATGGGCGCCATCACCGGCATGAGGGAAAGCATTGGCCAGCAATACGAAGCCCTGGCTAATAAAATCGATACGGTCGCTGTGGACGTCACCCTGATCCGGGCCGACTTGTCCAAAACGAATGAAAAGGTCAAGTCCCTTGATTTGAAGACCTCCAGCCTTACGGCCGATGTGGCAGAACTCCAAACGGAACTTGGGAACTTAAAATCGGTGAATGACCACATGTCCCATCGGCTGGAGGACTATGAAAACAGGGCAAGACGCAACAATATCCGCGTCATTGGGGTCCTGGAAAACCCAGAGTCTCATTCTGTGGATCTCGTGGTCGAGGATCTGATCCTCACCCATCTTGCCCCCACTGGCCTGAGCAAATTCTTTGCGGTGGAGCGTGCACACAGAATTCTGGGCGGACAACCCAAGCCTGGCGCCCCTCCGAGGCCGATTATTGCGAGACTTTTTCACTTTAGAGACCGTGATGCGATTTTGCAGGCATCGAGAGTGCACGGCCCAGTGAAATTTGAAAACTCCTCAATTAACTTTTTTCCGGACTTCACACAACTTGTGCAACGACAACGGATGGGTTTTCTGGGAGTGAAGAGACGTCTCCAGGACCTCGGCCTTAAGTATGCCATGCTTTTCCCTACCAGGCTTCGTGTGGAATATTCGGAACTGACTTATTTTTTCGATCGGCCAGACTGTGTGAGCGACTGGTTGGATTCCCTACCGGGCCGAGGCGATCGTACGGAACACCCTGGCGGTGCCGAGGGTGGTGAGCCTGCACATGAGTGACTCTTCGGGCCCTGATTTCTGAACATTGGACCTTGCTCAGCTGGGTACTATCTTTCTGTTTATGTTGCTTTACAGTAGTCCATGTTTTGTGGTGGATGGGAAGGGGCCTCTTTCCTCCTCTGGGGTCTTTCTGTAGAATGGGGTTGTTAGGGCGACAGGCACACTGCATTTTGGGGGGGGTTTCAGTCCTTTGCAGGGTGCAGGGAGGAGGGAGTTGAAACGGGTTTCGGTTGGGGGTGGGGGGGTGTTCGTGTTTGTGTTTTTCTTGCTCAAGGCGGTGTAATGATTCTCTCTGTGATCCTGATGTTCTGCTCCTCACGGGGATCCCCATCCAGCATGTTTGGGAATGGGGGTAGTGGGCTGAAAGTTATTTCTTGGAACGTCAATGGTTTGGGTGATCGTATAAAACGGGGTGTTGTTCTGCAATATTTGCGACGTTTGTCCCCTGACACGGTACTCCTGCAGGAGACGCACCTGGACGGCAATGTGTGGCACGCGATGAATAGATGGGGTTACAGATTGGTCGCACATTCCGGATTCACCACTGGTTCCAGGGGCGTGGGCATTCTACTCCGGTCTTCCCTCCCTTTTGAAATTGATAAGGTTACTCTTGACGATAGGGGGCGCTATGTCGCCCTCACTGGCAGGTGGGAGGGTAAGACTCTTTCTCTGGTTTCGGTTTATGTACCCCCAGGCCTCCAGACCTCTACTTTTTCTGATTTGGGTCAGTTGCTGTTTGGGCTCCCTGATGGTCTTCTCCTTGTGGGTGCGAACTTCAATTCGGTCCTCTCCGGCGAAATGGATCGGTACCCCCCCAGGGTCCTTTCCGCATCTCAATCGTGGTTAGGTGGGTTTTCGGACACTTTTGGTCTGGTGGACGCCTGGAGACTAATGCGTCCGACAGTACATCACTTTACCTTTCACTCTGGTGCTCACGGGAGTCTCTCCCGGTTAGACTACTTTCTAATGCCCGCTGCCCAGTCCTCACACATCGGGGAAATTAGTAATTTGGCCAGGGGTATCTCGGATCACTCTCCCGTTTTGCTCCTCCATGATGTGGGTTTACAAACTGCTGGACGGATCGCCCCCGTTAACCCCTGGCACCTGCGCAACCCCAAGACCCGTGCCAGCCTCACGAAGTCACTTGACCACTACTTTCGGGAGAATGAAGGGTCTGTCACATCCTCGGTGTCCTTATGGGAAGCCTTTAAAGCTGTTATTCGCGGGCACGCCCTATCGTTGATTGCGGAGACCAAGAAGGTCAGGGAAGGGGAGGTCGAGAGTTTGGAGGCTGAAATATTGGGCCTAGAAAATGACTTGGACATGGGTGTCACCCGGGATAAGCTCCACGCCCTTAGCTTGAAACAGTTTGATTACAAATCCTTTGTGACAGAGGCTGCCAAATCAATGTACAGAGAACAACAAGGTAGAGTGTACGATGTTGGTGATAAGGCGGGTAAGCTGATTGCCTGGCTTGATAAGAAGGAGAGATCGAATCGTGTGGTCCCTATTATTCGGAATTCTGATGGTGTGGAGGTGACTGACCCTTGTGAGATTGTGGAATGTTTTGCTGATTACTTTCGTGTGGTCTACTCCCCGGTGTCCGACAGGGATTTGGATGACTCTCGTCTTCTGTTGAGGGATATCACACTACCCTGCTTGTCCGAAGAGGATCAAGAGTGTATGGAGGCATCGTTGTCGGTTGATGAGATAGCTGCTGCCATTCGTTCTCTAAGTTCCGGCAAAGCCAGGGGGCCAAATGGCCTGCCCATCGAATTATATAAACTTCGCCCAGACAGGGTCGCACCGTATCTCCGTGACATGTTCACGGAATCACGTGACCTTGGCTACCTTCCCGTTGATCAGCGCCTGGCCACTATAGTTGTAATCCCCAAAGAGGGTAAGCCTCGGGATGGTTGTGCTTCATACAGGCCTATCTCTCTATTAAACGCTGAACCCAAAATTCTTGGGAAGGTTCTTGCCAACCGCCTCCTAACTGTTATTTGTGACCTGGTCCATCCGGATCAATCCGGCTTTATCCCGCACCGGAACACTGCTCTGAATCTGCGCCGCCTCCATGGCGTTCTCGCGAGGGCGGAGCTTCTGTCTGAACCGGCCGTTCTGGCTTCCTTGGACGCCACGATGGCCTTTGATACGATAGAGTGGCCTTATCTCTGGGCCACTCTTGAAAAGTTTGGCTTCGGTGCGGGATTTATTAGTTGGGTGAGGCTACTGTATGCGGACCCACTGGCTCGGGTGGTCGTTAACGGTAGAGTCCCCCGGTCCTTTGTTCTTGGGAGGGGTACTAGACAGGGGTGTCCACTGTCCCCCCTGCTCTTTGCCCTCGCCTTGGAACCGCTCGCTGCAGGACTCAGATGGGAACGTCGATAAAGGGCATTCGTTGGTCCCCTGACTTTGAAGACCGGGTGTCGCTGTACACAGACGACATTTTTTTGTACCTTACCTCCCCTCGTAAGTCCCTTAATGTCCTCTTTGATGTCCTAACTTCTTTTGGCAAGAACTCTGGGTTGGTTATCAAATGGTCGAAGTCCTGCGTATATGTCATCTCTGATGGTCTCCCTCCCCTACCGACCAGATTTCCCATTCAGGTCTCCCATTCTAGCTTTAAATATTTGGGGGTCTACGTGTCGTTGGACTCGAACGCCCGTTACGAGCATAATCTCCTTCCTCCTCTGTGGCGCTTACAGCTCGACGTGGATCGTTGGCGCAGGTTGCCGCTGTCCCCACTTGGTCGAGTGGCATTGTTTAAGATGATGACCCTTCCCCGATTCCTCTATGCACTCCAGAGCTCCTTTGATATCATTCCTGCGCGTTACTTTCGGGAGGTTGAGGGACTCCAGAGGAGACTCGTTTGGGATGGCCGAGCGCGCATCGCTCTCTCGAAATTGACCCTCCCCTGGTATGATGGGGGTATTGCTCTCCCCGGACATCAGGAGGTACTATTGGGCTTCCCAGTTGTCCGCCATTAACCATGCCACTTACGCTCCTGGGTCTAATCCAGCGTACGCTATGGATAAATACTTATTGCCCTGTGGCGACTTTAACAGAGCACTCTACTCTCGGACGGCGGGGAGGCACCTCACTGGACCCACGAAAATTGCAGTGCGGGTGTGGAGGGACGCAAATGTGGCTCTGGGTTGGAATGATCGACTGACGCGGGCGACCCCTCTGTTTGCTTCGGAACGATTGGGGTGCCTCTGGAAGACTAAGGGTTTTGAGAACTGGGACATGATTGGACTTAGTAGAGTGGGTGATCTTTGGGTGAAGGGCGCGGTGAAAACGTTTGCGGAGCTTTGGATGGAATATGACTTGAGTGAGCGGGAGTTCTTTAGATATGCGCAGGTGCGTCATGCCTTACTGTCGGTCTTTGCAGCAGGTACTTTGATCCCTGAATCCACCCCACTTGAGGATCGAATACTTGACGGTCATCTGCCCGATAGTACGATTTCTTTGATCTATAAAAAATTGATCATCAATCGGGCGGACCTCCTCGTGCGCCTCCGGGAGACCTGGGTCGGTGACAGACTGGAATTGGACGACAAAGACTGGCAGTCTGCGCTGTCCTCCCCTAAAGAGGTTGCCATTCCGGCCCGTCTCCGCCTTGTCCAGCTCAAAATTCTTCACCGTGTGTATGTGACTGGTCCTCGTTTGGTTGCTATGGGTTTTTCGTCTGATGGGCTGTGTAGACGAGTCTGCGGAATGATTGCCACTTTTCTTCACATCCTCTGGGAGTGCCCTGAGATCGCTACGTATTGGCGCCGTGTGCATGCTGTGATGGAGTGCGCCACTGGGGTCGCCCTGTTGCCTGAAGCTCGCAGATGTTTGTTGAATGTGTGGGAACCGAATGATTACAGCGTTGCCCAGACTCGGTGGGCGGCTCTTGGGAACATTATTGCTAACGGGATATAGCGCAGCTCTGGGGTTCCCAACGGCCTCCCACCGTGTCGAAGTGGAAGGAGAATATGGACTGGTGCATGTTTATGGAAAAGACGGTGTGTTTGGCTAGGGGCAAGCCTGGGGCGTGGAGTACAATTTGGGGCCAATGGAATGCCTACCGAGGAGACATCTGCACTCCCCCCTTCGAAGATATCCCAGACGCTTCTCTGTCCCCCTGACTCTTGAGGTTCCTCGACACTATATTTCTCGTTTAAATGTCCTGACTTACCCACTGCCTCTCCCCCCCCCATCAACTATCTAACATCCTTCTGATTCCCTAACCGTTATGGTGGGTCCCCAATAGCTGGGCTTGACTACATTTATCATGCTACGCGCCTTGAGTTGTTAGTTTCTTTGTTTCCTTTTGTTCCTATAAAATAAAATAAAAAATAAAAAAAAAAAAGGCAATCTGGGTAACAACAAGACAGGCGAACGACGAATTCTGGGCAAAAATAAAGCACGACTCAAAACTAAAAAACAGCACCAAATTTTGGCAAACAATTCACAGCCTGCAGCGGCCAGGGCACCATGGAATAAGCTCATATATATCAGAGGCAGTTTGGGCAGATTATCTGTATATTCACTTTAATAAAACCAAAGAGGGCAACTCCATTGAAGTGAAATTACAGAAAACGGAGAGTAATCAGAAGGACAACGACACAGGAAAGATCAAAAAAGGGTCCAGAAATGCCACCAAAAGCAAAGTGGGAAAATACAATCAAAAGAAGGAAGATGGATCAAGCAACATTAGCACAATATCAAGCAGTAATGAAAATAAAATTAACATAACAGCGGCTCGCATAAAAACACAAATACAGAAGGGGAAATCGGAAGGAGCGCCAGGCCCAAATGGGATACCACCAATAATATTCAAACACGACAAGGAATTCTTTTCACGGGCATACAAGAGCTAGAAACCAGCCCGGAATCCTGGAAAGGATCGATCATAAGCCCAATTTATAAGCAGGGTGATAGGAGTAATCCTTGCAACTACCGGTTGATTGCCCTAATTGACATAGAGGCAAAGTACTATGCTGGCCTTCTACTGGAGGAATTGACATCCTGGGCAGCATCAAAGCAAATAATCCCGGTAAACCAAACAGGTTTCTGTAGAGGACAGGGAACCAGCACCAACGTCATGGCATTAACTCTGCTGGCAGATGTGGCCAAAGCAGGAAAGAACTCGCTGTATCTATGTTTTATAGACTACAGCTCAGCTTTTGACCACGTTGACCGGGGCAAACTATGGCAAAAGTTGGAAAAATGGGGGATACCACAGCCCCTTCTGAAGCAGCTGATCTCACTCCACACCAATACCTGGGTCAAGATCAAGCTGGGAGACGGGACGCACCTCTCTAGGCGCATCAACACCTTTAAAGGCCTGAAACAAGGGTGCGTCCTAGCACCCACACTATTTAACCTTTTCCTAGCAGACTTACCAGGGGAATTGGACAGCATTAAATCGCATTCTCCTCGACTGGGAGAAATCACGTTGTTCAATCTCCTATACGCTGACAACCTGGTCCTAATAAGCCATACTCCAATTGGTCTCCAGCACCTTCTAAACACTACCAGCTCATTCTCACAGCGCCATTATCTAAAATGGGGTGACCCAAATTGGTCCTGGACCTGGGTACAGTGCGTTATCAAAAACAGTGGTCCTTGACCAAATTCAATTCGGAGATTTACTCACACTTATAATCCTTAATTCCTTAGTTTGAGCCTTCATTCAATTGCTCCTCGTATATGATCCAAAATTCTTTATGAAATTACAAGACCCAACGAAAAACTCTAGGAAAATCAGTACATTTTAATTCTACCAAGCATGTATGTTCCTTTTATAATTCAAAGGTTCAAAATACAGTTTTTTATTTATTTACAATATTTATAATATTTAAGTACGAAATTGAGGGTGCTCATAAGAACGTGCATAAGAGTAGTGCTCAAGAGTTGACGCGTGTGATTGAAAGAAAAGAAAGAAAAGGGAATTGGTGACAATGGTTAAAAATACAATATTGGTACAGTAATTTCAAACAGTATCAACTTGTCCACATTCAAAATTCAAAACCTAGTGTTTAAGAATTTGATTCATTTATTTTACACGTTAACACACTAGGGTTTTTGGTGGTCCAAGGGGGTTCACTAGAGGTGTCAACGTTTCGACCCGACTTAATGCTTATGGGTAATTGATAGCCTCTGCTTGCGGGTCTTCTTCAGGACAAGGGAGCACCCTCCGTACCTGACGAGTATGGTTCCTAGGTTTAAGAATAAATAGTATAAGGGTCCTGTGTGTTGGATATTTGCTCATGATTAACAATTACAAATTGGACTCACCCTGATGGGGATTCAGGTGGTCGAGGTACTCAATAGCCGACCAAGGATATATGATTCCGTGTCCCAGTGATTATCTGCACCATGAAGGTGAATCTGTGTGCAATGGTTACAATTAGAACCTGTGTTTGCCAATTACATGCACAACATGGTGGGTTAATTAGTTAGGTAAATTATCACTTACCCAACTTATTGGTTTGGTTATGATATTCATCTACCAGTCACTACGTTTTTAGAGAAGGATTTCCTTTGTGGGAGTAGGGGTCAAATGGCTCATCTGTAATGAGAGAATTACTAAATCACCCCGAAAGTTGCCATCACCATAGTATATAAATACATATATTGTGTACCAAGTACACTTACCCTGATTTATGGGGTCTACTCAAAGTGTGCTGAAGAGGTCACTGAAATTAAAAACGAGAGATAGGGCCAGCAATTATTAGTCTCCCCTTATTAAAAGCAAGCGGTGTCCTGTCAATAGCGGTATCTTAGAGTAAGCCTTACGAATGTAAAACTCTTTCTCACCTATCGTTTTTCAAAAACTTCCGTCAGTGGCGACTTTCCCAACTCCAAAGCACATCGCAGCCGACTCAGTGGCTGTGAACGCCTATTTCAGATTTCCGACTTGCACCCGGAAGCCCACCGGAAGAGTGCGTGCAGTCGCATCGTGGACAACGTGTCTATAGGCAGTGAAGAAAGACTATAGCCTCGCGTGTAGTCTGACTCGGGGCATTATTTACAATGAGAAAATAGATATGATTCTCAAGTTGTTGTTAAAACAAAATCAGGATGTTAACTTATTAAATGTTACTCGTGAGGTAAACGGCAGCAATTAAATTATAGCATTTGTCATCATTGGCGGTTTATGTCAACGATCATATTTGCAACAATCGATATGTATTGCCAATTGTTCCCACAATTTGAATAAAATTGTACATATATTGAATTCGCAGTGTGTTCATGATTTACATAACAAATCAACATTTAGATGAAGTATAATACACAGTAAGAGATGAAGTTAATACAGTGTGTGCCAATTGTTAGTCAGGTAGTGATCAGACTACAGCCATAAATCATATAATTTTCAAGATCATACAGTATGATATAGATGTCACTCTCTATCCATTAGTCATTGTGGAGATGTGTCTGCCAAGTTCCTCATAATTATTGAGGCCATGTGTGATGGTGTCAAAAAGGTGGATAAAGCGACATTCACGAATATTTAAGACAATACTGAAATCTCCACCTCTCGGGTTTGGTTTCACCTTCTCTATCGCCCACCATTTAAAGCTGTCAGGTTTATGTCCGAACTTGGTGAAGTGTTCCACTAGTGGGGCTCCCACGGTCTGGCATTTGATTCTGCTGCAATGCTGCAAAATGCGGCATTTTACTTTCTGTATAGTCTGCCCTATATACATGAAATTACATGGACATATTATGGCATATATAACCCCTGAGCTGTTACAATTAGTGTGTTCCTGTAGCTCGTATGTATGCTCATTATGGTTAAAGCGCAACGGATTAACTATTAATTTAACAAAAACAAGAACTATGACTGTGAATTACAAGAAGGCTAGGAAGAACAGCTGGTTTTTGGAAGGGCAGAAACTGGACCATGCAACAAGCTATAAGTATCTTGGGGTCCTAATAGAGAGCAGAGGCTCGTTCAAACCTCAGTTAGAGACGCTGTACCGAAAAGGCACCATGAGTTATCTTGCGATGAAGCCCCTGAAGAAAGTACTGCCTGATTGTACGCTCGACCCGCTTCTACAAGTACTAAGAGCTCGTCTTCAACTTACGCTGACATATGGGAGCGAATCAATTCTTGGAAAAGATGCGCCGATCCTCGATAAAGTGATCAGTAAAACCTACAGATCCATCTTTCAGCTACCCAGCTATGTATCTCCAGCCCAAATACGCCTCGAATTCGGTCTTCAAAAGCAAACAGTGGAAAGAAGGGGCAGTTACATAAAATGCTGGCACAAGGTCAAAAACGCAGAGCAAGGTACCTTAAATGCCCATCTTTGGATCGAGCTGCAACGATGAGAACAATCACTTGCCAGAGAGTATCTGATGGAATCATTGGAAAGCCTCGAATTGACTGATCTCTGGGACACACCAATAGATCAAAAGAGCTTCAAAAAGGTAGTAACCAAAGTAACAAAAATAATATCGCTAACAGAAGATAAGGAAGCTCTAGCAAAGAGGGCAGATGGATGTCCTAAACGACTACAAAACACTTAAGCCTCAAGCTTATTTGGATCATGGATTCAAACAGAAGAGAAAAGAACAATTTCTAAAGCTGCGGCTCGGTATCTTACCAATCCTCCCTCATCTGCCACCATGGAAAAGGAATCAAGATGATCAGACTTGCCGCCTTTGTGGAGTTGGATCGGAAGATTTAAACCATATAATATGTATTTGCCCACGCTTATTGGATAAAAGAAGATCTTTACTACGTGCAATATGGAATCAGAAGGGTACCAGAACCTGCAGACAGGCAGTCAAATTATGTTTTAACCCGCAGGAGACCCAATTAAACTGCCGTCTCTCAAAATTCTTTGATGCAGCAACGGAAAGACTCAAGAAAATGAGGAAGCAGACGAACAGGCAGACAAAGCACTAGAGCATAATTCTGGGGCTGCAGTTCATACAAACAACATTAAAAAGTAAATTGGAAATATGAACTTTATATACTTTCGCAAAATAAGGCAATCAACAAATTGTAATCTTTGATAATCACTTTTATCTTTGACATATATTTCTTTTTAAGCTGTGTATTTTAAAAGAATTGTGAGTTTTTATTAACTGTACAATAAAGTTACTTACCCTCTACAGCGCTAGGGTTGAAACGTCGACGATTCCCCCACTCTCTTGATGCCTGCAACCCGTCTCCCCCCTCCTTCTGAAAGATCATAAATAAATCATATGATTGATTTTTTATGGTGCAGGATCAACGCTAAGCGAATTGAACCTTAGTCTTTGTCATAACCATTGGATTTACTTTTTTATTCTTTTTTATTCATTTTTCACTCTTTCACTTGAGCACTCAAACTTTGCACTTTCTACTGCGCCTGGCAGAACTCTCCCAACCTCTGGGATTTATTGAACTATGTATATATGAATGTGGATTAAATTGTGAATTTGTATTACCATACTGAAATCCGTTTTGGGTACTTTTTTGACAAAACTGTAAACACATTTGGCCTGTTGTTTTTCTTCCTTTTCTCTTTCAGGATTAAGTCCTAAAATGACCATTCAGATGCTAAAATGAATATTGCATCTACATGTGTTAGATAAATTATGTCTAGGACCACCTTGTTTTCTATATCATACGATACCCAGGTCCTTTGACCCACTCTGGGTTATACCCCATTTTCTTAACGGAGCACTTACTCAGAGCAGCCCACTCCCAGGTCACATGGCCCCAGGTGACTATGACCAATTTGCAGCTGTAGGAGGAGGTGCTTCGTTAGGAGTCAAACATCGTCGGCTCCTTTTTCCTGACCAGCCAGAGACCGGAGACTGGATACCGGTGAGATCGGCAACCGGAGTAGGAGCTCGATCCAGAGCTAGAGCGGGACTCGCCATCGCCGGCTCGCTTCTCGCCTCCCTGGGGAAGGTGCTGGGGAAGAAGCTCTCACGCAGAGGAGCCTGGTGCCGAGCCGCGATCATACCGGAGGCCGGAGACTGGAGACCGGTGAAACTCCCCATTGCAGGCAAACTCGCTCACATTTTGCTCACCCCTGCTTGGTCATTTGCTCCTTCCCGCTCCCTCCTGCCCGCATCAGCTGCCTCAGTGCTGACTCGCAGCGGTCTCGCGGAGCCATGTAGCTCCCAGGGCTCTGGCATCATCTTCATCGCACCCTCGAAGGCGCTGGAGAGATGGAGGTCGTGAGGGGGCGAGGAGCAGTGAGTGGCGGCTGATGACAGCGGCTGACTGTACAACACAGGATTCCCCGGTGGCGTGGTGGGAAGCAGTTCCCACGTCCATCCATCCACGCATTAGACATCAGCGGCAGGCCAAAACGGCAGGCCAAGGGCCCAACGCAACAAGCATCACCATTCTATCTCTACTGGCAGGTACGCGCACGCGCGTGCTTCGAGCATGGGACTTAAAGCCACCTGTAGCATTTGGAAAATCGTGAGTGACTAGCTGCGTGATTCGTTGTTGAAGTGGCAATTGGTCTGGAAGGCGCAGGGCTGTGTGAGCAGATCTGTAAAGATCCGTAAGAAAAGGAAGTAAAGCACCCAGTAGTAGCAGCAACGGATAGAGACTGACAGCGAACAGCCGATCAACATGGAGCTGATAAGGAGCAGGGAGCAGGCAGCAGACAGCAGGAGGAGAAAAAGAAAAAAGAGAGCGGTCACTCTTAAGGGCCCAGTGAGCGCCGGGTGCAGCTAGCTAATCAGCAGCGAACCCTGCTCTCATCCTTATCCCTCCTGCACTCCAGTGCGCTTGGTCCACTTGCAACTCCTAGGCCGCCTGCACGGATACCTCAAAGGCCCAAGACGGGGCACCTTGGCTTTCTGCAATAAAACCGGACAAAGCAAAGGATGCGATCAGGGAAGCAGAGTGTAGCCCCACAAAAAATAAAGAAATGGAGAGAAAAGCGAGAGACATCTACTGTCGACACAGGTCGCATACTCGACCTGTCGCCAAGTGCACCTGGAAGCACTACAGTTAGTACTTCCTATCTGCACACGCAGGAAGCTGGGTCAGTTGGTTACAAATCATCTGGTACTCAACCAAAAATAACGTCAACATTTGCCTTTCTGAAAGACGCAGGGTCAGCAGTCTTCTCGAGCAATACGAAAATCAAGGGCTTACCTATACCTTTGAACCCCACAGTGACCATTTGCAAGGGCAGCTCAGGCGGCAACACGGAGATAGGCAAGCCACAAACCAACAAAGCTACAGACATTAGCAACTTTGACAAGCCAGAACCGTTACAGGGGGAGGAGAGCCTAATATAACCTTGCTGAGCAGTCTAGGGTTCCCACCTCCAGTCTTGGCTGAAGGGAGCATTCAAATTATGACCGCATTAACACACCTAGAGACAATGAGCGACTATGAAGCCAATACTGCAGTATTCCTCCATTTCAGCTCAGACCTCACGTCCAAGCACACTGATCCACCAACAAAGCGAGGCACAAAGTGCAGCACAACCGACACAACGGAAGGGGGAAGCGGACACTCCTGCGATCACACCATCCGTATCACAAGAGCATCCACCACATTGGGGGGGCGGCCAAAGAGACCTTGCCCAGCCCTCACACCATAAGCAGAGCTGGACTATGCCTATGCCATGTAAGGAGGATGTTTGTGCTGTGGAGAGATACCTCTCCTTTTAGAATCAAAAGAATGAGAGAACATGCTTTCATCATATGGCAAAGACGCCCCCGACCATCCCAGGTCATCCCCAGTCCCAAATGAGAGGAAGTGTTAGAAATGGGATTTCTGGTTGGCTAAGGCTTGCGCCAAAGTCAGGCAGAAATCACCAATCCAGTCAGGGCAAGGGAGTTGCACGCCAAGATAACCCCTGCTCACCCCCTTGGTAGCGTGACACGAGCAGTAAGGCTTATCCCAGAGGGAATGTAAGTTAAGTATTTGCGCATGCATCCACCAGCAACAACATCCCAGGCCCCCCACAAAAGGAACTCCACACAAGGTTATATATAAAAATAGCCTTTGTATTATACCAAACACATTAGATAATAAACACACAATTTACACTGTGCCACTGGCACTGGGCATAATTTACAGGGGATTATATATACATAAGACAGGGCCCCATGGACCACTGTCAGGAACAGCACTTGGTAGAAATTGGTACTTAGAACATAGGATAATTTGTAGCATAAAATAGCAAATGTAGCACACAACCAGTAACCACTGGTAGAAGGTAAGTACACCCTACGCAATCCTAAACACCTTAGGCATATATCACGCAGGGAACCATGAACTCACTAGCAACACCTGTACTAGGAAACACAACCTTCTAAGCATAAAAATACATTTAGAGGTATCAAGACAGGGAGCGCAAAAATGCCTACACACGGTACATTTCCTAACACCCAAAAAGTAGTACATATATCACATTAAGGTCCAGGTCGCGCCACTGCGCCAAAACCTAAACGTAGCAGCTGCCCACTACTTGCTGTGCAGCTGAGGACAAGAACAGGGCCTAAACGCTGCAGCTGTCACTAAGTGCTGCGCAGCTGTGGAAGGCCAAAGTAGGGGCAAAGGAGTGCAACTTACTCCTGAGTCCAGAGACATGTCCCCAGAAAGAAAGCCTAAACGGTGCAGCTGCCCACTACTTGCTGGGCAGCTGTAGACTCAAAACTGCGACATGGGCCCTCATGGGCCCTTAGGAGCAAAACTGTGCAAAGTGTTGGAGCCCCCCATGTGCGTGGAGCCTAGTGGGCTCTAGATACAAACTGCCCCCTTTTGAGCCTCATGGGCTCGAGAAACAATGCTGCCCGCTGGGGGAGCAGCCCGCTGCCAACCGGAGTCGCTCTACTCTCTGCAATGCCCCCCAAACAATGGTCGGCCGGAGTGACGACAGCACCTGCAGGAGTGGAGGGGCGGGCACCAGCAATGTGCCCCGACGCCCTCCTCTTCAAAAATAAACACAGGAGGCTCCACTCACCAGAGCTTTGCAGCGGAGCTCCTCTTCACTCGGGTGGCGGCATGCGGGGCTCTCCCTCAATCATGGGAGCCCAGCGCAGACCAGTGCGTCACCTGTTTCTCCCGGCGGCTCTCCTCATGGCGCGGCACAAGGGGGGGCGGGACTTCCTGGTTATCTCCACACAGGAGACCGGAAAGGCGGGCAATGGCTTCCGGTTTTGCCACGGCTGCGGCATCTTCTTTTACCCGCAGTACCGAGAGGTAGGCACCCTCGTAATACAAATAGAGTTGGCGTGCGGGGTGGCACCCGCTAGGATAAATAATTAAATATAAAGCAGGGTGGGCTCCTGCTGTATCAAAGCCACCAATACTCAGCAAAAGAAGCGGGGTGGGCACCCACGCTCGAAGCACAAGGCGAGGGGAATCCCCAGGCAGGGAGAATCCTTTGCACACGATGCAGCCCAGAGCTGCAGGGCTGAAATAAAGCGCTCCCTCAGGAGAAATAAAGCGCTCACTAGGATAGCATTTTTTTAAAGTAAAATACAGTGTTTCCAAGCTGCTAAAGGTCCTGGAGGAAGGTAAAGCCACAAGGGTTCCAGGGCAAGGCAGAAGGGCCCCAGAAAGAAGTCCTTCAGCAATCCAGGTCCTGGGCAGGGCCCAGGGAGGCAAGCCTTCCCCTGGGCCCCAGCAGCAGCACGCCCCTGGTAGATTCAAGTCAGGAAAACAAGAACATTTTACAGGAGGTCACAGCCTCTTTGTATACACACAAATCCTTTGTCTCTAGGGTGCAGGGTGGGGGAAAACCAGATGCAGCTGGTTCTGGAGAACTCTGTTGTGCTCAGCCCCTCTCCCCATTCACTGGACAGGCTAGGGTAATCAGTCGCACCACAGGGGACTGAGCCAGCATTGTGTGGGGGAAAGCCCAGCCCTATTCAGGTCCCAGGTGCAGCTCCTCCCTGCCATCAACATGCAGATCTCCCCATTCACCACCGGGGCAGACCCATCCTGACTCCTGGAGCCAGGCACACCAGCCAGCTCCAGCCAATCACAAGGCAGACAGCCAAATCACATTAACTGCACAAACATGCGAACTTCTAGAAGTGGCAATTCCACACTAGACACAGTAAAGCCGCACACATCATCGCGCAGCATTTACTCTCACGGGTTCGCACATACCAAACTCGACCTTGCACTCCCCACACATCAGGAACTACCATGTCTACACATCTCCCCCATGCATTCCTATGGGAGGGCAGGCCCTCCCATAGGAATGCACATAGGAATGCTCATAGGAAAGGCACACACACACTCAGAGAGCGCACACACTTTACATTGCGCCACAGTGCTAAAGTGCGCAAAGACCAGAAATCACTATAATGATGTAACATTAAAAGGCACCCCCTCAGGTGATCCCAGCAGTGCTCAAAGACCCCGCTCAGGTGACCCCAGCAGTGCTCAAAGACCCCCCTCAGGTGACCCCAGCAGTGCTCCGAGCAGCCCCCCCTTTCTGGTGACCCCAGCAGTGCTCAGAGCATCCCCCCGCCCCCGGTGACCCCAGCAGTGGTCAGAACAGAACCCCACCCCCCCTCAGGTGACCCCAGCAGTGCTCAGAGATCCCCCACCCCCTCTCAGGTGACCCCAGCAGTGCTCAGAGCAGCCCCCCCTCAGGTGATCCCAGCAGTGCTCAGAGCAGCCCTCCCTCAGGTGATCCCAGCAGTGCTCAGAGCTGCTCCCCCTCGGGTGACCCCAGCAGTGCTCCGAGCAGCCCCCTCTCAGGTGACCCCAGCAGTGCTCCGAGCAGCCCCCCTCTGGTGACCCCAGCAGTGCTCAGAGCAGACCCCCCTCAGCTGACCCTAGCAGTGCTCAGAGCAGCCCCCCTCAGGTGACCCCAGCAGTGCTCAGAGCCCCCCCTCAGGTGACCCCAGCAGTGTTCAGAGCAGCACCCCTCAGGCGACCCCAGCAGTGCTCAGAGCAGCCCCCCCCCCCCCCCCCCAGGTGACCCCAGCACCTCAATAGTGTGAAAAAAAGTTAGCTGGCTAAGCATTCAGCCTCCGGACCCACTCCCTGGCAGTGGTGGAATGGACAGCAGCAGTCAGGTGAGTCATAAGCATTCCGCCTCCAGACCCACTCCCAGGCAGTGGCGGAATGGACAGCAGCAGTCAGGTGAGTCATAAGCATTCCGCCTCCAGAGCCACTCCCAGGCAGTGGCGGAATGGACAGCAGCAGTCAGGTGAGTCATAAGCATTCCGCCTCCAGAGCCACTCCCAGGCAGTGGCGGAATGGACAGCAGCACTCAGGTGAGTCATAAGCATTCCGCCTCCAGAGCCACTCCCAGGCAGTGGCGGAATGGACAGCAGCAGTCAGGTGAGTCATAAGCATTCCGCCTCCAGAGCCACTCCCAGGCAGTGGTGGAATGGACAGCAGCAGTCAGGTGAGTCATAAGCATTCCGCCTCCAGACCCACTCCCAGGCAGTGGTGGAATGGACAGCAGCAGTCAGGTGAGTCATAAGCATTCCGCCTCCAGATCCACTCCCAGGCAGTGGCGGAATGGACAGCAGCCGTCAGGTGAGTCATAAGCATTCAGCCTCCAGAACCACTCCCAGGTAGTGGCGGAATGGACAGCAGCAGTCAGGTGAGTCATAAGCATTCCGCCTCCGGACCCACTCCCAGGCAGTGGTGGAATGGACAGCAGCAGTCAGGTGAGTCATAAGCATTCCGCCTCCAGAGGCACTCCCAGGCAGTGGCGGAATGGACAGCAGCAGTCAGGTGAGTCATAAGCATTCCGCCTCCAGACCCACTCCCAGGCAGTGGCGGAATGGACAGCAGCAGTCAGGTGAGTCATAAGCATTCCCCCTCCAGAGCCACTCCCAGGCAGTGGCGGAATGGACAGCAGCAGTCAGGTGAGTCATAAGCATTCAACCTCCAGACCCATTCCCAGGCAGTGGCGGAATGGACAGCAGCAGTCAGGTGAGTCATAAGCATTCAGCCTCCAGAACCACTCCCAGGTAGTGGCGGAATGGACAGCAGCAGTCAGGTGAGTCATAAGCATTCCGCCTCCGGACCCACTCCCAGGCAGTGGTGGAATGGACAGCAGCAGTCAGGTGAGTCATAAGCATTCCGCCTCCAGACCCACTCCCAGGCAGTGGCGGAATGGACAGCAGCAGTCAGGTGAGTCATAAGCATTGCGCCTCCAGACCCACTCCCAGGCAGTGGTGGAATGGACAGCAGCAGTCAGGTGAGTCATAAGCATTCCGCCTCCAGACCCACTCCCAGGCAGTGGCGGAATGGACAGCAGCAGTCAGGTGAGTCATAAGCATTCAGCCTCCAGAGCCACTCCCAGGCAGTGGCGTAATGGACAGCAGCAGTCAGGTGAGTCATAAGCATTCCGCCTCCGGACCCACTCCCAGGCAGTGGCGGAATGGACAGCAGCAGTCAGGTGAGTCATAAGCATTCCGCCTCCGGACCCACTCCCAGGCAGTGGTGGAATGGACAGCAGCAGTCAGGTGAGTCATAAGCATTCCGCCTCCGGACCCACTCCCTGGCAGTGGTGGAATGGACAGCAGCAGTCAGGTGAGTCATAAGCATTCAGCCTCCAGAACCACTCCCAGGCAGCGGCGGAATGGACAGCAGCAGTCAGGTGAGTCATAAGCATTCAGCCTCCAGACCCACTCCCAGGCAGCGGCGGAATGGACAGCAGCAGTCAGGTGAGTCATAAGCATTCCGCCTCCGGACCCACTACCAGGCAGTGGTGGAATGGACAGCAGCAGTCAGGTGAGTCATAAGCATTCCCCCTCCGGAACCACTCCCAGGCAGCGGCGGAACGGACAGCAGCCGTCAGGTGAGTCATAAGCATTCCGCCTCCAGACCCACTCCCAGGCAGTGGCGGAATGGACAGCAGCAGTCAGGTGAGTCATAAGCATTCCGCCTCCGGACCCACTCCCAGGCAGTGGCGGAATGGACAGCAGCAGTCAGGTGAGTCATAAGCATTCAGCCTCCAGAGCCACTCCCAGGCAGTGGCGGAATGGACAGCAGCAGTCAGGTGAGTCATAAGCATTCAGCCTCCAGAGCCACTCCCAGGCACTGGCGGAATGGACAGCAGCAGTCAGGTGAGTCATAAGCATTCCGCCTCCAGACCCACTCCCAGGCAGTGGTGGAATGGACAGCAGCAGTCAGGTGAGTCATAAGCATTCCGCCTCCGGACCCACTCCCTGGCAGTGGTGGAATGGACAGCAGCAGTCAGGTGAGTCATAAGCATTCAGCCTTCAGAGCCACTCCCAGGCAGTGGCGGAATGGACAGCAGCAGTCAGGTGAGTCATAAGCATTCCGCCTCCGGACCCACTCCCAGGCAGTGGTGGAATGGACAGCAGCAGTCAGGTGAGTCATAAGCATTCCGCCTCCGGACCCACTCCCAGGCAGTGGCGGAATGGACAGCAGCAGTCAGGTGAGTCATAAGCATTCAGCCTCCAGACCCACTCCCAGGCAGTGGTGGAATGGACAGCAGCAGTCAGGTGAGTCATAAGCATTCCGCCTCCGGACCCACTCCCTGGCAGTGGTGGAATGGACAGCAGCAGTCAGGTGAGTCATAAGCATTCAGCCTCCAGAACCACTCCCAGGCAGCGGCGGAATGGACAGCAGCAGTCAGGTGAGTCATAAGCATTCAGCCTCCAGACCCACTCCCAGGCAGCGGCGGAATGGACAGCAGCAGTCAGGTGAGTCATAAGCATTCCGCCTCCGGACCCACTACCAGGCAGTGGTGGAATGGACAGCAGCAGTCAGGTGAGTCATAAGCATTCCCCCTCCGGAACCACTCCCAGGCAGCGGCGGAACGGACAGCAGCCGTCAGGTGAGTCATAAGCATTCCGCCTCCAGACCCACTCCCAGGCAGTGGCGGAATGGACAGCAGCAGTCAGGTGAGTCATAAGCATTCCGCCTCTGGACCCACTCCCAGGCAGTGGCGGAATGGACAGCAGCAGTCAGGTGAGTCATAAGCATTCAGCCTCCAGAGCCACTCCCAGGCAGTGGCGGAATGGACAGCAGCAGTCAGGTGAGTCATAAGCATTCAGCCTCCAGAGCCACTCCCAGGCACTGGCGGAATGGACAGCAGCAGTCAGGTGAGTCATAAGCATTCCGCCTCCAGACCCACTCCCAGGCAGTGGTGGAATGGACAGCAGCAGTCAGGTGAGTCATAAGCATTCCGCCTCCGGACCCACTCCCTGGCAGTGGTGGAATGGACAGCAGCAGTCAGGTGAGTCATAAGCATTCAGCCTTCAGAGCCACTCCCAGGCAGTGGCGGAATGGACAGCAGCAGTCAGGTGAGTCATAAGCATTCCGCCTCCGGACCCACTCCCAGGCAGTGGTGGAATGGACAGCAGCAGTCAGGTGAGTCATAAGCATTCCGCCTCCGGACCCACTCCCAGGCAGTGGCGGAATGGACAGCAGCAGTCAGGTGAGTCATAAGCATTCCGCCTCCTGAGCCTCTCCCAGGCAGTGGCGGAATGGACAGCAGCAGTCAGGTGAGTCATAAGCATTCCGCCTCCAGAGCCACTCCCAGGCAGTGGCGGAATGGACAGCAGCAGTCAGGTGAGTCATAAGCATTCCGCCTCCAGACCCACTCCCAGGCAGCGGCGGAATGGACAGCAGCAGTCAGGTGAGTCATATGCATTCCGCCTCCGGACCCACTCCCTGGCAGTGGTGGAATGGACAGCAGCAGTCAGGTGAGTCATAAGCATTCAGCCTCCAGACCCACTCCCAGGCAGTGGCGGAATGGACAGCAGCAGTCAGGTGAGTCATAAGCATTCAGCCTCCAGACCCACTCCCAGGCAGTGGCGGAATGGACAGCAGCAGTCAGGTGAGTCATAAGCATTCAGCCTCCAGACCCACTCCCAGGCAGTGGCGGAATGGACAGCAGCAGTCAGGTGAGTCATAAGCATTCAGCCTCCAGACCCACTCCCAGGCAGTGGCGGAATGGACAGCAGCAGTCAGGTGAGTCATAAGCATTCAGCCTCCAGACCCACTCCCAGGCAGTGGTGGAATGGACAGCAGCAGTCAGGTGAGTCATAAGCATTCCGCCTCCGGATCCACTCCCAGGCAGTGGCGGAATGGACAGCAGCAGTCAGGTGAGTCATAAGCATTCCACCTCCGGACCCACTCCCAGGCAGTGGTGGAATGGACAGCAGCAGTCAGGTGAGTCATAAGCATTCAGCCTCCAGACCCACTCCCAGGCAGTGGCGTAATGGACAGCAGCAGTCAGGTGAGTCATAAGCATTCAGCCTCCAGACCCACTCCCAGGCAGTGGCGGAATGGACAGCAGCAGTCAGGTGAGTCATAAGCATTCAGCCTCCAGACCCACTCCCAGGCAGTGGTGGAATGGACAGCAGCAGTCAGGTGAGTCATAAGCATTCCGCCTCCAGAGCCTCTCCCAGGCAGTGGCGGAATGGACAGCAGCAGTCAGGTGAGTCATAAGCATTCCGCCTCCGGACCCACTCCCAGGCAGTGGTGGAATGGACAGCAGCAGTCAGGTGAGTCATAAGCATTCCGCCTCCGGACCCACTCCCTGGCAGTGGTGGAATGGACAGCAGCAGTCAGGTGAGTCATAAGCATTCAGCCTCCAGAGCCACTCCCAGGCAGTGGCGTAATGGACAGCAGCAGTCAGGTGAGTCATAAGCATTCCGCCTCCAGACCCACTCCCAGGCAGTGGCGGAATGGACAGCAGCAGTCAGGTGAGTCATAAGCATTCAGCCTCCAGAGCCACTCCCAGGCAGTGGCGGAATGGACAGCAGCAGTCAGGTGAGTCATAAGCATTCAGCCTCCAGACCCACTCCCAGGCAGTGGCGGAATGGACAGCAGCAGTCAGGTGAGTCATAAGCATTCAGCCTCCAGATCCACTCCCAGGCAGTGGCGTAATGGACAGCAGCAGTCAGGTGAGTCATAAGCATTCAGCCTCCAGAACCACTCCCAGGTAGTGGCGGAATGGACAGCAGCAGTCAGGTGAGTCATAAGCATTCCGCCTCCGGACCCACTCCCAGGCAGTGGTGGAATGGACAGCAGCAGTCAGGTGAGTCATAAGCATTCCGCCTCCGGACCCACTCCCAGGCAGTGGCGGAATGGACAGCAGCAGTCAGGTGAGTCATAAGCATTCAGCCTCCAGACCCACTCCCAGGCAGTGGCGGAATGGACAGCAGCAGTCAGGTGAGTCATAAGCATTCAGCCTCCAGACCCACTCCCAGGCAGTGGCGGAATGGATAGCAGCAGTCAGGTGAGTCATAAGCATTCAGCCTCCAGACCCACTCCCAGGCAGTGGCGGAATGGACAGCAGCAGTCAGGTGAGTCATAAGCATTCAGCCTCCAGACCCACTCCCAGGCAGTGGCGGAATGGACAGCAGCAGTCAGGTGAGTCATAAGCATTCAACCTCCAGATCCACTCCCAGGCAGTGGCGGAATGGACAGCAGCAGTCAGGTGAGTCGTAAACATTCCGCCTCCAGAGCCACTCCCAGGCAGTGGCGGAATGGACAGCAGCAGTCAGGTGAGTCGTAAACATTCCGCCTCCAGATCCACTCCCAGGCAGTGGCGGAATGGACAGCAGCAGTCAGGTGAGTCATAAGCATTCCACCTCCGGACCCACTCCCAGGCAGTGGTGGAATGGACAGCAGCAGTCAGGTGAGTCATAAGCATTCCGCCTCCGGACCCACTCCCTGGCAGTGGTGGAATGGACAGCAGCAGTCAGGTGAGTCATAAGCATTCAGCCTCCAGACCCACTCCCAGGCAGTGGCGGAATAGACAGCAGCAGTCAGGTGAGTCATAAGCATTCAGCCTCCAGACCCACTCCCAGGCAGTGGCGGAATGGACAGCAGCAGTCAGGTGAGTCATAAGCATTCAGCCTCCGGACCCACTCCCAGGCAGTGGCGGAATAGACAGCAGCAGTCAGGTGAGTCATAAGCATTCCACCTCCGGACCCACTCCCAGGCAGTGGCGGAATAGACAGCAGCAGTCAGGTGAGTCATAAGCATTCCGCCTCCAGACCCACTCCCAGGCAGTGGCGTAATGGACAGCAGCAGTCAGGTGAGTCATAAGCATTCAGCCTCCAGAGCCACTCCCAGGCAGTGGCGGAATAGACAGCAGCAGTCAGGTGAGTCATAAGCATTCAGCCTCCAGACCCACTCCCAGGCAGTGGCGGAATAGACAGCAGCAGTCAGGTGAGTCATAAGCATTCAGCCTCCAGAGCCACTCCCTGGCAGTGGCGGAATAGACAGCAGCAGTCAGGTGAGTCATAAGCATTCAGCCTCCAGACCCACTCCCAGGCAGTGGCGGAATAGACAGCAGCAGTCAGGTGAGTCATAAGCATTCAGCCTCCAGACCCACTCCCAGGCAGCGGCGGAATGGACAGCAGCAGTCTGGTGAGGCATAAGCATTCAGCCTCCAGAGCCACTCCCAGGCAGCGGCGGAATGGACAGCAGCAGTCAGGTGAGTCATAAGCATTCCGCCTCCGGACCCACTCCCAGGCAGTGGCGGAATGGACAGCAGCAGTCAGGTGAGTCATAAGCATTCAGCCTCCAGACCCACTCCCAGGCAGTGGTGGAATGGACAGCAGCAGTCAGGTGAGTCATAAGCATTCAGCCTCCGGACCCACTCCCAGGCAGTGGTGGAATGGACAGCAGCAGTCAGGTGAGTCATAAGCATTCCGCCTCCGGACCCACTCCCAGGCAGTGGCGGAATGGACAGCAGCAGTCAGGTGAGTCATAAGCATTTCCCCTCCAGACCCACTCCCAGGCAGTGGCGGAATGGACAGCAGCAGTCAGGTGAGTCATAAGCATTCCCCCTCCAGACCCACTCCCAGGCAGTGGCGGAATGGACAGCAGCAGTCAGGTGAGTCATAAGCATTCCCCCTCCGGAGCCACTCCCAGGCAGCGGCGGAATGGACAGCAGCCGTCAGGTGAGTCATAAGCATTCCGCCTCCAGACCCACTCCCAGGCAGTGGCGGAATGGACAGCAGCAGTCAGGTGAGTCATAAGCATTCAGCCTCCAGAGCCACTCCCAGGCAGTGGCGGAATGGACAGCAGCAGTCAGGTGAGTCATAAGCATTCCGCCTCCAGACCCACTCCCAGGCAGTGGTGGAATGGACAGCAGCAGTCAGGTGAGTCATAAGCATTCCGCCTCCAGAGCCACTCCCAGGCAGTGGCGGAATGGACAGCAGCAGTCAGGTGAGTCATAAGCATTCAACCTCCAGACCCACTCCCAGGCAGTGGTGGAACGGAGAGCAGCAGTCAGGTGAGTCATAAGCATTCCGCCTCCAGACCCACTCCCAGGCAGTGGCGGAATGGACAGCAGCAGTCAGGTGAGTCATAAGCATTCAGCCTCCAGAACCACTCCAAGGTAGTGGCGGAATGGACAGCAGCAGTCAGGTGAGTCATAAGCATTCCACCTCCAGACCCACTCCCAGGCAGTGGCGGAATGGACAGCAGCAGTCAGGTGAGTCATAGGCATTCCGCCTCCAGACCTACTCCCAGGCAGTGGCGGAATGGACAGCAGCAGTCAGGTGAGTCATAAGCATTCAGCCTCCGGACCCACTCCCAGGCAGTGGCGGAATGGACAGCAGCCGTCAGGTGAGTCATAAGCATTCAGCCTCCAGAGCCACTCCCAGGCAGTGGCGGAATGGACAGCAGCCGTCAGGTGAGTCATAAGCATTCAACCTCCAGACCCACTCCCAGGCAGTGGTGGAACGGAGAGCAGCAGTCAGGTGAGTCATAAGCATTCCGCCTCCAGACCCACTCCCAGGCAGTGGCGGAATGGACAGCAGCAGTCAGGTGAGTCATAAGCATTCAGCCTCCAGAACCACTCCAAGGTAGTGGCGGAATGGACAGCAGCAGTCAGGTGAGTCATAAGCATTCCCCCTCCAGACCCACTCCCAGGCAGTGGCGGAATGGACAGCAGCAGTCAGGTGAGTCATAGGCATTCCGCCTCCAGACCTACTCCCAGGCAGTGGCGGAATGGACAGCAGCAGTCAGGTGAGTCATAAGCATTCAGCCTCCAGACCCACTCCCAGGCAGTGGCGGAATGGACAGCAGCAGTCAGGTGAGTCATAAGCGTTCAGCCTCCAGACCCACTCCCAGGCAGTGGCGGAATGGACAGCAGCAGTCAGGTGAGTCATAAGCATTCCGCCTCCAGACCCACTCCCAGGCAGTGGCGGAATGGACAGCAGCAGTCAGGTGAGTCATAAGAATTCCGCCTCCAGAGCCACTCCCAGGCAGTGGCGGAATGGACAGCAGCAGTCAGGTGAGTCATAAGCATTCAGCCTTCAGAGCCACTCCCAGGCAGTGGCGGAATGGACAGCAGCAGTCAGGTGAGTCATAAGCGTTCAGCCTCCAGACCCACTCCCAGGCAGTGGCGGAATGGACAGCAGCAGTCAGGCGAGTCATAAGCATTCAGCCTCCAGAGCCACTCTCAGGCAGTGGCGGAATAGACAGCATCAGTCAGGTGAGTCATAAGCATTCCGCCTCCAGACCCACTCCCAGGCAGTGGTGGAATGGACAGCAGCCGTCAGGTGAGTCAAGCACTCTGACTAGGGTTGTCACATTCCCAAGAGAAGTTTGTTTTATCAAGTCTGCTAATGACTGGACATAATACTAAATAGAACTGGAAACAAAATCAGATTTATTCATTTGGAGCTTTCGATTTCTGTTTTTGGTTACTCTAAGTAACAGTCATGTTATCAGCACTAGAACACGTTTAAAGTGCTGTCTTATTTATTTTATTTATTTTGAAAGTTTTATAGAGCGTGAACAAGATCCTTGCGGATAACAGAGCGCTTTACATTCAATAAGGTTTGTTTTACATCAATTCAATGCATGTTAAACACATGTACATGACGTCATGAAACAGTAAAGCAGTAAGTTTAAGCAAAGAGAGCCATCCACTTGGAGCAAGTAAGGGGTGGAAATAAAGACTCAAGTGTCTAAGTGGACATTTGTCATAGTAAAGATTATGAGCACAGGCAGGTTTAATCTCGCAATTTCTTTAGAGAATGCTCAGGAGCATTTTGCCACGAGAATCGCTTTTACTTCCTGTTTGAAAGAAGCCATAGAAGAGCTCAGTCTGGCTTCTGGGGGTAAGGCATTCCATATCCTGGGCGCCATCCCTGAGAAGGATCGTTTACAGGTTTTCTTCTTGTTGAATCTTTGGGGCTTCAGAAGTAGGTTGTCCGCGCTTTACTTCTTTGTAGTATGTTCAGTTAAAGGTTGCAAATGTTACCAGCTTTGGGTGATTTTGCTTACTTTTTTACATGCTGGAATAACATATCTGCCCTGTGTTCATTTGATTTCTGCAGCAAGTGCTTACCTGCATTAAGCCGCAATAAAGTGCAAAGGGATGGGGATGTGAAATGCTTCATGATAATTTCTTTACTTTCATATCTTCTATGCAGACACATCATTTCGTATCAGTATGTTAATCGTCTATTTCAAGTGTTTTGAAACAGTTTCAATGTATTTTAGGATTTCTCGTTGATAAAAAACGTCTAATATTTTATATTTATCCCTTTTCATGCACTTCATTGCTTTGTTTTACTCGAGAGAAAATGTCCCCTCTAGTTTCGCACATTTGGCAGTTCGCTGACAACACTAAAAGCCCTTCCATTTCTGGTGTGTTAAGCAGTTTTAAGATCTTAGGGTTTCTTGTTAGTCAGTTGGGTGAAATGTCTGATTGTTATATGGTTCGCTGCTCTTTAGTGTTTGGTTTTGGTCGTGTGACAGTGTCACTCACAGACGCTGAACGTCACTTGTAGACGCTGAACGTCACTCACAGATGCTGAACGTCACTCGTAGACGCTGAACGTCACTCACAGACGCTGAACGTCATTTACAGACGCTGATCGTGACTCGTAGATGCTGAACGCCACTCACAGACGCTGAATGTCACTCGTAGACGCTGAACGTCACTCATAGACGCTGAACGTCACTCACAGACGCTGAAAGTCACTTGTAGAGGCTGAACATCACTCGAAGACGCCGAACGTCACTCACAGATGCTGAACGTCACTCGCAGACGCTGAACATCACTCACAGACGCTGAACGTCACTTGTAGAGGCTGAACGTCACTCGTAGACGCTGAACATCACTCACAGACGCTGAACGTCACTCATAATTCCGTAGAAATGATGAGAATGACGCAGGCAGCGATCGGAAAGCTTGGCAGCTGTGCGTCACATGGCCAAAGCTGAGCACTCACAGGGATGACCGCTGCATGGATTCAACATCCAAAAACAACCGTCTTCAGTAAACAAAAATATTTTTCTATATTTGATTGTAAATACAATAAAATTAGAAAAGAGAAAAATGTGATTTGTGAGGGATGAGGCCTGAGGGGTGAAGCACGGAGAGCAGCTTGGAGTTTACAGTGTATTAAAAAAAAAACTGCATAATTGTGAGTTGTGATGTCCCAGCAGAGCGCTGCTGCAGGCGAGGGCTAGGAGCTCCAGAGTCCACGCTGGCATCCAGGCGCTCAGATTCCTGCCCGCGCCCCTGGGCTTCGCCGCAGAGACGGGCATTGAAGGCTCAGCATCATTCACCACTGCTGCTTTCATGCAACAGCCAGTCCAGGGCACAAGACCTAAACAAGCATTTGCAATGCAACGGTCTCGCCTTTGCCAAAGTTAGAGCTATTGGCATTGTAAATGACAAAAATTTTATTTATGTGTTGGCTTTGAAAACAGATAAATAAATGGCATTGTCATTTACAATGCCAATAGCCTAATCTCTCGCAAATGCGACACCTATTGCATTTGGAGCCACACAAAACCGGATCACAAGCAGGCATCGGAGGCACACCAAAAGCGGATCACAAGCAGGCAACAGAGGCACACCAAAAGCGGATCACAAGCAGGCAACAGAGGCACACCAAAAGCGGATCACAAGCAGGCAACAGAGGCACATGAAAAGCGGATCACAAGCAGGCAACAGAGGCAGACGAAAAGCAGGTCACAAGCAGGCAACAGAGGCACACGAAAAGCGGGTCACAAGCAGGCAACAGAGGCACACGAAAACCCAATCACAAGCAGGCAACAGAGGCACACGAAAACCCGATCACAAGCAGGCAACAGAGGCACACGAAAATCCGATCACAAGCAGGCAACAGTGGCACACGAAAACCCGATCACAAGCAGGCAACAGAGGCGCACTAAAACCCGATCACAAGCAGGCAACAGAGGCACACGAAAACCCGATAACAAGCAGGCAACAAAGGCGCACGAAAACCCGATCACAAGCAGGCAACAGAGGCACACGAAAACCCGATCACAAGCAGGCAACAGAGGCGCGTGAAAACCCGATCACAAGCAGGCAACAGTGGCACGCTAAAATGCGATCACAAGCAGGCAACAGTGGCACACGAAAACCAGATCACAAGCAGGCAACAGAGGCACATGAAAACAGCAGATGGGTGCAGAGTATTATTTGGAGGATTGAGCAAACGCACAGACCTTGTGAGTGAGAGGAGAAATAACCAGAATGGGCGGAAACCTTAAAACAAAGGGGAGGCTTCGGTAACTGGGTTGGAAAACGCATTATTAATGTTATCAAAACCCCGCGCCCTGAATGTCAGACCCCCTGAAGGTGATAAAATACCAGGGAAACGCTAGTGAATAGGGTAATTTAAAGGAATCCTGTATAAACACTGTGTGAAGCACAACCGTGTACAGGTGGATTTCCGTGAATAAGAGACATTCATTTTGTGATGAGGTACAAAACATCATAAGCCCACGTAAGTACGGCGTGTACCATGACCATGCAATGTTGGGTCTGTGTGTTGTGAAAAGAGAAAAGCACTAAATGCATGTGGGGTTACAGGAATACTGAGCCTTCAAGGCCAAGACCAATACCAATTGGTAGGCAGGACCCAATTAAGCATAGCAGAAAGAGCAGGGAAGAGAGCAGTTTAAAAAAATCAAAACTTAGTCAATGGGCCGTGTGAATGTAAGTACTAATGCTGTGTTGTGTTTATAATCTCGCGGTGTGACCCCTGGCAAATTAAGGTGGGAGTGCGGAGTTCGAGAACAGCTGGGCAAAATACCGGGAGGTCAGGGGACGTAGCAGATTGCCAAAACGATAAGCACTATGGAGGCCTAGCAGGAAAAATTAACTGAGGCCTGTGCACAAATCAAAAGGGCAATCGAGGTTGGAAATAGACTCACCAGAAGCATCGAGATGACGACTGAGTAAATCAAAAGAGACGCCGGCAAGCAAGAAGGCGGGGCTTATATGGCTGACGTGCTGGAACAAACAGAGGGAAAAAAAACAAAAAACAAATGACGACGAATCAGTCGGCGGCAGGTGAAGTTCTGACAGCACATCCACGGTGAGTGCTGAGCACTAGTTGGCAGACTGCAAGGGACCTTCATGTTTGTCTATTATTGCGATAAACTAGTGTACGCATGAGTCCTTCTTCCATGGTTTTGACCATTGAAGATATTTTCAATAAAGTTTTTGTTTAAATAAAAAGTTCCGATGTGGGTGCACCCTTTGAGGTAGTTGCTTGCCAGTCCTGTTTATTTGTTGGTGCAGGGAGGACGAGCGCAGCAAGGGGCGAAAAAAACGCACATCAGAACAGGAAGTTGGTTGGAGGCAATTTAAGCTACATTTTAGGAAGCATATGGTTACACCATGTGACTTTACGTAGTAGACACCTAATGCAGTGAGAACAAAGACATTTCTATGAAAAAGAAAGCAGTCCTTTTCAAAAAACCCTGGCGTTGATGAAACTGAAAGGTCTTCTGTGATGGCATTTAAAGGAAAAGGAACGATTTAAGAACTATTTCGGAGCATTCCATTTATCTTAAAAAAGAGCAAGAGAAACAGGATGCATTCCAATAAAAAGAAAGTCATTAAAACAGCATGCCAACAGGCACCCCACGCTGCTAAATAATAGCACCTCTCCCGGAAAGGACCTATAATTAACGCAGCAGGTCTTCCGGAGAGGAGCACTCAAATTGAATGAACGCGCAAAAGCTGTTCATGTGAAGCACGTTCACAGACCTGCTCGTGGGAAGCGCGTTCACAGACCAAAGTCTGCTCGCGCACTGGTCTGCATTACTTGGAAGGTATCACAACAAGCCATATTTGTGTTACACTTCCATGCAGGTGAAGTGGTGTTGCTTTTTGTTCGTACCGGCTCACACAGTTTGCTACCTCTTACTTTTTGTTTGCTCTCGATACTTGCACAAGTGCCACCATTGCCTATGTAACGCTTGTTCTTGTGTTTGAGTGTCCTCCATTTATTGCAGTATTATACCTCTACTTGTACTTTGTACGCTTTTGTAACCTGCACACGTCACTTTTTCCTCTTGTAATGCACCGTTTGCTACCACTTGTACTTTGTACTGTTCACTCACGATTGTCACTTTTGCCTCATGTAATGTAACTTTTGCGAATTGTTAACTTGTATTGTTCTCTTATATTAGTTCTGTTCCTTTTGTGAAACGCTCTGACACCTTCGGGTACAGTCCACGCTATATTAAAATGCATAAATAAAAAAATACAATGGGCAGCTTGCTGTATGAATGAGGGGGTGGGAGAGATTCGCACGCATTGTGGACGTGCACATTGCCGTAGTCTGAAGCTCGTGCCCCGTAGCGGCGCCTCCAGGGTTCACCGTGCTCCGGTCAGTGGGTGCTGCGCAGCTTGGCGGCACCTTCCTCATGTCGGCTCTGCAGCCCAACATGGACACCTCTTCCCTGGCGCTGCCCTCCGACCACCAGCTGGACCAGCGGGACCGCAAGCAGCTGAAGAACGCCCACGTGCAGGAGCAGGTACAGCCGCGCCCCGGGCAATGGCGTGGCGCAGACTTACACAGTTGAGCGCACGCCTGGGGCAGGGGCAGCACTGCCCGGGGAGGGCCATGGCTGGGGCGGTGGGACTGGGGCAGGGGTGGAAGGTGAGAAGCAACCGGAGTGGAGGGCTGCCTATTATCAAGCTGCTGGGGTTGGAGTAAATATTCGGTAATTGTGTTAAAGTGTATAGGGACACACGACACGTATGACAGGTGTCATGCATAGAATAACAGAGCAGTATTTAGTCAATTGTTTTGCATAGAGTGGACATCATCCCAAGGCATGTATAAGTGCTTTACACAGGAAACATTTGTATATCTCACGGGTTAGGCGAAGAGTATATATAATGCATAGTAACTTAAAAAGGAGAGAAAAATACAATCATCTAAAAATGTCTCATTTGTATGTACAGTCATTTTTTCAGTACCAGCCAGTTAAAGGGTGAGGATGGGGCAGTCAGAGGGGCGTTATAGTTTATTGTTGTCAATATAAACGTGCGTAGCTGTAAGGGAGAGTGAAGGATGGGTTTGGTGGTGGTCTGGGCGGTGTGATTATGTAATGTGACTAGACTGTCCACACAGCCTGACACATGATGTGTGGCTGGGGCGTGTTACACAACACAGCGCCAGGTAGGCCATGAAGCTCTAAACGCCAAGGCCTGTTTGGTTTCATACTGCACTGCAATTTCGCGCGTTCACACTGTTGACTCGAGCCAGCTGTGCACGCTTTGTGGCAGGCGCGTCTTACGTGCGCGTCCACAAACCAGAATTGCCGAGCGTGCCCCGGTCTGTCTCGCTTGAGAAGCATCTCGATGACAATAGGTCTCGAGAGCAAGACCTAAAAAGAAGTGGGGGGACTAACCTAGTTAACCAGTATGCAAGGGGCATCACAGCAGGTGCCACAACAGCGCGTGGCATTACAGGAAGTGGCATCATAGCGCGTGGCATTACAGGAAGTGGCATCACAGCACGTGGCATCACAGGAAGTGGCATCACAGCACATGGAATTACAGGAAGTGGCATCAGAGCATGTGGCATCACAGTGCATGGCATCACAGGAAGTGGCATCACAGCGCATGGCATCACAGGAAGTGGCATCACAGCACGTGGCATCACAGGAAGGGGTATCACAGCACGTGGCATCACAGCACGTGGCATCACAGCACGTGGCATCCCAGGAGGTGGCATCACAGCGCGTGGCATCACATGAAGTGACATCAGATCTTAAGGAAGTGACATCAGATCTGAAGCCCTCACATACATGTTTAGCAGGCGTATCATGAGTACATTGGAACACATTTCAAGTATACTTGGTAACCCTCCTGATTTAGGCAGAAGAGTCACACTTTTGTACGCTACACAAAAAAACAATAGTGCCTTTTGTCAGCGTAAAGCTTCCTCTAGCCATAGTGCTTTAAAAGAAAAAATAGTGACATTTAAATTATTACAACACCTCCTCAGAGTTATTAAGCGCTATATAAATGCTATTTATTGTGTGTAAATACTGAGAAAAACCAACACATCTGAGGTTCTTACTGTGCATGCATGTCTCCTGAACAGAGCCTGAGCAAACTGAAAAGCTGCCTCTTAAGTATGTGTGAAGTGCTACCAAAGTGTGAGCCTTTGTTTCCCCTCTGCTGCATTTCCTTCACTGTGTGATGGTCCTGATTGCTGCCAGCCAGGAGACTCAAACAAAAGGAGGCCTGATACCCCCTCAGACTCGGCCTTTGTTATGGGCCTAGCAGGAGTCACAAATAAGAGAGCTCCACCGATCCTCTGCAGGTTGTTGCGGATCGAAAGCAGATAACGAGCAGGCGCTGCTCTGCTGTAATTGTCCAGGTGTTTGCAAATTACACCGGGACAAAGTCAGCATCTTTTTCAGTGGGGCCCAACTTCTTGGCAGCCATCCTGTGAAAAAAGTGGGCGGATGGCGTCCACCCTGACTCATGCCCTGATCCAGTCCCTGGACCAATGAGAATTCCTGCACTCCTCACTGCTGCGGCCTCGCCACTGACTCCCTGCACTCATGAGACTCCCTACAGACATGAGACTCCCCACGGCCTGCCCTCCAAAGTCCCTGCACCCTTGAGACTGCCTGAGACCTGCCCTCCTCACTGCACCCATGAGACTCCCTGCGGCCTGCCCTCCTGACTGCTGCGGCCTCGCGGCCTGACTCCATGCACCCATGAGACTCCTTGTTGCCTGCCCTCCTGACTCCCTGCACCCACAAGACTCCCCACAGCCTGACCTCCTCACTGCTGCGGCCTCGCCACTGACTACCTGCACTCATGAGACTCCCTGCCTACGGCCTGCCCTCCTCACTGCTGCGGCTTCACCTCCTGACTCCCTGCACCCATGAGACTACCTACAAACATGAGACGCCCTACAGACATGAGACGCCGTACGACCTACCCTCCAAAGTCCCTGCGCCCTTGAGACTACTTGAGCCCTGCCCTCCTCACTGCACCCATGAGACTGCCTGCAGCCTGTTGTAGCACCAATCCATTAAAGAAATGGGGTAACCCAAAACGGTACTGGACCTGGGTAACGTATTAGTAGTAGACGGCAATGCTCGGCGAGTCCCTTGAGAGACGCGCTTCCTCCTTAGACGCTCGCGGACCTGATTGAGTGGCCCGATTCAACATACGATTAATCGACCCCACTATCCGGGACGCAGCCCTTTCGGAGGCCCTGATTTTATTTACTACCCTCCGAACCCCCCTATCTGAGACACTGTCTTTCAGGCTTATTGATTAACTCTTGAGGAGGGGCCTGATTTTAAGAATACCCAATACCTATGATTGGGACCAGTAATTTAGACATGTAGTGCCACATGTACACCCATCGGATAGGAAATCCTAACCAGAACACAGAGACCACTTGGGCAACTTCCCCGGACACTTAAGGACTGAGTATATGTGGAGTTGGAACCATGACCATTATCTCCTAGTAGGGGTCACCAAATTGGGATCCCTATTGTCCCGTCCCCACCTGTCCTGAAGAAGACTCGCATGGCCCAGGAGTAAAACGACCGCATGGCCGCTAGTCGAGTCGAAACGTCGACATTTCATTTAACCAACCTGGACCACTAACTGCATCACCCTTGTGGATATAGTGCAGACATATTTTGCCATCTGTTGTCTAGTAAAAATTAAGGAATTTATGCTGATTAATTGTAGTGGCCAGGTTATACGGTACCGGCCTTCTCTGGCTGGTGTTTCTTGTGAATTGCTTGGAATATTAATTCTTAAATCTGTGTGATTCTTTTCCGTTCACTCTATCACACTCACTTGCTTTTGACACCCCTTTTTTGTTCTACTGCACGCTCTGAATACGGGACAATGCATAAAAAAGTAAAAAAGTACATAATATTGTGAATTCTGCTTTGACAATAGATTGAAATATTGCAATTTGTGTTTCCTGACAATAGATTAAAATATTGTACATACATTTTGAGTTTGTCGCTGTTGCCTATTCTCTATCTCTCTTCATCAATTGATCCGGGCGGTTAAAATAACATACACCCTCTGATTCATTTAACTGTGATTTTTCCACGTTTAAAATATTAGGTCTCGGACCACTGTCTGTTGTAGCACCAAAGCACTGCAGCTCAAACCAGTTTGGCGCAAAACTGGACAAAGGACATGGGAGTATCCTTCCCACTGTCCAGCCCCTCCTCTGGGAAGGACCCCTGAATCATACCAACCCATTCCTTAGGGTACTTAAGGGCTTACATGAGGGTGGGTCGCTAGATTTGTTGTGGGATTCGATTCAGATCAAACTCTGCGTCCTCTTCAACCGTCTGAACATTCTGACCGCGTCGGACTGACCACATTGAACTTTGCCTTAGGAATGGAGACTGCAACCGGGAAGACTCCATCAGCTCCTGATCGGTTCGTTCTGCAAGTCCGCTGCACTGCCAGTGTCTGCGCCCCATACTAGTCCCTTCCAGGTCCTGTGGACACCCAAAAACACCCAAAGGAATCTCCCTTGGAGTGAAGGAGTCACTCCGATGCATCCGCAGGCACCACAACACAGCTGACTGATTGCTGATCCTGATCTTCAACCGAGTCGGTAACACAGATGATTGTTCTACAACTTCATCGAGGCCTGCACTGTCTCCAAACTGAGTCTGAGGCCAGGATCCCTTGTCAACACCACCGGAATGAAGTCCCTTTGTCGGCTGGCCATTGTTAAGGCTCTCCAGAGATTTTCAGGCCCGTCGAGGGTCTTCCTTGATTCCAGTAGGTTCCCCTGCTTGCTCGGGGCCTACCCTGACTTACTTGAACGTTGTGAGTCTCTTGGACCTTGCTGGTCCCGGCACTGTACCTTTTCGTCTTCTTCCACGTTTTGCTGTTGCTAAGGCCTATTGGTTCTCCCGCTGGACACCGACCCCCTGGATATCGACAATCCGATGTGAGACTGCTCGTACAGCGTTCCTGGTCATCCTCAGCTGGACCACATAGCTGCCGAGACAAGGGCACTGTCAACTCTCCTGCAACAGCCGACACTGGTGGTCACTCGACCCTCATGCCCCCTGGTCACTCCTGAGTGACCTAGACTCTGCCCCTTCTGCTTGCATGTTCTACTCTTCTTGAAATCACCCCTGGATTCCTCCAGACTCTTCCAGCTTATTTGCCAAGAACATCTAGTTGTCTAACTGTCCATCTGCCTTGGGGTGTCTTCCAAGTCCTCTGGGAAGGGTCCTTTTTTAATAATTACAACTGCAACTTCCCCATTGACTTACCTTGAGCAAGCAGTTGTGTATCCACTTAGCACATGGCCTCCATGGAGTTCCTGGGTCCTTACCTCGGGTGGTTCCTTGGTCCCCAGCACTCCTAAGTCTTCTGGGTCCACTCCCGACTTTGGTCTTTAGTCGCAGTCTACTACTTTTATATATGGTTTGGTCTCCCCCTGGAGACCACTGTATTTTCGTGCTACTTACCTGTCGTATACTCGAATTATTGTGTGTATTGTAATTATATCTCCGGGTAGGAGATATTGCATTGGGTTAGTGAGTGTCTGTAATAAATAACAATTTTTATAACTACACTGTGTGGTTCTTTGTCAATTAAACTGCACTATAAGTTTAGATACTGGTTAAACAAGCTGCTCTACACTCTTCCTAGCCTCAGGCTGCCCTCCACAGCTACCACTTGGAGAGCTTTCTAAGGTTGTCTAAACGACTAAAACACCATAAGCGTTGTCTGGATTGGTGCACGGTGCTATACTTGAATGAGTGCACCATATACGAAGCCAGCTTCCTACAACTCCTATTCTGATAATGATGTGGTGATTTGATAATTGTATTGTAATTGCATTTGTATAGCGCTTACTACCCTTGACAAGGCATCAAAGCGCTTTTTCGGCACATGGCAGGCTACTCCGGGACCCATGGAGGATTAGTGTTGAATTAGTATAGTGAAACATGCAAGTAAATTTAAAGTGGTGGATAGGTTAGTGAGTTATTTGGATTCGGAAGGATAGCAGAAGGATAGAAGAGGAAAAAAGATTTGTATTTATATAGCGCTTGTTACCCCTGATGGGGGTGTTGGAGCACGCTACTCGGGAAACCCATAAGGATTACTGTTGAATTAGTATGGTGAAACATGAAATTAAATTGAGTGGTGGATATTAGTGAGTTATTTGGATTCGGAAGGATAGCGGAGGGATAGAAGGGTAAGAACGTTTTGCATTCATATAGCACCTGTTGCGCCTGATGGGTGTTGAAGTGCTTTTCTGGTGAGTAGTACGCTACTCTGGAACCCATAAGGATTGCTGTTGAATTAGTATGGTGAAACATGAAATTAATTTGAGTGGTGGATATGTTAGTCAGTTATTTGGATTGAGAAGTGTTGGGGAGGGGTAGAAAAGGGAAAAAGGTTTGCCTTTATATAGCGCTTCTAACCCTGATGGGGTGTTGAAACAATTTATAGGTGAGTAGCATGCTACTCTTGAACCCATAAAGGATTAGTGGTGAATTAGTATAGTGGAAAATGGAATTTGAGAAGTGTACATGTTAGTCTGTTATTTTGATTGAAAAGTATAGTGGAGGGATAGAAGAGTGAATGATTTTAGTTTTTTTTATTTCAAATTTTAGGTCATAGCAGTAGGAGGAGGCTTTTGGATGAGTAAAAAGGGATTTTGGAGGGGAAGAGTCAGAGGGAAGAGTTTAGAAAGGTTTGCTTTGGGGATCGGTATAGTAAAAGAGGTGTCAAAGATGCACGGAAGGTAGAGTAGGAGAGAGTCTAGAAAGGGTTATTTTGGGGATCATAGTAGTGATGTGGTTTTTCGGGTAAATGTGAGAGTGGATGTAGAGGATATATTGATAGAGGTATTCGGTGAGAGATAGGGTAGTGCACTGGAATGAATAGTAGAAAGAGGTTTGAGATGAGTCAGAAGATTGGGCCAGAGGATATATTGAGATAAGTATAGGCTGAGAAATAGGATAGTGCATTGGAAATGCCAAATTAGAAGAACGTTATAAATATATAGATCCGTAAGTACATTGAAAGTATATAGATGCATAAAGGAGGTAAGTATATGTAGATTAAAGATATTGATGGAGGTACGGGATGATAAATAAGGTATTGCATTGGATATGCTTTTTCAGGAGAAAAGTAACAGACACACGGATCCAAATACATGGAGGGACATAGATGCACAATGGAGGGGCCAGCTGACATTTGAGGAGGATTCCTCCAGCGAACAGCACCTCTATCCATAGCTACATCGGTTGTAATCACTAAATATGCGCCTTGCAGCTAGAATTTAAATCCAATAACTATTGTGCATCGTTGGGCCCACCGAGGAAGCAAATATCAATTTGGGTCTTAAGACCCATTCCGCTTAAGGATCCTGTGATCTGCATGTATTGATTACCAACTCCTGAAGAGGTTGCTTTCAGAGGCAAAACAAATAAGCATGGACAATAATACTCTTTCCAGAGGGAAATGGATGAAAACCTTAGCTGTTGACCTAAGGACTGAAGCCAGAGGAATGGAGCTGGAGCATTAGTTCTGCTCAAGGGTAAGCTTTCATACTGCAGAGTCCATAATCGCGTGCAAGCGGAACGAGAGTAATGGATTGGGATAAACGGGTTGTCGATGTTCAGAGTGAGCCACCATACTTCAGAAAAGCCTAACGTAGGCTTCCGTGGAAGCTCTTGACTTTGATGGGCACATCGTAAAGGTAAGGGAAGCGCTGGTGACTTGAGTTAAATAAAATCTTTCAGTGATACCATGCATGTATTTTAAATGTGATTATTCAGAACTGGGAATTAATTAGCACTATATGAGCGAAAAGGCATGAAACCGTGCTTTCTAAGTAGTCCTTCACGAGTTTAATGATTTAATAGCAATTAATCCTCACTTACAGCTGAATACAAATATATAAACTTTACCCATGGAGCTATAGGACAACTCCGATGCTTTTGATTTAAATGATGCGGCGCACATCAAGTCTCATGGCGGGGAATTCAATCTGAAGGTGAACACTTACATGATAATGCCACCAGGCCACTTACAGCAGCTTGAACTAGCAGCCTTGGGGAGGACAGGGGTATGAAATGATGCTCCCTGAACATCTAATGTAAACTCTCTAAGCTTCTGAAGCTGGAGAATGTCCTGTAAAGTAACACAGGTACATTTTGAGCTAGTACATTTCTGGAATTGAATGTCCATCTCGTACACTAGTCCCAACAAGAAACTACTTGAAATAAAATTACGTATTTTGCGATAAATTTGAGGGTCTCCTTTCTGCAGCAAGAGAATCCGAATTTGCAGCAGACTGAGGAGTTGGTGCACCGTCTACAAGATGAGCCCGAAAGGGGCTCCAATAAACTTGAGGTGCACCCTCTGCAGCAGACTGAGGAGTTGGTGCACCGTCTACAAGATGAGCCCGATAGAGGCTTCAATAAACTTGAGGTGCACTCTCTACAGCAGACTGAGGAGTTGGTGCACCGTCTACAAGGTGAGCCCGATAGGGGCTTCAATGAACTGGAGGTGCACCCTCTACAGCAGACTGAGGAGTTGGTGCACCGTCTACAAGATGAGCCCGATAGGGGCTTCAATAAACTTGAGGTGCACCCTCTGCAGCAGACTGAGGAGTTGGTGCACCGTCTACAAGATGAGCCCTATAGGGGCTTCAATAAACTGGAGGTGCGCCCTCTGCAGCAGACTGAGGAGTTGGTGCACTGTCCACAAGATGAGCTCGATAGGGGCTTCAATAAACTGGAGGTGCACCCTCTACAGCAGACTGAGGAGTTGGTGCACCGTCTACAAGATGAGCCCGATAGGGGCTTCAATATACTGGAGGTGCACCCTCTACAGCAGACTGAGGAGTTGGTGCACCGTCTACAAGATGAGCCCGATAGGGGCTTCAATAAACTAGAGGTGCACCCTCTGCAGCAGACTGAGGAGTTGGTGCACCGTCTACAAGATGAGCCCGATAAGGGCTTCAATAAACTTGAGGGCACCCTCTGCAGCAGACTGAGGAGTTGGTGCACCGTCTACAAGATGAGCCCGAAAGGGGCTTCAATAAACTTGAGGTGCACCCTCTAGAGCAGACTGAGGAGCTGGTGCGCCGTCTACAAGATGAGCCCGATAGGGGCTTCAATAAACATGAGGTGCAACCTCTACAGCAGACTGAGGAGTTGGTGCACCGTCTACAAGATGAGCCCGATAGGGGCTTCAATAAACTGGAGGTGCACCCTCTACAGCAGACTGAGGAGTTGGTGCACAGTCTACAAGATGAGCCCGATAGGGGCTTCAATAAACTTGAGGTGCACCCTCTAGAGCAGACTGAGGAGCTGGTGCGCCGTCTACAAGATGAGCCCGATAGGGGCTTCAATAAACATGAGGTGCAACCTCTACAGCAGACTGAGGAGTTGGTGCACCGTCTACAAGATGAGCCCGATAGGGGTTTCAATAAACTGGAGGTGCACCCTCTACAGCAGACTGAGGAGTTGGTGCACCGTCTACAAGATGAGCCCGATAGGGGCTTCAATAAACTGGAGGTGCACCCTCTACAGCAGACTGAGGAGTTGGTGCACCGTCTACAAGATGAGCCCGAAAGGGGCTCCAATAAACTTGAGGTGCACCCTCTACAGCAGACTGAGGAGTCGGTGCACCGTCTACAAGATGAGCCCGATAGGGGCTTCAATAAACCTGAGGTTCACCCTCTGTTGCCCTAGTTCCAGGACCTACCTGTCCAATGTTACAGCAGTCTATTCTTGTAAACCAATCGAGATTCCCCTGCTAACTGGGCTGATGCAAAAGGAAGCATGTGGGCTGGTAAGGAATCAATGCAGTCTGGGTCAGCATTTCTTAAACTGTGGCTCACAAGCCAATTTTGGTGGGTCATGAAAGACCAACTAATAAAGAGGTCTTTAAATTCTGTATTTATCGTGTCCCTTTTGCTGCGCTTTAAAGGCATCGTCAGATGTCAAGCTGTCTGACAAATTGCTGCTTATTTAAAAACATGTTTTTACATGGGAAGGAATGGGTGTTTCAAACCACACACTCTGCAGTCAGAGAAGTAAAGGGAATCTGACAATCTCGGTGGGGTATAGAGTGTTGAAAGGAAAGACTACTGTTAGGAAAGAACCTGTTAATGAACTATACACATTCAGCAGTTAGGAAAGCAAAATTGAAACACATTTTTTGTAATTCTGAAGTGTGATGGAAACAAAGATTTTAATAGGATCAAATGAAGACACTACTTAGTGATACACAAATGATTATATGACCATGTAGATTAAATGCAGCACACTAGCGCTTTAAATCTGCTAAGCCAGAGACTGCATATTTGTGCATTTTCCCATAAGAAGTTAATTGCCTGAAAGAAAAGACATTGGCCCACATGCATCAAAGCAAAAATCGGTCGTTAACGGGCAGATTGTCAGAATCTGCCCCTTTGCGTCGGTATTTTTGCAAAAATCTCAATTTAAGTAATCTCTAAATTGCGATTACTTAAATTGCCATTTCATTTAAGGAATCACAAATTGAGATTCCTTAAATGCAATGCATTCAAGTAAAAAAAACTAGTAATTTCGCTAATGGGGGGCGCAAATTACCATGAAGTTGAACGTCATGGTAATTTGCAAAAACTTTGAAAATGCGCTAAAGTGCATTTTTCAAAGCTCCATTTTACACACACACACGCCCTTGGGGAAAGTGTGTGTGCAAGATGTAATCATATGCAGATTTCAGGAGTGCAACAGGATGTCCTTTTGACACCCTGGCACCCTTGAAATTGCATTCTCAATTTGCGATTCTCTAATTGAGAATCGCGAATTGAGAATGTCTTCCCATCCATTCCTATGGGCCTCTAGGCCCATATGAATGAATGGGAAGGAATTCCTTAATTACGATTCGCAATTTGTGAGTCGCAATTAAGGAATGTTTACAAATCGCTATTTTTTAAGTGATTTCTACATGCATAGCCTTTTGCTAATCCTTACTAGCGAATCCTTATTTGTCGCTAATAAGGAATCTCAAATGACATTGTTGATGCATGTGCCAGATTGTTGGGTCTGAATAGGAAATTCTTCAAGCCTACAATGAGAAATAAAAACTGAAAAAGGTTTTTGAATGTATGTTGTCTGTTTTTAATAAAGATATGGTGGTTGTTTGAGCACACAGAAAGAGTAAAGTTGATTTCAATTTTAGATTGTCTGATGGGTTTACTTCTGTGGTCCAGAGGAGAATGAGATGGGTACTTCTAGTTCTTGCTATGGTTCGGGAAAACAATTCCGCTCATAAAAACCAAACACAAACTATAAAGAATTACTTCATTAAAGTTACCAGGTCTCGGACCACTGATACCAGAATCCGAGTACAGGACTTCTCAATCAGACAAGCGAAGCAACACATTCAATCCACTAGAGTAATAATGTTAAGACGCCAGACCCTTTATATCTGAATATAAAATCATTTATTAAGCTATTGTGCTTAGATATCAAAAGCATATCAAACTGCAACAGAATAATATTGCACTCCATAAAGTATGCTAAATGACCTGACAAGTCACAAGCATCTATGAAAGTGTTTATAGTTTTAAAAAATGTGGAAGTGAAGCTGAGCAAAGTTGGCCGGTGAGTCTACCTGAACCCTCCCTGCTATGGAAGAGCGGCCTCTTCCAGGGAACTAGAGATGCTAACACACTTTGTTAATGTTTTGTTAACACAATTTTCTCATGTTGGGGACTGAGTGTTGTTTCATTTAACCACCTCTGCAGGATCTTTATATAACAAATCAGTATAATAAATTTTCAAAGTACAGCTTAAATGCCTACAACCCGGAGGCTGACGCGGAATTGGCATCAATAACTGGCTTTTGTCAAGCAATAAAAGAAGATCTTTCCTCCTCCCCTTGTTTCTAACCTGGATAACACCCACTCTTCTGTCCCCCCCACCTCTGTCGAATTACTCTCTTAGATTTTAATTGCATCTCCTGGTTTCCTCTCTATGCCTTCATGTTCTGAGAACTCACTGTAGCTAGTCCGTTCCTCTCACGCGTATCATTTAAGTGGATTGTGTTGGGGTGATACTAAGAGATATCAGGGGGTGGAAGTTCCCTGAACTCTGTGGCGAGATGACCTAGAAAAGGGGCCCATAATGTGTCAAAATCAGAGGATTCCCGGTTAGCAAGAAAGCAATCTTTTCCACTTCCTGAATAGTGCATAATCTACAGACGCAGTCATGTACAGTTGGTGTTCTTGTTCTCTCCCAAAGGGCACTTACAGCCTTTCTGATGGACGTCTGAAGGCTGCTACATTGAAAGCTATATAGATGACTGATGGTTTGGTACTGACCTGCCCATTTATTGCTCGCATTTGTGATTATTCATTTATTGAGTTAGGGCTTAGCAGGTTGGATGCTAGAGCCAAGAACAAGTTTGGGTCCAGTGAGGCTTCACAAATGATTTGGGGGAAGCGTGAATCAAGCCATTTATAAAACGCAACACACCCAGTGAATTAAAGATAGTTGGTCAAGTAAACACAGAAAGGGTAAAAGAGCAGACAGACAATCTTTCACTGTGCCCACCTCAAGGCCTTGCTAGACTAATGAACGAACACGCAAGGGAACACCCACCAGTTTAGAAGGAGACAATGTGTCAGGCACCGCACCAAGTAACTCTTTCTTCCCAGTGCACCGCAAAGATAGACATTGTAGAATGCCATTTGGCCACAAGAATGGTATCAACTACCTCGGTTGGCAAAACAAACGCAGGAGGTCCATCTGAGGCCGCATCGGAGGATAGATACTCACACTCAGAGCTCTGGGTACCACACTCTCCGATCCCATCCCAGGGCGTGGAGAGTGACTTGGGCCGGGTCTGTCTTGATCTTCCTTAGAATTTGAGGCAAGAGGAGTAGAGGTGTAAATACATCCAGATGCCCTTCCTTTCATTGCAGCTGGACTACTACTGAGTATCTTGTCAGGACTGCAAGGAATAGATTTGCTGACACTAGTTTCTTGATAGTGGCAAATAAATCTAGTCAGGATGTACCTACAGGACCCATAAGTGCCATCCGGCGTTCGGGATAAGGAGGATACACAAGGAGCCTCACAGCCATCCGCACTGAAACCCAGGATTGTCTCCTAAAGGTCGGGTTCATATCCTGAATGCTCTGGCCTCCCTGCTGCAGTGGACAGGCTTTAAATGCCACAGTCTTCAGAACTGCCCCAATGAATGGAATGTTCTGCTCAGGGCTCAGGTGGGACTTCGACTCATTGTCGGTGAAACCCAACAAAGTGAGGAGTATGACCATTGTCCGTAGGTGGTCTGCGATTGACTGTGGTGCGTTTGCCTTCAGCAGCCAGCTGTTGAGGCATGGGAATATTTGTCCTCCTGACATCGGAAGTTGGGCAGTTGCCACTACTATCACTTTTGTGTTCCCCGAGGTACCAAGGTAAGGCTGAAGGGGAGCACAGTATAATGAAAAGCTCCTGGCCCACCTTGAACCACAGGTAACGCCAGTGAGACTGCGGAAGGGGAATGTGAAAATATATGTCCTGTAAGTCTAAAGACACCGTCTAGTTTCCTGAGGCCAGAGCCTGAAGGTTCTGAACCAGAGTTAGCATCCAGAGGGCAGAGGTCCCCCATGGGTTTGAGGCCTCAATCTTTCATTGGAATGAGGAAGTTACAGTATCCTTCTCCCTTATCTCACTCTGCTACCCACTCCATGGCATTCTGAGACGGCAGAAGATTGACTTCCTGAACCAGGACTGTGGAGTGCTCTTCTAAAAGTTGCTCTGGTGTTGAAAGAAGATGGAGTGGGGAGGTAATGAGAGGTAGGGCTCAGCCTCTTTGAACAATGTGTAAGACCCACCTGTCTGACATGATGGGTTCCAGTCAGGTAGGAAATGATGTATTCTGCATTGTTAGACGGACCGGGAGGGTCGGCCGAGAATAAGGGGAGAGGTCTCCGGGGAGAGCCGTCTCCAGCGATCGTACAGACGAGTAACTTCCCCCCCACAGATGTACACCACACAAAGATAAGGTTTAACGTTCTTTATAGGCAATCTTTAAGTACGGTGGAATGGTACAAGGAGGTCTGGACTCAGGGGTCCCCTCGATTCTAGTCTCTTGGTTGGGAAAAGGGGTAGCGGGACAGTCTTGTTACCAATCTGGTAGATGCGATGATAAGATGGATAGCTCACAATCCTCGAGCTCGGCGTTCTAGATGGTCGGGCCGCGGCGGAGCCAGCAGGTCCCGAGATGATCGAAGGTAGCGACGGTCCGCGGCGGAGCCAGCAGGTCCCGATGAAGGTGGTAGTTACAAACGGTCCGCGGCCACACCAGCAGGTCCCGACGAGGATGAAGGTTTCAGAAGGTTGCGGCAGCGCCAGCAGGCAAGGCAATAGTTCGCAAGGCAGGGCTACGGCAGCGCCAGTAGTCCGTCAAGGATGAGTTCTTCACTGCGTCTCTCGACTCCAGGATACAACTGCCTTCCTGCTCTGGAGCTGCCCCAGTTATAGGTCTGGTGCCCTTTGATGTCCGGACCCTCGCACTTGGAGGTCGGGAGGTCGGGAGGTCCAGGATGAGGGAGTCCAGACACCCAGCAGGGGGGTGGAGCCAGCGCCTGGGGGAGCTGGGGGCGATCGGCACCTGGCGGGGGAGAGCCATCGACACTTCTTTCTCCCATTGACCTGCCAAGTGGTCCGTTCACCTCCTGGGTGGATGGTGGTGCCGGGATGTCGGGGCCTGGCCAGGCCCAGGGTTAGGGTCGATCTGAGGCCACGCGGCCTCGTGGTGCAGTGTTCAAGATGGCAGCCAGGCCGGGCGAGGGGGCCGGTGGTGATTCGGCCCCATGATGCAGAGATGTCCGGGGGCAGGAGTCCCGTATGAGACGGGGAGCGGGTGGCTTCTGTGGGTAACACCTGGAGGGCCGGGCTCGGGCCCTGTCATGCGGGGAGGGAGCAAGCCCTTCACGTGGCCTGTCCAACATGCCTTCTACTGGTCAGCTACGCAGGAGCCTGAGGACAAACTAAAGCCGCTTGGTAGCCGCCTCAGCAAGCAAAGAGGAACTGGAGGATTGCTGTCCCTCCTAGTTTAAGTGGTTTTTGCCAGGTCCACGCCCATGGCATCGACAGGGCTGGGACGGTTGCTGCAGTGCACACTGGGAGGTCTGGCATTATCTGTGAGCGAGCCCCCCAGGGCTTCACTATTGGTGGGGGACTGTTCAGCTAGTATCAATAACACAAGGGATTGTGCTGCTGCAAAACTGTCTTTGAATCACACCAGGGCAGTATAAGCCCCGTCTATGAAAAGTCTGGAGCTATCGAAGAACATGTCAATTAGGGATGCTGCAGGTCTCCACAAACCTCGTCCCGGCGTGCCTTCTGAGCAAGGTACCAGTTCCAATGACCCTGCCATTGCGCTCTCTAGTGTCCAGGTGAGATCAGAGCGCATACTTGCCTGCGTTCTGACCATCATGGACCATTTGGGCTAACAAGGCCCGAGGTCTTCTGGGGCGCCATCAAGATTTCACTAGCCATGTCCCATGAGGCTTGGGTGTACTTACCAAGAGAGCAAACTCCATTGATAGAGCTGGGTGCTAGATTAGCTGAAGAAAACATTCTCTTTCTGAATGCATCAATGTTTTTGGGTTACCTATCGGGACGATTGGTTGGAAAGGAATTTTGATTAACCTTGTCTTTTAAAGTTTGAACAATCAAGCTTTCTGGTTTACGGTGCTTGGTTAGGTCAAACCACTGGCGGGCATGAGGATGGCTTAGAACATGTATCAAGATGAGCATCTGTAAGGGCTTCAAGAACGGCTTAGATGAAGCTGGCCCTGGCTGAAGGATCTCAGTCAACACATTTATCGCCATCCATCAGGCCCGTGATTTGCAGTGGAAGCAGGACCAATGCATTAAATCAACCTCTTCTTATAGTTCCGCTTCAGCTTCCGAATCAACTTTGAGTCCTACGCGGTGGTCCCCCACACCAGAAAGACCAGATCGGGAGGCCGCTCCTTCTCCTCCGACAGACAACATTGCTTCCCATCTTCGCAAGAAACCTCAAAACCTGGCTCTTCGACGGATCCCCTCCTTGATAGACTGGAACCTGCACACCCTTACCTCCAGCGCCTTGAGACCCTTACGGGTGAGTAGTAGAGCTTAACAAACGCCTGATTGATTGATCAGAGCCCAAGCTCCACAGACGCAGCTTGTGCAGGTCCATGTCAGAAAACTGCTTGCTGTAATCTAGGTGTTCAGTGGGGACTTTGTTCCCTTGCTCATTGTGACTGCAGGAAGCCTGGAGTGGAGCTCCAGATCCGTGCCAAAGGGTGCAGAATGAAAGGAACTAACGTCCATGCGCGGGAGTGGCACATATATGCTGTTTCGCTCTGTCAGTTATAGGGCAGTATAGAGTCGCCGCAATGCCATACTGCGTCACCTACTGATGCACAGGAGCATTGCTGGAAGAAGTCTCTAGATCCAGTCTGGGGCTTGGATGTGTTCCAGAGGCGAAGAATCTGCAGCTAAAAGTATCCATCAGAATTTTTTATTTTGTTTTACATAAAAATGGGGAATGATTTCTGTAAAACAATTAACAAACAGCCCGACGCGCCAGCAGTTTCCTCTTAGCACATGGGGACACTTACCCATATTTCTTATTCATGACCATCATAGCTTGCACATACACAACTGGCAGGAGAGCCACTCGACAGACAGTGCATCTTCAGACCCTGTTGAACTGCCTATTCTGGGGCGGAAGGACTGCAAGCAAAGAGATTCGAAAGGTGGAGCTGGACGAGTCCCCAAAGAAGAAGAGTAGCAATTCTACCACCCTTTGAAATGAGGTGCGAGAACCAAGATGTGGCTATGGCCTCCCAAGGGTTAAGGGTTCCCTGTTGAACTTAGAAATGCATTTTCTACCGGAAGGTTATCCTAAGGGCCCTTGATCTGCAAATGAGTTTGTTAATCTATGAATGAAATTTAGGCATTTGGTATCTACACAGATACTTTAATGCACTGATGTTAAAACTAAATATCAATGGTGACCGGAGTGAACCCTGGCGGATTCCATGACTGATGGGTGGCAGTGAAGATAAAAAATATACACACTAAACTCACCTCTTTACATCCACAACAAGAAACAACAAAACCAGACAAGGCTCGACTTGTAGAGCCGGGCCAAAATGAAAGACATGATCAGGGCAGTCGAAGGCCCAGAGAGATTAAATGTCGCCTGCATGGACAGCCCTCCGTTTGCTTGGACATGGGAGTGATTCCAAGCACAGACCAACAATATCTTTGCCTCAGTATTGATGGACTCCAGATTTCTGGTTCTTCAATCGGTCCCAGGTTTCACCAATGGTGCCTTGTTACCTTCTCTAAAACAGCAGCGCCTCCTGGTAAGCTATCCTAATTTACATCATGGGCTCTGAACTGGATCTCTTTAAGAGGAGGTGGCCATTGCAGGCCTGTAAAGAGCTGACGGACAGCATCTCCCTTCAGGCAGGGGATAATTACTATATAGTCTGTTCGGTCATTTTTGCAGCAATATTGGATTGAATGTTAAGGTTTTTGGAGATTACAAATGTATTCAAGGTTTTGTGCACAAAGCCTCTCTTCCCAAAGACAACTTGAGGTCACATAATCTGCACTGCTTCATACACTGCCCGTGGTATGTTCCCTGCTACATCAATACTACTTCCCAAAATTATTTTTTTACTCTCACATCCTCTTTGAAGCATCACTTAGTTCCTGGACCACATCTGCGGGTTTTGTCCTCTGCCAAGTGGTCACCAGATAAGAAGACTTTCTCCTACTACCAAGATCTTCATCAGCAGGTCTCTAGACTCCATCAGCCTGATTTCAAATCCAGCTGCAAGACATCAATGGAAGGCAACACCAACTGCTATCTTCCACTATCCTCGTTTTACGACAAGTTGGTTAACATGGCTATAGAAGCTGCCTCAGTTGAATTTGTGGGCTCCACCTAGGTCCACCGGCTGGACAGAAGCGCTGTTTCCCTGCTCCACTGCCCCAAAACAATGCCCATGGCCTAAAACAGTAGGTGTTTAACCTTCTAGGACTACCACATAAGACTTGGACACATGTGAGTGGGCAGGGCAACTGCCATAGTTATTAGCTGTGTTTTCAGGAGTTTCTAGTGCTATAAGGAGTGGCAGGCGGCCATTTCTAGTGTCTACATTTTAGCCAGTGGGCGTGGCAGTCTGTGGATAGACTCAGCCCTGTAGAACAGCTGCCGGCAGACCCCTCAATACCCATGCTAAGAGTGAGATCTAGCTATTGCATGGACATAGATTGCACTAGTGGGTTAAAAGATATCTGGTACTTTGTTTGATACTGGAAGAAAAGAGCCAAAACCGTCAAGGACGGAGTCAAGTATACGTCTTTTCCAGGTTTTTAAGTAGTGTGGCACACTGCCTGTTCTTTTTAAGCAATGCTGTAAAATTGACTGAGCATTTCGCTCTTTGTTGAGTAAAAGCCTGTTTCCAAACCTACGATGATGGACCTATACTCACTGTGTTTTTGTAAAGGAAGTGATGTATATCTGCTTTCTTGGTTTTTAGGTATACCTATAACATTCCACCCACCTCCTTCCTCTCATTTCTCTGACGTTTTTCTGGTAATGTACATCTAACACACACTGTAGTCTTGGGATGGCAACTCTACACTCAGCTTCTTTTTTTTGTATACCAGGTCAGGACCTTCATCAAGAGACAAGGGTTGCTACTATTCTCTCAAAGTAAATCCAGGTTATTGTTAACACTTAGCTTCTTTATGGGGTCCATACCTAGTCCCTTTCATAGACTCAATTTCTAAGTTCAGTCACAAAATCAACGAAATGTGCCACAACACATCTAGAACGATTTATACACTTCACAGTTTAGACCAGATGCTGCAATCATCACTGGCCATCTTTATTCCTCTCACTATTTGTGGGGAAGACTTGACAATCAGTTGCAATAACATTTCTTCTTCTGAGCCATATATGTGTAGTTGTCTTTAATTCTATCTGGATGCCTCTTATAACTCTCTTTTCTATGCATTGGTAAAAGGACGATAACAACTCCATGTGCTCCCTAATTCGCTCATGGTCCACACTTTGGTATTTACATAATTTCCACTAGATGGAACTCACAATCGTCTACCATGTTTGGGTGTATTTTCTTGTGGACCTGCAGGTAGTCCTTTCGGTTGAATCCTTTTCCGCATACAGTGCACCGATGCAGTCTTTCTCCTGTGTGCATTTTTTGGTGCCTATTTAAAGCTCCTATTTGATTGAAGCTTTTTTCACACACGGTACAATGATAAGGTCTCTCCCCTGTATGTATTCTCCTATGTATGAGCAAACTTGACATCGCTCCAAAGCTTTTACCACATTCAGTACATGCATATCTTCCTTGTAAATTGTGTTCTTGATGATATTGTACATAGCAGCTCATTGGGCTGGTCTGCCCACTGTCAGCATGTGTGTATGGTTTGCTACTTTGCGGTGTGGTTGATTCACAGAGAACACTGTTGTTTTTCACTGTACTCTCACAGCTCTTTTCTAATCTCCACTCGTAGGGTGTCGACTTCTGCAGAGCACTGCAAGCTCTTGGCCAATCTGCACTTTTCTCTCCTCCTTGTTCTTGAGTACTCGCTGGTGGCATCTGGCTATTGGAATGTCTTATCTCAGAAATGTTCTGGACCATGTTTACTTTCCTCTTTTGTGCCACAGATTTGAAAATTGCAGGTTTTTCATGATATTGAAAAGAGGTACTCATGTTGCTCATTATCGATCCATTTCCTGTAAGATTGAAATAAATGAATGTTAGCTTTCTAGAAGGGAAATGGTGCATCAATCATTTCCACAGCAGGAGTGTATCGAAAGGCAGTAAGAGTACAAGCTCTGTATACACAACCAAGCACTTTGTGGCTGGACCATGGGTACCAGGTGGTAGAATCACGACTGGCTGACTAATTAAAGAGTTGTAAGGGTAAGCAGTGAAGACAGTAGGCATTCTTTATGTTGAGACAATAACAGCATGGGGCCGGAGAGAGGACAATACTTTGTCTGCAGGCAGACATAGACTGTGAAAAGAAGCAGGGAAATGGGTAAGAGTTCAGCTCTCAATGAAGCCACCCAGGAAAGCTACAGAATGAGCCTAACTTGAGCAGACAGAACAAACTACCCAGACAGGCTTATAGGAGTGAACCATCACCACTTTCTCACATGTGCAGACTTGCAGAAGGAACCACTGAGACAGATCAGCCAGAGAACCACTACCACCTTGTAACGTGGAGCGACAGGAAGCCAGTCAGACAAGCCATCCAGAGAGAGCTATTGACATCTCCTAACATGTGCAGACCTGCAGAACTAAGCACCTACATAGGTGCCGAGAGAGGACCACTGCCACCTTGTAGTGTGTAGGAAGAACGAGCCACCCCGAGAGAACCATCGCCACCTTGTAACATGCAGACCTACTGAATGAACCTTCCAGGGAGAGCCTGTGCCTCCTTATAACATGCAGACTGAATGAGCCACCCAGAGAGAACCACTGCCGCCACCTAAGGTGCAGAACTGCAGAACAAGCCAATCGAACAGGCCACCCAGAGGAAGCCTTTCCCACCTTGTGACATGCAAGCACAATGAGACACCCAAATAGGACACCTAGAGCAAAACATTACTGCCCTCTAATATGCAGACAGAACAAACCACTCAGACAAACCAAGCCCAGCCCACTTGGGCTGTCAACCCCCCGTTGCACATCAACCAACCCCTTCTAAACAAAGCCACATGCTCATTTCAGTGTTTGACTCTGCTTGTGCTTTTTTAAAATCACTCCATAAAACTCCTGAGTCTGCCGCAACTGGAGTCAGAGATATACAGCCTAATTCACAAGGGTAACGTACACTTGTGAGTACTTGTACACTTTTGAATAAGCTTACTAGAGGCGCGAAGGGTGCAGAAAGAGCAAGAGAAGTGCAGAAAGAAGCAACAGAGGTACAGAAAAAGGCAAGAGAGGTGCAGAAACAGGCAGGAAAGGTACAGAAAGAGGGAACAGTGGTGCAAAAAGAGGCCCAAGGGGTGCAGAAAGAGGCAAGAGGGACGCAGAAAGAAGCAAATGAGGTACCGAAAGAGGCAACAGAGGTGCAGAAAGATGCAAGAGAGGTGCAGAAGACAACAAGGGGAGTGCAGAAAGAAGCAGGAGAATTGCTGAAAAAAGCAAATGAGGTGCAGAAAAAGGCAACAGAGGTGCAGAAAGAAGCAAGAGCAGTGCAGAAAGAACCAACAGAGGAGCAAAAAGAGGCAAGAGGGGTACAGAAAGAGGCAGCAAGGGTGCATAAAGAAGGAAGAGAAGTGCAGAAAGATGCAACAGAGGTGCTGAAAGAGGCGCAAAGGGTGCAGAAAGAGGCAAGAGAAGTTCAGAAAAAAGCAACACAGGTACAGAAAGAGGCGAGAGAGGTGCAGAAATAGGCAGGAAAGGTGTAGAAAGAGGAAAGAAGGGTACAGAAAGAGGCAAGAGGAGTTCAGAAAGAAGCAAGTGAGGTGCAGAAAGAGGCAATGGAGGTGCAGAAAGAGGCAACGGAGGTGCAGAAAGACGCAAGAGAGGTGCAGAAAGAGGCAAAAGAATTGCTGAAAAAAGCAACAAAGGTGTAAAAAGAAGAAAGAAAAGTGCAGAAAGAGGCAAGTGAGGTACAGAAAGAGGCAACAGAGGTGCAGAAAATGACAAGAGATCTGCAGAAAGAGGCAAGAGGGACACAAGAAAGGGAAGAAGGGTGCAGAAAGAACCAAGAGAGGTGCAGAAAGAGGGAAGACGAGTGCAGAAAGAAGCAACAGAGGTACAGAAGGAGGCAAGAGAAGTGCAGAAAGAGGCAAAAAAGTTGCAGAAACAAGAAAAAGGTGCAGAAAGAGGGAACAGGTGTGCAGACAGAGGCAAGAGAGGTGCAGAAAGTTGAAACGACAAGTGCAGAAGAAGGCAAGGGGGTGCAGAAATGTGCAAGAGAGGTGTAGAAAGAAGCAAGAGCAGCACAAAAGAACCAACAGAAATGCAGAAAGAGGCAAGAAGAGTCCAGAAAGAGGCAGGAGAGGTGCAGAATGAAGCAAACGGGGTACAGAAAGAGGGAAAAGGGTTGCAGAAAGAAGCAAGAGAAGTGCAGAAAGAAGCAACAGAGGTGCAGCAAGAGGCAAGCGAGGCGCAGAAACAGGCAAGAAAGGTACAGAAAGAGGGAACGGGGTGCAGAAAGAGGTAAGAGGGGTAGGGAAATATGCCAGAGAGGTGCAGAAAGAAGCAAGAGCAGTGAAGAAAGAAGAAAGAAGTACAGAAATAAGCAAGAGAGGCGGAGAAATAGCAAAGAAGGGTGCAGAAAAAGGCATGAGGGAGGCTGACATTTGCAAAATAAGGTGCAGAAAGAAGCAAAAGCAGTGCAGAAAGCACCAACAGAGGTGCAAAAAGAGACAAGAGGAGCACAGAAAGAGGTAAGAGAGGTGCACAAAGAGGCAAGAGGGATACAGAAAGAGGCATGAAGGGTGCAGAAAGAGCAAGAGAAGTGCAGAAAAAAGCAACAGAGGTACAGAAAGAGGCAAGAGAGGTGCAGAAACGGGCACGAAAGGTGCAGAAAGAAGGAACAGGGGTGCAGAAAGAGGCAAGAGAGGTGCAGAAAGAGGCAAGAGATCTGCAGAAAAAAGCAACAGAGGTGCCGCAAGAGGCCAGTGGGGTGCAGAAAGAAGAAAAAGAGGTGCAGAAAGAGGCAATAGGGGTGCAGAAAGAAGCAACAAAGGTGCAGAAAGAAGCAAGAGGGGTACAGAAAGAGGCAAGAGAAGTGCAGAAAGAGGCAACAGAGGTATAGAAAGAGGCAATAGAAGTGCAGAAATAAGCAACAGAGGTGCAGAAAGAAGCAAGAGGGGTGAAGAAAGAGGCAAGAGAAGTGCAGACAGAGGCAACAGAGGTACAGAAAGAGGCAAGAGTGGCTTGCCCACCATTAGTGCCAATTTAACACCTACATTTAGCAATAAGTAACAGGTGATCATTCTAGGTTTGCAAAGGGCCTTCCAACACGCTCTAACACTTGTTGCTGCATTTTTGGTAACATTTGAGCTGTTTGAGCTAGAAACAAGGTTTTTTGTGTTCAAATCTGCAGATTAGGGAGCAGACGGTAGATTATGTGGCTAATGCGGAAAATGTATAATTGTGCGAAAGTCGGTGCAGCCAAACAGTTGCATAATTCCAGTGGTCCTGCTCATACCTCTGACTAGGTCCACAAGTGCTCCTCATTGATTCCTTTTTTTGTCTTACTGAGTTCATAGTTGAGCTTCTATGGAAACGAGGAAGACTAAACCTGAGGTTACCAGTCCACAACACAAGACTATCATACCACATAATTACTCTCTATAACACAGTCCCACTCTACATAATTCCTATACACTAAATACCACATACTTTCTATCTACATAATCTCACCGCACAACTTACCACATGATTCCACTACACACAACGTACATACACGCCAAAAAACTTTAGTAAAAACGTTTACATTTACAACGCTAATAGCTCTAACTCTCGCAAATGCAAAACCTATTACATTGCAAACACTTCTTTAACTAGTAGTCACGTTTGCAGAGTGGTGGAGAAAGGGTGCATGGCCTCCTAAAACGTTTTAGCAATCCCACTGTGTGGGGCTTACTGGAGGTAATAGATAAGTAGTTGGTCTCCAAGGATGTCCTGGGGGGCAAACTACCCCTCCTATTACCTCCATTACGTCCCACACAGCAGGATTGCTAAGTTCTCATAGCAGGCCACGCCCCCTTTGCCCACCATTCTGTAAACGCGCTCCCTGGTGTGCTCTTGGATGGGGATTGAAGTCCACTTTGCTGCTGGGGTCCTTAGGGGCCAACTAGCCTACCTCTTACCTCCAGTAAGCCCCACACAGTGGGATTGCTGAGAGGTGGACACAGGCCATGCTCTCTTTCTCCACCACTCTGCAAACGCACCTTCTGGAGTGCTCTTGGTTGAGGGATGAAGTCCCCTTGCCTCCTGAGGGTCCCTGGGGGCCAACTAGCCCTCCTGTTGTCTCTAGGAAGTCCCACACAGATGGATTGCTGAGAGTGGTCTGGGGCAACGCCCCCTTTTTACACACACCTCCTGGCGTGCTGCTGCTCGGGGATGAAGTCCACTTGTGTCCTGAGGTCCCCAGGACCCCAAAAAAATGTTGTATGATTTTCTTTACCTAATAACTCTTGGTTGAAAATTTGAACACAAATACTGGTCTGTTGCTGGTTGTTTCTCTTGCTCGAGTTGTTAGTAATTCAGATCTATTGATTGTTCCTGCTCTTTCTTTTGCTCTGGTCAAAACCGTTTCTGGATAATTCCTTTCCTTGAATTTTGCGAGCGTTGTGTTCTGATTCTCCACTTATGTACTGGCCTGTGAAGAGATTCTTTTTATTCTTAACAATTGAGAATACGGCAGATGTCGTTTTAAGGACATCGGATGACAGCTGTCAAAATGTAAAGAATTGTTCCTGTCTCGACTCTTTGTGTATACATGTGCTGACCGAATTTGTGAATTGAATGTGGTCGTCTATATTGTTGATGAATGTAATAAAGTCCTTAATCTCATCTAGAGGCCTTTCCATATGAGAAAGATGTCATCAATATAGCGCCAAAATCTCAGGATCTTCTCATTCCATCTCGGGTTGGATAAGATGTTGTCCAGTTCCAGACGATGCATAAACAATTTAGCTTAGCTGGGAGCCGCACAATTGTCCATTGATGATTCGGCTAATTGTAAGAAAAAGTCGTTGTTCCATGTAAAGTAACTATGATTTAAGGTGTATTGAAGTAGTTCTAAGAGGAAGATCTTTAATTCTTGTCTGATGTTGTGGTTGATTAGAAACAATTCAATTCCTTCTATGCCTCTGTTGTGCGGAATGGATGTTTAGAGCCACATGCATCGATGGTCAATAAAGTTATTGTCATGGTAGGATCCAAAGTGGCGCCGTTTAATCTGGTTACGAAATCTGTTGTGTCGCATATGTAAGTAATTATTTGTTTCACTATTGGTTGTAGATGTTTGTCTAAGTACCTTCCAATTGGTTCATGGATGGATCCCTTCGTAGACACAATTGGACGGAACAGTGGTTTTTTAAAATCCTTGTGTATTTTGGGAAGAATATGCAAACTGGGGCTCCACGGGTATTCTTGTATCAAATATTTTTTGTCCTTATCAGTTATCACACCCATTGAGCAGGGATTCTCCACAATGGTTATTAATATTTTAGCAAATTCTCTTGTTGGATCCTGGGGTAGTTTCACGTATAAATCAACATTGTGTACATGTTCACTAACACTCCTTTGGTAGAAGTCTGAATCCATTATCACGAGTGCACCTCCTTTGTCAGCTTTGCAGCAAACTATATTCTGATTGTTGACAATTTGATTGATCGCTTGCCTTTCTCTGATGGTAAAATTGGTGTTTTTGTAACAGGTTTCTTAAACAGTTCCTTAATTTCGTTCACGGTGATGGTCTCATAGGAGTCAAATATTTTGTGACTAACTGGTGCCATGAATGAGCTTTTGCTCCTTAAGCCCATATGAGTGTCTCCAGTTTCGCCTGTGGACTCGGGGGCCACATTGGTGAAAAAATGTTGAAGTCTGATGTTCCTCATGACTTTAAATAAGCTGGCTTCTGTTTCAGGCTCATTTGATTGATACGTTGGTACAAATGACGTGCCACGTTGTAGTGTGGCTATTTGACAATGGGCCAGTGTTTCCTTGGATATGTTAATGATTAGATTCTTTTAACAGTGCACTTTCCCTAATATAAACTTTGACACACGCATTCTAAAAGGCAGAGTATGATTTTTGAAACCGTACACACAAGAATGCCATATACTACATACCACTCACTATTTCCTAGGTCTACACAGACATATAATCACTTACACTTGTAGTTACTCATCAATACAGGACTATAATATGCACTTGTACATCTATACATGCAGTCACACTCTGCCACTCATCCATAGAGTTACTCACACACCTAGTTAGTAAAGCAAATAATCAACTACATACCTATTTGCTCATGTATAAAGTTATACACACCACCTTTGTTATTTTTAGACATACTACATCACTTATTTATACAGATACTAACACATATGTGCTGTGTTATACAATCACTGATAGAATCAGACACTTATTTAGCCACACACTCTTCAAATAACTTAGTGTCACTTATACTCATTTATATACTCCAACACTCACATATAGTGCCTTAAAACATATGTAGTTATTCACAGATATACCACTGAGACATCCATTTACTCACCAACACACCCATACACACACTAACTCACCCATACAGCCCTTCCCAGATGCACTTTATAATCCATACAACAACTGAATCACCCGCTTAGACATCTATGCACAGACTCATACACCCCCCCCCCACACAGACACTCAGGGACTCATAGAGATACTCAGACTACAAATCAATAACTTATATAGACACTCATGTAGTTATTCAGCAACCCATGCAGTTGCTTACACACCAACGGAGAGACTAACACAGACTTTTACACTGTTTAGTCACTAACTCATGCATTCAGTAAGACACGTTCAATTACTCACTTATACAGTCAGTCACGCACCTACTAAATAATCTCTTAAGGTATTTATAAATGCATTCATTCTTCAATACACCTTGGCATATATATATATATATATATATATATATATATATATATATATATATATATATATATATATCACCTCCTTGTGGCTCCCTCCTTCCCCAGATGGCGCTCCAGTCGTGGTCGCGTCACTCCTGCAGTTGAGCCCAACTGCTATGTATTTCAACAAGATTTCCTCCTCGCACAAGGCAGAAAAGTCGGAGTCGCTTTCAAATCAAAATCCAGCACAACGCTGCGGTTAAGTTTCTTAAGTGCTTTTATTCATCCATGGGGTCAGAAAACAAAAAACCAACGCGTTTCGACAGCGTCCGCTGTCTTGCTCACGGTTAGTTGAGCGCCGGTACTGCCCGCACCTGACCGTTCAAGTTCCGTGCTTCAAAGCAAAAGGGCAGCGGCAGCCACCATGGACTGGACCGTGGTATAGGTCCCAGCAGTTCCCAAAGTGGATTGTTTGGGGAATCGCATCAGCAAGATTTGGCACTATCGTCTCCCATTGAAGGGCTGTCATCAAGGTGGTAAAGCGACTACATTGACCAGGATGCTCAAGGTGAAATAAAACGCCCATGATGGGCTGGACAAATAAATAGAAGCTCCGTAATGGCCAGGTATTTGCAGCGCCGCCGCCAGAGACTTGCCATGCTCCTCCTCCTCTGAAGAAGACCGTTGTACGGTTGAAATGCATAAGGACACGAACATGGAGCATTTCATTAAATGAGCTGTGGAAAGAAATGCGATGTGTGTGCGACTCACCTCTTTTCGCCTGAAAAGTGCTTTCAAGATATATATATATATATAAAACATATTTAACCTTTACAGAAACACACAGTCACTGGATGATGTCATCAGTGATGTCATTTGAGATGTCATCAGTGATGTCATCATTGATGTCACTGACCATGTCATGAGTGATGTAATATGTGACATCATCAGCAGTGCATTGCGGGAATGCAAGTTATAGTTAGCTCAACTAACCAGAACAGGCGAATTTCTCTGGTTTTATATGAGTGAAATGTCCAATTAACTATAACGTCCATGAAACCTATGTTTTTTGCAGTGAATATCTAAGGTTTTTTAAATGCTAATTCCTAACTATAACTTCTGTAAAACCTATGGTTATATATATATATATATTATATATATATATATATTTATAATATATTTATAATACATTTATTCAAATAGCACCACCTTGATCTTCAGCTTTCAATGAAAAGACACAGCACCGTTCCAGAGGTAAAGAATATATATATATATATATATATATATATATATATATATCTATACTACTATTATAAAGAGAGAACACAAACCTTTGAGCCAGGTAAACTACAAAAGTAATGCACCAATCACTACACCCAATACACTGTTTGAAAGGGGAGATGTGGCAGAAGGACATAGGCTATAGATATGTTCACCATATAGATTAAAAAAGCAAAAACAACAAAAGTGGTAAAGTAGTCCCTTGGGGGCGTGGTCGTGGCCCGTGGGCGTCTCAAACAACAAATGTGGGCGTTTACAGGGCCGTGCCAAGTGCAAATAACAAACATAGGCCAAGCGACTTCACAACACACTTACATATGCACACATAGAGCGGAAATGCGCTTTCACTGAATTTAGAACGCACAATATGCAGACATAGAGTGCAAATGCGCTTTCAATGAATTACTAACAAACATTTGCAAATCCCAACACATACAGCCAAAATGCGCTTTCAATGAATTTAAATTCCCACATACAGCGCGGTAACACCAATATACAAAAACAGCAGAGGTGCGCGCTATAAGAAATATACACACATTCGTTGCAGTTACCCAGACAACATTGACACCTTCGCATTAAAAACCGGGCGGGCCTTCCATCGACGAGGAGTGTCAAATGACGCCACACAGGGGGCAGGATTAATCGCATACTACACCAATCACAACGCACTAAAGAAAACACACACACGACTTCGGCTTACCAAAAAAAAAGTCTTCAACCATTGGCCATTGACCAACGACGTCACAGGGGGGTGAACACGAACAAAAAAAGCCGACATTTCTTAACGGAGAAACGCAATCGACTGCGCATTCACAAGACTTTCCTCACATCTTGGGGACAAGATAAAATGCTTACAATAAGACATACGAATAAAGAAAATAACACAAATGCCCATAATCACTCGAGCACTGCCAGGACTTCACCACACAATTGACAAAATGAAAGGGAAACTTCTTTGAAGGGATACAAAAACGAACACACGGAAAGAGCCTTCGAAAGAAAAAGAAACATTAAACAGGTGACACAACACTCTCCTCACATCTTTCGGATAACATAAAACGCGGAAAACAATACATACGAATTAAAAAAAAGAACACAAGTGGGCCAAATCAGTTGAACAGGGCCAGGACTTGCACAGACAACTCTTCTGCAAGGCGGAGGGGGCCCTGAAGCAGTCTTTTGCTCCCGGACAACGTCGGGACGGGCTGCTAGTATATATATATATATATATATATATTTCACACACACATATATATATATATATATATATATATATATATATATTATACCAAAAAGTTCCCCAGATATGAGGCCGCACTCTTCCACAGGTAGGTAACAACCCTTTTATTTAAATTAGCAGCCTGCTTCACACCCCGTCCTTGTGCCCCCTCCGGACTGACGCGTTTCGAGGAGACATTCCTCTTCTTCAAAGTCCACAAGTGCAGGCAGCCTTTTTGCGTGCATCTACAGCGTCCCCGTCTTCCTTATTAGCATATTTTAATTGGCCTCACATGTGCCGTTTTTTTCTTGCTTTCTGGGACCTGTAGTTCATTTATGCAGTCTTTATACCCTCCAATGGGTTTGGTGCCTGCGCTGTCTTGTGGGGGCTCTTTTCAACAGCTCTCCATTAAGCCCTGAGTGAGACGTAGCCTGCCACAGTAAAATACCTGCTTCACTGTTCACTTTTTGAAGAATTCAAAAGCGCAGAGCCTTTTCCTTTTTCCCGGCTGGTGCGATCTCTCCACGGCCTGGAAGCGCCGTGATATGTGATACCAAAAAGTTCCCCAGATATGAGGCCGCACTCTTCCACAGGTAGGTAACAACCCTTTTATTTAAATTAGCAGCCTGCTTCACACCCCGTCCTTGTGCCCCCTCCGGACTGACGCGTTTCGAGGAGACATTCCTCTTCTTCAAAGTCCACAAGTGCAGGCAGCCTTTTTGCGTGCATCTACAGCGTCCCCGTCTTCCTTATTAGCATATTTTAATTGGCCTCACATGTGCCGTTTTTTTCTTGCTTTCTGGGACCTGTAGTTCATTTATGCAGTCTTTATACCCTCCAATGGGTTTGGTGCCTGCGCTGTCTTGTGGGGGCTCTTTTCAACAGCTCTCCATTAAGCCCTGAGTGAGACGTAGCCTGCCACAGTAAAATACCTGCTTCACTGTTCACTTTTTGAAGAATTCAAAAGCGCAGAGCCTTTTCCTTTTTCCCGGCTGGTGCGATCTCTCCACGGCCTGGAAGCGCCGTGATATGTGATACCAAAAAGTTCCCCAGATATGAGGCCGCACTCTTCCACAGGTAGGTAACAACCCTTTTATTTAAATTAGCAGCCTGCTTCACACCCCGTCCTTGTGCCCCCTCCGGACTGACGCGTTTCGAGGAGACATTCCTCTTCTTCAAAGTCCACAAGTGCAGGCAGCCTTTTTGCGTGCATCTACAGCGTCCCCGTCTTCCTTATTAGCATATTTTAATTGGCCTCACATGTGCCGTTTTTTTCTTGCTTTCTGGGACCTGTAGTTCATTTATGCAGTCTTTATACCCTCCAATGGGTTTGGTGCCTGCGCTGTCTTGTGGGGGCTCTTTTCAACAGCTCTCCATTAAGCCCTGAGTGAGACGTAGCCTGCCACAGTAAAATACCTGCTTCACTGTTCACTTTTTGAAGAATTCAAAAGCGCAGAGCCTTTTCCTTTTTCCCGGCTGGTGCGATCTCTCCACGGCCTGGAAGCGCCGTGATATGTGATACCAAAAAGTTCCCCAGATATGAGGCCGCACTCTTCCACAGGTAGGTAACAACCCTTTTATTTAAATTAGCAGCCTGCTTCACACCCCGTCCTTGTGCCCCCTCCGGACTGACGCGTTTCGAGGAGACATTCCTCTTCTTCAAAGTCCACAAGTGCAGGCAGCCTTTTTGCGTGCATCTACAGCGTCCCCGTCTTCCTTATTAGCATATTTTAATTGGCCTCACATGTGCCGTTTTTTTCTTGCTTTCTGGGACCTGTAGTTCATTTATGCAGTCTTTATACCCTCCAATGGGTTTGGTGCCTGCGCTGTCTTGTGGGGGCTCTTTTCAACAGCTCTCCATTAAGCCCTGAGTGAGACGTAGCCTGCCACAGTAAAATACCTGCTTCACTGTTCACTTTTTGAAGAATTCAAAAGCGCAGAGCCTTTTCCTTTTTCCCGGCTGGTGCGATCTCTCCACGGCCTGGAAGCGCCGTGATATGTGATACCAAAAAGTTCCCCAGATATGAGGCCGCACTCTTCCACAGGTAGGTAACAACCCTTTTATTTAAATTAGCAGCCTGCTTCACACCCCGTCCTTGTGCCCCCTCCGGACTGACGCGTTTCGAGGAGACATTCCTCTTCTTCAAAGTCCACAAGTGCAGGCAGCCTTTTTGCGTGCATCTACAGCGTCCCCGTCTTCCTTATTAGCATATTTTAATTGGCCTCACATGTGCCGTTTTTTTCTTGCTTTCTGGGACCTGTAGTTCATTTATGCAGTCTTTATACCCTCCAATGGGTTTGGTGCCTGCGCTGTCTTGTGGGGGCTCTTTTCAACAGCTCTCCATTAAGCCCTGAGTGAGACGTAGCCTGCCACAGTAAAATACCTGCTTCACTGTTCACTTTTTGAAGAATTCAAAAGCGCAGAGCCTTTTCCTTTTTCCCGGCTGGTGCGATCTCTCCACGGCCTGGAAGCGCCGTGATATGTGATACCAAAAAGTTCCCCAGATATGAGGCCGCACTCTTCCACAGGTAGGTAACAACCCTTTTATTTAAATTAGCAGCCTGCTTCACACCCCGTCCTTGTGCCCCCTCCGGACTGACGCGTTTCGAGGAGACATTCCTCTTCTTCAAAGTCCACAAGTGCAGGCAGCCTTTTTGCGTGCATCTACAGCGTCCCCGTCTTCCTTATTAGCATATTTTAATTGGCCTCACATGTGCCGTTTTTTTCTTGCTTTCTGGGACCTGTAGTTCATTTATGCAGTCTTTATACCCTCCAATGGGTTTGGTGCCTGCGCTGTCTTGTGGGGGCTCTTTTCAACAGCTCTCCATTAAGCCCTGAGTGAGACGTAGCCTGCCACAGTAAAATACCTGCTTCACTGTTCACTTTTTGAAGAATTCAAAAGCGCAGAGCCTTTTCCTTTTTCCCGGCTGGTGCGATCTCTCCACGGCCTGGAAGCGCCGTGATATGTGATACCAAAAAGTTCCCCAGATATGAGGCCGCACTCTTCCACAGGTAGGTAACAACCCTTTTATTTAAATTAGCAGCCTGCTTCACACCCCGTCCTTGTGCCCCCTCCGGACTGACGCGTTTCGAGGAGACATTCCTCTTCTTCAAAGTCCACAAGTGCAGGCAGCCTTTTTGCGTGCATCTACAGCGTCCCCGTCTTCCTTATTAGCATATTTTAATTGGCCTCACATGTGCCGTTTTTTTCTTGCTTTCTGGGACCTGTAGTTCATTTATGCAGTCTTTATACCCTCCAATGGGTTTGGTGCCTGCGCTGTCTTGTGGGGGCTCTTTTCAACAGCTCTCCATTAAGCCCTGAGTGAGACGTAGCCTGCCACAGTAAAATACCTGCTTCACTGTTCACTTTTTGAAGAATTCAAAAGCGCAGAGCCTTTTCCTTTTTCCCGGCTGGTGCGATCTCTCCACGGCCTGGAAGCGCCGTGATATGTGATACCAAAAAGTTCCCCAGATATGAGGCCGCACTCTTCCACAGGTAGGTAACAACCCTTTTATTTAAATTAGCAGCCTGCTTCACACCCCGTCCTTGTGCCCCCTCCGGACTGACGCGTTTCGAGGAGACATTCCTCTTCTTCAAAGTCCACAAGTGCAGGCAGCCTTTTTGCGTGCATCTACAGCGTCCCCGTCTTCCTTATTAGCATATTTTAATTGGCCTCACATGTGCCGTTTTTTTCTTGCTTTCTGGGACCTGTAGTTCATTTATGCAGTCTTTATACCCTCCAATGGGTTTGGTGCCTGCGCTGTCTTGTGGGGGCTCTTTTCAACAGCTCTCCATTAAGCCCTGAGTGAGACGTAGCCTGCCACAGTAAAATACCTGCTTCACTGTTCACTTTTTGAAGAATTCAAAAGCGCAGAGCCTTTTCCTTTTTCCCGGCTGGTGCGATCTCTCCACGGCCTGGAAGCGCCGTGATATGTGATACCAAAAAGTTCCCCAGATATGAGGCCGCACTCTTCCACAGGTAGGTAACAACCCTTTTATTTAAATTAGCAGCCTGCTTCACACCCCGTCCTTGTGCCCCCTCCGGACTGACGCGTTTCGAGGAGACATTCCTCTTCTTCAAAGTCCACAAGTGCAGGCAGCCTTTTTGCGTGCATCTACAGCGTCCCCGTCTTCCTTATTAGCATATTTTAATTGGCCTCACATGTGCCGTTTTTTTCTTGCTTTCTGGGACCTGTAGTTCATTTATGCAGTCTTTATACCCTCCAATGGGTTTGGTGCCTGCGCTGTCTTGTGGGGGCTCTTTTCAACAGCTCTCCATTAAGCCCTGAGTGAGACGTAGCCTGCCACAGTAAAATACCTGCTTCACTGTTCACTTTTTGAAGAATTCAAAAGCGCAGAGCCTTTTCCTTTTTCCCGGCTGGTGCGATCTCTCCACGGCCTGGAAGCGCCGTGATATGTGATACCAAAAAGTTCCCCAGATATGAGGCCGCACTCTTCCACAGGTAGGTAACAACCCTTTTATTTAAATTAGCAGCCTGCTTCACACCCCGTCCTTGTGCCCCCTCCGGACTGACGCGTTTCGAGGAGACATTCCTCTTCTTCAAAGTCCACAAGTGCAGGCAGCCTTTTTGCGTGCATCTACAGCGTCCCCGTCTTCCTTATTAGCATATTTTAATTGGCCTCACATGTGCCGTTTTTTTCTTGCTTTCTGGGACCTGTAGTTCATTTATGCAGTCTTTATACCCTCCAATGGGTTTGGTGCCTGCGCTGTCTTGTGGGGGCTCTTTTCAACAGCTCTCCATTAAGCCCTGAGTGAGACGTAGCCTGCCACAGTAAAATACCTGCTTCACTGTTCACTTTTTGAAGAATTCAAAAGCGCAGAGCCTTTTCCTTTTTCCCGGCTGGTGCGATCTCTCCACGGCCTGGAAGCGCCGTGATATGTGATACCAAAAAGTTCCCCAGATATGAGGCCGCACTCTTCCACAGGTAGGTAACATGCATCTACAGCGGGGACGCTGTAGATGCATGCAAAAAGGCTGCCTGCACTTGTGGACTTTGAAGAAGAGGAATGTCTCCTCGAAACGCGTCAGTCCGGAGGGGGCACAAGGACGGGGTGTGAAGCAGGCTGCTAATTTAAATAAAAGGGTTGTTACCTACCTGTGGAAGAGTGCGGCCTCATATCTGGGGAACTTTTTGGTATCATATATATATATATATATATATATATTGAGCAAGCAGTACGGGCTGCCATTGAATCCATTAGGATGTGATTAACATGGGAAACAGCTTTTTAACCGATTGAGATAAGTTTTGCCTACATCAGTTGCAGTAGACTTGGCCCACTAGGGCACGATAGGAGTCATCCCTGTACTCAACAAGGCAGATCTATTAATGCATATATATATATATATGTGTGTGTGTATGTATACATACACACACACACATATATATTTATTGAGCCAGCAGTATGGACTGGCATTGAATCCATTAAGATGTGATTAACTTAAGTTTCACCTACAAGTGAGGCAGCAGGCTTGGCCCACGGGGGCATGATAAGAGTCATCACTGTACTCAACAAGGCAGATCTATTAATGAATAGACTGATTTGGCAGCAGTCCTCCTTTTAACCAAAATTAGTATGCAGTGGAAAATGTATGGGACATGAACGCTGATCACCCCCAGATGGAGAGAAGTAATCTGGCGCGGTGAATGAGGGACACTCCAAGATGGTGCCCTGGTTGCTCGTGTGATGGACACATAGCATGTTTCAAATGTTTTACATTGGTGTAAATATATATGGTGACGTATTGTTTGCCAATGTCATCCATGACCAAGGCCATAGTGCCAACCGCATCACCAAAGTGGATAGTGAATGGGCCCTTATGAATTAACTGAGCACCGTGGAGGGAGCGCTGTTGTTGTCTAAGGATCCGAGCTTTGTGCATGTATTTATGTTCACTGGAAAAAAAAACACAGTTAAAAGGTAAGCTGTGATTGAGGCTCAAACGTGGAAAGCCACTGAAATTCCCAGTTATGTTTAAGAATGCACACAACACCTGTCAAAACTCACTTATTATGGGTAAACAAATAAGAACATACCTTACAGGCCTCACTGTCATTATGAACAACCCTCCTGCAGAAGTATCCATGTGAGGATGGACAAAGCAGGAAATCATCTCTTCGAACTAGAACGAGTCAAACGCCTCTTTGTAGCAGCGACCTTCACCTATAGCTGAAGGAGGGGTGAGCAGCACTGATCCGCGAGGGCTGAATCCATGCCAGATTTCCCTAATATCCTCATTAGGATTTCCAAATTTGGGTTAGGTCTGGCCTAGGCAAAACCGACATTGGACACCTCGATCTAGTACAGCCCCTAAGCACCTAGGCAGATTATAAAGAGTTGTAATGCCTGCTTTTAAACAGAAACATTATCCACCAACTGCTTTCACATTGCAGCGCTCTGAACTATCAGGGTGCACACACAACACTTCTGCACAAACCACTGATGCCACATCCAGGAGACTGGAACATTTCTCCAATTGTAAACCGACCTGCTATCTGTTGGAATTATAAACTGGCCCCTAGCTCCTCTGTCACTTAACTAAACCTCTCATATATTGCAGCACTAGTACTAACAAGCGGGTCGTTACTAAAGGCTGACGTGTGAGAATCAGAACCAGTCACCTTAAAAAAGTATGAACTAAAAAGGGTAGTCCAATTGAACACCTTGGTTCTCGCTCACTATACGAGATCTAAAAGACTTCTAAATTGTCTTCTGCACAGATTATTGAATCAATTCTAAATAGCACAATGTCGGCACCTGAAGCACTGCACAGGCTTTCTCTTCTTCGAAAGACCTGGACAGCATTGGCGTGCATCTCTTCATCAGCATTAACACCAGCCGGTGCACCTCCACTGCCGACTACAAGCTCTGGAATGAGAAAACAGTTCTAAGCGTAGGCAAGTATTCCAGTTAAGCATGAACACCACAACTGCTCATCATGCGACAGAAACCCTTCTATGTGCTGGTTATACAATTGTTCTACAAGTAGGCGAACATCCCACAGACGCATAAACACGAGCACTCCTGCTTATCACTGATGATTATAAAACAGATGAAAGTGTGTGTGTTTGTGTGTGACTATCACAGTCCTAAACCCCTATTCTGCAGACTATAAAACAAATCAATGTATGTGCGAATATCGCAGTCATAAACACCCTTAACTGCTGAATATAAAACAGAGCTAAGTGTGTGTGTGTATGCGTGTGTGTGTGTGAATATTGCAGTCTTAAACCCACTAACTGCTGATTATAAAACAGATCAAAGTGTGTGTGTATGCGTGTGTGTTTGTATGTGTGAATATTGCAGAGTCATGATGCCAATAACTGCTGATTATAAATAAGAATACAGGTATATGTGAATATCCCAGAGAGGCATAAACCCAATCACTGCGGATTATAATTATACCTAGGGCTCCCGATTTTCAGTTTGAACTAATTTTTATACACAAATATGGACAGAAAACCATCAAGTTTCCTATCTGTAATTTTAAATATGGGTAACATACAGAAAGAAAAATGCAACGTACCCTGTAAGCACCTATCCTTGGCATGTAGTGCTGTAGATTCCCATGCTGGACATACTCCTGCCATTTAGTGTTTGGGTCAGATGTTGCAAGTTGTTTTTCTTCGATGAAAGCTTTTGAGTCCTGAGGTTTCAGTAACTCCTCTCGCCACTCACTAACATGTCACTAACTCCATTGTTAATTTACTTTTCGCCCAGCAGGTGAGAGTATGTACGGAGTAGTGAGTATAGAAGTTAAGTGACCATGCAAGTAGAAAAGAAAGACATTAAAATTAAAAGATACCTGCAGCACCCACTGGCTTCCGGGAAGGTGGGTGGGCACATATGAATCTACAAGCATCGAACAGATGCTTACTGGCTAAGCACATATTCTATTTATTGCATGAGTGGCTGTAAAAACACATGCTGCGCAACGACTGTACAGCAGTACACCCTTAAGCGGTGGCTAGACAGTGCTTGGTGCAAAGGTCTGAAACAATGTCTTGAGGACAGCTTGACCAACGCAAGCCTGCTACTTTGCCTGAACGTCCACAGTGTTTTGCAAATGTGTGCGGAGTGGACCACAGAGCAGCTCCACAATATCAGCAAAGGGTATACTGCCCAAGAGCGCCATGGTAGCTCCCTGTTTGCGAGAGGAGTGTGGCCTGGGGCGGGACGGTAGGGCGCTTTTAGTGTCAGTATATCAGGTCTGGCAATTACTGCCTTTGACATGGGATGGAATTATCAGGTGGCAAAAACATACAAACAGCGATTTGGTCCTGACTGTGTAATACAAAAGAGCACGCTTAACGTCAAGTGTGTGGAGTGCACTTTCAGCGATAGAGTCAGGTTGAGGGAAAACACTGGGAATAATATAGATTAATTGAGGTGGAAAGGGAAGACCACTTTGGACAAAACCTTACGATTGCTTCTAAGAACCACTTTGTCTTTATGGAGTTGGAAAAAAGATTATTAAAGAATGAGGGCCTGCAACTCACTGACACACCTAAGTGACGTGATTGATATGAGGAAGGCAATCTTCCAGGACAGGAACTGAAGGGGTCAAGGATGCAGTGTCTCGAAAGGGAGTCCAGGGAGTTTAGTAAGGACAATTTTAAGGTTCCAAACCAGGACAAGAGAGCACCCGCAGTGAAATTACACACTGAAGGCCCTCCATGAATGCTTTCATTGCAGGGATTTTGAAGAGGAAAGAATACTTTCTGTTCTGCATATATTAGCAATGGCAGCTAGATGTAGCCTGATGGATGTGCAACCCAAATCTGTTCTTTGAAGATGTAGGCAGTTACAAATAAGTTACAAATAATGTCACTGGAGGGGTTGACAGATTGATGTTGTTTGGTATACAGTAGTGCACAAAACACTTCCACTTTGCAGTGTAGCAAGTGTGTGGTGGGCCTACGAGCCTCTCAGAGAATGTTCATGCCCTCCTGCAGCAGACCAAGGTAACCAAACTCTAGGACCTCAGGAGCCAAATCACTAGATTGAGGCGTCTGGGGTCTGGGTACCGGACTTTGCCTTGGTTTTGAGGAAGTAGGTTCGGCCTGTTGAGGAGCTCCTCAGGTGGAACAATGGATATCTCTAGCAGGGTTCAGAATCATGGTTGTCTTCCTCACCAAACGGAATAGGAGGAGATGAGGATAAGCGTAGGCAAAGATCCGTTGCCAGTTCATCCACAGAGCACTGCCCTTGGACTGGGTGTTTAGAAACCTGTTGGCGAAGTTTTAGCATTACACGTTTTCTGCAGAGGTAAAAAGGTTTTTGTCTGGAGAGCTCCCCCTGTGGAAGTAATGAAGCTGGACTTGCGGGTGCAGTTTCCACTTGTGGGCTTGTTGCCGTGTCCTCCTGAGCAGGCCTGCAAAATTGTTCTCCACTCCGGAAGGCATTGTGCCAGGAGGTGAATGGTAGATGGTGCAACTGTAAATCTGTTGTGCAAGGGATGACAGGTTAGGTGCGAATGTGTCTCCTTGTTTATGAAGGTAGAACACAGTTGTGTAGTCTGTATGCACCACAACTACCTTGCCTTGGATCTGTTGGAGAAAAGCTGGAGTGCTAGATAAATGGCTAACAGTTCCAAGTGGTTGATGTGTAGACGCCTGCAGTGAGGTGGCCAAACACATTGAACAAAGACATTGGACTCTCATATTGTTGCGATGGGCCCCCAAGCCAGCTAGCGATGTGTTCATTGTGATGGTCACCTGTGGAATTGGGTCTGCAAAGTGACCGCCTTGCAAAAGGTTTTTTCTGTTCCATAGCGGCAGAGAGTGAAAAGTGCTGGCATGCACCATGAAACCTAGACTGCGTAGGAGGGATCTGAGTGTGAGTCAGGCATTTTTGTCTGCTTGCGTTCTTGATCAGCCAGTCATCTAGGTAGGGCAATATGTGATTTCTCTTCCTTCGGAGGTGAGCACATACTAAAGCTAAATGTTTGATAAAGACTCTCAGGCAGTAGTGACTCCGAAGGGTAGTACTGGAAGTGCTGGCCACTTACTGTGAAGTGGAGGTGGCAAAGATGAGATGGATGAATCTAGATGTGGAAGTAGGTGTCCTTAAGGTCAAGAATGGCCATGAACTCACCTTGCACACGTGAAAGTATTCTGGCAGGATTGATCTATGGAGAGGGTGGAGGGCGAGGATTGGCCAGAGAGTTCTCTCCTTTTTGGGAATGGGGAAGTATATGGAGTAGGCACCTTTGCCCTGGTGGTGATGGGGCACTAGCTCAATGGCTCCTTAGGACAGGAGCGCCTGAACCTCCTAGTGTAGCAGTGTAAGGTGTGTCGGTCTCAGGGTGTAGGTGCAAGGAGGAATGTTTGGTGGGGTGGCAACGAGCTCTAGGCAGTAACCGTGCTCCAGTACAGGCAAGAGTCACTGGTCAGGGGAGATCTCCTCGCAGGGAAGAAAACGCTGCAACCTTCCACCGACAGGTCTTGTGTGGTGGGGGATATAGGGTAAGCCTCCTTACTGGGGTGCCTCTGCCCTTAGAGCTTATCCCCCCTAAAGGAGCCTCTTGTGAAACCCCTACAACCCTGCTGGTTATAGCCCTGTTGCTGCCTTTAGTAGGATTAGGCAGATTCTGGGCAAGTGGCTTAGAGCTGCCTTTAGATTGTTGTCTCTTAAAGGAGTCCCTGCCAGAAAGGACCTGCAAGGCGCCCATTGTAAAAAAGTGGCTCTGTATATACTGGACCAAAGTAAGGTGCAGTGTGCACAGAGTCCATAGTCCCCAGAGGTATGGCAGAGGCTAAAGTTACATATAACTTCTAAAGTGGTAGCTTGGTCGAGTAGTGAGGCAGTACCAGAGGCAAGCATGGGCGAATTTTGCGGATCTCGCGTTCGCGAATTTTGCGGATTTGCGGATTCGCAATCCGCAAAATCCGCGAATTCCCGCGAATTTGCGGATTTTTTTTTTTTTTTGTGTTCGCCCGTGTTTCTGCCAGTTCGCGAGGGTTTTTACAATTTCGCAATTTGCGAACTTACCTGTCGGGTCGCAAGTTTTGCGAACTTGTTGTTTCTACATGTCCAGCCTGTTTGGGACACTCTTCTTCATCACTGCCACTCTCTGTCACCACTGCCACTCTCTGACTACTCATGCCACCCTCTGGCCCACCCATGCCACCCTCTGTTTCATCACCACACCCTCTGGTTGTCCAGTGTACATTATTTTCGGCAAAGCAAAGCACACCTTCCCTGCCTCAAGTGACCTGAATTAATTTGGGGCTGATTAATGTGTCACAGAATATTTTTTTAGCTGGCACCTGCTTCCTTAGTGCGCCCTGATTAGTGATCTTTTGCACTTGCTAAGTGCTTTCATTGTTGCAAAATTAGTTACAACACCTGCCCTGCCCCAACTGACAATAATGAATTAGGGGCTAATTAATGTGTCACTGAAAGAATTTAAAGTTCCAGCCTGGCACCTGCTTGTCTGCTCCTTTAGCTGTAAATCAGGACCTTTGTGGCATACAGTTAAGGTCAGAGCAGGGTCACACAATAGTTGCAAGCAGGCAACCGAATTCTGGAGGGCCCCCTCAGGAAGCAATACAAAGAATCGTTACAAATCATGAGGTTGACCTTTTGCACCTGCTCATTGCTTTTGCTTTTGCTGAAATCGTTTTGCGGTTTTTTTCGCGCTATTCGCGGGGCGCGGCGTCGTGCGAAACCGACCGCGGAAGCCGCCAATTCGTGCGAATGAGCATTTTATTTTTTTGCGGCTTGTTGTTTCGCGAGTTTTTTTGCAGTATTCGCGAGCCGCTTGCAGCGCAACACGCGAATTTACCCCAAGGTCGAGTACGGGCGCGGCCATTTTGTTTGCGTGACGTATTTCCGTTTCCGCCCGCTATGTATAATCTCGCGCAGTAAGCGCATTGCGAGTAGAGGTTCGCACGAGATCGCGCGGGAAATCTAGAGGTTCGCACGAGATCGCGAGGAAAATCTCGCGCGAACTGACTTTCGCGCTCGGAAACGGGCGCCGGCCATCTTGTTTTTCATTCATTTCCTGTGTCTGGGCATGGTGTTTAATCCTCTTGATATCTTTCCCATCCTTTGCTTGTTTTCAGTTTTTTTTTTACGATTTTGCTTCTTATCTATCCCTCTCTTTTCCTAGCTGTATATTTTTGTCTTTTCTGCTATTTTTCTTTACTTTTAAACTACTTTTGTAAACTCTTTTCTTTTCTTCTTCCCTATCCTATTCTTTCTTAATTTTCTACTTCTTCCTACCTTACCTGCCCAGACCATGGTCAAGCCAGGCGCCGTGAAGCTGCCCAGGCACTTGAGGGCCGCAGCGGCGGCGGGGAGTAGTGCTGGACCCAGTGGCAGGACAGCAGGCGTGAGATCGAGGGGGGAGCAGGTGACGCGCCGGGAGATATTCAGCCCGGAGGAAGTGGGCGCGCTGGTGTACTTTGTCCAGCGCCGCCTGCCCAGGACCATCGCGGGAGGCGGCAGGATCGCGGCCGGCGGCTATAACATGCGGGAGCGCCGGAAGCGGTGGGAGAAGGTGTGCTGGGCCATATCCCACCTCTACGGGGTCCAGCGCACCTACAGCCAGGTCACCCATCGCTGGACGGACCTCCTGGACCGCGAGCGCGACCTGCTGGACCAGCTCGGCTTGGAGATCCCCGGCCTTGGTGAGTAGTAGTAGCCATTGGCATTTAATCACTCACTACTATGATGTTTTCTCCTGCTCTGTGTTGTTGTATTGCAAATATTTGTTTTTTACATGGAGCAAGCCAATAATGCCGCTGATGACGATTACATTGTAGTTAAATTATATTTCAAAATCTTCTGTGCATTTCAGGTGCACTGCTCTCCTTCTCAGTGGGGTTGCTACTATGCTTATTTGTTTTCTATTTCGTGGTCTCATTGGCCTGAGTAACTATTATGTATGAGTGTACTTAACAGAACTGCGTAATGCTAGACACTAGGGGGCAGATTACATTTACAAGCCCCTTGCGCCACGTTTACGTTGCCTTGCGTGACGCAACAGCGGCGTAAACGTGCCGCATCCCTGCAAGTCATTTACAGCATGACGCATCTAGGGAGATGCGTCACGTTATAAAGCCATGGGCCTGCACCACAATGGGTGCGTTCCTAGTACGCAGGGTGGGCGGTCCAGCGGCTGTGCGCCTCGCAAAATTGCCTGCGTGAAATCTACAAGATTTAACGCAGGCACTTCTGCGCCGCTGCTACGTCAATTCAATTCCTTATGTCTGCTCGAAGCAGGCGAAAGGACTGACACAGCATGTAAAGTATTGGGTGGCCCTGAGCATTACTGGAGTTGCATTGCGTTGGCGACGTGACTCCAGCGATGCGCCGCTCTTACGTGACGAGATGCGTCACGCAAGTGCCTACCCTTGCGCCAGGGCGCGCCGCATTGTAAATGAGGCACATCTGCCGTGTCGCAAGGGTAGTTTTGCGTGACGCATTTGATCTGGCGCATCTCTGGAGATGCGCCAGAACGCGTAAGTAAGTATGCCCCTAAGGGGCAGAATTGCAATTACCGTCGCATCCCTGCAAAGTAGCAGGGATGCGCCATTAATTGTGCGGCCCGCTACCACCACCAAACATGGTGCGCCGTATTTGCAATGCGGCGGCGGCGCCCCATGGGCCCAAAACGTCACCGAAGCTTTACTGCTGGAGTTGCGTCGCAACGATGGTGCAGCTCCATCAATGCTCTGGGGTACCCTATCTCCCCAATGCTGGGTCAAGCCGTACGTCTGCTTCAAGCAGGTGCAGGGTTTGTGTGACGCATCATTGTCCTAAAGGTGACTGATTGATATTTTGTAGATTTCCCTCAGCCACTATTAGGATGTGTTCCAGCGCAGGAATGCCCTCCCTTGCGCCGGAACGCCCCCTGATGGCGCAGGGCTTTATAACGGGATGCATCTCCCAAATGCGTCACGTTGTTATAATATTATACGCCGCACCATGGCGCCCTTTTTTGTTTAGCTGCTGCGTCACAAAAGTCACGCAAGAACGGCGCAAAAGAGCCGCAAGGGCTTAAATCTGCCCCTTCCTTTGTAACCCTGACAATAAGAAAAATAGTGGCGGTGGATTGATAGTTTGACTATTTAAATGACTGGTAATGTAGCAGGCAACTGTTAGTGTTGTCACTGATCTGACTGAAATCACAATGGAGTTTGTCTGTCACTTTGCGTCTTGCCTGCGGACTGCTGCCTGCCAGTCCTAGGTGAACGTTTCAGTACTTTGTTTAGTGAGTTACGTGACTTTCGAAGTCACAGGTCCGCATATAAATGAAAAGTAACCATAATCAATATAATTTCGCAGAAATATTTTGTTATTGTTCTTTTGAAATGTTTGATTTGGTTGACATTGACAAGCAACAATCATCCATGTTTTCTGTTCTTTCTTTCATGTTGTACGTCAGCTCCCCCCAGGGGCGAGAGGAGGACACAGGAGCAGCAGGCGGCGGATGCTGTTCATCAACAGGGCCAGGATCGGGCAGGCGAGGGCTCCTCTGCTGGCCCCAGTAAGTTTTCATTTTAGACTAGTACCTATTTTTCCTAGCGTTCCTCATTTGACTTTTTTCAAAATTGTCTTTGCTCTTCTTGTAGACTGTATCTAAATTCTTATCCTGCCTCTACTATGACTCCCTGTGGTATTACTAGATTATTCTTATTAGTCTGTCTGTGTAGCTAACTAAGATTGCACGGTTGGCGAAACTCCCATGATTCTAGTCAGCAATAGCTCTATCAACTTAGTGCAGTCCTCTGGGATTGTCCATAATGTCTTTTGAAGTGTTCTATCTGGACTCATGCTTGCAAAAATTGCAAAACCTTTCGCTCAGTCACTCTAGTCTGGACCAAAAAACACAGATTGTATTTAAGTTTAAAAGCTTTATTAAAAGTAAACACATTTATTAAAATGAAGTCATAATAAAACTAAACGTTTAACTGATAATGGAAAAGTGGTTAGTGCTGACGATTAATTGAAGACATTTCTTGTGGTCGAGCCGAGCTCTCACCTGGTTTCAACTTGATCTTGTTGTTAGAAGTCCATCTTCTGTCTGTGTGGAGAAAAATGGTGCGTGTTAAAAAAACAGCCTTCATCAGTTGTGCCAAAAAGTGCAGCAAGACAACCTTCCCTGGAAAAAGGGACATTTTTTTTTTAACTTTAACGACAGTCACAAATTACATTGTTTTCACATGTCTTCATTCCTAGACCAAATACTAGTGACTGCTTTATTCTAACATTCTTAAATGTACTTTGTAGGTGGAACATCTGGTGGCGGGGCCAGTGTGGAGGTGGTGGTGCTCGACACCGAGGCGGAGGGCGAATCGGGCGATGCTTCAGGGGAGGAGGCGGCGGCGGCAGCTGTGAGAGTTGAGACGGTGGTGGTGGCGGCCAGAGGTAAGCTCTTATATATTCCTTACTTATTGAGATTGAAGACTAGCTGGGAAGGCAAGAATATGAGATGCATGGCTGGGTGAATGATGAAGCAATGATGGGTGGAAGGACAACAGCCTGGGTGGGTGACACAGAAACTGTATGTGTCCATATACCTGGATCATGCTACTATCTGACTCTTAGATAGCATATGTGTATCTAGAGCAGGGGTACTCCTAGTACGGCCCGCGGGCCGGTGGTGGCCCGGCAAGCCTTCGTTGGCGGTGCGCTGACCTTGCAGACAATCACTGCTCCCCCGGCCCCCACAGAGCAGAGGCTTTTTTGTATTTCACCTGTTAGCGCCCCTGCATCTCCACTCTGACAATCACTGCTCCCCCGGCCCCCACAGAGCAGAGTGGAGATGCAAGGCCACAAAGAGGTGAAATAGAACTAAGCCTCTGCTCTGTGGGGCCGGGCAAGCAGTGATTGTCAGGGTGGAGAAGCAGGGGCGCTAAAACAAACAAAGCCTCAATAATATGTTAATGGTCTTTTAAAGACCTGTTAAGTACTTTGGTGTTGTTGTCTGTGTGTGCGCGTTGAGGAAGCGGTCTCAACCCGGGCTGAAGGCTGACACAGATAGACACACACACAGTGAGATGACAGAGGGAGAGGGAGGGCAGGAGGGAGAGAGAGATGGAGGGAGGGCAGGAGGGACAGCAGGAGGGAGAGAGATGTATGTAAATGCTGGGTCTGGTGGCTCAGTGGATGAGGGCATCTGCTGCAGGGACCTGTGTGCAACCTCATGGTCACAAGTTATCGTTTTGCTTTAGCCCCGCCCCCTCTGACTCCGCCCCCACCAGTGCGGCCCTCGGCCCCAAACTACACTGTAAATGTAGCCCCTGAGAGAAAGTTTGTGAGTACCCATGATCTAGAGAGAGTAGACGGTCAGTGGATGAAGTAAGTGTAACTTTGAAGAGCATGTAACACTAACACTGCACCCGCACGTCCGTTCCAGTGTAGGAAAGGCAAGGAAAAGAACTTTTAATTTTGTCCAAATACTACCATAAATAGTAGCAGTAGTTTGTATTGCAAGCACTGCATAGATCCGGTTATTATGGTGGCCACTCCCTACCTCTCTTAATAAGTTTAGTAGTACTCAGTCATTCATGTGTGGATGTATCACTGCCTGTCACTCAATAAAAAGCAAAGCACCTAAAGTCATCCCATATATAAGCAAAAACATCCCATGTGAAGTGATAGATAATCAGATTATTTATCTTCTTCAATTTTCCATTTCTAGTACTCATTTCCACTGTAGGGTGAAAGTTAAATTAATTAAGCAGTAGCCCTTGAGTTGTAACAGAGTATTCTCAGTGCCACCCGTAATAGAAAAGTAAGAGATTCACCACCTGCATGTACTGGACGGGTACAGTAACGCAACGGCAACGCAAGTCTAGGTCACTCCTCATGGCGTGCGTCTCTTTTTCTCGGGTGCAAGTTTACCGCGCTGGCATTATGCCGGCTTGCAGAAAATAACGTACCAATTTTCCAAAACAAGAGACAAGAAGAAGAATAAGACTGGTGTACTTTCATAGTCGACTCCAATGGAAGTCCACAGTGCTCATAGAATTTGTTCCTTAAACTCCCACTAATGTTAGAGCAAGGATGAAGAAGTGTGAGGTTAGATAGATACTGGCCTCAATAGTTATGTAATGCGCTTGCAAGTTGCTAGTTGTACTGCAGCACACATTTCTGCTGAATGATTGAGTTAATCTTAAAGAGCATTGGTTACAGACTATGTCTTTCTTTCTTCATATAGGTTCTCCTTCCAAACGAACAAGGAGGAAGGAGCTGGCTAGAGCGGCCCGGCAACGGAGAATCGAGGCCACTGTTGCGGAATATCGGCGGCTGGTGGCCCTGGAGGACGTGGAAAGTGTGCGGTCGACAACAACGACAACGTCGTCCTCCGTGGCCTCACCGGCTGCCACCGTGACCCAGCACAGTGGTCCACCGAGACTGAGCCGGGCTGCCAAAGGCAAACGCCACCGCCGAGCAGCAAGGCCAACAGCTGCTTCTCACAGGCCTTGCACCTGCAAGGCAGTGAAGGCACGCCTGCGCCGCACCACCCTGATGGTGTCCCGCCTTCAGCAGGAGCTCGCCTTGCTCCGCGAGGAGCATGATGCCCTGGCCCAAAAAGTGAACAGCATCCACCCCTAGTGTCCCTTGCCCCTTTTTTAGAGACTTTTGGGGGGTGGGAATTGGGAGTTGGGTTTTTGGGGACTTTTGAAGGACAATCGTTGGGGTTAGGGAGGGTCTTGCGGGAGATTATTTTGTTAGGGATATAAATATACTTTTTCAAACTTTATCTGAGCATACCTGTTTTTTACTGCTTGCCTGGTGGGTGGGGGTTTAACGTTGACTGTTTTCCTGAAAGTTTAGTTCCATTTTCTTCCTTTAAGTGTAAATGCCCAAATGTTTTCAACACTAAGTGCCTCTCACAGACTAAGTGAAGTGAATCCAAGAGTCCTAGGACTTTAGTAGTACTACCTTCAGGCTCTCGTCTCTCGTACTAATACTCCATTATACCCCCAAACCACCAAACGCTTATCTTACCTGTAATTTGTGTTTGAAAGTAGGGCTAGGCCCAGGGCTGGCTCCACGGGAAACACCGAATAACGTTGGCAATCTTGGTCGGATAAAATTTCCTCATAGCGGTGGTAGTAGTGGTGTGCCACAGTGGCAGTTGCATGCCTATGAAAAAAAAGAAAATGAAATCTGGTTTGTCCTCCTGAGCAATTCAACGGTACAACTGAGAATATAGCAGGTGACAGAAGTACAGTAGAGCAGTGCCACATTGTAGCCTAACAAATGGTAAAGTATAACTACTAATTCGGTTGAAGTTCTTTCACATTAGCAATGGTTCTTTGTCAAGCAGAGTAAGAATATATCATCGACAACTGTGGAAAGAAAGAATGCGACAGTACAGGGCCTGTGTGGAATTATTGATAACTATATTCAACATAAGGTCTCTGTAGCCAGATACCCGAGAGCCTTGCTGGTCACTATAAATCCATTCACAACAACACTCAATGGGGTTGGTCTGGAAGGTGTCACGTTTACTCCCCGTGATCCAGTCGATGCAAATATGGTTCCACCTCCAAATGTCACCAACACCCAGAAGTGTAAACACAGGGTGTTCGAGGCATTAGGCGAGGGAGAAAAATAACAAACTAAAATAAAAAATGTGGGATGGGTAAAGGTAGGGTCAGCAGGGAAAGGATACCTGTAAGAGAAGACAAGACAGGCATCAGTGAAGTGATGTCCTAACATACAAGGGTACTCTCATATAGTCTCACTAAATAGTCTGCAAGTCTCCCGCCTACTCATGGGAAATGTAGTTTCATAGTACGGTAGGCGCTTAGGGGCTGCGTAACCTGACAGAAGGTATAGTAGATAGAAAAGGAGAAATTGCTTTTTTTCTAGGTGTCCCCTCACTCACCAGGGTTGCCCCTTGGTGACATGCTTCATCATTGGGGCCATCCCAGTCCTCTACGGCCTGGGGCGTGCTGCGACTTGCGAATTACGTAGGAGCACTTACAAATGACTATGTGTGGTGCAGATAGTGGAGTGGACTAAGTGATGTGTTAAGGGATCAATGTAGAAGCCGAGAGAGAGCAAAGAAATGCAGTCACAGTCAGAGAAAAAGGCAAGGGATACTGTATCTATGTGTGGTTGTAGTGGTCCTGTTGGAAGTGGTAAGTAAGTTGCCCGCAGAAAAAAAATCCTCCTATTAGCGGCACTCCTCCATTGCAGCCGACGCTTCGTCCACCGATGTTGGTCACCAGAAGACACCCTGTCCACTGCCTGCCTGATGCTGAATTGTGGCTCGCTACTGTGAAGCCTGACTCCATCCTTTTTTCCCCATTGCAGAGACTGAAACCCGGCCTGTAATTATTCAACGAAAAACAGGAAGTGATATAATATTACAACACCACTGATAAATAAATATAAGGTATGTAGGCTGTGGAGTGCAAAAAGTCACAATTTGTTTTTCCTAGTAGACAGACAGTACAATGTTTTTGAAAGTGCGTACTCTGAGTCACCTTTTGAAGGATAAGTAAGTATGGGCAAATTAATGTAGCGGATCTTGCCCCTCAAGCTAGGTGTACTGTAAACTGTGTTTTAGAACAAAAATAGATCTTCCTAGCAGTGCTCCCACCCAAAAAACGAGGCCTAGCAGAAAACTGGAGACAAAACTTACTTTGAAAGTAAAAGTAGGCCGAAGTACCCTAATTACCCATTACCCCCCGTGGATTGTATTCAAACCACTTGCAAGCAACCAAGCAAAAGTAGCCATAGCCAGCATCGCTCCAAGACTCGAAATCCCCCCCACTCAAACACATGCAATAGAAATACTGCTAACCCTAACGAACCCTAAGTTAAGAATAGTGGCAAAGGCTTTCTTTAACTATGCCAAATCCCCCCTTTCCCACCATGGATTTTCTTCAAATGACTTGCAACCAAAATTACACATTCTCACGAGTGCTCTAAGACCCCAGAACTCAGTTTGAAAAATCTAGAACACCCCGATACACATGCAATCCTGGTGCTAGGGCTAACCCTAACGAACCCTAAGTTACAAAAAGTGCCAAAACTAAAGGCTTTTCCGCGCGGATTTTGTCCCAACCACTTCTACCCGGTATTAGACCTTCCCAGGAATGCCCCAAGACCCGGCAACCCACCCGCCAAGAAGCATAACACCCCCAAACAGGCCAAAAGAAAAATCTCATACTTGCAATATTTCTGGGCCTTCGGTCCAAACGCGCTGCGTAGCTAGGCCATAAGTCGGGGTTGGCACGACGGATTTCCTGAAAAGCAAATGCAATCAAGATTAGAGTGTCCCAGCAGTGCTCCCAGACCACGAAACTCACCCGCAAACAGACGGAACCCCCCCTAAGAGCACCTCAAAGGCAAGCAAGTCATCAAAAACACAAAAAAAATTCCGCCTGGGATTTGGTCCAAAACACTTTTATCCGGTATTAGAGCTTCCCAGCAATGGCCCCAGAGCCGTCAACCCAGGAGAAAACGAGTAGAAGACCCCCAAACAGCCAAAGAGCAAAAGTACAAAAATGGGGACTTAGTCACTTTTTCACAAATTTCCCAAATCACTCCGCGCGCGCTCTGCAGCTAGGCCCTAAGTCCCCTCAGCCACCATGGATTTGCTTCAAACCTCTTGCAAAGTAAAGTATATATAGCCAGCAGTGCTCCCAGACCACGAAACTCACCCGCAAACACCAGCAAGCCCCCCAAACAGGCCCCCGAAAACGCTACATAGAGCAAAATGTCTGAAATAGCCCAAAAAAAAATCGGCCTGGATTTTGTCCCAACCACTTCTACCCGGTATTAGACCTTCCCAGGAATGCCCCAAGACCCGGCAACCCACCCGCCAAGAAGCATAACACCCCCAAACAGGCCAAAAGCAAAATCTCATACTTGCAATATTTCTGGGCCTTCGGTCCAAACGCGCTGCGTAGCTAGGCCATAAGTCGGGGTTGGCACGACGGATTTCCTGAAAAGCAAATGCAATCAAGATTAGAGTGTCCCAGCAGTGCTCCCAGACCACGAAACTCACCCGCAAACACCAGCAAGCCCCCCAAACAGGCCCCCGAAAACGCTACATAGAGCAAAATGTCTGAAATAGCCCAAAAAAAAATCGGCCTGGATTTTGTCCCAACCACTTCTACCCGGTATTAGACCTTCCCAGGAATGCCCCAAGACCCGGCAACCCACCCGCCAAGAAGCATAACACCCCCAAACAGGCCAAAAGCAAAATCTCATACTTGCAATATTTCTGGGCCTTCGGTCCAAACGCGCTGCGTAGCTAGGCCATAAGTCGGGGTTGGCACGACGGATTTCCTGAAAAGCAAATGCAATCAAGATTAGAGTGTCCCAGCAGTGCTCCCAGACCACGAAACTCACCCGCAAACACCAGCAAGCCCCCCAAACAGGCCCCCGAAAACGCTACATAGAGCAAAATGTCTGAAATAGCCCAAAAAAAAATCGGCCTGGATTTTGTCCCAACCACTTCTACCCGGTATTAGACCTTCCCAGGAATGCCCCAAGACCCGGCAACCCACCCGCCAAGAAGCATAACACCCCCAAACAGGCCAAAAGCAAAATCTCATACTTGCAATATTTCTGGGCCTTCGGTCCAAACGCGCTGCGTAGCTAGGCCATAAGTCGGGGTTGGCACGACGGATTTCCTGAAAAGCAAATGCAATCAAGATTAGAGTGTCCCAGCAATGCTCTCAGACCATGAAACTCACCCACAAACAGACGGAACCCCCCCTAAGAGCACCTCAAAGGCAAGCAAGTCATCAAAAACACAAAAAAATTTCCGCCTCGGATTTGGCACAAACCACTTTTAGTGCTTCCCAGCAATGGCCCCAGACCCGTCAACTCACCTGCAAAGAGGTAGAACAACACCCCCACAAGTGCTGAGTCTTTCTTCATTGGGCGTAAACCAGCCCTCTGCTTTGATGGAAATAGGAGTCTGGAGGAGGAGGATAGAGGAGCATGTTCTTCTGAACTTGTGAACCTGAGGAATGCAGACTGCGGCACCTTCAAATAAATTAGCAAACAAGTGAAGACAGTTCTGCTGATGGGCTTGTCTTTGTGATAATCTGATTAAAGTTTGAATTATATTAACTGTGCACAACAAAGAAAGACAGACACACAGGAATAAAAGTGAATAAGGATGAAAAAGAAAGTTATTGATTCGTTGTCTCATTTTCAGGGCTCGAAGTCGGAATCACGGTCCAGGAATAAGAATAAGGCTTCGTCATCATACTCTGCGAATTCAGCCCGGGTGAGGTCAGTGCCACCTGACAGAGTAGAAATTCCCTCATCTATGGTGCTGGCCACCTCCTCTTCATCCGGCACGCTCTCTCGTACTCTTATATCTGGTGGTATGAGGTGCTGATTCATCTTGATCATTGTTAACCTCTCCACATTTTTGGGCGAGAGGCGGCTCCGTTTGGGAGTTACAATCCCACCAGCCGCACTGAAAACCCGTTCAGAAGACACACTTGCGAGTGGGCAAGACAAGTAGTTTAAAGCCAGGTTGGTGAGCTGTGGCCACAATTCTTTTTTCCCATGCCAATACGCCAATGGGTCAGAATTAACATAGACCTCTGTGGAGTCATTCAGATAGTCCTTCACCATCGACTCAAGGTCCTCCTCCAAGGTTCCTCCACTTTGCGTAGCTCTTGCTGTGCCTCTGGCCTTTTGAGAACCAAACCCACGCAGAGCTAGCCAATCCTCTTCAGCCTCCAATGTTTCTGCTGTCTTTCGTGCAGATGATGCGGTTGCCGGTGTCTTTAACGGCTGAGAGGTCACTTGTGCCACAGCCACAGGTGCAGAAGTGGATTGTTTTGACTGGGGATGGCCTGCTGATGTACTGCCATTTCCTTCAATTTCCAGCCGTTCTGTTTCAAACTTCTTGGCTGACAAGGCTAGCCAACGTTTGTACTTTGTAACATCTTCATCAGCAAAAGCAAAGAATGCTCTGCCTGCCAGCGCCTTTTTGTAGCGTGGATCCAGAATAGTAGCACAAATGTAATGCTGTTCTGAGTGGATCTTTTGAAGACGTTCATCACCTTGTAGGAGCTCTAATAATTGCTCAGCCAGAAGCAAAGAAGAGCCTTTCTTTTTGTCATCTTTTCGAAACACAGAACACACCTCCTTCAGTTGGTCCTCCAGCATGTACAACAATGGGATAGCTTTTCCCAAATTAGAGTCCTCCTTGCTGACTGCACGCGTGAAGACCTCAAAAGGACGAAGCATGCGTGTTAGGCTTTCAACTATGTTCCATTGCGGCCCACCCATCCTCAGCTCCTCTATACCCTCTTTCAAGAAATATTGATCGAGTTGCGTATACTGCTCATACAGACGCTCAAGCATGTAGAAGGTTGAGTTCCAACGTGTTACCACCTCCTGGATGAGTGCTTTCACTGGCATTTGACATTGATATAGCATGCTCCTCAGCTGCTTGCGGGCCTTAAAAGAATGCCTGAAATGCTTGCAAATTTTTCGGCAGTTCTCCAATACACTGCACGCTGCACTGTCTTTATTACCCAAGAATTTTTGGACAACCAGGTTTATACAGTGCGCCAAACACGGCACTCTGAAATAGTAACCGTCCCTCATGGCCTTAACTATATTGGAGCCATTGTCCGTGGAAACATAACCAACCTTGCGTTTTAGTGGGGACAGACAGTTAAGGACCTTTGTGTTAAAGACATCCAAAATGTTTTCTGCTGTGTGACGTTTCTCCAAACCAAACATGGCTAGTGTTGCATGTTTCCGAGCACCTTTAAAAACAGTGTTAGTGTCAACACCTGAGTTTAGCTTTGCTTTAGCCCCTGAAAAAGAGACCCAGTGTGCAGTGATGCACATGTAATCAGCGCCTGCGCCACTGGTCCACATGTCTGTTGTCAGATGTATAGTGTGAACAGCACTCTTCTGCAAAGCTGCCCCAATCGCCTTCAGAACATCTTCATGTAGTGCTGGAACCGCAACTCGGGCAAAATAGAACCGGCTAGGAACCTTCCATTTAGGGCAGAGCACTGCCACTAATTCTAGAAAACCAACCCCTTCGACAAAAGAAAAAGGGAGAAGGTCCAGAGCTAGCATTTTAGCCAGCTTAGTGTTATACAGACGGGTCATTGGGTGGTTGCGTTCATATTGCGCTTCTGTAAACAACATCTTTTTAATGTTGCCCTGGACCAATGATTTACGGGATGATGATCTCTTCGACCCAGTTACGCTCGCTGATGAACTTTTCCGCATTGATGTCTCACTCTCTCCCACACTCTTAGTGTGGCTCCCATGGGGTGTGCTGCTGACATGGGAACTGGGTGTAAGTGAAGTGTTTGGATCGTCTTCTTCTACCTCCTCGTCATCAGCAGATGACAAATCAACGTTTTCATTACGTGCAATTCCGGCTTTCTTGACCGCCTCTAGGTGCGGAAACCATTCGAGAGGGTGCCTTCTCTCAAGATGACCTCTCTGGCCTCCGGTACCATAGTTAGAACCAAGCTTACCACGACTATATCGAAGCTTACAAAGGCTACAAATGGCTACGTTTGCCTTTTTTGGGCAAACACTAAAGAAGTCCCAAACTGGAGACTTGAAATGTCTTCGGGGGCCGCCGCCGGAGGAGGCGTCGATACTGGTGGTGGTGGTCCTGCTGCTAATGACAGATGAAGTGGAGGATGTGGATTGCCGAACTTCAGTACGTTTTGCACTTTCACCACCACGAATTGAGGTCGAGGACGAGGTGGGTACCTTCTTGCGAGGAAGAAATATGGAAGCGGTAGGTTTTGGTGTACTACTTAACTCCAAATCTAATGATTCCATTTCCATTGCCTCCTCGCCGACATCATCATCACGCTCAGCAGCTTCTCGGGATAGGGTCAAAATGTCTCTTTGCTGCATGCCCGGTGGGGCTGCAGTGACCTTTGTGATGACTGCCTCGTCGTCATCGTGAGAGGCTTCATCACCAGCAGTATCTGTCACTTCTTGTTGAGCCTCATCACACTCCATAGGTTTGAGTTTTTGGACGACCTTCCTTTTACGCTTAGGTACCGGTGGCAGATCATGGTGTGCCTCTGCCTCACTGTCAGACCGCAGTTGTCGTGGTTCCCAAGACAGATCACTTGCACCAGAACGAGGTGGGCTTGAAGAAGATGTAGACACCCCCCTTGATCTTTTCCTTGCTAGGGATGTGGAAGACAATGAATGATCATCAGGAGGAGTGGCTTCCAATGATACCTCAGCTTCATTGTCGATTTCCAAATGTGCCCCTACTTCGGGAGGAACAACTATTGTGGGCACTTGTGAACGTCCATGCACCTTTGCTTGCGCATCTCCTTTTGCTGCCTCTCCTTCCACATGTACTTGGGCGTGTACTTGCACATGGTGTTGTTGTTGCGGCTGTGGTTGTTCAACACTTGTCAGATGAGTTACAACAACCTGTGTTGATTCAGGGACATTGCTGCTACTTTCTTGCGATGAGCCAACATCACTGGTCGATGGTGATTGGAGAAGTACACTGACTGCCTCTGAAGCACTCAAGGGCTTTGACTTAAGTTGGCGTGGTGGTGGAGGCACTGAACCCAATGGAGCAGGGGTGCTGCTCTCAGGTTGGTCCCCAGCAGATCCTGCTGCTGCAGGCGTACTTTTTCTTTTGCTCCCAAAAAAAGTGGCGGGTGACACACCAGCCTCCTTGGTAACTTGCTTCTTCTGCTCCTTACTAGCAACTTTCTTGCTAGAGGAGCTACGGAGAACTTTCTTTGGGGGCGGGGCCATCTTCTTCAGAGCAGGTCAGACAGCAGGCCGCAGTTGCACGAATTGTAGAGTTGTCTGAGGCCAGACGTGACGTCGCGTGACGTTATGCTGCACACACACACCGCTGCAGGACTTCTTCCTGGCACTGGTGGTTCTCTTGAGTCTTGTGCACCTAAAAAAAATGGAAGACAGAGGAACATCAGTTCAGTTATAGAGCACAAAAAAATCGAAAAACACTGCAAAATCAGCACAATCCCAATCCATCCATGCCCTCCATAATGTTTAAATTCAAGACAACCCACAGAAAGACTAGGCCCATGCAAGACTCACTACCCCTGGGCATAAATAAAGGTTGAAAAGTAGGCAAAATGGTTGGAGGCCTAACAACAAAGCCTGCATTCAAAATGGCCACTTGCCTGCCAAGCACATGGCCAGTGCCTGTAGCTGCACTCAAAATGGCCACCAGCCACATGGCATGTCCCTCCCCATGAACACCCCCAAAAATCGAAAAACACTGCTAAATCAGCACAATCCTATTCCATCCATGGCCTCCATGATGTTTAAATTCAAGACAGCCCACAGAAAGACTAGGCCCATGCTAGACTCAAATACCCCTGGTGAAAAGGCCCCAACAACAGGTCAAAAATCGAAAAACACAAAATTGTACAAAAAAAAAAATTCGAAAAACACAGAAAAATCAGCACAATCCCAATTCATCTATGGCCTCCATGATGTTTAAATTCAAGACAACCCACAGAAATACTAGGCCCATGCAAGACTCACTACCCCTGGCATAAATAAAGGTTGAAAAGTAGGCAAAATGGTTGGAGGCCTAACAACAAAGCCTGCATTCAAAATGGCCACTTGCCTGCCAGCACATGGCCAGTGCCTGTAGCTGCACTCAAAATGGCCACCAGCCACATGGCATGTCCCTCCCCATGAACACCCCCAAAAATCGAAAAACACTGCAAAATCAGCACAATCCCATTCCATCCATGATGTTTAAATTCAAGACAGCCCACAGAAAGACTAGGCCCCATGCACCACTCACTACCCCTGGTCAAGGCCCCAACAACAGGTCAAAAATCGAAAAACACAAAATTTTACACAAAAAAAAATCGAAAAACACAGAAAAATCAGCACAATCCCAATTCATCTATGGCCTCCATGATGTTTAAATTCAAGACAACCCACAGAAATACTAGGCCCATGCAAGACTCACTACCCCTGGCATAAATAAAGGTTGAAAAGTAGGCAAAATGGTTGGAGGCCTAACAACAAAGCCTGCATTCAAAATGGCCACTTGCCTGCCAGCACATGGCCAGTGCCTGTAGCTGCACTCAAAATGGCCACCAGCCACATGGCATGTCCCTCCCCATGAACACCCCCAAAAATCGAAAAACACTGCAAAATCAGCACAATCCCATTCCATCCATGATGTTTAAATTCAAGACAGCCCACAGAAAGACTAGGCCCCATGCACCACTCACTACCCCTGGTCAAGGCCCCAACAACAGGTCAAAAATCGAAAAACACAAAATTTTACACAAAAAAAAAATCGAAAAACACAGAAAAATCAGCACAATCCCAATTCATCTATGGCCTCCATGATGTTTAAATTCAAGACAACCCACAGAAATACTAGGCCCATGCAAGACTCACTACCCCTGGCATAAATAAAGGTTGAAAAGTAGGCAAAATGGTTGGAGGCCTAACAACAAAGCCTGCATTCAAAATGGCCACTTGCCTGCCAGCACATGGCCAGTGCCTGTAGCTGCACTCAAAATGGCCACCAGCCACATGGCATGTCCCTCCCCATGAACACCCCCAAAAATCGAAAAACACTGCAAAATCAGCACAATCCCATTCCATCCATGATGTTTAAATTCAAGACAGCCCACAGAAAGACTAGGCCCCATGCACCACTCACTACCCCTGGTCAAGGCCCCAACAACAGGTCAAAAATCGAAAAACACAAAATTTTACAAAAAAAAAAAAATCGAAAAACACAGAAAAATCAGCACAATCCCAATTCATCTATGGCCTCCATGATGTTTAAATTCAAGACAACCCACAGAAATACTAGGCCCATGCAAGACTCACTACCCCTGGCATAAATAAAGGTTGAAAAGTAGGCAAAATGGTTGGAGGCCTAACAACAAAGCCTGCATTTAAAATGGCCACTTGCCTGCCAGCACATGGCCAGTGCCTGTAGCTGCACTCAAAATGGCCACCAGCCACATGGCATGTCCCTCCCCATGAACACCCCCAAAAATCGAAAAACACTGCAAAATCAGCACAATCCCATTCCATCCATGATGTTTAAATTCAAGACAGCCCACAGAAAGACTAGGCCCCATGCACCACTCACTACCCCTGGTCAAGGCCCCAACAACAGGTCAAAAATCGAAAAACACAAAATTTTACAAAAAAAAAAAATCGAAAAACACAGAAAAATCAGCACAATCCCAATTCATCTATGGCCTCCATGATGTTTAAATTCAAGACAACCCACAGAAAGAATCAGTCCACCCACCACTGAGTACCCCTGGGAAAAGGCCCCAAAACAGCAAAAAAATCGAAAATCCCAAAATTTTAGTTGCAGCAACTGTAATGCCCCAAACAAACTTACTTGTAAAATTTCTAATCCAACAGTGATCCAAAGAAAGTCAAAAAGGCCTCAAATCCAAAGATCCAGCAGCATCCACAAAAGGTAATCCTTCCAGGTCCACATCCGAATGAAAAGTGACCAGGAGATGGACAAAGCACTGGGAGGAGCCTGCTGAACAGGAACAGGAAGTTGAAGACTATGGGGCACTTCCTTCCTCCCACCCCCCTGCCCCCCTCCCCAAAATGGACTCCTCGCTAAAAAAGTGCAGGCAAATGTCAAACTAAGGAGTTATTCACATAAAAATCATCATTTCTAGAAGGTTTATGCTGCTTGCTGGTGGATTTCTTGTGCAGAATTGCAAATTTATATTTTCGCGCGCCGCATCTCAAATCTCGCAATTTGCGAAGTACCGCGAGACGTGATCTCGCCGTACTCGCGTTGACAAACTCTCGCTGGCAAGCCGCGATGACGTAATCGCGCTCGCCAATTCCCGCGGGATCACACAGCAAGATCCAAAATGGCGCAGCACTCGCAAACTATCGAAAAAAACAACTCGGCAAACGATGATAAACGCCGCGCGCCGCAAAAATTGTATCACCAACGCCGCGCGCCGCCAAAAAAATCCGCTGCGTGCGAATTTGCGGATTTTGCGGGAAATCCGCAAATCTCGCGGATTGCGGATTTCCCGAAAATCCGCAAAATCCGCGAGCGGAACGGATTTTCCGCCCACGCTTAACCAGAGGACAGTGTAAAGCATTTGATGTACACACTCAGTCAGCAAATGGTCTCACACACTCGAGAACTGAACTCTAGGCCAATTGTTTTGTACATAAAAATATATAGTTGTTTATTTTAGAACCACAAGTAGGTATCATAAATACTTTCTCAGAATGAGATGTTGCAATTGGGTACTTACCTCCTAGCATAGTGTACCCAGGTGGGACTGCATGTGCTGTGTTTGAGGTTGGATAGTTGCCAGTGATTGTTCCTTTAAGTGAGCGCTGTGTTAGAGTTTCTGATGATAATCTCTCAGTAGTGTGAGATCTATAGCTAGAGCATCTATTTTATTTTCCAGGGATCTATTCCTGCAAGCACCACATCAAGTTTACCTAGAACTGAGGCAAGATTGGATTCTGCAGGCTGCTGAACACCCAACAGCGGCATCAGTGGTCAAGAGTGTATGAGCTGGGCACCGGATCGGAGGAGTTACATCTTTGAGAGTCATCAAATCACGCAGAAAGTGAATACTCACGTTTTTTGAAATCCGAATACAGGAATCCATATATCGCCCCATCCGGGTGCTCTTACTAACGTACTTTCGCCCAACACTTATGAGGCCCTGAAGGTTCGCAGTCTGTTCCCTGCGATGAAACACGTGTTGGCCTATGCAAAGGAACAATAAACTGAAATACTACACCAAGAACAGAACGTTTCTTTGAACTGATATATGTCACTTGATGTGGTTTTATTCTCGAAGTTTTGCCTGAAAGTTTTGATGTGCTTAATCAACTTCCACCTCAACTGACACCAGTACTATCAAGTATTGATTGACATTGTATAGTGCAGGGGCTCTGTTGTTTTTTGAGTTACATCTTTGCATCTGTGGTTTCAACTTTGCTTAAGGGTTCAGTGGCTTATTCCGGATTTAGGCTGGCTTGCAGGTGCCAGCTCAGGCAGTGACATCCCACAGCAAGAGAAGCCCAGAGCGGCAGATGGTGTCTGGGGAGAAACAGGTGTGTAAGCCACAACAGGTCCTGGAAACAGTCTGGTATTGTGCACTATAGGGAAGGTAGAAACATCGGCGGCCTCCAGCCAACGTCATCAGGTTAAGGCTCCCGCAATATTTGATTGAGGGCAGTCAGGTCCCTGTCAGGCACTGGTCAGGCACCTCGGAGAGGTCCATCTGTGTAGTCCACAGTGGTCAGTAAAAGACACTAGTCTGTGCTGTCCCGTAATACAGGCCTCCAGACCTACTGTCAACCCAAGCGCAGACCAGTTGAATCAAACAATTGCATTAGCCCCACACCCAGAGCCGTGATGAAAGGTCCTGCTGGTCCAGAGAGATGTATGCTGTCCATGTGGGATGTTCCCCACTTGTTGATAATTACCACGGGGGGGCAAACGGCTCAGGCCGCGGCAGTCGCTGCTCCAGAGGCCTTGGGACCCTGACCAATATACAGCAAGTTTTCTTCTCTGGACGAACAAGGGGAGAGTGCAGAGCAGGGAGTTGTGAGGTGGGATGAAGAGAGCCCCGTCCGGCAACAGTCTAACCAGGCTGTGTGTTTCCCCGGATACCAATGGGCCACGTGGCTTCAGAGCGGGCTGCTGTTGAGAGTACCCATCCGTGGGCCCCACGGAGGCTGCTCATGCTGCAGCTGGTTCCCCAGCTTCGATTACAGCTTCTGCGGACAATCAGTGGAGTCGATAGCCGATGGGTTGAGGATAAAAATGCAGATTATGGGATCGCGCCGCAGAGCTCATCTAATCCATGTCCGCCATTTTGGCCTCCATGGCCACGCCCCACAGGAAGACACTGAATTACATTATTACATTTAATAATGCTAACTTCTGTTAGGACACAGCTAGAAATCTAATTTAAAGGCCCTTTAGTAGTTATTTCAAATCTGATTTAATGGTAGAATCAATTTTTAACAATTATACGGAAAGGCTACTTTTAGAAAGCTATCTTTTAACCACCTTAAGCCTCTGAAGGCCTATGAGCATGAGTTCCAGCTTTCACCTGGCAGTTGAATAGCCTCCGTGATGAAGTGTGAAATTTTCTCCCTGAGCAGGACAAAGGCCTTGGGTGTGGGTTGGTGTTTCTGTTCCTTTGGCAGAATGACTATCTGAGGTTTGTCCAGGAACTAAGTTCACTTCCAAGAGTCTTACCCTACCACAGACAAAAGTCAGCTGACACCTTGGCATGGCACTTCTGTGTAAGCATGGGCTGAAAATTCGTTCCGCTCGTGGAATTTGCGGATTTTCCGCGAATCTAGCGAAATTCGCGGTAAAATCTGCGAATCAGCGGGGACGAATTTTCAGCCAAGCACTTACAGGGTTACAGCAGCAGGTGCAAAAGTTGAAGCTAATTTCTTGTAATCTTTTACAAAAGGGTTACAAAGAAATTAACTTCAACTTGGGCACCTGCTGCTGTAAGCCTGTAAGTGCTTCCTGGCGCCTCCTTGCCTACTTTCAACTATTCTCTGACCCTGCTCTGACCCTTGAAGCAGGGTCAGAGAATAGTTACAAGTAGGCAATGAGGCACCTGTCACGAAAATTAAACCTCAACAGGAAGCACTGACAGATATAAAAACAAGCATTTGCAATGCAATAGGGCTCGCATTAGGAAAGTTTGAGCTATTGGTCTTGTAAATGACAATTTTTTTTATTTATGTGTTGGTTTTGAAAATAGCTAAATTAATAGCTTTGTCATTTACAATGCCAATAGTTATAACTTTCGCATATGTGACACCTATAGCATTTGTAATGCAACACGTTTTGTATTTACGTGACTTAGCTGTATTGATATTACAAATTACAATGGCTTTTAATTTTTTTAAATAATTGTTGGACTTGGCCTTTTCCCCCAAAAATTTTCGCTTTTGACCCCCTTACCTAGGATGTCTCCCCCATGGGATTAAACCTGTATAGGCCATGAGTGGTGTGAGACACCTTGTTGAAAATGTAAAATTACATGTTGTTAAATGGTGTACAGAAAATATCCCCCATTTTAAAACTGCACCTGACTGAAATGTAGTGTTTTTAAAATGGATGCCATGGCCATGGGTTTTGCCACTGGACTGCCATAGGTCAGCGGTCTAGATAATATTACCCAGCTACCCCTAGCTTTTGGAGGGAAAGCCTGGCACCCAGGGTGCTCACCCCCTCCCCTTGAGCCAGTTTAGGCCAGATTTGCCAACATTCTAGAAGGTCCTGGCACTGCCTGGGAGGAGGGTATAAGTAAGGGGGAAGTGTCACCAGAGAGTCAGTCAGCGCTGGGACAAAGAAGAGAGGAGACCTGCTGTGAGGTGCTACCGCCACATGGACCTGTGAGCTGGGCCCTGCACCCCTATAAACCCCCCCTCTGCTGTCCCCATGGGCCCCTGACAAGGGAGGGCCCCTACCCAGGTCCCTGACACTGAAGCGTCCAGGAGGTGAGAAATAGGACTGTCTACTCCCTCTGGTGAAGCTGTGCCCCTGTGGAAGCGCTGGGTCGTGAGGAGCTGCTTGGAGGAACTGTTGCCCCTTATGAGGTACTGCCTGACAAGCGCTAATCTGGGGAGGTTGATGCCCCCAGGGAAGTTGTGGCCCCTGTGGAAGCGCTGGATGGGGGGGAGCTGCCCAGGGAGGATTGTGCCCTCAAGGAACTGTGTCTCCTAATCTGCCCCTCGACTGCCTACCAAGCGCTGTGGGGAGAGAAGCGCTAGGGCTGGTGTGGCCCCCGGAATGCTGCTGGCCCTGGAAGTGGTGTGGGCAGAGGGAGGAGCAGTGCGCTGTGAATAGCGCCATTTTCCTGAGGAGAATCCCGCTGGAGGAGCCTACCCTCGTGTCAGCGCGCTGTTGGCCTTATAATTAATTAATTAAGAAGGGAGCCTACCCCTTTATCATAGCCGGAGATCACCGTTGCAGCCCGGGTGCTGAGGAGATTGTGAGGGGACTGCTTATCAAGAAAGGGAGCCTACCCCTTGTCCTTGCCCCGCGCTGCGTGGCAGCGCCGGAAATCACCGCCGCCGTGAGGAGACCCCCTCCTGCTGGGGTGTGCAACGTTGCGGCAGCCCCCGATGCCAGGAGGGGGCCGCCGAAGTAGAGAGAGGGCCGCGCTAGGCCCTGAAGCCGGCCGGGCCCGTGTCATGTGACGGGGGCGCCTGGTGGCGTCATTGGCCACACCCCCGCCACGCCGCACAGGGATTGGCTGCCGGCCGGGCAGCCCCGAGTGAGGCCGGGAGGCCGGAAGAACCCAGCTGGGTCAGGAGAGGCCGGGAGAAGCTCCGGCGAAGGCTGCCTTGATATCCCGGGCCCCCGTGAGGAAAAAGGGGCCCGGCTTTCGTGAGAAGAGGGCGGGGACCTCGGGGCACGGGTTCGGTGCCCGCCCTGCCTCTGCCTCCGAGATCCCGGAAGAGCGAGTGCAGCCCGGAGAAGCCGGCAAGCCTCGCGGAGGCTGCCGTCGAGTGAAGGCCGAGGGACGCTGTTGGTGCAGGGTAAGTGTCCCTGCAGCCGCCGAGGCCAGAAAGAGTTCTGTGGAAGAGAGGGGGCCCGAGGCACGCTGTCGGTGCCTGCCCCTCCGTGATGACCAGCCCGGCTGCCTATTGAAGGCCCTGACCCGCCAGCGCAGGCCCCCGGAAGGCCTGGGCCACGTTGTAGCTGAAGGGAGGCCCGAGGGAGCGCCGGAGTAGCGCGGGCCTCCCCTGACTGGCCCTTCATACACCGAGGAGACAGGTAACACCCGGGAATGCGAGTGGGAGCCTCCGTGTGCGCCCCTCCCCCGGGAAAGACTGTGGTGAAGCCTTGTTGGCCCGGTGTGACCTGGAACTGGGGTCAGAGCCCTGTGGAAGGAAACTGGGGCCTGAATCCGTTTTTACCTTTAACCCCACGTTGAGGGGACTGAGTGTTCTTACTTGTCCCTAAGCGGGTCCTCCAGTTAGCAATGTTTTGGGCTGATTGATTGGTCCCTTGACCCAGAGTTTTGTATGCTTCACCTGTGTTTGATGCTGTCGGGACTGGCAGCAGCACAAGGAACATAAACGCCACTAACCTTACTACTTGTCCCAGCAGAGACGATGATAGATGCTAGAACCCAGACTCCCTGCTTGCACAACCCCCAACAGAGAAAAGATATACCTCTGTCTGACTTTGTGCAAAGAAGGGAAAAAAGGAGAGAAGAAGCAGATGTGGAAACGTAGAGATGGATGTACTTCTCTGCGTTTCTTCTCAGAAATGGACTGGGTCTAAAGGACAGCTCTGTAACACCGTCACGGGTATCTGAAAGGTGAACAAACACACTATTACCCTTCAGGTTCACACTATACTTAATTCTATTATCAAGTGAGATTATGGTATCACTCACCACAATTCCTATTGAAAGGGCTTCTAATGGAAGGTTTCCAAGAACTCCTTTCCTCGTCAAAGTGTCCTTTTTATACATAGGATAATTCCCAAAGTCTCGGACTGTCAGCTCCACAATAATATGTTTACTCAACCAAGCAAAAATCATAAACAAACGATGCTTCTAATCTTCTGCTCTCCTGTAGTTGTTTAGCAGCACAACATGGACTCCGTTTCCCAAAAAGCAGTTCAAGGTACATATAGCATCTGTCTTGGAACTCGAGTTCAACTTTCCCTCTATCGGGCTGAATACAGGTACAATCCTAGCGCAGCCGCGCAGGATCTCAAAATGTTCTCTTAGTACTTTTAGCCTGTTACCGGCTCGCGTTAAATAAACACGCGCGCACGACAACCAAGGCTAGATTACTCGCGTGTCACTGTAGCGCTGATGCGCACTAAAACGACTCCGCGGCTACACTTAAATGCACAACTCCTCTCAGAGTCCAGGACAACAATTCTACAAATCGGAAGGAGGCGAGCCCGCGCTCCTTCTCGTTATCTCAAAATACCGCTTGGCGAATCTCCGCTTCACCACACAGTCTCCAAACACGATTCCTCTGCTAAGCGCTGAACTTCTTCTCGCTGGAATCCGGCGGGGATCACCATCCGCCCATCCCTCGACTCGAACTGCAGGAACAATTGACAAGCACCTTTCTCTGGGGAAGGAGGGGCTTAGTACTCACAAGACTCCCCCACGGCAGTCTGGGAGTCGTAGTTTTTTGCCACATGCCCGTTTTCACCACATAGCAGGAATTCAACCCTTTCATCTTCGCAATCGCCACACAACCCCCTCTCGAGGACAGCCGTCCCGGCGGTCGCCCAGGCTTACCAGGATACAGTTCATGAAAATGAGCAACCAACTCAGGACAATGGAGGTTACGCACCGGCTGCCAAGTCCGCTCCTCAGGGCCAAACCCTTTCCACTCTACCAAGTACAGAATCCGCCCCCGCACCATACGGGAGTCCAGAATCGAATGGACCTCATACTCCTCCTGACCATCAACCTCAACTGGAAGGGGTCTATCCGACAACCTAGTACTAGCAGGACAGGGTTGGAGCAGAGAAACGTGAAAGACGGGATGGATCCTCCAAGTATCAGGGAGCGTCAGTCGTACAACCACAGGGTTAATGACCCTCTCAATGTTATAGGGCCCCACATATCTAGGCTTCAACTTGTTCTCTCCCTTCAGATGTAAATGTTTCGTGGAAAGCCACACCCTATCCCCCACCACATACTCGGGAGCAGAAGATCTCCTACTATCAGCATAACGCTTCTGAGAAGACTGAGCGTCCACTAAACTGTGTCGTGCCTCAACTAACACCGCCCTGAGATGTGCATGATGTTCGTGTATGCTTGGCACCGGGGAGTGAACAGGCACCTCAAAAGGCAGTGCATTAGGGTGATAGCCATACAGACAGAAGAAAGGGGAACAGCCCAACGTGGAATGAATGGCATTGTTGTACGCAAATTCCGCCATCCATATCAAGGTAGTCCATTCAGTATCGTTCTGCAAGGCAAAGCAGCGAAGATATTGCTCCAACGTCTGATTCAGGCGTTCCGTTTTTCCGCCCGTCTGAGGGTGATAGGACGAAGAGAGCCTAGCATCAACATCCAGGATTTTACAGAGGGCTTTCCAAAAATGAGAGGTAAATTGAGTACCTCGATCGGTGATGAGTACACAAGGGATCCCATGGGCACGAACTATGTGTTGCAAGAACACATGCGCCAATTCTACAGAGGTAGGCAAGCCTTTCAGGGGAATGAAATGTCCCATCTTTGTTAAATGGTCTATGACCACTAAGATCACCGTTTTCTCCTCACAGGGTGGCATTTCTACGATGAAGTCCATTGACACTGTATGCCATGGTTTAGGCGGAATAGGGAGCGGTCGAAGCAATCCAACAGGTTTAACATGAATGGCTTTCCCTTGAATGCAAACAGCACAGTTCATCACATAATGTCTTACAGCGTCTCTCAATTTTGGCCACCAGAAGGTGCGTTCCACCCCTGCAATTGTCTTATAGATACCCAAATGTCCACCCAATGGAGAATCATGGATCCAAGACAACACTTTTCGTTGCAAAGGTTCATTGGGGACAAAAATGGCTAATCCTTGATAAGCAAGATCATCCTTTTCCGTTCGGTGGTCAGGATCCTCCTGTATCCAACCTTGCACGTCCATATCTGCAAGCGCCACCCGAACATCATCCAGGAATTCCGGTGTAGATATCAAAGCGATCAAGGAAGAGGGATTGTCGGTTTCCCGAAGGATTAGTGGAGGTTCATCTTCCTTCTCGGTACTCTGCTCTGCCGTTTCCCCGATCCGAGAAAGAGCGTCAGCTTTCCCATTTTGAGGCCCTGGTCTATATTTGATAACAAAATCAAAGTCCGAAAAGAACAGAGTCCACCTCAATTGCCGGGGAGTAAGAGCCTTGGCGGTTTTAAGGAACAACAGGTTTCTGTGATCGGTGTAAATTTCGACTGTGTGCATGGCTCCCAACAGGTAGTGCCGCCATTCCTCACACGCCCGTTTTATAGCGAGAAGTTCTTTGTCCGTAACGGAGTAGTTGATCTCGCAAGGGGTAAGTTTCCTCGAGAAATAGGCCACAGGATGCAACTGACCTGTTTCGGGGTGACGTTGTGATAGTATTCCGCCAATGGCATACAGGGAGGCATCGGTTTCCAAGACGAAAGGTATCTGCGGATCAGGGTGGCGCAGGATAGGAGCCTGTGTAAACTGTTCTTTGAGATACTGAAACGACCTTTCCGCTGCAGGGTTCCAACCAAACACAGTGTTCTTCCTCAGTAGACTAGATATGGGTTGAATTATCTTGGAGAAATCCTTGATGAACCGTCGGTAGTAGTTGGCAAAACCAAGGAAACTCTGCACTGCCTTGACGTTCTTGGGCGTACCCCATCCTACGATAGCCTCCACTTTACTGGAATCCATTTGGAAGCCTTGGGCTGAGATGATGTAACCAAGGAAGGATACTTCTTTCACGTGAAAAAGACATTTTTTGAGTTTGGCATACAAGGAATTTTGCCGTAGGCGATGTAGCACAGTTTTCACATGATCCACGTGTTCGTGAAGAGTAGATGAATAGATTAAAATGTCATCTATGTACACGATGCAGAATGTCTCCAGACACCCACGTAGTACCTCATCCATGAAGTATTGGAAGGCGGCAGGGGCGTTACAGAGCCCGAATGGCATCACAAGGTACTCGAACAATCCGAATTTGGTTCTAAACGCGGTTTTCCACTCGTCCCCACTCTGAACTCTAACCAAATGGTACGCCCCTCTGAGATCGAGTTTTGTGAAGAATCGTGCTCCCTTCAGCTGGTCTAAGAGTACAGGTATAAGTGGCAGAGGATAACGATTTTTCACCGTCATTCTGTTAATGGCCCTGTAATCGATGCATGGCCTCAATTCCTCGCAATCCTTCTTGGGAATAAAAAACATCGGCGAGGAAGCAGGCGATGTAGAATGACGGATGAACCCCGTAGCCAGATTTTCATCAAGGTAATTCCGCAAATACACGGTTTCTTTTTCAGTAAGGGCGTAGACTCGGCTACAAGGAATATCAGCACCCGGAATGAGATCAATCCTACAATCGTATACACGATGTGGTGGCAGATCGGTGGCCTTTTGTTTGTCAAACAAAGAACTGAACTCCTGGTATTCATCAGGGAGAGCTGTGGCACAACAGTATGGTCCGATAGAACATCCAGAAGCCAGGCAGACTGAAGGCGTAGCTTGTTGTTCTTCAGTACTAGACAACTCCTGTCTACAATTCGCCTTACAAAACGCAGAAGATAAGGTAATAGTGCGTGCTGCCCAGCTGACTTGAGGATCGTGAAGCGTCAACCACGGCATCCCCAATATGAGACGGAACTGGGGCGCGTCTATCAAGTCGAATTGTATCATCTCATGATGGTTTCGATTCGTCTGCATCCGCAGTGCTTGTGTATGATAAGAGACTGGACCAGATGACAACACTGTTCCATCCACTGCTTTGACCAGCTCCGGTTTATCCTTCTCACATACAATCCCAATTTTCATGGCGTATTCCTGGTCAATATAGTTACCAGTGGCTCCTGAGTCAAGCAGCGCATCAATTTCCATAGCATCACTGGAAGTGACCCATAAAGTTACCTTTAGATTCATGTGGGCCACTGCAGGATGCAAGGTATTCGCGAGTGTAGATGAGATCTTTGACGGTAAACAACCCAAGGCAGCGACCTCCTCCTGATTTGGGCATGCTAGTTTTCCGCCGGTCTTCCCGCTTGTATGACAGCCTGTGCAGGGGAGGCCGTCGATCTTCCAGGGAACACGTTTCTTGCTCGGCAATCTTTAACAAAATGACCGCCCTTTCCGCAGTATAGGCACTGTTTCAGTCTTCTTCTTTTATCTTTTTCTTCCTTCGAAAGGGGGCCCCTAAGACCTCCTATTTGCATTGGTTCGACACCCTCGGGCATCTTCGGGTGGTCTTCTATGTTACTCCGGGGACGTGGGTAGAAGAAACGACCGTCTCCTCTGCCTCTATCACCCCGTCTTTCCAGAAGGCGATGATCCAATTGAACGGTCAAGTCAATCAGTTCTTCACAGGTCGTGGGAAGTTGTACTACTTGAGCTAATACATCTTTAAGCTCCCCCCGAAGCCCTTGGTAGAAAATAGAGATCCTCTTTGCCGTAGGCCACTCTGTTTCGACCACGAGTCGATTAAAGGAAGTAATGTAGGAAAGCAAATCTTGGGACCCTTGTCGCAATGTCAATAACTCTCTATCCAGAGACAACATATGGAGTTTTCTGTCGAACAATCGCCTCAGTTCCAAGCAAAAATCATCAAAATCATGCAATACCGGATCATTTCTCTCCAGCAAAGGTATTGTCCAACTTGCTGCATTGCCTCCCATGTAGGACATCATAAACGCGGTCTTTGTTGTATCCTCTTGGAACACCCCCGGCTTGCACAGAAAGTGCAATCTACATTGATTCAGAAATGTTTCAAATTTACGGGGATCCCCGTAAAACCTTGCAGGAGGGGCCAGTGGAATTCCAGTATTCTGTATCACATGGACGGTAGGAACTGCATCCGAAGAAGAGGAGGGTGTTGACACAGTGAACCCACCCCCTTCAGCGCCCTGGGACACAGGAGATATGGCAGGGGAAGGGGGTTGTAAAGTGGCCGGTTTGATATAAGAAGCCCCCTTGTTACCTTTATTGGACAACTCGGACATCTCCTTTCTAAGGACCCCCAGTTCCTTATATAGTACCTGACTCTCTGTGCGTGAAGTGGTGACTTCCTGCTGAAGAGCCGCAAGGCTCTCCACCACGGAATTTAGTACACTTTCAACATTCATCGTCCGGGCTGGGTCTTGTTACTTGGGCTTGTCAATCTGTCGGGACTGGCAGCAGCACAAGGAACATAAACGCCACTAACCTTACTACTTGTCCCAGCAGAGACGATGATAGATGCTAGAACCCAGACTCCCTGCTTGCACAACCCCCAACAGAGAAAAGATATACCTCTGTCTGACTTTGTGCAAAGAAGGGAAAAAAGGAGAGAAGAAGCAGATGTGGAAACGTAGAGATGGATGTACTTCTCTGCGTTTCTTCTCAGAAATGGACTGGGTCTAAAGGACAGCTCTGTAACACCGTCACGGGTATCTGAAAGGTGAACAAACACACTATTACCCTTCAGGTTCACACTATACTTAATTCTATTATCAAGTGAGATTATGGTATCACTCACCACAATTCCTATTGAAAGGGCTTCTAATGGAAGGTTTCCAAGAACTCCTTTCCTCGTCAAAGTGTCCTTTTTATACATAGGATAATTCCCAAAGTCTCGGACCGTCAGCTCCACAATAATATGTTTACTCAACCAAGCAAAAATCATAAACAAACGATGCTTCTAATCTTCTGCTCTCCTGTAGTTGTTTAGCAGCACAACATGGACTCCGTTTCCCAAAAAGCAGTTCAAGGTACATATAGCATCTGTCTTGGAACTCGAGTTCAACTTTCCCTCTATCGGGCTGAATACAGGTACAATCCTAGCGCAGCCGCGCAGGATCTCAAAATGTTCTCTTAGTACTTTTAGCCTGTTACCGGCTCGCGTTAAATAAACACGCGTGCACGACAACCAAGGCTAGATTACTCGTGTGTCACTGTAGCGCTGATGCGCACTAAAACGACTCCGCGGCTACACTTAAATGCACAACTCCTCTCAGAGTCCAGGACAACAATTCTACAAATCGGAAGGAGGCGAGCCCGCGCTCCTTCTCGTTATCTCAAAATACCGCTTGGCGAATCTCCGCTTCACCACACAGTCTCCAAACACGATTCCTCTGCTAAGCGCTGAACTTCTTCTCGCTGGAATCCGGCGGGGATCACCATCCGCCCATCCCTCGACTCGAACTGCAGGAACAATTGACAAGCACCTTTCTCTGGGGAAGGAGGGGCTTAGTACTCACAAGACTCCCCCACGGCAGTCTGGGAGTCGTAGTTTTTTGCCACATGCCCGTTTTCACCACATAGCAGGAATTCAACCCTTTCATCTTCGCAATCGCCACAGACGCCCTGTGTATTCATGGGTAATGAAATGTTAGTACTCATTAATTAGAGCCTCAGGAAATGGTTAGCGTTTAGCTCTCTCACAAGGGTATTGAGGAAAGGTACTTTTACCAAATGAAGTGTTGTTGCTCATTCAGGAATCTTTTCCCCCTTTTGGGATGGAAGGCATATGGTTGCCCTACTGAAATGATTATTCCCGCACAGTAACCGGGTGAGAGGAAATGCTTGGTTATCCCTGCCCATTAAGGGTTATGACCTGTTACTAGTGTATGTTGACTTTACACGCCTGTTAGGTACTGTGGATCTTGCCCTTTATGCCAGTGTGGGGTGCCCTAGGGAGTCCATTAGAGGCCTGGAAGTACTCCTAGTGCAGGGTGGGGATGCCTATGCCCCCCTGGTTTTACACATGATGTAGGGGCCGGATGGTGCCCACGGAAAATGTGATACAGGCCTGGTTCATATGTTATTGATGCCAATGCACTGCTTAATGTTTGTGTTGCAGGTTGCGGGGGGGGGCTGAGGAGTCATGTTCCTGTCTAGTATTATATGATGTTTTTCCCTTACAGGGGTTGGGTGGGCGTTGCCACGCATGAGGTGTACTTACGCTAATGTTGCAACTTACAATTTCAGCCAACCTCCTAAGGATGAGAGCCTGAGTTGGCCCCGCCAGATTGGCCCAAGGTCTAGTGTTTAGTTAACAATCCTTTTTCCTTTCAGCATGGACTTTGGACTCAACCCTTTTTGTCCCATGTAAATAATCCCCCTCTGAAGTACTTGGCTCTGGTGCCAGTTGGCGCCTTGTTGTGACTACCACTATTCTGTTCCTTTTTACCTTGCAGGTTGGAGACATAACTAAACGTAATCTATTTCCAACCAAAGGTGGTGTCGTGACTCTTTTGTGGTGTGACTGGTGTGTCGTCTGTGGGTACTGCGTGAGTGCTTCACATGTCCTCGAAGTTTGGCTTGCCCGCTTGATGCCATGCTACCCCCTTGGAGATTTGGGTAACCCCCATTTCTTACAGACACCTATAGCATTTGTAATGCAACATGTTTTGTATTTACGTGACTTAGCTGTATTGATATTACAAATTACAATGGCTTTTAATTTTTTTAAATAATTAATACTTAAATAAAAGTGATTTTAATTTATAATGGCAATAGCTTAAACTTTTGTAAATAACTTTTGCGAAGATTATGTTCAGTGTATTTTATTGTGACGAAAATCCAAGAGCAGAAGTGAAATATTAACATCTTTTTGTGACATTTGTAATAAAGTTTGAAACATTAAGAGAACATATTTGAATCAGTTGTTGTTGAATGGTTGTGCAGATTGATGCTGGGGTGGCGCTGTGGTGGTGCTGAGTGGTGTTGTGGTGATGCTGAGTGGTGCTGTAGTGGTGCTGAGTGATACTGGGATGGTGCTAAGTGATGCTGGGGTGGTGCTGAGTGGTGCTGTGGTGGTGCTGAGAGATGCTGTGGTGGTGCTGAGTGGTGCTGTGGTGGTGCCGAGTGATAATGTGGTGGTCCTGAGTGATGCTGTGGTGGTGCTGAGTGATGCTGTGGTGGTGCTGAGTGATGCTGTGGTGGTGCTGAGTGATGCTGTGGTGGCGCTGAGTGGTGCTGTGGTGGTGCTGATTGGTGCTGTGGTGGTGCTGAGTGATGCTGTGGTGGTGCTGAGTGATGCTGTGGTGGCGCTGAGTGGTGCTGTGGTGGTGCTGAGTGGTGCTGAGTGATGCTGTGGTGGTCCTGAGTGGTGCTGTGGTGGTGCTGAGTGGTGCTGTGGTGGTGCTGAGTGATAATGTGGCAGTGCTGAGTGATGCTGTGGTGGTGCTGAGTGATGCTGTGGTGGCACTGAGTGGTGCTGTGGTGGTGCTGTGGTGGTGCTGAGTGGTGCTGTGGTGGTGCGACGCAGCTCCAGCAATGCTCTGGGGGGCCCTATCTCCCCAATGCTGCATCAAGCCTTGCGCCTGCTTCAAGCAGGCGCAGGGTTTTGACACAGCATTGGCCTAAAAGTGACTGAGTGTAGTGTAGATTTCACTCAGCCACTTTTAGGAGGCGTTCCTGCGCAGGAACGCCCTCCCCTGCGCCGGAACGCCTCCTGATGGTGCAGGCCTTTACAACGTGACACATCTCAGAATCGTCACGTTGTTAATACCCAGCACCCTGGCGCATCTTTTGTGCTGCCGCTGGGTCACAAAAGGTCTTGGTAGAGGGTGGCAGTGGTGAACCAGAGGGTGGCAGTGATGAACCAGAGGGTGGCAGTGCTGAACCAGAGGGTGGCAGGGGTGAACCAGAGGGTGGCAGGGGTGAACCAGAGGGTGGCAGGGGTGAACCAGAGGGTGGCAGTGGTGAACCAGAGGGTGGCGTGGGTGAACCAGAGGGTGGCAGTGGTAAACCAGAGAGTGGCAGTGGTGAACCATAGGGTGGCAGTGCTGAACCAGAGGGTGGCAGGGGTGAACCAGAGGGTGGCAGTCGTGAACCAGAGTTGCTGTGATGAACCTGAGGGTGGCAGTCGTGAACCAGAGGGTGGCAGTGGTGAACCAGAGGGTGACAGAGCTGAACCAGAGGGTGGCAGGGGTGAACCAGAGAGTGGCAGTGCTGAACCAGAGGGTGGCAGGGGTGAACCAAAGGGTGGCAGGGGTGAACCAGAGGGTAGCAGTGGTGAACCAGAGGGTGGCAGTGGTGAACCAGAGGGTGGCAGTGGTGAACCAGAGGGTGCTGTGCCTATACAGGACCGCATAGATAACTTCGACATGCAAGCGGCCCGCGTACACGCAAAAAGAACGGCGAACACGCAAAAAACCCCGCAAACACGCAAAGAAACAAAAATCCGCAAATTTGCACGAATTCGCGTATTTTGCGGATTGCGAATTCGATTTTGCGCGAATTCACGGAACGCAAATTTGCAAATTTCGCACGTACTTACTTCTGTGTTCCCTTAGTCAGGCAGCCTCCAATTCCAAAGGGATAGAAGCTACCCCCAGACCTGGGTTAGAGGGAACACAGAGTAGGATTGTTCATTTTCCTGCCCACACCTCTGGGGTCAGACTGATTTGCATATAGCCATGTCTGAACTGGGGTGGCAGAGTGGGCTAAAGAACGGTGATGGATTAAACCCAGATCTTTTGACTGGGTGGGAGTGTTTGATTGATTCAGATGCTCTGTCCATCACCACCCCCTTTTGTACCGATTTTGGCCGCCATAAGTGTGGCAGGGTATGCTCAGACGTGAGTCCCTTGCTCACTTTGCCACTGGATTCAAGCAAGCCGGGCTGAAGACGGCTGGAATGCCAGAAACCGGTCCTCGGAAGCTTGTTTCCGGTCCAGGGAAGACATGGCTTGGCAGTTCGGGCTGGACTGTTCCCATGAGGCACAGGGTCAGACAGATTTGCATATAGCCATGTCTGAACTGGGGTGGCAGAGTGGGCTAAAGAATAGTGATGGATTAAACCCAGATCTTTTGACTGGGTGTGAGTGTTTGATTGATTCAGATGCTCCGTCCATCACCACCCCCTTTTGTACCGCACACCTCTGGGGAGGGCACACAGGCTCTGCATAGGGGAAGAAAGGTTTTGTCCCCTTGCATTTAGGCAGAGAGAGGCACTGTGGGATTGCTTGCTGTGGGGCAACAATCACAACCCCACCAACAGGCTGGTGCCGGGTATAAATGCCTATTTTCAGAACACTACTGGACATATGGAAGATCAGAACCAGAAGAGGACTGAACTTGCAGTCTGGGACCTGAGAAGAGCCTAGAAGACTGAACCTGCTGTCCTTCTTGAACCCAGGACAAATAAGCTGTCCTCCTGTTCAAGCTACAGGGACATGAAAAGCTACAAGAGGCCTTTACTGCAACTGCCCAGCTGACCAGTTCCAACTGGACCTGCCCTGGTCCGTGCGGTTAGATTATTCTGCTGAAGTGAGTCTTGAACCCCAAGGTCTGTCCTGGGACCCTTGGTTTTATTAAAGTGTACCTAACATATCCTGAAAACTTGAACCCAGAAACCTTTTGGATTTAAAGACATCTGCGGTGCTGGGACCAACCTGTCAAGCTGTTCCGATGAAAGTGCATTCCAGCTGGCCTTAGGATGCAGGTTGTTCCCACTTGGAAAACCTCTGCAGCAGCAAATCCAGTTCAGTAGAGTCTGTTGGGGATGGTATCTGGCCTTGTGGAACACTTTTCGGCTAAAGCCTGAAGCCTCGTCTCGCTGGAAGAATCCAAGCTCCAAAAAAGTGACTAAGTCAGAACGTAGAAATCTTCCCAGGGCAAAGGCGCCAATAGTATCCGGCAGGCAAGGGAGCTTCACTGGGTGCGGAATTCAAATTTCTCTGGGTCTCAGATTTACTGCCAAAAGGCAACGGCTTCACCAGAACATTGTCCAGCAGCTATCCATTGCCGTGGAGCGCTCTGTAGGTACAGCCTGCAGTCTTGTCCCACTGAACATTTTTGACTTCCAGTTCAGAGATTAAGTCGGAAGGTAAATATTCCAACCGGGCAAACCTTGTTTCTGTACCCGACCCACGCTTCCTCCAGAAATGGTCGAGCCAGGATACATTTTGATAACATTCACCTGTAATTCCTTCGCTAGAACAAAAATAGCTTGTTGGGTGAAATTCAATCAATGTTGTCAAATTAAGAAGGTCTTTCAATGAAGATCCTCTAGTTCCTCTGGGTCAATCTATACTTAAGCCTTCTTGACTTTGTCTAAGAAAGACTGAACTATTCCAGCAACGCAAGAGTAAGTTGATTGTAAGGACAAAGACGAGATATAATATTCGCCAACCAGGAATACAACTGAGTGTAACTCAAACTGCGCACAGAAAAATGGCCTTGTAGCCTGAAGGCTATTCTTACATAAAAGAGTTCTTAAACATCTAAAAATGTCAGTGATCAATTCAGAACTTAAATGACTTACAGCCTGATTCATCAAGCTGAATTGCGCTCGCAAAGGGCCAGATTCTGAGAATCTGGCCCTTTGTGAGTGCGATTTTTGCATTTGGGATTCATCATCCCAAATGCAAAAATCGCTATTACCGAAATCGCATATTTGCGAGGAATTGGATTTAAGGAATCTCTAATAGAGATTCCTTAAATGCAATTCATCAACCAATTAGAAATTGCGAAATCGCAATATTTGGTCACAATTTACCACCAAGTCAGACTTGGTGGTAAATTGCGAAAAAAGAGTAAAAAGCACTTTAGTGCATTTTTTTCTTTTGCATGTTACACACACACATGTCCTTTGAACATGTGTGTGCGAAACACCTGTTCAAATGTGCATTTAAGGGGTGCTACAGGGTGTCCTTTGGACACCCCTTGCACCCTTCAAATCGCAATCTTATTTGCGATTAGCAAATTGCTAATCGCAAATAAGGAATACTCCCCATTCATTCCTATGGGCCTTTTGGCCCATAGGAATGAATGGGGAGTTTTTCATTATTAGCGATTAGCAATTTGCTAATCGCAAATAAGGAATGTGTAGGAATCGCATTTTATTTTGCGGTTCCTACATGAATACCGTTTTGCGAGTCTCTAATAGCGATTCCTTATGAATCTCTATTAGAGACTCGCAAATCGGTTCTTTGATGAATCAGGCTGTTAGAGTCCATAATAAGAGGTCTTCTTTTAATGCACGCCATATTCATGTGTAAGCAATCTGTTTCAAAGGCAGAGTAATTCCGGTCAGACTATGACAAAACATGAGATGGATAAAAGACAAAATGTTCTTGATCCAGTACAGCAGAACCTAAATGGCATCTATAAAACTGCCACTTACCCTTGATTTAATTTTTGCCAATGACAAGAAAATTAAGTGACTCGTACCAGGACAAATACAAATTGGGGTTTCCTACATTAAGTCTCTACTTTAGTCTTTTAGTGCAACTGACAGAAATAGAAATGAGAATCTGTATCGAAGCTGAAGTTGTTCCATATGTTACGTTCAATTTGTTGATACAATATTCGCATTTTATCTATTTCATACGTTAGCCTCATTGCTAATGTTTCTCATATCTCTCCCCAACATTTCTTGACCTAGGACGTTTTGTAGACATCTGGTATTATGTACTGAGTCCCAGGTGATGGCCTTCAGCACTGTAACAGGTGGAGGGACAGTTTCCATTCGAAGTTTATGAAGGAGACACACTCCAGGGCATACTAATCCTGCCTATTACCAATATGAGTGTATAGATTGAATCTCTTTTTATTGCCTTCTGATACTGTTTGACTTGGAGCATCCATGCAGACAAATTCGCTCACCTGCACCGCTGGGTATGCGCTCTCTTCTCTCGGAGTCTAGGTGATGGATAGAGTACGAGTCATCCTCCGTTTTAATTTTCGGTGAACCAATTGATGCAATATCTGCAAACCCAGCAATAAAAAAGGAAGTACAGCACAAATGAATGCCTGGGAGAAACAGGTTCTTTGATCTTCAAGTTGTTAAACATAATTATTAACAAAGAATAATAATCAGTGTTGGAAGATCCAATAACGGGAAATGCTGATCTTCCACCCCAACAATTATTTATTTTATACTGGACGTATTTTTTGTTGAGCTGTGCAAGCACATATTTTTGAATCATTTTGATGAGGAGCGTGAGGTTAGTGATAGGTCTGCTATTGTTCGGGTCGGCATCCGGCTTTTTGAGAAGGGGGGTGACTTGGCAGCGTTTGAGGGCGGCCAGCATGGATCTGCACAATAGGGAGGAGTTCATGATTTTGGTCCATACAGGAGAGATGATGCGGCTGAGATTGTTTGCAAGTGCCGCAGGGGTGGGGTCAGAGATGTGTGATGCCGGCTTCATGCTGAGGTTGATGGACTGTGAGGTTGTTGGTTCAATAGGTAGCTCTAGCTGGGCAGTGGAGGAGTGCCATGTGTCAATCAATTAATCCAATCAGGGGTTTGTAAAGCATGACTACTCACCCGTGAGGGCCTCAATGAACTGGTGAGGGGTGTGGGGGGGGGCTGGTCCACCTGGGTGTGGAGGATCATTGAAAGAGCCAGGTCTTGGCAGCAAGGAAGAAGGAGGAACTTCCTCCAGTTCTGGTCTTGTCGATCCTGGGAACGGAGGCTAGGGCGCAATAGGCAGATGGGAGATGTCTAGCGGGTACGAGGAATGCTAGGCGGTGGTCAAGGTATGCTAGTCCTATGTTGTGGAGAGCTTTGTAGGCATGTGTGAGGAGCTTGAAGATGATTCTCTTGTTGACTGGGAGCCAGCGGAGTTGTCGGAGGTGTTATGTGATGAGGCTGCAGCAGGAGATGTCAAGAACCAGTCTGGCGGCTGCGATTTGAACATTGTGTAGTTTCTTGAATTGTTTCTGGGGGATGCTGGCGTAAAGTGTGTTTCCGTAGTCAAATCTGCTGGTGATGAGTGCGTGGGTGACGGTCTTCCTGGATTCTATGGGGATCCAACTGAATGTCCTTCAAAGCAGCCGCCAGAGTGTATAGAAGCAGGGTGAGGAAACTGAGTCGATTTGGCGGTTCATTGAGAGCAATGAGTTCAGTATGATTCCAAGGTTGAGTGCGTGGTCCGTAGGGATGGGTGGAGGTTCCAGATCAACTGGCCACCAGGAGTCATCCCTCTGCACGCTCAGCGCCAAGATGCTCCTTCCGGAGCGGTAGTCGCGCTTTACAAATTTCCATAAATATCAAATATCATCCCAGTCTGTAGTGGTGGGACCCAGGTTGAGCACTTCAGTCTTGTCCGAGTTGAGCTTGAGGCAGCTGTCTTTCATCCAGGTGGCGAGACTCTTCGTTCTGCTCTGGAAGTTTGTTCTGGCGGTTGTGGGTTCGTTGGCGAGGATCAGCTGAGTGTTATCCGAGTAGGAGACGATGTTGAGTCTGTGGCTTCAGATGATGTCTGTGAGGAGGACCATGTAGACGTTGAAGAGGGTGGGGCTCACGGAGAAACCCTGCAGCACTCTGCAGCTGATCTCTGTAGGTTCTGAAAGGAATGGGGGTTGTCTGACTCGCTGTGTCCGGCCGGTAAGGAAAGAGTGATTCCAGACCACTGTCTTCTCGCGGTAGCTGGCGTCATGGAGTCTCATGATTATGGTGCGGTGGGAAACTGTGTCGTAAGCGGCCAAGAGGTCCAGTAGGATGAGAGCTGCGGTCTCATCTCGGTCGAGGAGGAAGTGGATGTCATTGGTGACAGGGAGAAGCGCGGTCTCTGTGCTGCGGTTACTTCGGAAGCCGGATTGGGAGGAGTCCAGGACGTAGGATGTGTAGGGGGAGAGTGTTTCTGATAATGAAACTGTATTGTACGGTTGTCTGGCAGTAGAGGGGGCTGAAGGGGGTGGAGTTAGTGCAAGGAGGATTTAGAGTAGAAGGATTCTTAGGTGGAAGTGAGGGTGCATGGATTAGATCTCTAGTAGATGGTGAGGGGGGTTGGCTCCCAGGAGGGTGGGGGGGGGGGGGGGGGGGGGTGGAGGTGGAACCAGATGGCATGGCGGCGTAGAGCTTAAGTAAGTAGCGATCAAAGAGGGTTAGGTTATGTTTAGAGGCATGGACTAGGATGTTCCAGTTTTTGTAGATGGTCATGGACAATTCTCCGTTGACATTCTGGGAAGGGGATACAGTGAGCTTAGTTCCATAAGGGACATTGGTAGTGTCAGTTATGCGAAGGTGCTGTTGGACATCTCTCTCCATTTGGCGGGGTTCATAGTATAGAAGATGAAGTCAGCTATAATGCCTCCGTGTGCAGGACTGTAGAAGATGCCAGTTATTAGTGTCTCTGGGTGTTATTTAAGCAATTAGTGCTTGACATTTTTTGCAGCAGTTTTGCAGAGGTTTCATGAGAACCTAATATGGTATGAGTTGGGGCCATACCTTTCCATGGTGGAGTTGCGGTGTAACATTGGTGTACAGTCCTATTGCACAGACGGCTATTTAGGGCCCTTCTCGGGGGAGGGGATCTGCCAAGATAATTGCCTGTTGCAGCGGAGAGTCGTTCCATGGATTAGGTGGCATGTCTGTTGTTTTTATTGGAGGAGTGGGGGCACTTCTTAAGACGAGTAGCGAGTCAGAGATGCATGGAGAGGGGAAGTCATTGAGGATTTGGTGGGTAACCAGTGCAGTAACTGGTGCAGTTACTGTGCAGTAACTGGTACCTAGATTGCCCAGTAGCACCTGTGTTTCTCAAGTTCATTAATGGTCGAGGTGTCAATGGCTAGTGGCTGAGGTAGGGTTTGTATCATATCATATCCTATCATATCATATCAAAAGGATTTGTAGAGTATGGCTTATCATCCGGGCAGTATCCAGGCGCTAAGTATGAGCCGTTTAATCGAACAGCCAGGTCTTGAGTGCTCTCCTTAAGTCGGCACAGGTGGTGGAGGTCCAGAGGTGGAGGGGCAGGTCATTTCAGGACTAGCAGCGCGGTAGAAAAAGGATCGACCTCCTCCAAGTATCCGATGGATGTGTGGGACATGTGCAAGGACAAGGTGGCCTGAGCTGAGGTGGCTGGTGGGCTGTTTGGCTGGTGAAAAGTCATGCAGTGGATGATGTAGGCAGGTCATGGGTTGTGGAGGGCCTTGTAAGCGTAAGTTAGTAGTTTGAAGTGGCATCTCTTCTTGATTGGGAGCCAGTGATGGTTTCTGAGGGGGGGGGCGTGATGCTTGATCGCCTTGGGAGATAAAGGATGAGTTTGCCCGTACGCTTTGGATTGTCTGGAGTCGTTTCAGGAGCTGGGTGGTAATTCCGATATAGAATGCATTTCCGTAGTCCAGTCGGCTGGTGATGAGGACCTGTGTTACTGTTCTCCTGGTGCTGGGCGGGGTCCACCCGAAGATCTTGCAGAGCATTCAGAGGATGTGGAGGTTTGTGGAGGTTACTGCGCTGACCCGGCGCATCATGGAGAACCCGTTGTCTATGATGATGCCCAGATTCCTGGTGTGGGTGGTGGGGGGAGGGGGTTGGTGCAGGTCCGAGAGCGGGGCCCACCAGATGTCGTATCACAGGGGAGGGCTTCTTCCAAAGATGAGCACTTCCGTCTTGTCTTTGTTCAATTTCAGGCAGTTATTTTTCATCGAGGCGGCGATGTTGGTTATAGCGTTCCAGAAGTTGGCTCTGGTGGCACAGGTGTCTTCAGTGGCATAGAGGATGAGTTGGGTGTCTTCTGTGTATGAGATGACTTTCAATCTGTGGCTGCGGACGATGTTGGCTGGCGGAGTCATGTAGAAGTTGAACAAGGTGGGGCTGAGCGAGGAGTCCTGGGGGACGCCGCAGATGACGTCCTTGGCTTTGGAGGTGTAGGGTGGTAGACAAATTCTTTGTGAGCGTCCTGTGAAAAAATGAGCTGATTAGCTTGAGTACGTTGCCACTGATGCTGATGCGGTGAAGTCTGTTGACCGGGATGTGATGGGACGCGGTGTCAGAGGCCACAGAGAGGTCGAGGAGGAAAAGGGCAGCGGATTCTCCACAGTCGAGTATGGTTCTGATGTCGTCTGTTGAGGCTATGAGGGCTATTTCTGTGCTGTGGTTGGATCAGAAGCTGGATTGGGAGGTGTCTAGTAGGTTTTTTCTCTCCAGGTTGTCTGTGAGCTGGTGGTTGATGGCTTTTTCAAGGACCTTCACAGGGAATGGGAGGAGTGAGATGAGGAGGGCTAATCTTGAGGTCGTTGGGGTCTGCGGTGGGTTTCTTTAGGAGGGGTATCACTTCTGTGAGTTTCTATGTTTCTGGGAAGGTGGCGGTGTTGATGGCCGCTTTGAGGATGTAAGTGAGCGGAGGGCAGATGTCCTTCCATCCTAGGTTGAAGGTGTCGTGTGGGCAGGGGTCTGTCGGAGTGCCTGAGTGTAAGGAAGTCATGATCGTCGCGGTAGTCTCAGTGTTGAGGGGAGTCCAGTCGGTGAGGTGGTTGTGCGGGATGTCGGCAGGAGTCGTGTGGAATGATCTCCATTGATTGAGAGTTGAAATTGCTATAGATGTCTGCTATCTAGTTGTGGAAGTGGTTCAACAGGGCGTTGCAGAGGTCCTGTGTGGGGATTGTGTTTTTGACGACTGCTGGGGCAGAGAGCTCTCTAATGATGTTGAATAGTTCCTTTGAGTGGCTGCTGCTGGTTTCGATGCAAGTGGCCAGGGTATCTTTTTTGGCTTCTTTGAGGGAGCGGTGATATCTTCTGAGGGCGAACTTTAGTGTGGTGTGGTGTGTGTGGCCTCTGCTGGAGTGCCCGCGTCGCTCTATTGATTTGCATTCTCAGATGGCGTATTTGTTGGACCTCTTGGTGTTGGGTGGTTTGATGGGGGCAATGCTGTCTGCGCTTGTTTGTTTGTAGGCCTGTTTGCCGGGGAGGCCTAAGCAGTTCTAGGGCATGGATATATTGAATAAATCAATAACATGGGTACGACGTCAGGGTAAACCTGTACAGCATACATTGGACAGGCAGGGACACTACTGCTGATATGAAGTATAATAGGTAAAGATCACAACGTGGACAAAAGACAACATCAACATGAAATCACAGTGTATGCACACTAGACAATATTGGTGGGCAGAGTCAGCTTGTAAGCATATGGAAGAGTATATGCACAGAAACACAATAAATGCTGAGGGTAATGATGCAGTGGTACAATACCAGGGACTAACATTGATAAGCACCGAACCAATAATGGCATAAGGCGGACAAGAGCCTAGTTCATACATAAGCATGTGCCATCATCAAAACAGTGTTGTAGTATAGTACAACTTGTAGGCATAAGAAACACTGTGAAACACATAGGATAATGATACAGTCGCACAATGCAAGCAGTAGATGTGCACAGGTTCAAGCACCGAACCAATAATGTTGTAAGGTAGACAAAACCAGGTTTAGATGTAAGTATGATTAAACATCAGGCCATTATTGGCATATGGTAAACAGACTATCTTGACATTGTGAGTGACAGTATGTGCATGGAAGTATAGTAAGCGCGCCCGGTAGCAGTGTAGGTCCACAGTACCAAGTTTTGACCTAGCTGGGTTCCGGCATCGAAATCTACGCTTTTGTCATAGGTGCTTTCAGCTGAAGATTGGCCACAAATAGGAGCTGTGATTGGTAGAAAACCTATTTAGAGCGCTGCCCAATGTCATTCAGCTGCATTGGGAGCCCAAATAGAAAACAGAGCCTGGCATTTGGTGGAGATTCCACCGACGTAGCCCAAAGAGCATTTCAATTGAAGAGGTAACGCAAAGAGTAGGCGGAGGCTGGCGACTGGTGGAAATCACACTGATGAAGTAGCCTCAGCTAGATGCCTGTTGTGAGGTAGCCCAAGCCTTCCTACTATGAAGAAGCTCAAAAACAAAAGGGAGAAATCTGACATAAAATATTATTTTAGGGCTGCAGTGCAGGGGGTGAAGGGCAGCTCCACACGGTGCCCCAAGTTCTGGTGGAGCAATCCTTAGGCTGAGGCAGGTATTACAGGCTTGAGGGGCCAGCTGTGTTAGCAGCCATGTTGTCCAGGTGACTGGACTCAGAGGAAATAACAAGCTAAGAGGTGGTTCACTGTAGTGCCCGGCCCATTACACTCACCCTTCCACACCAGAGCTAGGAGGGCCTGGAATCACACCCTCCTCCCGCCAGGCTTTCCATAACCTTCACGCTCACTTTTATCAGATATCCAGGCTGCAGTGAGGTGCGGAGAGAAGCAGCCCACTCAGCAGAACCTTTACGATGCAGTGGTGGCGGATGGCCACCCAGCAGATGGCTTCACAATATCGCCGCAGTCGAGACAAGATTGCTGCAGTCAAAGCGAGGGCAGATGTTCGCCCGACCCCGCCCAGCAGTGTAGTGTAGTTCCTATATTCCCAATAGGCTCTGCGCATTGGAATAACATAAACAATAGTTTAGACGTAGGACTGAGTTCGACTAGGTCTCTATTGAATATGTTAGACTTAATTGTGAATGCCAGCTAGCTCAGAGGTCACTTCTGCTGCGCTGTCTAGCATTGTCTAGGCCCATTCTCCGTTTTTCAGTTGTGTCCTCAAAATCCTCAGCATGTTTTATTTTAATACAAGCTACCTTCTTTTTTGGAAATTGTAATTTTTTACTTTGATGAGCAGGTTCCTTGTCTTTGGACTTGACGTGCTCTTCTTTGTGTTCTGACCGTCCTCTTCTTTCCGATTTCTGTGAGGAAGTCTGAAAAGATTGAGAGGGACGTGTATCAATATCTTGATATCTGTCAGGTTTTCTTAAATTGTCCCTATTTCTAAGGTTGCATCTTTTTTCAGAGGGCTCCCTGTGGGGAGACTTGCCTCCTCTTTCTGGAGATCTATCTCTCCGTTGAGGAGACCTTCCTCTGAACTGAATTTGTTTTTCGCCCTCCCCCCTCTTTTTTGGAGTATTGAGATTATTCTTGATAAAGGTTTTTTCAGGATTTTCAGTTAGTTGTGGTTTTAGTGGTTTCCCACCCAAACTATCTCTACCTAATTCTTCATAGGATTTTTCAGTTATTCTGGCAAGTTCAAAAGGTTGTTCTGCTACATCTGTTTCTTTCAATTTTTGGCAGATCGCCACAGATGCTGCTTCTCCTTTTATGTTGGCTAGTAATATAGCCGAGACTTGCTTAAAGTCTTTCAGTAACTTCATACCTAGAGTTAAAGCAGGTTCTGGACCGTATTCATTTTGAATCTGTCTTAGTACGTCTGGTAGAACCGCCATAGACGGAACACCATGCGTTTTTGTGTATATTGAAGCAAAGACCGTTCCCCAAGTGTCACAGTCTTACACATGTGGTGCGATCCCCATTGGTAGGCAGATTGTCAGAATTCTGTGTTTGTCATGAGGTGTAGTATCAGGAAATACTGCCTCTATCGGAGTAATTTTTTGAGCTAACCAGAATGGAATTTGTTCCCATTTTGCGGGTAATTTGCCAATGACTGATTGTATAGTCTGTGGTGTAATTTTATTTGTGTTCCCCGGTGAGGGGTGTGCTGTGGAATTCTTATTGCTGGTTGGACTGTTATAGTCCGCATGACATATTGGATCAATTGTCTATGTATTTAAATTAATTGTTTTAGCTGAACTAAAAGTTCTCTGTCTGACTTTTTTTCAATGTCGGATGTGGTGTGTAGCTGGATAGAACTGGCCATGTGGCTTCTGGTCTACCTAGTGGACCGAGCCTGGTAATGTGATTTTGATGTTTTAGGGCGCCATTAAACCAGAGCTGATGCTCTTGGTAAGTTAGTGGAATTTCAACGTCCTCGCACGGGGCGTATTCCTCTGGAGATTCCTCTATTTTGTAGTAGTGGAACTTGTGTGTCACGGCATTTGCTGCCGGAAAATGTATCCAGGAATAGAATACCTCTGTCTGCCGATATTCATGGGCCTCTACCACAAATATGACTGTACCACCTCTTGATGATACCCCATTATTTATGAGTTTGTAAGTTACACTCTTCCTTACATTGACTGGAATGATTATAGCATCCGGGTCATCATTTTGGAGAGCTGTGTCATCCGCTAAAGTTGAGCTGCTATTCTAGCTCTCTCTCTTTCGTCGTCACTTTCTGGCATTTTGCTGACAAAGTTTGCAGAGTAAGTTTCAAGGAAACAAAGATTAGGTGAACAATATTTTGGAACACTGTATCCTTCAACGTTGACTAAACCAAAAACTAATACATAGGATTCTCATCCTACTAAGTTCTGGCAGATATTAACCTTTTACCCACTCCAGACGTCTATTGGAGTTTTTACGGGAAAAACGGGTCTGTGTGAAAAGCACGACTGAGTTACTCTAGTATCTAGCGTTAGATTATCGCCTTACCAAACGTTGGGCGCCATGTAGTGTAGTTCCTATATTCCCAATAGGCTCTGCGCATTGGAATAACATAAACAATAGTTTAGACGTAGGACTGAGGTCGACTAGGTCTCTATCGAATATATTAGACTTAATTGTGAGTGCCAGCTGGCTCAGAGGTCACTAGAAACGTTCTCGAGTGAACAGGAAGGAGTTAACTTTCCTGAATAGACAAGAAGGGATTAGTTTCTGACAACCGCATAAACATGACAACTTTGCTCCCTTCAGAATAAAGAGTATATCTCCAGAGTCGCGGAAACAATAGATAGCTATTTCACTCAGTCAATCGTGCATGCTTAGTTTCACCAGGAGTGCAGAGAAATATAAAGATGGGCGTTTTCAATAAAAGTGGTTATTTATTGAGCAGTCTTCTTTCTCATGCAAGAGAAGTGAATTGCCACAATTACAATACTTGTCATAAAGTAAAGTGCGTACAGTAAAAGGAGTATTATGAAATAATACTGTAATAGCATTGAAATGGTTTCTGAGCCATAAGATACTTAAAACGGATAAAATACATACAATGATAAAAGTTGACTAAACGTACTCAACTGGTGTTTCTAAAATACGCCTACCCCGGTGTACATAACCTTAGCCTAGTACGTGGGAAGGAGTAAGTGAGATGTAGTTTGAGTTAAGATAGTTTTTGCCAAGAATCTGAATTAAGAATTCTCTAATGATCTAATCAGCTCCGTACCTTGGTTATAGAATGAAGGAGGTCTTGTATCTCTTTCTCAGGACTCGATCTCCCAGCAACCCGGAAGGGTGACTGGAAACACTGGAGCTGGATTTCTCGGCAGGAGAAAGGACAGTGTCTCTTTCAGTGCGTCAATGGGAGGGTCGGCTTCCTTCCGCACTCGTGTCAGCAGGGCGTTGGGGAAGTAGATAGCCAATCTGCTCCAAACCACTGTGTGTTTGCTAAGGCAGATGCTGGTATATTTATACCTGGAAGGTGCCGAGTTTGACGTAAGGTTGGACATAAGACGTCACTAAGAACTCGCAGTTCTTTCAGGACTCCAAGGAGTTCTTGGACAGATCAAAACAGAAGCAGGGGGCATTCCCGGGCTGCTGGAGGCTTGGGTTGTTTAAGAACGCGTTGTACTTTCTAGGAGTCTATGGGAGTAGCGTTGCAATATTTGGACTGCATTGGCTAGGACTAAATATGGATATGATTCTTATGCCTTTAAAAGGATATGATTTGTTATAACCACAATAGGGCATAAATCGGGAATATTTAAATAGGGTCCTAGATACGTTCACAACAGCAGTCCAGATGGCCGGGAGCCGCACTCTCCCCTGGAGCCCCACACCCCGGGACTCCCCGTCGGCATGAGGCATGCCCAGAAGCAGACCGCGCTGAGGTGCGCAATGCAGCACAAGATGTGGCGCTGTTGTCCCCACTGAACCACCTAGGTGCTACCCGTGCGAGGCAGGGGTTGCTCGTGAGGTAGGCTGAGCAGGTGGAGTGGGTTGCATGTCCTGGTAGGCTTTGCAGCTTCTTTTTCTGTCCTCGATCCTGCTGGGGGCGCTAGATTCGATTGCGTTTGCCCCTATGTTTATCCCCCGTTCTCCTGAGTGGGGGGGGGGGGTGATGGCTGGGCTTTCAACAGGATTTGCGCCAATAGCGATCCCTAGCCCTGGGAGCCTTCAGACGGAGCTCCCTACCAGTTGGCCATCTTGGAGCAAAAAAAAAATATGTCGACCCATACCAAGAATGAGAGAGTCCGTTGGGTTCTCACAACGCATCCACCACAGCTTTTAATCCTTGTCTACAGATGCCATTATTAAAGTACACGACACGGTTGGGTAATTCAAAAGAAAATGTTAATTCACCTCTTTTTCTCATTTAAGATAATCAAACCCACCCCACCCCCCTTAAAAAAACCTGCTAAACTGTAACTAGGCGACAAAGGTACACTCTTGATGCTCTAGGTATCTGGAATGATGAAGCAAGTCACCAACCAGGCTGGTGGGTAAGGAGTCTTTTACAAAAAAAACTAAACACGCTTTTTCACACCCAGATTGAGGAGCATCTCAAAAGAATTAATAAGGAACTTGGTAGAAGTTAACTACTAACTTATTAGCTTTAGGTTAGTTTGTGCGCTCGCAGAGATTGCATTGCATTCCAACAGTTGTAAAAGGTAATTCAACGTAATGCTGGACTGAGGAGCAGATAATGGCTAGTTAAGGCCCCAAATAATAGGTGCATGCCAGCAATACATATATTAAAAGGAATGGATGCAGAGGATGCGGTTTTTGTCATCCTGAACCTGGAGCCTTTTGTTTCCATGGCAGTCATGAGCTTCACTGTCAGACAGTAGGTTATCAGGCGGTTTAGTCTCCCTTTCTGATACCTTGACTTATTCTAAGTAGATGGTTCAGTCCAGAAGCAATCCAGTTATCATAATCTGTTAAATGCCCTGAACAGCTCACTGGATCCATTACTTGGTTCACCCATCATAAATGTCATCCTAATATTACACTTCTCCTCTCCACGTCAGCGAAGTGTCTCCGCAGCGCACCTGATCTCCGTGAGTGGCAACAGGCTGATCCTTCTCAAGAGTCAACACATCCAACCTTTTACTAAGGATTTTGAGTTATACTCATGGTGCACGGGGCCAGGTTCTTAAGAGACCAGCCCCAAACGATCACCTTCAACAGAGTTGCACTCAATCACAACGTCTGTAAGAGATGACGGGCCTTTTCGGACGTTGTCAATTCTCTGGGATTTGAAAATTGGTATCTGATAGTTCATTACGTGAAGTACTGCAGTATGAGCAGAGTTGTAATGTCGCTTTCAGGAGATAAAAATTAACAATCCATTTGACTCCATATCTCGTTATAGATTATGGCTTCCTATTAAGTCATTAGCAGCTATCATGGAATTAAAATGACCCCAAGTTGAACAGCATCTAATAGACTCCATTGCGTGTACGCATTTGTTTTAGTGACCAATGAACCGTCTCCCTCATGTATGTATGTATGTATTGCACATTTGTATAGCGCGAAACTGTCACCCAGAGGGCATCCTGGCACTTTCGACTCTACTGGACCAGCTACATAATCACGTCATTATACTGTCCTGGGGAAGAGGTAGGTTTTTAAACCCTTCTTAAAAGATGGAAAAGCTCTCAAACTCCTCAAGGACAGAGGAAGGGGGTTCCAGAGCTTGGCAGCCGCATATCCAAAGGACCGGCCCCCCATCCGCCTATGGATTCTCGGAACCACCACAAGATATGCTGAGGAGGAGCGCAATGGTCTCGCTGCATGGTACCATGAAAAGAGGTTCTGTAGCATGACTGGGCCTTGGTCATTCAAAGCCTTAAAGACCAGCAGGATGCTTTAAAGTAGATTTGCTGCTGAACTGGCAACCAATGAAGGTCTTTTAGCGGGAGGGAGGAGGAAGCTGTGCGCGGTCTAGATAGGGCAAGCTTCGCGGCCATATTTTGAATACGCTGCAGCTTGTTAATCAAAGTACCGGGGGCCCCTAAAAGCAGTGCGTTACAATAATCTATCCTACTAAGGATAATACCACGCACCACCTCTGGCCTACCCTGAGCCGGAAGCAGGGGAAGAATTTTCCGCAAGGTACGGAGTAGCATCATACATGTAGAGATGGTTTTGTTGACAAAACCATCCAACTGCAGATTAGGACCAAACATGACTCCGAGATTGTGGGCCGAGTCCGCCGCCACCACATTGCCCAAGGAGGAAGAAGGCCAGGTCTGCCGGTAGAGGACGCGGGGCACGGTCCAATGAACAGTGGAGTATATCGGTCTTTGAGCTATTGAACTGGAGAGAGTTGTTTTTTAGCCAGTCGGCAGTGGCGGTCATACATCGGTGGAAAGTCTCTGTGGACACGGCATCTTCTACTTCAAGAGAGAAAATGAGCTGGGTGTCGTCGGCATAATTAATCACAGAGATGCCGAAAGACTTGATCAGACTGATCAGGGGGCGGAGGTACAAATTAAATAAGATGGGACTGATCGCTGATCCTTGGGGGGACACCCTGTCCCACTCTCCTAATGCCTGATCGAAAGGGTGGTAAAGCCACCACCTGGTGTCTGTTCCGGAGATAGGAAATCAACCAATCCCATGCCAATCCCGCTACCCCGATCTCCTCCAGCCTGTTGACAAGAATGGAGTGGCTGACCGTGTCGAACGCGGCCGACATGTCGAGCAGCACTAAAAAGGCTGCTCGACCATTGTCGACACGAGAGCGGAGAGCATCCAGCACGACCACCAGCACCGACTCCGTACCGTGAGCCGGCCGGAAGCCGAACTGGGCCACATCCAGACAGATGTTACTTTCCAGAAAGCTGGACAGAGATCGGGTCACAAACTTTTCAATGATCTTAACCGAGAAGGGAAGCAACGAGATTGGCCGATAGTTTGCCAGACAGGTGGGGTCAAGAGTAGTTTTTTTTTAGGAGAGGGGCGACCACTGCCAACATCCAGCATTCTGGGATCGTGGCTGTGCTTAAGGACTGGTGGCAGATGGAATATAAGGGGCGGAAGAGTTCTCCCTGAAAAGATTTCCAAAGTTTGTGGGGTAGTGGATCAAGAGGAGAGCACGAAGACACCCCATTAGCTAATACGCAGAACTCATCGAACGGAGGAAGAGTAAAACTCTCCAGCCGCCGGTGACCTGCCTGATCTTCTGGCTCATCTGAAGTAGAGGACGATACATGGGCAACTGAGGACTGGGGACAAGGAGTGCTACGTTAGAAAGACCACTCAGGATATTGGCAATTTTGTCCTCAAATGCAGTTGCTAGGGAGACACAGAGAGACTGTGAGGCTGGAATATTATTAGCTGCGCAGGTCGGCCTAGAAAGGTCATTAACAATTTTGAATAAGGTCTGTGATTTATTAGATGCCTGCAACAACATATCCTCAAAGTATTTTGCTTTAACGCACTTGATCTGGGCTTTATAGTCCAGCAGTGCTTGTTTATATAGGGTTAGCAGCCTCAGAATAAGACTTCCTCCAGACCCTTTCTGCCTGTTTGCACCGGAGTTTTAATTGGAGAAGGCTGTTCGAATACCATGGCATGGGCGGCCTGCGTCTGGCTCTAGATTTCCGTATAGGAACCAGCGTATCCAGTGAGTTGGTGATTTGCTGGCACAAGCTGGAATAGCTCGCCTCCACATTCTCCTTCAGATTAAAACCTCCGGGAAGCAAAAGAGGAAGATCAGGGTTGTTCAGAAGTTTGGACCATTGCCTACTAACTTTGGTGGAGTCCGAACCGTTTTTGCTCAAGAACTCAACGGGAAGGTAGAGGGAGAAATGGACTAGAGCATGGTCCGTCCAGCATTGGATGACTATATCCCTAATCACCACCTGAATGGTTTCCGCAAAAACCAGGTCTAGTGCATGACCCTTCATGTGGGTCTGAGAAAGTACCAGCTGTTGCAACTGAAGGTTGCTGCAGGCCTGGCACAATTCTCTATAGGCTGTATTTGAAGGCCCATTAGGCCACAGATTGAAGTCCCCCAAAATGAGTAATCTAGCATGCGAATTGGAAATATCATAGATTAAATCAATCAAATCTAGTATTTTGGATAGTGCATTACCCGGGGGTCTATAACAAAGCAACCCAGATTGCAAAACACCTTTATGCCCTTTAAGCGAAAAGCCCATGAGTTCGAATCCTTGGACCGCTTTTACCTCAAACTGGGAGAAGGCCAAGGAGTCTCTAAAGATGAATCCTATCCCTCCGCCTGTGTTCTCCAACCTGGGGCAGTGCATGATTTTAAAACCCAGAGGGCAGGCCAGTCCAAGTTCTACATCGCTATCTGCTCGGGTCCACGTCTCGGTGAGAAAAAGTTTATCTAGCCCATAGGAGTCAATAAGGAATGCAATTTCAAAATGATGTTTACAAAGCGACCGGACATTGAGCAGACCGCAAGACAGTACCCCAGAATTTTCGGTGTTGGGACCCAGCGAATGACTTACCTGGGGATGTTGACCTAGCTGTAGTAGCTCGGTTCTAGAGTAGGTTAAGTGGAGTTGGGTATCAGAGGCAGCATGGCTAGCGCTAGACGCGACCTGTGCGCGAACGGGCACATACACTAAAGTCTGCGGAGTGAAGGTTTATATATAAGTGTTCCTTCAGGTACAGTCTGAGCGAGGGGCTACAGGCCTCATGCTCCTTCGCTCAGCTCTGCGGGGCCTGCGAGATAGACCTTTCTCTTCAGTGGGCCAAGAAGGATCTGGTAGGACCTTCACCTTAGCACGCATCCACTCTGCAGGTGACACGCATCTCTCACCTGTGCCGGGACTGCCGCCTGGCTCCTTCACAGATGGAACTTGCGTATCCACCATGAACTCGTTTCCCATGAATAACACATCAGAACTAGCAGTCACGTGACCTGTCAAAGTAAGAGAACAGCCGGGCTTTAGACTTTTGTGTGTAAGATCACATGGAATAATTTGAGGCTCTAAATCCTTTAACTCATCTGCACAAAATGATTTATCATTATTCTTATTTTGAATTAATTATATTACACAGATATCTGTTCACTAGATAAGTCAATGATATATAACCAATAAATACTTCGTATGTGAAAACAGACATATGGATTGGTTTCGCCTTTAGCCGTTTTGCTGCTAAGAATCTCTCCTTTGTGATAAGTCCTTTCATTTATGTTACTGGAACTTCACACTTAAGCCTTGCAAACATTCCCCCCTGCAATAAGGGACATCAACAAAAGGTTTGGATTGCAAGATCAGTAACTTCCCAGCATTCAGGTACAACCAAAGTTATAAAAAATAATACCACAGTATGTTAACTTCTCCAAGGGATGGTCCATTTTCCCTTTTTATGTGCTTTCCACATACTTGCAATTTACGGTGGAGAAAGATGTGAAGGCCATGGGTGAACCCGGAAAGCTATACATTTCTGAAAACTAGACAACATTACAAATTCAGCAACAGGTATTTTTTTTTATTAAAATAAAAAATAATGGAAAAATAGAAATAGCTCACATTTTCATCTGTAATTGTTTACCTCAATTGCAAATTTACAAAAGCAATACATGGTTACGTCCGTTAGACCCTTCTCGTTGTAGGTTTATATAGCGTTTGTTGGTTGTCCACAACATTTGAGCTGCAGCTTATAATGATATTTCACTGTGTACCCACCAGGCTTCAATTCATATTGGGAAATTAATGGATGAAAAATGAGTGGCCTCTCTGCATTTTTTAAATGTGTCCCAGATACTAATTCTAGGGATGGTGGTTACTCGGAGAGGCCTGAGCATAGGTTGCCCACAACATCATGTGATTCAGAGGGTAATTTGCAAAACGTGATCTTTCTTGCACACTCACTCACATTTGGAAGCCAATAATGGAGAGACAATGAATTCATAATAACAGTTGTTGCACTGTTCTGTGTGCCACACTTCTCCTGATAAACAAGGTACCTCACTTGTGGGGCATGGCTTGCGAACACGAATGATACACAAAAGTCCCCAAAAAACAAAGTGGAGACATCAACATTGTTGGTGATAAAGGTAGCTGTGTTATTTGGGCCCAGTCTTGGCCACCACCAAGGAAAATGTAAAGATTCATGCGTCCTAGGTGAGTTAAATAGTAGATTATTAAAGAGGCAAAGCATTGTCGAGTGTTGTCAGTGCCTCATACAGAAGATCCCCTTAACCGCTCCGCAATCCAGATCCACTACCCTTCCAAATACCAACTAAGGGCACGTGCCACTTACAAACACAACACATCTTCCTCCTTTAAAACCTGGTAAAATATACCAAAATAAATAAATAAACCAATAAGTTCTAACCCTAAAACAATAAATACAAAATACACATAACAATTATAAATATAATGTGTTCCTTGAGCAAGGAGCAGAATGCAATATAATGACAGCAACTGCATGGCAGTCATCTCTGTTAAATCATAACTAAATCCTTAACTTGTTCTGGTTGCATACGGTCTCTTCCCCACTTATTAGTGTGGGAAGATTGTGCAGGAACCATATCAGGGTTCTCCATACCGTTACATGCAGGAGTGTCCCCTTGTTCACCCATCTCCACAACATTCTCATCACTCCCCTCCCTCCAACAACTCTCACGATTTACACTGTTGTCATCGCTCAAGACCTACATTTTGCCCTCATCATTCCACAGCCAACCATTCCTTATTTCCACATCACCTTCTCTTCCTTCCACACAAGAGTTTTGTTGTCTCCGACCGCCGCCACGGCGGTTTCCACGGCCGCACCGCGCTGGATATCCCTACCACAACCCCATTTTAATATTCCCAGCTAGAGAAGTGAATCAAATTGTTTTTTTCTACTAGCCAGGGAATTTTTAAATACTTTAATTTCTTTCACATAATTTTTCTCACCCCCTACCACTCACTCTTTCTACACATCACACATAGCCTGACTCATTAACAACAAGTGCTCCCGCGTAATTCGTAGGTTGTAGCACGCCCGCCCCGTAGAGGGACGGGAAGACCCCTATGATGAAGCACGACACTATGGGATTCATAGTGTGTGAGGGGTATTTTAAAAACACATAGTGCTTTCTTGTCAACCACAAGAATCAGCAATATACACTGTATTCACTGTGCATGTATGTATGTATACATACACACACACACACATATATTTATAGAGCCAGCAGTATGGACTGGCATTGAATCCATTAAGATGTGATTAACTTAAGTTTCACCTACAAGAGAGGCAGCAGACTTCCCCACGGGGCATGATAAGAGTCATCCCTGTACTCAACAAGGCAGATCTATTAATGCATCGACTGATTTGGCAGCAGTCCTCCTTTTAACCAAAATTAGTATGCAGTGGAAAATGTATGGGACATGAACGCTGATCACCCCCAGATGGGGAGAAGTAATCTGGCGCGGTGAATCAGGGACACTCCAAGATGGTGCCCTGGTTGCTCGTGTGATGGACACATCGTATGTTTCAAATGTTTTACATTGGTGTAAATATATATGGTGACGTATTGTTTGCCAATGTCATCTATGACCAAGGCCATAGTGCCAACCGCATCACCAAATTGGATAGTGAATGGGCACTAATAAATTAACTGAGCACCTTGGAGTGAGCGCTGTTGTTGTCCAAGGATCCGACCTTCGTGCATATATTTATGTTCATTGGAAAAAAAAAACACAGTTAAAAGGTAAGTTGTGTTTGAGGCTCAAATGTGGAAAACACTGGAATTCCCAGTTATGTTTAAGAATGCACACAACACATGTCAAATCTCAGCTAAAGACTCCTTAGCACACGTTTTATAGTTCAAGTAGTATAAATGTGTTTCCACCATACAGCAATCATACATTCATAAATAATTCAGATCCTTTTTAGTCAGGGTTGTCGTTGGTGTTGTTTAATTTCTGGAGACGTCACAGCCAACACGTGTTTCGTCGTTAGGGGACTTTCTCAAGGTTGTTAGGTAAAGAAAACGGACGATGTAACACAGTATTTTGTTCATTACATGGTGTTCAGGACATTTAAATACATTTAGTGTATCAATTTTGCTAACGTGATTAGGTGGTGTTTAAGGTTATGCAATTATTGCATTAAGTACATAAGTTATTACAAATATAGGTGCATAGTTACATGATCCTCAACTGGTAGTATACATAGCATGCTTCTGACAATACAGAAGGTGTATGGCCCATTGAGAGAATATGGAGAAACCAGTGTTTTCTTTTTTATCACCGTGCAGCATGACTATCAACGTGCAGGGTGATCTTTTTCGAACAGCTAGTGCTACTATAGTGTACCTCTACCTGTGATAGCATGCATAATGTAAGAAATGCTTAGGGTACCTATTCTCCTTATTGTCTTTTTTCTGTGTGGAAGAAAACAGAAGGAAATTAAAAAAACGACCTGTGTATATTATAAGCGTCTTCACATTTAAAGTTATCTTTTCTTTGTCTGCATAAGACATACTTACAGTTGTTGAGGTGATAATTCCAACCCTCAAGGGGTTCTGTTTGGGGACTTTGTTCCTAAAGTAGGTTTCTTTCAATTGTAACCAGTGTGTTGGTTTTCAAATGGGCAGCTGGAATTCAATTTATTCATCAATTAAAGATCTGCCATATTTTTAGTTATAAACGCATAGAATCTGCGGTTATAGCGTTGTAATTTGGGTGTTGGGGATTTTATTTAATAAAATAACCTCTTTATTGCTAATACAAAATTCAAAGAATGCCAGTCAGATATTTTTCCGGATTTGGCAGTCTTGCTTAAGCATTTCGCTTCACAGTTTGATTACTGTTTTCTATTAATCTTGTCTTGCCATATAGTATTGTTATTGTTGAATATGGCAAAACACGCGACCACCATACAGTGGAACACTACATTTTTGTGTTTCGCGTTTTTCCATAAAGGAGTTAATGTAATATGAATTAAGTAGCCTGTTGTCATCGTGTGCTATTCTTCATGGAAAAGTATTTTATCCATATTTGCTCTCAAGCAATACCTCCACATGCCGGTGCGGTCTGAATATGCTGTTCGTTAAGGATATATCTTTTAAACTGTCAAACTCACTTATTATGGGTAAACAAATAAGAACATACCTTACAGGCGTCACTGTCATCATGAACAACCCTCCTGCAGAAGTATCCATGTGAGGATGGACAAAGCAGGAAATCATCTCTTCGAACTAGAACAAGTCAAACGCCTCTTTGTAGCAGCGACCTTCACCTATAGCTGAAGGAGGGGTGAGCAGCACTGATCCCCGAGAGCTGAATCCATGCCAGATTTCCCTAATATCCTCATTATGATTTTAAAATGTGGGTTAGGTCTGGCCTAGGCAGACCGACATTGGACACCTCGATCTAGTACAGCCCCTAAGCACCTAGGCAGATTATAAAGAGTTGTAATGCCTGCTTTTAAACAGAAACATTATCCACCAATTGCTTTCACATTGCAGCGCTCTGAACTATCAGGGTGCACACACAACACATCTGCACAAACCACTGATGCCACATCCAGGAGACTGGAACATTTCTCCAATTGTAAACCCACCTGCTATCTGTTGGAATTATAAACTGGCCCCTAGCTCCTCTGTCACTTAACTAAACCTCTCATATATTGCAGCACTGGTACTAACAAGCGGGTCGTTCCTAAAGGCTGATGTGTGAGAATCAGAACCATTATCACCTTAAAAAAAGTATGAACTAAAAAGGGTAGTCCAATTGAACACCTTGGTTCTCGCTCACTATACAAGATTTAAAAGACTTCTAAATTGTCTTCTGCACAGATTATTGAATCAAATCTAAATAGCACAATGTCGGCACCTGAAGGACTGCACAGGCTTTCTCTTCTTCGAAAGGCCTGGACAGTCACGTGACCGGACCCACCTCCCCCGCCATCTAGAGGAGGTAAGGGCTGCGCTCTAGGCAATCTAGCCCTCCCGCCATCTTAGATTACTTAAGGGGCGATCTGTTTCATTCCAGCAAACCTTGCATTTGTAAAATTGCTCTCCTCTGAGGCGGAAGCCGGAGGACTCTTCCTCTATCCTTTACTTTTTTAAATATACGCTAACATGCTAACACGCATTTTAATAATTCCGATATTGTGACAGTCTGCGCACAAGGCTCTCACTTTGTGTGTATTTTTAAATACATAGTGGTTGTAGAAAAAACTGCTTTTTACCTCTGTGACCAGCGCGGTGTTTAGCGCGTTGCTCCAGTCACCGATAGCAGAGCTGCCTAACTCGGTCACAGTCACGTGACCGGACCCACCTCCCCCGCCATCTAGAGGAGGTAAGGGCTGCGCTCTAGGCAATCTAGCCATCCCGCCTTTCCCGCCCCCACGATGCATAAAATAGGAGGTACATCCCGTCCGCGCAGCGGGCGGGCGCAGCGGGCGCGCCGGCGGCGCGCCGGAGGCGCGCCAGAGGCAAGCCCGTCTGCGCCCGTCCGCGCCGGGACCGGGCCGAGGGCCACGATCCCTGTCTCTCAAAGGGCAGAAAGGGCAAAAGCAGTTATAAAATACTCTAATCAAAGTCTTCATGCTCTTAGGCCACCTGCCAGTACTAGTTGTTCACATTTTAATCTCTCAGAGATTTACAAGAACCCAATTACATGTTCTCATTGTAACTTCACTATTCCTCCTCTTCCCAACATCAGTTCCACAAATTACTATCAGGAGGAAGGAGTCAGTACATCCATAGCTCTCATTAATGTACGCTCTCTTGGAAAGCATAGGCAGGAAGTTTTCGACCTCATTACTGATTCCAAAGTAGACGCACTATTCCTTACTGAAACTTGGACAGACGGTACCTCACAACCTGACCTGGCTATCGCAGTCCCAGTTGGATATAAAGCCTACTGTCAGGATAGGCCAAAACAAAGAGGAGGTGGACTGGCCATAATAACCAGAGAATCCTACCCTGTCAGAATAACCCCCATCCCATCCAACTCGTGTGAAGCCTTGCAATTTGCTATTAATTTTTCTCCCCAGTTTAATTTTAAGGGGATTTTGATATATCGACCCCCTGGATCCAAAACGGCGTTTCTATCTAGTATTAATTCCATGATGGAATCTGTAGCTACAGAAAGTGCTTTTACAATTCTAGGTGATCTAAACTTTCACCTAGATCTTACCCACTTAACTGACTCTGCCACTCTTATATCTGATCTACAAACCTTAGGATTGAAACAACGTGTCATGTCTCCCACCCATCAAGCGGGCCACATTTTGGACCCTATTTTCTCAAACCTTGAAGGCATGCAAATAACAAACATCCTGCCTATGCCCTGGACGGACCACTACGTCGTTTTTGCAAAAATAATCACGCATAATCAGTGCAGTAACAGACCAGTTCCCGTGCCCAAACAGTCTTTTAAAGATTGGAAAAATTTGAATCACGACCAATTAAAACTAACACTTGAACTTACCCGTCCTACACTGTCCCCGGAGCCTAATTCTGCTCTTCAGCAGTTTTATACCTGGGTAGGCCAGGCCACGAATCAATCAGCCCCCACTAAAGAACGGTCCAGTAATAGATCTAAACCAACTGCCCCTTGGTATAATGACAAATTAAGGGCACAAAAACAAATAAATCGCAATAAGGAACGTCAATGGAGAAAGAATTACGATATCGACAGTAAAAACGCCTACAAAGAAGCATTGGCGCTTTATAAAGCCATGATAACAAAAGCAAAGAAGGACTACTATAGCGACCAAATTGAGAACGCTAAAAACTCCAGTAGGCAACTGTTTCAAATTACCAAGGTACTGTCAGGTAACTCCCCTGATCTCACTCCCCCTCCTTCGCAATCATTATGTGATGCTCTTGCCTCGTTTTTCTACACCAAAGTAGATGATATTTACCAGGCTTTCGCTTCTAATCCACCCTCGCGCACAGGCAGTCTCCTTATCCCGCCCCCCGCAAACACATTCACCAGCTTTCAACCAGTTACCCCAGATCACATAAAAGCCATACTGTCCTCCATCAAATCAGGATCACCCCTCGATCCCTGCCCAATATCAGTACTCCGGCCGGTTATGGAGGATATCATTCCAGTAATCACCCAGGTCTGCAACACCATTCTTCTATCGGGCAATTATCCAGACCCCCTCAAAAATACCTTACTAAAACCCTTGTTGAAAAAACCCTCCCTTGACAAAAGTGTATTAAAAAATTATCGTCCCATTGCTAGCCTCCCTTTTATGGCGAAAGTGCTTGAAAAAGCAATGAATTCCCAGATTTCCGAGTTTATAGAAAAACATCAGCTCTTAGATAACACCCAGTTCGGATTTAGGAAATTCCATGGGACAGAGACAGCCCTGATTAAAGCGGCCGACGATATCAGGGTAATCAGGGACCAGGGGGGCACAGCCATTCTGGTCTTGTTAGACCTATCCGCAGCCTTCGACACGGTCGACCACACCATCTTGGTCGACCGGGTCGAGGGTCTTGGAATCTGTCACACTGCCAAAAATCTAATCGCGTCCTTTCTCGCCAAAAGAACGCAGGCAGTCATCCTAGGACCCTTTCAATCGGCCCAACTCTCAGCCCCATGTGGTGTCCCCCAAGGCTCATCCCTGAGTCCGACACTTTTTAATATCTATGTGTCGGACCTTGCTAAAACCATCAAAGCACATGGGATGAGCCTAACCTCTTATGCCGACGATACCCAACTAGTGTTGGCAATCAAAGGGGACGGAGATCAAGTGGCCGAACAATTCAAGAAAGGACTCCTAGATATAGGAGATTGGATGTCAACCAACTGTTTAAAGTTGAACTCTGACAAAACAGAGGTACTTATTTTTGGAACCCTTCTGCCTGCATGGCCTTCGAGTTGGTGGCCTGACACCTTTGGTATGCCTCCTACCCCCGCTACCAAAGTCAGAAACCTTGGCATCATCTTCGATGACGCCCTAAATTTTATGGACCATGCCAATAAAACGGTGTCTTCGGCACATTTAAAGCTTAAGATGATCAGGAAAATACACCCTTTTCTACCTGAATCAGCCATTAAGACACTGGTCACATCTCTTGTTTTGTCCTCCCTGGACTACTGTAATGGTCTCTTCCTAAATGCCCAAGCCAGAGTCATTACCAAATTGCAGACCATTCAAAACGCCGCTGCACGCTTGCTTGCTGGCAAAACCAAATTTGAATCCATCTCCAATAGCATTAAAGACCTTCACTGGCTCACTGTGCAGAAAAGAATCCAATTTAAAGCTTTATGCATTGTGTTCAAGGCACTTAACAACCAAGGCCCCCAGTTTCTAAGAGACCAACTTCAATTGCACAAACCTTCCAGAGCCTTAAGGTCAGCCACCCTAAACCAATTAGTTACCCCACGTACCAAAACTGTCACCTGGGGCGATCGCCGCTTTGTGGTGGCCGCCCCCAGGCTTTGGAATACTCTGCCTCTTAACATCAAGCGAAGTCCCACCCTCCTTCAATTCCGTAAGCTTTTGAAAACCTGGCTGTTCACTCAATAGTCAATTAGCTCAGAGGCATTTACAAATTTACAAATAATTGGTTTACAGCGCCAAGACGCCCACGGGTATAAGCAGCGCTTTAGAAATGTTAAAAATAAATAAATAAATAAATAAATTGGCGTGCGTCTCTTCATCAGCATTAACACCAGTAGGTGCACCTCCACTGCCGACTACAAGCTCTGAAATGAGAAAACAGTTCTAAGTGTAGGCAAGTATTCCAGTTAGGCATAAACACCATGACTGCTCATCATGCGACAGAAACCCTTCTATGTGCTGGTTATACAATTGTTCTACGAGTAGGCGAACATCCCACAGACGCATAAACACGAGCACTCCTGCTTATCACTGATGATTATAAAACAGATTAAAGTGTTTGGGTGTGACTTTCACAGTCCTAAACCCTTATACTGCAAACTATAAAACAAATCAATGTATGTGTGAATATCGCAGTCATAAACACCCTTAACTGCTGATTATAAAACAGATCAAAGTGTGTGTGTATGCATGTGTGTTTGCATGTGTGAATATTGCAGAGTCATAATGCCAATAACTGCTGATTATAAAAAAGAATACCGGTATAAGTGAATATCCCAGAGAGGCATAAACCCAATCACTGCGGATTATAATTATAACTAGGGCTCCCGATTTTCAGTTTGAACACATTTGTACACATAAATATGGACAGAAAACCATCATGTTTCCTATCTGTATATTTAAATATGGGTAACATACAGAAAGAAAAATGCAACGTACCCTGTAAGCACCTATCCTTGACATGTAGTGCTGTAGATTCCCATGATGGACATACTCCTGCCATTTAGTGTTTGGGTCAGATGTTGCAAGTTGTTTTTCTTCGATGAAAGCTTTTGAGTCCTGAGGTTTCAGTAACTCCTCTCGCTGTAAATGCGCCACTCACCAACATGTCACAAACTCCATTGTTAATTTACTTTTCGCCCAGCAGGTGAGAGTATGTATGGAGTAGTGCGTATAGAAGTTAAGTGACCATTCAAGTAGAAAAGAAAGAAATTGAAATTAAAAGATATCTGCAGCACCCACTGGCTTCCGGGAAGGTGGGTGGGCACATGTGAATCTAAAGCACTACAAGCATCGAACAGATGCTTACTGGCTAAGCACATATTCTATTTATTGCATGAGTGGCTGTAGAAACACATGCTGCGCAAAGACTGTACAGCAGTACACCCTTAAGCGGTGGCTAGACAGTGCTTGGTGCAAAGGTCTGAAACAATGTCTTGAGGACAGCTTGACCAACGCAAGCCTGCTACTTTGCCTGAACGTCCACAGTGTTTTGTAAATGTGTGCGGAGTGGACCACAGAGCAGCTCCACAATATCAGCAAAGGGTATACTGCCCAAGAGCGCCATGGTAGCTCCCTGTTTGCGAGAGGAGTGTGGCCTGGGGCGGGAAGGTAGGGCGCGTTTAGTGTCAGTATAGCAGGTCTGGCAATTACTGCCTCTAAAATGGGATGGAATTATCAGGCTGGGAAAAACATACAAACAGCGATTTGGTCCTGACTGTGTAATACAAAAGAGCACGCTTAACGTCAAGTGTGTGGAGTGCCCTTTCAGCGACAGAGTCAGGTTGAGGGAAAACACTGGGAATAATATAGACTAATTGAGGTGGAAAGGAAAGACCACTTTGGACAAAACCTTACGATTGCTTCTAAGAACCAATTTGTCTTTATGGAGTTGGAAAAAAGATTCTTGAAGAAGGAGGGCCTGCAACTCACTGACACACCTAGGTGACGTGATTGATATGAGGAAGGCAACTGAGACCACTGAGCCTTGCCTAGGCCTGGTCGCCCCCACGCCCGCACCAGGCTTTCCCGCCGCTGCCTCCCTGCGGCCCCGCCCCCTGCCAGCCGATTGGACCCCCCCGCTCCCGCCACCCAGCGGATCCTCCCTCCCGGCTCCCTTCTTAAAGGGGACCACTGCCTCCACCTAGGGAGCGATCACTGAGCTTTGCCTAGGCCTGGTCGCCCCCACGCTCCTCTTGCTACTTCCTCCTGCGAGGTGACCAGCTCGCTGCAGGTGACCAGCCGCTGCGGAGCCGCCCGCCTGCCCGCACCCGACTTTCCCGCTGCTGCCTCCCTGCGGCCCCGCCCCCGCCGGCCGATTGGACCCCCGCTCCCGCCACCCATCAGACCCTCCCTCCCGGCTCCCTTCTTATGAAGGTTTTTGCTGTTCCACCGCGGCAGAGAGTGCAGGGTGCTGGCCCTTACCAACACCAGATCTTTCCTGTGACCCTTCGCTTGTGACCACTTGCTTGGGGGGCACTCTTGAAGAGGCACATATGAAGCCTGGTATGTGGCACTTTGGCAATGCATGAGGCCACCATTCCTAGCAAATGCAAAACCATGCGAACAAAAGGAGACTGAGTGGCTGACAAAAAGGCAGAAGCTGCTGAACACCTGTACTCTGTGAGGTCTGTGGAAGGCTTTGCTACGACTCAGGTGAGCACTACCCCTGGAAAAGCCTGGATTTAGAGGCTCCTAGTGGTGATTCTGTGGCATGCACCGTGAAACCTAGACTGCGTAGGAGGGATCTGAGTGTGAGTCAGGCGTTTTTGTCTGTTTGCGTTCTTGATCAGCCAGTCATCTAGGTAGGGCAATATGTGATTTCTCTTCCTTCGGAGGTGAGCACATACTAACGCTAAATGTTTGGTAAAGACTCTCAGGCAGTAGTGACTCCGAAGGGTAGTACTGGAAGTGCTGGCCACTTACTGTGAAGTGGAGGTGGCAAAGATGAGATGGATGAATCTAGATGTGGAAGTAGGCGTCCTTCAGGTCAAGAATGGCCATGAACTCACCTTGCACACGTGAAAGTATTCTGGCAGGAAGTATCTATGGAGAGGGTGGAGGGCGAGGATTGGCCAGAGAGATCTGTCCTTTTTGGGAATGGGGAAGTATATGGAGTAGGCACCTTTGCCCTGGTGGTGATGGGGCACTAGCTCAATGGCTCCTTTGGACAGGAGCGCCTGAACCTCCTAGTGTAGCAGTGTAAGGTGTGTCGGTCTCAGGGTGTAGGTGCGAGGAGGAATGTTTGGTGGGGTGGCAACAAGCTCTAGGCAGTAACCGTGCTCCAGTACAGGCAAGAGTCACTGGTCAGGGGTGATCTCCTTGCAGGGAAGAAAACGCTGCAAACTTCCACCGACAGGTCTTGTGTGGTCGGGGGATATAGGGTTAGCCTCCTTACTGGGGTGCCTCTGCCCTTAGAGCTTATCCCCCCTAAAGGAGCCTCTTGTGAAACCCCTACAACCCTGCTGTTGATAGCTCTGTTGCTGCCTTTGGTAGGATTAGGCAAATTCTGGGCAAGTGGCTTAGAGCTGCCTTTAGACTGTTGTCTCTTAAAGGAGTCCCTGCCAGAAAGGACCTGCAAGGCGCCCATTGTAGGAAAGTGGCTCTGTATATACTGGACCAAAGTAAGGTGCAGTGTGCACAGAGTCCACAGTCCCCAGAGGTATGGCAGAGGCTAAAGTTAGATATAACTTCTAAAGTGGTAGCTTGGTCGAGTAGTGAGGCAGTACCAGAGGACAGTGTAAAGCATTTGATGTACACACTCAGTCAGCAAATGGTCTCACACACTCGAGAACTGAACTCTAGGCCAATTGTTTTGTACATAAAAATATATAGTTGTTTATTTTAGTACGACAAGTAGGTATCATAAATACTTTCTCAGAATGAGATGTTGCAATTGGGTACTTACCTCCTAGCATAGTGTACGCAGGTGGGACTGCATGTGCTGTGTTTGAGGTTGGATAGTTGCCAGTAATTGTTCCTTTAAGTGAGCGCTGTGTTAGAGTTTCCGATGATAATCTCTCAGTACCGTGAGATCTATAGCTAGAGCATCTATTTTATTTTCCAGGGATCTATTCTTGCAAGCACCACATCAGGTTTATCTAGAACTGAGGCAAGATTGGAGTCTGCAGGCTTCTGAACACCCAACAGCGGCATCAGTGGTCAAGAGTGTATGAGCTGGGCACCGGATCTGAGGCGTTACATCTTTGCATCTGTGGTTTCAACTTAAGGGTTCAGTGGCGTATTCCGGATTTAGGCTGCCTTGCAGGTACCAGCTCAGGCAGCGACATCCCACAGCAAGAGAAGCCCAGAGCGGCAGATGGTGTCAGGGGAGAAACAGGTATGTAGGCCACAACAGGTCCTGGAAACAGTCTGGTATTGTGCACTATAGGGAAGGTAGAAACAGCGGCGGCCTCCAGCCAACGCCATCAGGTTACGGCTCCCACAATATTTGATTGAGGGCAGTCAGGTCCCTGACAGATACCGGTCAGGCACCTCAGAGCGGTCCATCTGTGTAGTCCACAGTGGTCAGTAAAAGACACTAGTACACCCCTGCAGATGGTGTGAACCAGAAGGGAGCCCCAGTGAAGAAATATCAGGTAAGCAGAGAATCCATTTGGAGTCTATGCAATGTGTGCCGTTTGGCCAGAATGAGTCATGCAGGACCTACAGTCTGTGCTGTCCCGTAATACAGGCCTCCAGACCTACTGTCAACCCAAGCGCAGACCAGGTGAATCAAACAATTGCATTAGCCCCACACCCAGAGCCGTGATGAAAGGTCCTGCTGGTCCAGAGAGCTGTATGCTGTCCATGTGGGATGTTCCCCACTTGTTGATAATTACCATGGGGGGCGAACGGCTCAGGCCGCGGCAGTCGCTGCTCCAGAGTCCTTGGGACCCTGACCAATATACAGCAAGTTTTCTTCTCTGGACGAACAAGGGGAGAGTGCAGAGCAGGGAGTTGTGAGGTGGGATGAAGCGAGCCCCGCCCGGCAACCGTCTAACTGTAATCCCTGACTGACCTCAGGATCGGATTCTGACCGTGGAACCACTACACACTATCTATGTATATCTCACATAGTGACGTACCAACACACCCAGTGTTTCAATAAAGTTTTATTGAGGTAATTGTAGGAATCTTGGTAAAGAGTTCTTAGGAACAAAGTATAAACGTTATTGGGTTGATTATCACCCAAAATACCGTAAAGAATAAAGGATTGGCTACCGTACCGTCCTCCACATGAGTGCCGGTCCTGAAGCTCCCCAACGGAGGGCACGGTGCTAAGTAGTGGCCGTCAATGCCACTCGAGCTCAGACTAGGTAAATAAAACACCACGCTGGTTCTAACCGTCCCCCGCAATAGTGCCGGTCCGGACACTCGCCAACGTGGGGGCACCGTGCTAATTAATGGCCGACAATGCCACTTGTGTACTGATAGAACAAAGTCAAGCCCAAACACCCAGGGAGGTGTAGTGACACAGGGAGGTCAGGAATCCTCCAATGTAACGCTACTGGTATGGCTTTGTCTCGAACGTGAGACACCAAGCCCCATTAACGTGATCTCGGCAAGTCCGTAGCGAGTGAGCCGCTCACCTAGAGGCATCCCCGCCCAATTGCTAATCACCAGAACAGTTCTGTGAGCATCGCCCTTACCTCTGGACACCAAGGATCGTGATCGTTCTGGGCGCACACTGGTTTTCGCCGCCGCCATCCTTAAATGCATGTAAGATCTTGCGCATGCCCCGCGCACAGTATCATGTGAGATGTAGTTTCGTCTTGGCTGACCACGGGAGTTGTAGTTCCAATATCGAACGATATTGTGGATACGTTTGCGGGTACCGGTATCCATTCCCTGACGAACCATAACACTAACCAGGCTGTGCGTTTCCCCAGATACCAATGGGCCACGTGGCTTCAGAGCGGGCTGCTGTCGAGAGCTACCTGTCCGCGGGCCCACGGAGGCCGCTCATGCTGCAGCTGGTTCACCAGCTCCGATGACAGCTTCTGCGTTCAATCAGAGGAGTCGATGGCCGTCGGGTTGAGGATTAAAATGCAGATTATGGGATCGCGCCGCAGAGCTCATCTAATCCATTTTTTTTTGTTAAACCGTTTTTATTGCAGATCCAGTTACATAGAATTAACATTAATGCGGAGTACCCTTCCCCCTTAAGCATGTTCCCACACATTGTACACAGCCTTTCAGCCCACATCCCGGAGGTCGGGCGGCAAAACTCTCAAGTTAGATAATTCCTTACATTCGTCAGTCGCTGCGTAGGTCATTTGGGGAGGTCCGCCGTCTGAGAGCTCATCTAATCCATGTCCGCCATTTTGGCCTCCGTGGCCACACCCCACAGGAAGACACTGAATTACATTATTACATTTAATATTGCTAACTTCAGTTAGGACACAGCTATAAATCTAATTTAAAAGCCCTTTAGTAGTTATTTCAAATCTGATTTAATGGTAGAATCAATTTTTAACAATTATAAGGAAAGGGTACTTTTAGAAAGCTATCTTTTAACCACCTTAAGCCTCTGAAGGCCTATGAGCATGAGTTCCAGCTTTCACCTGGCAGTTGAATAGCCTCTGTGATGAAGTGTGAAATTTTCTCCCTGAGCAGGACAAAGGCCTTGGGTGTGGGTTGGTGTTTCTGTTCCTTTGGCAGAATGACTATCTGAGGTTTGTCCAGGAACTAAGTTCACTTCCAAGAGTCTTACCCTACCACAGACAAAAGTCAGCTGACACCTTGGCATGGCACGCACTTCGGTGTTCCCTTAGTCAGGCAGCCTCCAATTCCAAAGGGAGAACTGGGTTAGAGGGACCACAGATAAAGGATTGCTCATTTTCCTGCCCACACCTCTGGGGAGGGCACACAAGCTCTGCATAGGGGAAGAAAGGTTTTGTCCCCTTGCATTTATTTATTTTATTTATTTAGAAAGTTTTATATAGCGCGAACAAGATCTTCGCAGATATCAGAGCGCTTTACATAGGTGAATAGCAGAATATACACAGATACATCTATAGTGTTAAAAGTACAGTGAAATGATATCATAAACAATCAAGTAGTCAATTTCAAAGTCATACAAAAAAGCAAAGGGTTCGAACAAGTAGTACAGATGAGCACTGAGTCTTTGAAGTTGATCCCCAGTAGTGTTTCAGGTGCATTTAGCCATGAGGATCGCTTTTACTTCTTTCTTGAAAAGAATGGTAGAAGGGATGAGTCTGATTTCAGGGGGGAGTGAGTTCCAAATCCTGGGAGCCATTCCTGAGAAAGAGCGTTTGTAGGTTTTTTCTTTGCGGAATCTTTTAGGCTTTAGCAAAAGATTGTTTGTGCCTCTAGTGTTTCTGGATCCTCCAGAAATCGTCAGCTTCTGAGCGAGGTATCTAGGTGAGCTAAGGTGGACAGCCTTGTGCGTCAAACAAGCGATTTTCAGGTGTATCCTGACTTCAAAAGGCAGCCAGTTCAGGGATTTGAAGTCAGGGGAGATGTGTGAGTGTTTTTTTGATCCAGTGATAAGTCTCGCTGCCGCGTTTAAAGAGGCTCTTATGGGTGCCGTAGTAGCTAGGGGGAGACCGCAGAGGGCGGTGCTGCCGTATTCTATTCGAGGGATGACAAGTGATTGTACCGCAGTTTGGAAATCTTTGGCTGGAAGGAAGGGTTTAAGTTTCCTAAGGGTGTTGATTTGGAAATTTGCTCCCTTAGTTGCTTTGTTGATGTGTTCCTGCATGCTGAGATTGGTGTCGAGTGTTATGCCCAAGGATTTCGCTGAGTCCACGATGGTGGGTTGAACATTGAGTGCCGTTAGGTGTTTAAGCCACATTTGTGCGGTAGTGATCTTCGCGGGAGGTGAGATCAAAAGGAACTCTGTTTTGAGGGCATTAAGTTTGAGATGATTAGCGGCCAACCAGGATTGGGTGCTACTGATCGTTGAATTCAAGAGCGTGATGTCATTGGGTGATTGAAGTTTGAGATAAAGTTGGGTGTCATCAGCATACATGTGGAAGTGTACATTGGATTCTTGTAGCAAGGTGGTGAGAGGTTCCATAACTAGGTTGAACAGAGTTGGGGATAGGGAGGATCCTTGTGGTACGCCTAGCGTTACAGGTCTTGGTGCGGACATCAAGTTGTTGCTCTTGAATTTCTGCGACCTGTTATGCAGAAAGGACGTGAACCATTTGAGCACAGTTCCAGATAGGCCCATTCTTGTGTTTAATAGGTCGAGTAAATTCTCGTGTTTGACGGTGTCAAATGCGGAGGAGAGATCAAGGAGGATTAGGAGGCAGGTATCGTTATGATCTAGGATTTGGAGGGCGTCATCGATTATGTGAGTCATAGCAGTTTCAGTACTGTGATTTGCTCTGAAGCCTGATTGATGAGAGTTGAGAAGATCAAACTGAGTAATGTGCTTGGACAATTGTATTTGTACGCATTTTTCCAGCAGTTTGGCAAGAGTCGGAATGTTGGTGATGGGGCGGTAGTTGTTGAGGTCTGAGGGGTCGGCTGTAGGTTTCTTTAGCAAGGGTGTGACTTGTCCAACTTTGAGGGAGTCGGGAATGGACCCTTGTTGAAGTGAGCTGTTAATGATTTTAGTCCAGAGTGGAAGGAGCGACGGGGTAAGGACTTTGACAGCGTTAGCAGGAAGGGGGTCCGTGAGGTGATTGGAAGGTTTCAGAGTGCTGAGCAGTTTGCCAATTTCTTCTTCCGTGTAGGTGACAAAGGTTGACCAGATGGCATTGTTTTTTGGTTTAGTTGGTGCTATGCAGAGGGGTTTGGGGTAGCGGCTTGCATCCATGAGTAGGTCATTCTTTATGTTGTCAGTTTTTTGGATAAAGAAAGAGGCGAAGTCTTCGCAGGAGGGAGCTTCACCCATAGTGTTGAGAGGTTGGGGGTGTTCTTTGGATTGAGTACGGATAAGCTCAAACAGCTTTCTCGGACGATTTTTGGCTAGGTCAAGCTGACGGCTGAAGAAGACTGATTTTGAGCGTTTTATTTTCCTGAAGTAGGCATTTCTCTTTTTCTTCAGGGTTTTTAGGTTCAGTGCAGAGGGAGCTGATCTCCAGGTGCGCTCTGCCATTCGCATGGCACGTCTGTCGTCATTGAGACTCCCGTCGTACCAGGGATTGGAGATTTTTGCGGAGGCTTTTTTTAGCTGCAAGGGTGCGACTTCATTAATTATTGAGGACATAGTATTAAGATAGTGATCAGTCAAGGATTGGACGTCCTTAACGCCAGTAGGAGGAAGTAGTGAATTGCAGCTGTTGGGGGGCAGAGGGTTTGAGTTTAGTTTTTTCATGTCTCTTTTCCAGATTTTGGGCCTGGCGGATTGAACAGGGTTAAATTTAACTTTTACATTGATGAAGAATGTGATAATATGATGGTCTGACCAGTCACAGGGTTGGATAGATTCGAGTTGGATAGAGGCTTCTTTGGAGATGATAAGGTCGAGGATAGAGCCTTTCTTGTGAGTTGGACTATTGCAGATTTGAGTGAGGTCAAGGGCGTTAAGGAAATTCTTCAGACCTTTCACCACCGCATCATTGTGATCGTTCCAGTGGAGGTTGAAGTCACCAAGGTATATTTGTGTGAGTTGTCGCCCGGAGTTGGTTGAGATCATATCCATGATTTGCTGGGAGAAGGTAAGGTTGTCGCCGGGTGGGTGATAAATGCCGTGAAGAGTGCAAATCGGTTTGCCCTCACTGATAATATCGAGGCAGATGTATTCACAGGAGGTTGGGGAGGGTGGGGAGGGGGAAGTTGCTTTCAGGACAGAGAGGTTGCGCCTGTGTATACATGCGATTCCGCCACCTTTTTTATTGTCAGTCCTGTCAAGTCTGGTGATGTGGTAGTTGGGGGGAACCAGAATGTCCATTATAGGTGTAGAAGATTCTGTTAGCCATGTTTCAGTCATGATGATTAAGTCAAGATCCAATTTTAGGATGAGATCGGCGATAGCGAAGGAGTGTTTTGCGGCTGATCTGCAGTTGAGGAGAGTGCATTTGAGACGGGGTGTGTCGAGGGTGGAAGGGGGTTCTAGAGCGAGGGGGACTTTACTCAGGTTACTATGGATAGCTATTCTGTTGTTCAGTGTGGGGGGTCTAAGGGGATTGGAGTGAATCGTAGGAATGGCAGTGAGAGTGTTGGGTGTTTTGCTATGGGGAGCTGGGTCGTAGGAGCGGAGGAGGGCGATTGTGTCGAGGTCCGAGAGAGGATTACAGGAGCGATGGGGGCGGTTTTCGCGGTTGTGAACAGGGATTGTGGTCCAGTGCGGTGGGAGTCGAGTGCGAGAGTTCGCCACCCGGGTGGAGGTCCAGTTGTGATGGGAGGTGATGGTGGAGGCGCGTGCGGGCTGTCTGGGATGTGTGCTGAGTAATTGTTTGATGATGTGAATGTCTTGTTTGATCTGGTGGAGGGTATTGGGTGAGGGGTGACTGGAGTGTGATAGGCAGAGTAGTTGTTGTTTGATGATGTGCATGTCTTCTTTGAGCTGGAGGAGGGAGGTCGTAGTGCAGTCCAGTGTGGGAGATGTGATGGAGGTGGGGATGGGGGGGTCGGGCGTTGTGTTGGGGGTGAGGATGGGAGGGTCGGGCGTGGGTGACAACGGGGAGATGTTGGAGGTGTGGTTGAGAGTATTGGTGGTAGGCGGAGAGTGCAGGGTGGAGGATGGGCGTTTATTAGTGGTGAAGGGGGCGCATGTACGGTAGTGAGGGGTGAGAATGGGGGGGGAGGTGGGATTGTATGTGGTTCTTTGTTGAGGAGTCGTAGTTGAAGAGATAGGGGTAGCGTGTTCTGCGTGGTTGGTTAATGAGTGGAGGTGAGGGCTGAGAATGGGGGGGGACAAAGGGTGGGGTTTATCTGTGAGCTTGTCGATCAGATGCTTAGCTTGATTAGGCGGGATGTGGGTGGGGGCTGTGATGTTATGGGTGACAAGAATGGGAATGTGGGATAGAGTATGGGGGTAGGGGGTACGGCTGGTGTATGTGGGGCCAAGATCAATGTCAGTGATTGAGGGGTGTGGGGTAGCAGCAGTGGATGGGAGCATGGCTAAGGTGCCGGTGGTATAGGAGAGGTGCGTGTCGCTTTGGGGCTGCGCTAGATTAGCGGTGTTGTTGGTATGGGAAGTGGTGTCAGGGGTGAGCGGAATGGTTGTGGTATGAGTGGGGGTCAAGATGTTGGTGGGGGGGGGGTGTGGCTAGTGTGTGAGGGGGAAAGGTCTGAGTCTGTGAATGAGGAATGTGGTGTGGCTACAGTGAGTGGAGGAATGACTGTGGTGACGGGGGTAGAGGAGAGGTGCGTGTCGTTTAGGGGCTGAGCTAAGAGAGAATGGTTGTGATTAGGGGCTGTGAAATCAAGGGTGATAGGACTGAGAGTGCTGTGAGTGCTGTGAGGGGGGGTCCGTGGTTTGGAGAGGTGCTGTATGAAAGTGGGGAACAGGTTGTCTAGTAGTTCCAGGTTCCTGTCTGTGGATTGGATAAGGACAATCCCGTGGTTATAAATAGTGATGGTGGTTCTGCCCGGGAAGAGTTGGGAAGGTGTGATGGTGAGTGTTCGGCCATGAGCGGATTTCCTAGCATTGGAGACGGTGAGTAGGGAGAGGAACGTTTTTCTCCATTGAGCTCTTCGTGTGGTGTGGAAGATGATATCAATGTTTACGGCACCATTGACCGGTGAGAAGTAGGTGTCTGCAAAGGGGGTTTCAGGGTGGGACCTCAGTAGATTGTGTTTAAAGCGTTTTGCAGGGTTTTTGGTGAGTGCGGGTGGGTAGTTGATTTTATATGTGTGCTTGCCGATGAGCTCCATGATATGGTGACGGAATAGGTAGGGGCGTGTGGGTGCCCAGTATACGCCGGTATACGCCGGGAGTAAAAGTGACACAAGTAACAGTGACACAAGTAACAGCCAGGGTATATGAGGTAGTCGTCAACGTAAACAGGGTAGTGAGGTAGTGAGGGTATATGAGGTAGTCGTCAACGTAAACAGGGATAAAAGTTGTAGCAGGAGCGGAAAATAGATGCAGACAATAACTTCCCTGGCACAGGGGCGGTACCGGAGGGCACCCAAAATATGTGCAGTAGTAATCAGTGTGTCCGGGAGGGAACGGTGTAATGAGTGCAGAAACATATGCAGGAATAAAATAAATAAAAAACCTGAATCGAAAGTGACAGAAGTGAGTATGTGTCAGTAGCGAAATACACTTGCACACAAAAGTCAAATGCAGAATAAAGTAGACGTACAATACTAAAAATATACTGGAATAAGGTACCTATGCAAACTGTAAAATACCTGAATCGAAGGTGAGCAATAGTGAAAAGTCAGAAATAGTCAAAAATATGTGAGGTACATGAATTAATAGCCAGATACAATTGATAACAAGAGTCACATGAGACAGGTGGTGCTAAATACAATACCACTGTAGAAGGCAAAAATATAAGGTAGCCCTCGGTGCAGGATACAATTAGGAATATAAAACCACAATAGACTGCAAAAATATATGAGGTAGCCCTCGGTGCAGGATACAGTTGGGAATATAAAAATATAGTACCACTATAAACGGCACAGAGATATGAGGTAGCAATCAGTGCAAGATACAGTTAGGAATATAAAACCACAATAAACTGCAATAAGCATATGAGGTAGCCCTCGGTGCAGGATACAGTTAGGAATATAAAAATATAGTACCACTATAAACGGCACAGAGATATGAGGTAGCAATCAGTGCAGGATACAGTTAGGAATATACAACCACAATAAACTGCAAAAAATATATGAGGTAGCCCTCGGTGCAGGATACAGTTAGGAATATAAAAATATAATAGCACTATAAACGGCACAAATATATGAGGTAGTAATCGGTGCATTACAGGTGCAGATAAAGTGAAAAGTGCTGGATACAGTAAGGGGTATAGTAATATAATATGGTACCACTATGAAAGGCAGACACTATCATAGTCCGACGTGGAAGCGCCAAGTGGTGTACATTGTGCATTGCTCATAGCTTGCTGGAAGGGAGTCTTATCTCTATTTCCGTTGGTCATGCGAGGGGGAGGCAAATTGGGGAGCCTCGCGGCCATCTGGATGCCGAAGGGGATTTATGTCTACAGTTTTATGGCCCCAGCCATTTTGCACAAAGGAGGTAGCTTAAAATGTGTGCAGTTTAATGGCTCCAGCCATATTGCAACAAGGAGGTAGTTAAAAATGTGTGCAGTCGGGTGGGCTGAAATAAATACCTTATGCCTCCATAAGCGTGTTAGGCTTGCCAGCAGGGTTTTGCAGATTCAGTGTTTTAGACAAGTGTCTCAAGGCAGTTATATGTGAGCTGTGTGTTTTTTGCCGCAGGGCTCCAAACCTTCCAGGGTGAGCTCAGACTGACTACCTCCAGAATTCCAAACCTGTGTTTCCTGAGCGGTGGGGTGACTCCTCAGCGAGAATCCATGCCCGGTGCCGGTGGGGGCAGGCTCCTGTCGGCCCCCTAGATCTCGTTTCCCAGGGCTCATTTCATCTGCTACACCGGTCAGTCAGTGGCGCCACACCTCCGGGGGCGCTGCCATGGCCTCATTCAGATCGATCACCCAGCGGTTCCGGCCAGGCAAGGCACCCAACGCATAGCGCCTTGAAGCGGGCGGGAGGGGGGGGGGCTCACTCAGCCCTCCGGTGTTGTGGGGCGGGCGGGCGGGGTCCGTCTCCGTTTTCGTGGCCTCGACCAGCGCCTTGAATCGGGCGGGAGGGGGGGGGCCTCCTTTGATCCTCCAGTGTTGTGGGTCGGGCGGGAGGGGTCCGTCTTCGTGTCCTCTACCAGCGCCTTGAAGCAGGGGGGGGGGGGGTGTTCTCTCGATCCTCCGGTGCTGGGGAGCGGACGGGAGGGGTCCGTCTTCGTGGCCTCGTCCCGGCCAGGCAGAGTATTCCACGACCAGCGCCTTGAAGCAGGCGGGAGGGGGGGGAGGGGGTTCTCTCGATCCTCCGGTGCTGTGGAGCGGGCGGGAGGGGTCCGTCTTCGTGGCCTCGTCACGGCCAGGCAGAACACTCAGCGACAGCGCCTCGAAGCGGGCGGGAGGGGGGGGGGCTCTCTTGATCCTCCGGTGCTGTGGGGCGGGCGGGTGGGGTCCGGCTTCGTGGCCTCGACCAGCGCCTTGAGGCGGGCGAAGGAAGCCTCGGCCGCTTAGCTCAGAATCAGCTCTTAGGTGCTCCGGTGCAGCGGGGTGGTCGGCTTCAGCTACACAGTCCAGCAGCGCGATTGTTCCCGGCACCACAGCCTGTGTCTCCAGACCAGCGCCTTGAGGCGGGCGAAGGAAGCCTCGGCCGCTTAGCCCAGAATCAGCTCTTAGGTGCTCCGGTGCAGCGGGGTGGTCGGCTTCAGCTACACAGTCCAGCAGCGCGATTGTTCCCGGCACCACAGCCTGTGTCTCCAGACCAGCGCCTTGAGGCGGGCGAAGGAAGCCTCGGCCGCTTAGCCCAGAATCAGCTCTCAGGTGCTCCGGTGCAGCGGGGTGGTCGGCTTCAGCTCCTCATCCATGAAGCGGCGGGAGGGGGCCTCTCTGACCTCTGGCGCCGCGGGGGCTCCTCTGCCGGTCGCAGCACTGGTCCGCAGGGAAAAGGAGGCTCGGCAGGCTCCCGGGGCTTCAGCTGCACAGTCCAGCAGCGCGATGGAGGCGATCCGGATTGAGAGACGAGTGGGTTTCAGCCCTCCGCCGTACAAGGTGGAGTGAATAAAAATAAAAATATGCTGGTTGTAATCCTATTACTCTTATGTAGTCTTAGGCAGAGAGAGGCACTGTGGGATTGCTTGCTGTGGGCAGCAATCACACCCCCACCAAGATGGCTGGTACCGGGTATAAATGCCTATTTGGAGAACACTACTGGACATATGGAAGATCAGAACCAGAAGAGGACTGAACTTGCAGTCTGGGACCTGAGAAGAGCCCAGAAGACTGAACCTGCTGTCCCTCTTGAACCCAGGACAAAGAAGCTGACCTCCTGTTCAAGCTACAGGGACATGAAAAGCTACAAGAGGCCTTTACTGCATCTGCACAGCTGACCAGTTCCAACAGGACCTGCCCTGGTCCGGGCGGTTAGATGACCCTGTTGAAGTGAGTCTTGAACCCCAAGGTATTGTATTGTATTGTATTGGCATTTATATAGCGCACTACTTACCCGTAGGGTCCCAAGGTGATTCGACCGCTGCGAAACCCTTCCTGGCTTCCCTGAGAGATGGTCCCTTAATGGGTATCTCCAGGGTGAGACCAGGCATCCCCGGCAGTCTGGTGGGGCCGTTAGTGAAGATGAGGCAAGCTAATGCCCAGAGTTGCCGAGTGTGATCGCTGATCAGAGTGGGCACCGAGGTGAGAGAATTATCGAGTCCGCTGACCCTGGTCCAGAAACCTGCCGCGCCGGGAATCGAACCCTGGTCCCGGGCCGTCCTCTGCTCACGGGTCTGCCGCCTCTAACCAGTGAGCCACACTACTTCACTCCAGGTCTGTCCTGGGACCCTTGGTTTTGTCAAAGTGTACCTAACATATCCTGAAAACTTGAACCCAAAAACCTTTTGGATCTAAAGACATCTGCAGGCTGGGACCAACCTGTCAAGCTGTTTCGACGAAAGTGCATTCCAACTGGCCTTAGTATGCAGGTTGTTCCCACTTGGAAACCCTCTGCAGCAGCAAATCCAGTTCAGCAGGGTCTGTTGGGGATGATATCTGGCCTTGTGGAACATTTTTCGGTTAGAGCCTGCAGCCTTGTCTCGCTGAAAGAATCCAAGCTCCAAAAAAGTGACTAAGTCAGAACGTAGAAATCTTCCCAGGGCGAAGGCGCCAAAAGTATCCGGCAGGCAAGGGAGCTTCACTGGGTGCGGAATTCAAATTTCTCTGGGTCTCAGATTTACTGCGAAAAGGCAACGGCTTCCCCAGAACCTTGTCCAGCAGCTATCTGTTGCATTGGAGCGCTCTGTAGGTACAGCCTGCAGTCTTGTCCCACTGAACATTTTTGACTTCCACTTCAGAGATTAAGTTGGGAGGTAAATATTCCAACCGGCCAAACCTTGTTTCTGTACCTGACCCACGCGTCCTCCAGAAATGGTCGAGCCAGGATACATTTTGATAACATTCACCTGTAATTCCTTCGTTAGAACAAAAAATAGCTTGATGGCTGAAATTCAATCAATGTTGTCAAATTAAAAAAGGTCTTTCAATGAAGATCTTCTAGTTCCTCTGGGTCCATCTATACTTAAGCCTTCTTGACTTTGTCTAAGAAAGACTGAACTATTCCAGCAACGCAAGAGTAAATTGATTGTAAGGACGAAGACGAAATATAATATTCGCCAACCAGGAATACAACTGAGTGTAACTCAAATTGCGCACAGAAAAATGGCCTTGTAGCCTGAAGGCTAGTCTTACATAAAAGAGTTCTTAAACATCAAAAAATGTCAGTGATCAATTCAGAACTTAAATGGCTCAGAGTCCATAATAAGAGGTCTTCTTTCAATACACGCCATATTCATGTGTAAGCAATCTGTTTCAAAGGCAGAGTAATTCCGGTCAGACTATGACAAAACATGAGATGGATAAAAGACAAAATGTTCTTGATCCAGTAGAGCAGAGCCTAAATGGCATCTATAAAACTGCCACTTACCCTTGATTTAATTTTTGCCAATGACAAGAAAATGAAGTAACTCGTACCAGGACAAATACAAATTGGGGTTTCCTACATTAAGTCTCTACTTTAGTCTTTTACTGTCAGAAATAGAAATGAGAATCTGTATCGAAGCTGAAGTTGTTCCATGTGTTACGTTCAATTTGTTGATACAATATTCGCATTTTATCTATTTCATACGTTAGCCACATTGCTAATGTTTCTCATATCTCTCCCCAACATTTCTTGACCTAGGACGTTTTGTAGACATCTGGTATTATGTACTGAGTCCCTGGTGATGGCCTTCAGCGCTGTAACAGGTGGAGGGACAGTTTCCATTCGAAGTTTATGAATGGGACACACTCCAGGGCATACTAATCCTGCCTATTACCAATATAAGTGGATAGATTGAATCTCTTTTTATTGCCTTCTGATACTGTTTGACTTGGAGCATCCATGCAGACGAGTTCACTCACCTGCACCGCTGGGTATGCGCTCTCTTCTCTCGGAGTCTAGGTGATGGATAGACACTCACCTGCACCGCTGGGTATGCGCTCTCTTCTCCCGGAGTCTAGGTGATGGATAGACACTCACCTGCACCGCTGGGTATGCGCTCTCTTCTCTCGGAGTCTAGGTGATGGATAGACACTCACCTGCACCGCGGGGTATGCGCTCTCTTCTCTCGGAGTCTAGGTGATGGATAGACACTCACCTGCACCGCTGGGTATGCGCTCTCTTCTCTCGGAGTCTAGGTGACGGATAGACACTCACCTGTACCGCTGGGTATGCGCTCTCTTCTCTCGGAGTCTAGGTGATGGATAGAGTACGAGTCATCCTCCGTTTTAATTTTCGGTGAACCAATTGATGCAATATCTGCAAACCCAGCAATAAAAAGGAAGTACAGCACAAATGAATGGTTGGGAGAAACAGGTTCTTTGTTCTTCACGTTGTTAAACATAATTATTAACAAGGAACAATAATCAGTGTTGGAAGATCCATTAACGGGAAATGTTGATCTTCCACCCCAACAAATATTTATTTTATACTGGACGTATTCTTTGTTGAGCTGTGCAAGCACATATTTTTCAATCATTTTGCTGAGGAGCGGAAGGGTTAGTGATCGGTCTGCAATTGTTTGGGTCGGCATCCGGCTTTTTGAGAAGGGGGGTGACTTGGTAGGGTTTGAGGGCGGCCGGCATGGATCCGCTAAATAGGGAGGAGTTTGTGATTTTGGTCCATTCAGGAGAGATGATGCGGCTGAGATTGTTTGCAAGTGCCGCAGGGGTGGGGTCAGAGATGTGTGATGTCGGCTTCATGCCGAGGTTGATGGACTGTGAGGATGTTGGTTCAATAGGTAGCTCTAACTGGGAAGTGGGAGAATGCCATGTGTCATGTGCCAATCAATTAATCCAATCAGGGGTTTGTAAAGCATGACTACTCACCCGTGAGGGTCTCAATGCACTGGTGGGGGGAGGGCTGGTCATCCTGGGTCTGGAGTATCATTTGAAGAGCCAGGTCTAAAGGTCCTTCTTGAATTAAGTCAGCGACGCAGATTGGAGGTGGAGGGGCAGGGTGTTCCAGGTCTTGGCAGCGAGGAAGAAGAAGGAACTTCCTCCAGTTCTGGTCTTATCGATCCTGGAGACGGAGGCTAGGGCGCGATAGGCAGATGGGAGTTGTCTGGCGGGTACGAGGAAGGCTAGGTGGTGGTCCAGGTATGCTAGTGCTATGTTGTGGAGAACTTTGTAGGCATGTGTGAGAAGCTTGAAGGTGATTCTCTTGTTGACTGGGAGCCAGTGGAGTTGTCGGAGTTGTTACATGATGTGGCTGTGGCAGGGGATGTCAAGAACCAGTCTGGCGGCTGCGTTTTGAACATACTGTAGTTTCTTGAATTGTTTCGAGGAGAATCCTGGCGTAAAGTGTGTTGCCGTAGTCGAATCTGCTGCTGATGAGTGGGTGGGTGACGGACTTTCTGGATTCTGTGGGGATCCAACTGAATGTCCTTCGAAGCAGGCAGAGTGTGTAGAAGCAGGGTGAGGAAACTGAGTCGATTTGGCGGTTCATTGAGAGCAATGAGTTCGGTATGATGTCAAGGTTGAGTGCGTGGTCCGTAGGGGTCGGTGGAGGTCCCAGATCAGCTGGCCACCAGGAGTCGTCCCAGTCTGAAGTGGTGGGACCCAGGCTGAGCACTTCAGTCTTTTCCGAGTTGAGCTTGAGGCAGCTGTCTTTCATCCAGGTGGCGAGAGTCTTCATTCTGCTCTGGAAGTTGGATCTGGCGGTTGTGGGTTCGTTGGTGAGGATCAGCTGCATGTCATTAGAGTAGGAGACAATGTTGAGTCTGTGGCTTCTGATGATGTCTGTGAGGAGGACCATGTAGACGTTGAAGAGGGTGGGGCTCACGGAGAAACCCTGGGGCACTCTGCAGCTGATCTGTGTAGATTCTGAAAGGAATGGGGGTAGTCTGACTTGCTGTATCCGGCCGGTGAGGAAGGAGAGGATCCAGTCCAGTGCCTTATCGCGAATGCTGGCGTTTTGGAGTCTCATGATTATGGTGCAGTGGGAGACTGTGTTGTAAGCGGCCAAGAGGACCAGTAGGATGACAGCTGCACTCTCGTCTCGGTCGAGGAGGATGAGAATGTCATCGGTGGTAGCGAGGAGTGCGGTCTCCGAGCTGTGGTTGCTTCGGATGCCGGATTGGGAGGAGTCCAGGACGTGGGATGTGTAGGGGAAGAATGATTCTGATAATCAAACTGTACCGTTTGGTTGTCTGGCAATCGAGGGGGCTGACGGGGGTGGAGTTAGTGCAAGCAGGATTTAGAGTAGACTGATTCTTGGGTGGAGGTGAGGGTGCATGGATTAGTTGTCTAGTAGAGGGTGAGGGGACTTGGCTCTCCAATCTGGGGGGGTGGAGGGGCAACCAGATTGCATGGCGGCGCAGAGCTAAGGGAGGTGGCCATCAAAGAGGGTTAGGTTTTGTTTAGAGGCATGGACTAGGATGTTCCAGTTTTTGTAGATGGTCATGGACAATTCTCCGTTGACATTCTGGGAAGGGGATACAGTGAGCTTAGTTCCATAAGGGACATTGGTAGTGCCAATTATGCAAAGTGCTGTTGGACATCTCTCTCCATTTGGCGGGTTTCATAGTATAGAAGATGAAGTCAGTTTTAAAGCCTCCGTGTGCAGGACTGTAGAAGATGTCAGTTATTAGTGTCTATTTAATTCATTTGTGCTTGACATTTTTTGCAGCAGTTTTGCAGAGGTTTCATGAGAACCTAATACGGTATGAGTTGGGGCCATACCTTTCCATGGTGGAGTTGCGGTGTAACATTGGTGTACAGTCCTATTGCACTGACGCCTATTTAGGGCCCTTCTCGGGGGAGGGGATCTGCCAAGATAATTGCCTGTTGCAGCGGAGGGTCGTTCCATGGATTAGGTGAAATGCCTGTTGTCTTTACTGGGGAAGGGGGGCAGGGTCAGAGACGCGTGGAGTGGGGAAGTCGTTCAGGATTTGGTGGGGGGTTACCCGTAAAGTAACTGATGCCTAGATTGCCCAGTAGAACATAACAAAAAAGAAAATGCCAGTACTGATAACGCCGCAGTAACATAAATTCAAACACAGTACTTGAGAAAATATTCAAGACTGGATGCTAGTTAATAGCTTTTATTCTTATTTCTGATTTTATCAAGAGATACTTTTTCATTTTGTGAAAACAAACATGTAAAAAACAATTTAATGACCAAAATCAAAACTAGGGGTAATCATTCATCATATCACTCATATCACAACCATACGATAAACAATCATTCATGGGGAGAAGGGGTGCACTGAATAAGAGAGCTACAAAATTTATCAAAACATACAATATTTACAATATAATACAATACCATACATAAGACAAGAAAAGCCAATGTCTGCAAAACACTTATATAATACTTTCTTTTGAAAGACAATCAATTTTAACGTACATTCCTATAGTTAAGTATATAAAAATACTTTTTGAATCTTTAGAAAAAGGATAATGTACAAGAATTAGTGATAAGCAACAATTATCATAGCATTCACGCTTATCACTGGAGCAGACAGTAAGGTGGCTGGGGCCTACGCGTTTCGAATCCCAATGACTTGTAGGGATTCTCTTCAGGGCCTTTAGGGTTCTCTTCTGTATTTGGAGAATGAATAATCTCAAGGTGGGGATTGGTTGACACGGTTGGATGGTGGTAGACCTAGTGAAAAAAATGTGGGAGACCGCGTCTATAGAGGCTGTCCGTTTTTCGTCACTGGACGCGTCAAAATGCGTTGTTCTCGGAGAGATAAAGTAGCACTTGTTCACGGAAACCTTCTGAAAAAGAGACTTTCAACGCGTTGCTCATCGGCATAACAAGTCAGCTACGTGTGACCACGGTGGGTAAAACACATGGTTGTTTTAAGTTCAAGGCGCCTGTGGGCGGCACATCTTTGTTCAACGCGGTCAGCGGTGGATATTAAATAATTTCGATCAGGGCGAGTTTTCCAAAAGGCAGCGTCCAAGACAGCACTATACACCGGCTACTGCGCAGGAGCCGGTGTATAGTGCTGTCTTGGACGCTGCCTTTTGGAAAACTCGCCCTGATCGAAATTATTTAATATCCACCGCTGACCGCGTTGAACAAAGATGTGCCGCCCACAGGCGCCTTGAACTTAAAACAACCGTGTGTTTTACCCACCGTGGTCACACGTAGCTGACTTGTTATGCCGATGAGCAACGCGTTGAAAGTCTCTTTTTCAGAAGGTTTCCGTGAACAAGTGCTACTTTATCTCTCCGAGAACAACGCATTTTGACGCGTCCAGTGACGAAAAACGGACAGCCTCTATAGACGCGGTCTCCCACATTTTTTTCACTAGGTCTACCACCATCCAACCGTGTCAACCAATCCCCACCTTGAGATTATTCATTCTCCAAATACAGAAGAGAACCCTAAAGGCCCTGAAGAGAATCCCTACAAGTCATTGGGATTCGAAACGCGTAGGCCCCAGCCACCTTACTGTCTGCTCCAGTGATAAGCGTGAATGCTATGATAATTGTTGCTTATCACTAATTCTTGTACATTATCCTTTTTCTAAAGATTCAAAAAGTATTTTTATATACTTAACTATAGGAATGTACGTTAAAATTGATTGTCTTTCAAAAGAAAGTATTATATAAGTGTTTTGCAGACATTGGCTTTTCTTGTCTTATGTATGGTATTGTATTATATTGTAAATATTGTATGTTTTGATAAATTTTGTAGCTCTCTTATTCAGTGCACCCCTTCTCCCCATGAATGATTGTTTATCGTATGGTTGTGATATGAGTGATATGATGAATGATTACCCCTAGTTTTGATTTTGGTCATTAAATTGTTTTTTACATGTTTGTTTTCACAAAATGAAAAAGTATCTCTTGATAAAATCAGAAATAAGAATAAAAGCTATTAACTAGCATCCAGTCTTGAATATTTTCTCAAGTACTGTGTTTGAATTTATGTTACTGCGGCGTTATCAGTACTGGCATTTTCTTTTTTGTTATGTTCTATGAAGGCTCAGCCATACTGATTAGAGCCAACCCTTAGTTGTTTATTGGTTAGATTGCCCAGTAGCACCTGTGTGCTCATTTTCTCGAGTTCATTAATGGTCAAGGTGTCAACGGCTAGTGGCTGAGGTAAGGTTTGTATCATATCATATCGTATCATGTCATATCAAAAGGATTTGTAGAGTATGGCTTATCATCCCGGGCAGTATCCAGGCGGTAAGTATGAGCCGTTTATTCGAACAGCCAGGTCTTCAGTGGCATAGAGGATGAGTTGGGGGTCGTCTGTGTATGAGAGGACTTTGAATCTGTGGCTGCGGACGATGTTGGTTGGCAGAGTCATGTAGAAGTTGAAGAAGGTGGGGCTGAGTGAGGAGTCCTGGGGGACGCCGCAGATGACGTCCTTGGCTTTGGAGGTGTAGGGTGGTAGACAAATTCTTTGAAAAAATGAGGTGATTAGCTTGAGTACGTCGCCACTGATGCTGATGTGGTGAAGTCTGTTGATCGGGATGTGGTGGGACACGGTGTCAGAGGCGGCAGAGAGGTCGAGAAGGATAAGGGCAGCGGATTCTCCACAGTCGAAGATGGTTCTGATGCAGTCTGTTGAGGCTATCAGGGCCATTTCTGTGCTGTGGTTGGATCAGAAGCTGGATTGGGAGGTGTCTAGTAGGTTGTTTCTCTCCAGGTTTTCTGTGAGCTGGTGGTTTATGGCTTTTTCAAGGACCTTCACAGGGAATGGGAGGAGTGAGATGAGGGGGGTAAATCTTGAGGTCGTTGGGGTCTGCGTGGGTTTCTTTAGGAGGGGTATCACTTCTGTGAGTTTCTATGTTTCTGGGAAGGTGGCGGTGTTGATGGCCGCTTTGAGGATGTAAGTGAGCGGAGGGCAGATGTCCTTCCATCCTAGGTTGAAGGTGTGGTGTGGGCAGGGGTCTTTCGGAGTGCCTGAGTGTAAGGGAGTCATGATGGTCGCGGTGGTCTCAGTGTTGAGGGGGGTCCAGTCGGTGAGGTGGTTGTGCGGGATGTCGGCAGGAGTTGTGTGGAATGATCTCCATTCATTGAGCGTTGAAATTGCTGTAGATGTCTGATATCTAGTTGTGGAAGTGGTTCAACAGGGCGTTGCAGAGGTCCTGTGTGGGGTTGTGTTTTTGACGGCTGCTGGGGCAGAGAGCTCTCTAATGATGTTGAATAGTTCCTTTGAGTGGCTGCTGCTGGTTTCGATGCGAGTGGCCAGGGTATCTTTTTTGGCTTCTTTGAGGGAGCAGTGATATCCTCTGAGGGTGAACTTTAGTGCGGTGTGGTGTTTCTGCTGGAGTGCCTTTGTCGCTCTATTCATTTGCATTCTCAGATGGTGTGTTTGTTGGACCTCTTGGTGTTGGGTGGTTTGATGGGGGAGATGCTGTCTGCGCTTGTTTGTAGGCCAGTTTGCCGGGGAGGACTAAGCAGTTCTAGCGTTAATAACATGGGTACGACATCAGGGTAAACCTGTACAGCATACATTGGACAGGCAGGGACACTACTGCTGATATGAAGTATAGTAGGGAAAGATCACAACGTGGACAAAAGACAACATCAACATGAAATCACAGTGTATGCACACAAGACAATATTGGTGGGCAGAGTCAGCTTGTACGCATATGGAAGAGTCTATGCACAGAAACACAATAAATGCTTAGGGTAATGGTGCAGTCGTTCAATACCAGGGACTAACATTGATAAGCACCGAACCAATAATGGCATAAGGCGGACAAGAGCCTAGTTCATACATATTTTATTTTTATTTATTTATGGGCTTCTATAGCGCTGGAATCGACTCCAACGGAGTATCTCTGCGCTGTGATACCAAAATAGAGTCTAAATAAATATGCAGATGAGGGGTAAGGTCTAGATTTTATCAGTGAACAGCAGAGTTTTCAGTTGCTTCCTGAATTTTAAATGGTCTGTGCAGAGCCTGAGGGCCAAAGGCAATTTGTTCCATAGTGTAGGCCCTGCAACAGATAGAGCTTTCCCTCCATGTCTGGTTTTTTTTGCACGAGGTACTGCCAGAAGAAAATTCTCACTAGATCTCAACGATCTGGAGGGAATGTAGGGAGTAAATTTCTGCTCCAGATATGTAGGGCCATTTCCGTTTAAGCATTTATGGATAATGCAACATATCTTGAATTTGGCTCTTTGTCGGATGCTCAACCAGTGTAGTTTCTGTAATAGAGGTTTTGATGCTGTTCTTGGGGGAGCATTTAGGACAAGGCGAGCTGCCGTATTCTGGACCACCTGGAGCCTATCCAGAACTCCTTCATTGGCAGAAGGAGCAGTCCATTACAGTAGTCAATGCGACTCAATATAAGGGCTTGCACCAAAGTTTTTCTGAAGGAATCCGGTAGCAGTGGGAATATTCTGCGCATCATGCTGATGATGTGGAAGCATGAGCCAGCTACCATGTTACTGTGCTGTTTGAGAGAAAGGTCGTGATCAAGGCGTATCCCTAGATTTTTGACAATTTGTTTGGGCTCCGGAACAGTACCAAGGTCAGATGGCCACCAGTCAAGGGTCCACAGTAATTTGGCATCTCCAAACAGCATTACTTCCGTCTTGTTGACATTGCACTGTAGGAAGTTCGTGGACATCCACTGTGCGACGGCTTTCATGCCAGCGGAGAAGGAGTTTATTATTTCTGTGGTGAGATTTTGAAAGGGGAAGAGGAGCTGCGTGTCATCCGCATACGACACAGGGATGAAACCAAATTTGCGCATCACTCTTGCCAGGGGTGCCACGTAGATGTTAAAGAGTGTTGAGCTCAAACAGGAGCCCTGTGGCACCCCTTTCGTAATCTCTACCTCAGTTGATCTGTATTTACCCATGGTGACAGTCTGGGTCCGATCCGTAAGAAAGCTCCTCAGCCAAGCAAGGGCCATGTTTTTAACCCCTACGTTCGACAACCGGTCAATAAGGATGTTATGTGACACGGTGTCGAACGCGGCTGAAAGGTCTAATAACACCAAAATTACTGAGTAGCCTTTGTCCTGAAACATATGCAAATCGTCAGTGACAGACAGGAGGGTGGACTCTAAGCATGTGCCATCATCAAAACAGTGTTGTAGTATAGTAAAACTTGTAGGCCTAAGAAACCGTATATGTCCAGAAACACTGTGAAACACATAGGATAATGATACAGTTGCACAATAAAAGCAGTAGATGTGGACAGGTTCAAGCACCGAACCAATAATGTTGTACGGTAGACAAAACCAGGATTAGATGTAAGTATGATTAAACATCAGGCCAGTATTGGCATATGGTAAACAGAATACTTTAACGTTGTGAGTGACAGTATGTGCATGGAAGTATAGTGAGCGCGCCGGGTAGCAGTGTAGGTCCACAGTACCAAGTTTTGACCTAGCTGTGTTCCGGCATCGAAATCTGCTCTTTTGGCACCGGTGCTTTCAGCTGAAGATTAGCCACAAACAGGAGCTGGTGATTGGTAGAAAACCTCTTGAGAGCGCTGCCCAATGTCATTCCGCTGCATAGGGAGCCCAAACAGAAAACAGATCCCACCGAAGGAGCCAAAGAGCATTTCAATTGAAGAGGTAACGCAAAGAGTAGGCTGGGGCTGGAAACAGGTGGAAATCACACTGATGAAGTAGCCTTGGCTAGATGCCTGTTGCGTGAGGTAGCCCAAGCCTTCCTACTATGAAGAAGCTCAAAAACAAAAGGGAGAAATCTGACATAAAACCGTATTTTAGGGCCACAGTGCAGGGGGAGAAGGGCAGCTCCAGCAGCTCCACCCTGTGCCCCAAGTTCTGGTGGAGTCAAGTCAAATAATTTATATAGCGCGCTACATACCCAGAGGGTCTCAAGGCGCTTGAGGGTGGGAGGGGAAATTACATGTCGAATATCCAGGTTTTAAGTTGCTTTCTGAATGCTAGGTGGTTCTGAGTGAGGCGAAGGTGAATGGGAAGTGAGTTCCAGGTTTTAGCCGCCAGGTAGGAGAAGGATCTTCCTCCCATGGTGGTTTTGTTGATGCGAGGGACAGCGGCAAGGGCTAGGTTGGAAGAGCGTAGCTGGCGGGGGGGGGGGGAGGGGGGGGGGGTGTAGAAGGAAAGTCGTGTGTTGAGGCATTCGGGTACAAGTTCGTAAAGTGCTTTGTGTGCGTGGGTTAGGAGGCGGAATGTTATCCTCTTATTGACGGGAAGCCAGTGGAGGTTTTTCAGGTGGCCAGAAATGTGGTCTTTACGCGGAATGTCTAGTATGAGTCTGGCTGATGCGTTCTGGATGCGTTGGAGTTTTTTCTGAAGTTTGGCGGTGGTACCGGCGTATAGGGTGTTTCCGTAGTCCAGGCGGCTTGTAACCAGAGCATGGGTGATGTTTTTTTGAGCATGCGGAGAATGTTAAAGCAGGATGTTGAAACGGCGTTGACTTGTCTGGTCATCGAGAGTGAGGAGTCCAGGATGACACCCAGGTTCCGTGCGTGGTCCGTCGGGATGGGTGCTTTTCCTAGGGCCTCTGGCCACCAAGAGTCGTCCCAGGCGGAGGGAGAGGTACCTAGGATAAGGACTTCTGTTTTGTCTGAATTCAGTTTCAGACGGCTGTGCTTCATCCAGTCGGCGACTTCTTTCATTCCTTCATGTAGGTTGGTTTTGGCGGTGAGAGGGTCTTTGGTGAGTGAGAAGATCAGTTGAGTGTCATCGGCCTAGGAGATGATGTTGAGGTTGTGTTGGCGTGCGATGGTCGCGAGGGGGCTCATATATACGTTGAAGAGGGTGGGGCTGAGTGAAGATCCTTGTGGCACGCCGCAAATGACTTCAGTGGCCTCTGACTTGAACGGTGGGAGGCGGACTCTCTGAGTTCTTCCGGTAAGGAACGAGGTGATCCAGTCGAGTGATTTTCCTTGGATTCCGATGTTTCTGATGCGTTGTAACAGGGTGCTATGACAGACTGTGTCGAAGGCAGCGGAGAGGTCGAGGAGGATGAGGGCGACTGTGTCTCCATTGTACTGTAGAGTTCGAATGTCGTCTGTTGCTGCGATGAGTGCGGTCTCAGTGCTGTGTTTGGCTCGGAAGCCGGACTGTGAAGAGTCGAGGGATCTCTTCGTTTCAAGGAAGGCGGCGAGCTGGTTGTTGACAATCCTTAGGCTGAGGCAGGTATTACAGGCTTGAGAGGCCAGCTGTGTTAGCAGCTGACCTGACCTGACCTGACCTGACTCAGAGGAAATAGCAAACCAAGAGGTGCTTCACTGTAGTGCTCGGACCATTACGCTCACCCTTCCACCCCAGAGTTGGGTGGGTCTGGAATCACACCCTCCTCCCGCCAAGCTTTCCATAACCTTCACGCTCCCTTTTATCAGATATCCACCAAGGGCTCCCGGGCTGCAGGGGGTGCAGAGAGAAGCAGCCCACTCAGCTTAACCTTTACGATGCAGTGGTGGCGGATGGCTACCCAGCAGATGGCTTCACAGGATCGCCGCAGTCAAGGCAAGATCACTCAGGAGGTGGCCCGCACAAGATTGCTGCAGTCGAAGCAAGGGCACATGTTCGCCCGACCCGGCCAGCAGCACACAGTGCAGCAGCGTCCAGAGGGGCGGGAGCCGCACTCTCCCCCGGAGCCCCACACCACGGGACTCCCCATCGGCATGAGGCATGCCCAGAAGCAGACCGCGCTGAGGTGCGCAATGCAGCACAAGATGTGGATGTGGAGATGTGGAGAAGTGTGGCTCAGGGGTTAGAGGCTCTATGAATAACAGGGGAAACCCATTAAACCAAACGGTACCTGGGTAAAGAAGACTAAATTAATATGAAATTGGTACCTTGGTTCTCGGTATATATTCTGAATTGAAATAATAAGGAATAAAACAAAAGTATTCCCTATTTAGTATTTATATTACTATGGCCACACTTTATCTATTTTTACCTTTTACAATCTCATGTCTCGTCATGAACCACAACCACGCCTTAGAATATTACTGAATGATTTTTTATTCTATCAAATAAAGAGATTTTTAAATATTTCTTGTTCTCAATTCAAACACATTTGTATATACAAGTAGTTTTTACATATATACAATAGAAGCCCTTCATTTCCAAACTAGGATGTCACAATGAAAAAATAATCCGGACATTCCTATCGAGATCAAACAGACTAATGTGAGGAAAACAAATAGGTAAAAATTATTTAAAGCAGCAGAGCGAAGATTAACTCGAAAGGAAGAGACACATAGAAAACACCCCGGGAAGAGAGCAACAAGCTTGGCCGGCTTTCGGTAACAAACGCGAGCGAGTAAAACGAAGAGGCGTTTTGCGTGACAGCTAAATGCTGTAAAAGGGAGATATTTTTCACCCAAGCACCGACAGCCTACTAACTAATTCCATTACCTGGAGATATACCGAGCTCAGTGAAAAAGAGAGCTCCTGATACAACTTGGAAATGACTCCCAAACCCAGATGACTCTATAACCCGATGGATTTCGAATAGCCCTAGTCCTGAAGAGGCCAGAATTGATTGGCTGAAACGCGTCGACTGTAAAGAGACAGCAGATATATAAAAACACTTTTTGATTAATTTAAATAATTTGTTGAGGGACTGAAAAAACATTGGGTTTAAATAATTTTTACCTATTTGTTTTCCTCACATTAGTCTGTTTGATCTCGATAGGAATGTCCGGTTTATTTTTTCATTGTGACATCCTAGTTTGGAAATGAAGGGCTTCTATTGTATATATGTAAAAACTACTTGTATATACAAATGTGTTTGAATTGAAAACAAGAAATATTTAAAAATCTCTTTATTTGATAAAATAAAAAATCATTCAGTAATATTCTAAGGCGTGGTTGTGGTTCATGACGAGACATGAGATTGTAAAAGGTAAAAATAGATAAAGTGTGGCCATAGTAATATAAATACTAAATAGGGAATACTTTTGTTTTATTCCTTATTATTTCAATTCAGAATATATACCGAGAACCAAGGTACCAATTTCATATTAATTCAGGGGTTAGAGGCGGCAGACCCGGAAGCCGAGATCGGTCCTGGACCAGGGTTCAATTCCCCGCCTCGGCGGGTCTTGGGCTCAAAAATTCCACGGACTCGATAATTCTCGCTCCGGTGCCTACTCGACTCACAGGTTCACACTCTGCGACTCTGGGCAATAGCTTGCTTAATCTCCACGACGGCCCCTCGCGGCGGGATGCCTGGCTTTCACCTTGTGGATACCCTGCCGGGGTTATCTCACAGGTGAATACCAGGACGGGTTGCCTAAGCAAGCGCTTAGATACCGGGTCGGTGATTTGCGCTATATAAATACATGTACATTTACATTACATTTACATTTACATGTGGCACCGATGTCCCCACTGAACCACCTAGGTGCTACCCAGTGCGAGGCAGGGGTTGCTCGTGAGGGAAACAACACTTACAACGCAATTTTTCACAATGCACTACCTTTACAACGAAACTTTTACAACGCAACATCCATTACAATGCAACCATTACAACGCATGTCACAACAACGCATGCCACTACAACGCATGTCATTACAACGCATGTCATTACAACGCATACCATTACATAGAATACCTACACTATCCAACACTTACCCTACTGTTGCACCCCCTGGAGTTGGAATAGTAATTTTTACCCCTACACTATCCAGCACTTACCCTACTGCTGCATCCGCTGGAGTTAGAATAGTATTTTTTTTACCCCTACACTATCCAATACTTACCATACATGCAATGTAATGATATGCGTTGTAATGGTATGCGTTGTAAATGTAGTATGCGTTGTAGTGGAATGCGTTGTAAAGGTAGTTTCAAATAATTCGTTGTAATGGCATGCGTTGTAATGGAATGCGTTGTAATGGATGTTGCGGTGTAAAAAATGCGTTGTAAAGGTATGCATTGTAAAAGTATGCGTTGTAACGGCATACATCCTGCTGGTGAGGTAGGCTGAGCAGGTGGAGTGGGTTGCATGTCCTGGTAAGCTTTGCAGCTTCTTTTTCGGTCCTCGATCCGGCTGGGGGCGCTAGATTCAGATGGCGTTGGCCCCTATGTTTATCCCCCGTTCTCTTGAGTGGGGGGACGATGGCTGGGCTTTCGATAGGATTTGTGCCAATGGCGATCCCTAGCCCTGGGAGCATCTAGACGGAGCTCCCTACCAGTTGGCCACCTTGGAGCAAAAAAAAACATGTCGACCCATACCAATAATGAGAGAGTCCGTTGGTTTCTCACAACGCATCCACCACTGCTTTTAATCCTTGTCTACGGTTGCCATTATTAAAGTAGACCACACTGTTGGGTAATTCAAAAGAAAATTTTAATTCACCTCTTTTTCTCATTTGAGATAATCAAACCACCCCCTCCCCCCTAAAAAAACTCGCTCCAATGTAAAAAGCCGACAAAGGCACACTCTTGATGCACTAGATATCCCGAATGATGACGCAAGCCACCAACCAGGCTGGTGGGTAAGGTGTCTTTAAAAAAAAAACAACACATGCTCTTTCACACCCAGATTGAGGAGCATCTCAAAAGAATTAATAAGGAACTTGGTAGATGTTGCCTACTAACCTATTGGCTTTAGGTTAGTTTGTGCGCTTGCAGAGATTGCATTGCATTCCAACAGTTGTAAAAGGCAATTCAACGTAATGCTGGACTGAGGAGCAGATAATGGCTAATTAAGGCCCCAAATAATAGGTGCATGCCAGCAATACATATATTAAAAGGCCTGGATGCAGAGGATGCTGTTGTTATCATCCTGAACATGGAGCCTTTTGTTTCTATGGCAGTCATGAGCGTCACTGTCAGACAGTAGGTTATCAGGCGGTTTAGTCTCCCTTTCTGATACCTTGACTTATTCTAAGTATGTGGTTCAGTCCAGAAGCAATCCAGTTATCATAATCTGTTAAATGCCCTGAGTAGCTCACTGGATCCCTTACTTGGTTCACCCATCTTAAATGTCATCCTAATATTACACTTCTCTCCACGTCAGCGGAGCGTCTCCGCAGCGCACCTGATCTCCGTGAGTGGCAACAGGCTCATCCTTCTCAAGAGTCAACACATCCAACCTTTCACTAAGGATCTTGAGTTATACTCATGGTGCACGGGGCCAGGCTCTTCAGAGACCAGCCCCAAACGATCACCTTCAACAGAGGTGCAGTCAATCACAACGTCTGTAAGAGATGACGGGCCTCTTCGGACGTCATCAATTCCCTGGGATTTGAAAATTTGTATGTGATAGTTCATTACGTGAAGTACTGCAGTATGAGCAGAGTTGCAATGTCGCTTTCAGGAGATAAAAATTAACAATCCATTTGACTCCATATCTCATTATAGATTACGACTACCTATTAAGTCATTAGCAGCTATCTTGGAATTAAAATTACCCCTAGTTGAACAGCATCTAAAAGACTCCATCGCGTGCACGTCTTTGTTTTAGTGACCGATGACCCGTCTCCCTCATACACTAGAGTCTGCTGAGTGAAGGTTTATTTATAAGTGTTCCTTCAGGTACAGTCTGAGCGAGAGGCTACAGGCCTCGTGCTCCTTCTCTCAGCTCTGCAGGGCCTGTGAGATAGACCTTTCTCTTCAGTGGGCCAAGAAGGATCTGGTAGGACCTTCACCTTAGCACGCATCCACTCTGCAGGTGACACGCATCTCTCACCTGTGCCGGGACTGCCGCCTTGCTCCTTCACAGATGTAACTTGCGTATCCTCCATGAACTCTTTTCCCATGAATAACATATCAGAATCAGCAGTCACGTGACCTGTCAAAGTAAGACAACAGCCGCGCTTTACACTTGTGTGTGTAATATCACATGGAATAATTTGAGGCTCTAAATCCTTTAACTCATCTGCACAAAATACTTTATCATTATTCTTATTTTAAATTGATTACATTACACAGATATGTGTCCACTAGATAAGTTAATGATATATTCCCAATAAATACTTTGTATGTGAAAACAAACATATGGGTTGGTTTCACCTTTAGCCGTTTTGCTGCTAAGAATATTCTCCCTTGTGGTAAGTCCTTTCATTTATGTTTCTGGAACTTCACACTTAAGCCTTCCAAACATTCCCCCCCCCCCTGCAATAAGGGACATCAACAAAAGGTTTGAAGTGCAAGATGACTAACTTCCCAGCATTCAGGTACAGCCAAAGTTATAAAAAATAATACCACAGTATGTTAACTTCTCCAAGGGATGGTCCATTTTCCCTTTTTATGTGCTTTCCACCTACTTGCAATTTACGGTGGAGAAAGATCTGAAGGCCATGGGTGAACCCGGAAAGCTATACATTTCTTAAAACTAGACATTATAAATTCAACAACAGGTATTTTTTTTAATTAAAATAAAAAATAATGGAAAAAATAGAAATAGCTCACGTTTCCACCTGTAATTGTATACCTCAATTGCAAATTTACAAAAGCAATACATGGTTACGTCTGTTAGACCCTTCTCATTGTAGGTTTATGTAACGTTTGTTGGTTGTCCCTTTGTCCCCACCCTGTTTTTCTGTGAACCTTAGACAGACTTCCTTTCGTCTCTATGGTTGTCTCTTCCCTTATCCTCACTCTCTCTCTTCCCCTACCCCCCACTACTTTCTCTTGGCTTTCTCTCCTCCCCTAATTGTATTGCTGATTGTTTGATTTAATGTTTACTTGTTGGTCTTCTTCTAGTATATTGTTGAACCACATTGTTGCACTTCCTGTCGTCTCTCCTATCGTCTCCTACCGCATCCACCCTCTATTTATGTCTCTCCCTCAGTCCTCTCTCAATGTTTTGAGACTGAACTATTTTGTCTGATGCCCGATGGAGCGACTTGGTTTAGCTATAGGGGAGATGGGCCGTGGATTCCCTCCTTGGTCGTCACCTACCCAGTCGGTCTTTAGGCAGACTTCTTTTCGTCTCTCCTTATTGTCTCTTCCCTAGCTCCGATCCTCTCTCCCCTTGCCTGCTACTCTGCCTACCCCCTGTCCTTTGTGCCCTTTGACTAAGCACTCCTTCTCCCCTTGTTAGGGAAAGATCCAATATTTATACACTGGAGTCTCAGCGAACCCGCTGAGTGAGTCCACTGCGCCAAGGGAGCCACTCACACTTGAGGTATGGTATGGCACCCCTTGCCAAAGCACTCCGTCTCCCTTTTTTGGGGAAGGATCCAGTATGTAGGCCTTGGAGTCTCGGAGACCTCTCTGAGAGAGTCCACTGCATAAAGGGAGCCTCTCGCAATAGAGATAGGGAAGGGATACCACTTCCCCTGGGATCACAGCTTACTGGACTTTGGACGTTGCCTTGACTCGTCTACCGGTTTGTGTCTTCGTCACCCTTCCCCTCTTCTCCCCATGCTGTGTCTCTCACCCTCCCCTCCCCTTCTCTTTCCCACCTTCATTATCTGTCTACTTCCCCGACTCCAACCCCCCCTGAATCTCTCACCTTGCCTTCTTTTCCCCTTACGTATTTGTGCTTATTGTTTATCTCGACCTTACAAGTAACTATGTTGCCATGCTCTAAGAACTGTGTACCCTATGTAACCTGTAACTATGATCTGATGCTCATGTAAAGCGCTGTGATACCTCCGGGTCTAGCCAGCGCTATATACAACTTTTTAAAATAAAAAATAAAAAATAAATAAAAAATTATTATATTTAACTGTGTACCCACCATGCTTCAATTCATACTGGGAAATTAATGGATGAAAAATGAGTGACCTCTCTGCATTTTTTAAATGTGTCCTAGATACTAATTCTAGGGATGGTGGTTACTCGGAGAGGCCTGAGCTTAAGTTACCCACACCATCATGTGATTCAGAGGGTAATTTGCAAAATGTGATCTTTCTTGCACACTCACTCACATTTGGAAGCCAATAACGGAGAGACATTCAATTCATAATAACAACTGTTGCACTATTCTGTCTGCCACACTTCTCCTGATAAACAAGGTACCTCACTTGTAGGGCATGGCTTGCGAACACGAATGATACACAAATGTCCCCAACAAACAAAGCGGAGACATCAACATTTTTGGTGATGAAGGTAGATGTGTTATTTGGGCCTAGTCTCGGCCACCACCAAGGAAAATGTAAAGATTCATGCGTCCAAGGTGAGTTAAATAGTAGATTATTAAAGTGGCAAAGCATTGTAGAGTGTCGTCAGTGCCTCATACAGAAGATCCCTTTAACCGCTCCGCAATCCAGATCCACTACCCTTCCAAATACCAACAAGGGGCACGTGCCACTTACAAACACAACACATCTTCCTCCTTTAAAACCTGGCAAAATATACCAAAATAAATAAATAAACCAATATGTTATAATCCTAAAACAATAAATATAAAATACACATAACAATTATAAATATAATGTGTTCCTTGAGCAAGGAGCAGAATACAATATAATGCCAGCAACTGCACGACAGTCCTCTCTGTTAAATCATAACTAAATCCTTAACTTGTTCTGGTTGCATACGGTCTCTTACCCACTTATTAGTGTGGGAAGATTGTGCAGGAACCATATCAGGGATCTCCATACCGTTGCATGCAGGAGTGTCCCCTTGTTCACCCATCTCCACAACATTCTCATCACTCCCCTCCCTCCAACAACTCTCACGATTTACACTGTTGTCTTCGCTCTCAAGACCTACATTTTGCCCTCATCATTCCACAGCCAACCATTCCTTATTTCCACATCACCTTCTCTTCCTTCCACACAAGAATATTGTTACATTTGGATAATTTACTGCAATGCAAAGTCTTAACCATCACTTAATGGAGCAGAAATAGAAACAAATGCGATCACCTGAAGGGGACTGTCTTATTTTTCTTTGACCTTTCTAAACTTTCACACCCATTACAACTTGCACCCAATCACCTGACTCCAACACCGCATTCTTAACACCATGTTCCTGATCAAAGTACTCTTTAAGCACCTTTTAGGCTCTCCTCAGGCTACTCATGATCACAGAGGAAGACCACTCTTCATGTCGATCTCCAGACAACCAAGCAGCATTGTCCTTCATAAGTGGTTCTCGACTCGTTGACACTCGACACAGGCTGCACTCTATATGGGGTAATTCTGTAAAACCAAATCAACTTGTCCAACCCTTATTCCCAGCACTTACCATTCTGAACGGCAATTTGTATACTGTCCATAATCACCCTATTGAAGCGCTCCACTGACCCATTGCTAGCAGGATGATAGAGGGGACAAGAATTGCTCCAACAACTCTGACACAAACTGTGATCCAATATCAGTCAACGATGTCTTAGGTATTACCTCTCTGAGGAACACCAATTTAAAAAAAAATACAATTGCACGAGAATCAACCATGGTAAACACATATGTTTCTGGCCACTTGGAAAACAAATCCAAAAGGGCTATAAAGTATTTTGGAAATCCAGTACAATCAAGACCCATCCCTAGAATATCAATGGCTTTCCAAAGACCCTAGCGAATACTCGTAACTCCTAGGAGTGGTTTAAATGTGATCTGGGACTTGTCCACATTAGCACAGGACATACAATTCCTTACATATCTTTCCACATTAACACCAGGTCACCAAAAGTACATTTTAACTCGTATCTTAGGTTTGATCATTCCCAAAGGCCCTTCATGTATGATGGCCAAACCTTTGGACCTCAAGGATATAAGAGCTATTACCCTATCTCCTCGCAGCAAGCACCCCTTGTTATCAACTGACAACTCATTCCTTACTTCCCAAAATCTTTTGGAACTGTTATCCAGAAAGTTCATACTTGGCCAAACCATCTAGACAGCAATCTTTGATTGTACATAAAATTCTATCCTCCTCGTAAAACAACATTTCCAATCATTCACAGAAATGGCACAGTCTTCATCACTAGTTTGTTGGATAGATGCACTGCTGGTTTATATTTGAGTTATTGGTGAAAAAAGTTTGATGTTTTAGGTGCTCCTAGAGGTGACGTCGAGGGTCCTACGGCGTCTTAGAACATTAGGTAGAAGCGAAGCTAGAGAACCTCTAGTTTCATCCCTTTAGTGCACACTGATTGTTGTCTTTCCGGTTAGAAAAAGACTTCCATTCTCAAGTTTGTTGATGCAAAAAATATCTTTTTTTATTTTTTGACGTTTTAGCTGTGGTTTATCATTTCATTTTCATTCTTGTATTAATCCAATGCACTTCAGGCTATGTCATTACAAGGTTTCATTTCCAATGCATTTCGGGCATTAATGGCATGCCCTTCATCAGGGAATCGACAAAGCCTTTCCTCTTGTGTTGTGTGCATCTGTGGTATTCTATTGGGGTGCTCGGGCCGACGCCACAGAAGACTGTCAACAGCCCGAGCAACCCATCATCCTCCCTCGTCACTGCCCGACTCCGCCAGCCTCTCCCATGCAGCTGCTACTTCCCACCACTGTTGGGCCATCGGGAGCATCCTCACGCCTCTAGCTTCCTCCCACATCAATGCTCTGACCCCTGCTCCCACCCACTCTATTACATCCCTATCCCAAGCCGAGATCCGCGGTCCTCTCACAGACTTCCACTCTAGCGCGTTCCTGCGTTTAGCTAAGCATCAAACAAACGATTCCCGGCTTTGCGTTTAGGCGGTCTGGGGAAGAGACCTAACAGGCACGATTGAATTGTTAAGGCCAACTCCCTACCAAGCACCCCTTTGATCTTTACCAGCACCGCCTCCCAGTAAGGGCGTAACCTCTGGCAATCCCAAGTCATATGGACAAACTCGGCGTCAGGATGCATACACCTGGGACATGGTCTTACTTCCCCCACATATGTCACATTGAGCCGATGCAGGGTCATGTAGGTCATACACCTGGGGCATGGTCTTACTTCCGCTACATATGTCACATTGAGCCGATGCAGTGTCATGTAGGTCATACACCTGGGGCATGGTCTTAGTTCCCCCACATACGTCACATTGAGCCCATGCAGGGTCATGTAGGTCATACACCTGGGGCATGGTCTTACTTCCCCCACATATGTCACATTGAGCCGATGCAGTGTCATGTAGGTCATATGGGTATAATTAAATTGTATATATTTCAGTCGGGTGTTCCGGGAGGTTTTCCCAGGATATCGCAATACTTTACGCCACTCGTAGTCATTAGGAACCCTACCCTCCATCACATCCCATCGAAAAAGTTTCTTTCTTTCCTACTCACTTGTGGACAGGTCAACATTGATGATTTTCTCTACATCGTCAAGATCTTTAGAGCACAAGTCTTCTTTTTCCTTTGGTCTTAATGAAAAAACAGAATTGGCAATCAGGGGGCCTGTAATGAAAAGAGAAATATTATTAATTCAAGCTTTTGTGAAGCGACAAAATACACCAGAAGCATTGCTATGAAGGAACTCGGAGGTAGACAAAGTAGAATGAAAATAAATGTACCAGTGATAAATGGGAGGGAAGAAAGTACAGGCCCTAAACTGCAATTCCTGGCCAGTCTCCAGGTTATCGATGCTAAGTTTTGTTGTGTGAGCTAAATATGTCTGATAGTTTTTAGTCATCTTGTGGACCACTGCCAACTACCGAACAAACTTTTATTTTACAATCATAAACAAGAAAGGGTTCCAAGGGGCCTACATCCCGTTTGAGAATACATTCCCATCCAACCTCAGGAGTCTGTCATGTTTCATTGTTTTGCAATGAATGTTCGTTACAAAACATTGATACCTCTCGTATGGGATCACTATTTGGGAGGGACCATTACAGCACGGCCCTTCGAAATAGCTAATTGGTATCGAGTCGAAAAGTCATTTTAGGAGGTGGTATAAATAAAAACCCAATATATTATACCCAAGGGAAATGTTGATTCCTGGTAAAAGGGACAGTTTGTGTATTGTTATTGAGCGTCATTTGCGTATTTCTATATTCAGACCTGGACTTTTCTGCCTTAACTGGGACTTTGTGTGGCTACTGTTTTCAGTATTTGTAAGCACTTACATACGAGTTTGGGTGGGGGGGGGGGACTCTGTGACTGGCCCATAATTCTGCAGAGGAGAATGTTGTGCACATTTTTTTGTGTCCAGCCGATGCCTCCGCCAGTAGGACCTGGCCAGCTCCCATATGCATGCTGCTAAGTGAACCCAACAACTCTGCTGCACTTCGCATCCTCAGGGCAGAATGCCGTCTGGCTGTTGCCACATTTGTGGGTGCTATGTGGGTGATCAGAAGGAATGTGCTTTCCCTCCCTGTACTTGTCTGAAATTGTTTGTATTATTTACTAGGTGCCACTTACTGTTTTATCTAAATGCACGTTTTGTAAATGACTGTTTTAGTTTTTTTATCTGTTTTTTTAAGTTAGCGATTGTTTGAACATTGTTTAACTATGTTTCTATTAATTATTCTTCATTTTAATTTTGTTGGTGTTTTTGTGGCCCTGGTGGCCCTGGTGGCCGAAATAAAGTTATTTGACCTGAAGTGAACACTAGCGACAGTCTAGAAAGGGTTGCCAGACAGGGTACAAGCACACAGTGGCATAAGAAAGAGTGAGTGCTATTTTTACCCTATGCAGCCAATTCTGCATTGACGGAATTGTCTTCTCCCCTACTGTGCTAACGCCATCTTATTCGCTGCTAGTAGTGCCAGCAAGATTTGCTTACCCCTGTGCGACTGTAAGAGGAAAGTATTTTTTTAGTAAGCCAACCATCATGTATGTGGAAAGTCTGGTAGTTTTGTCTTGAAAGAGTTTTTCTGTTGTGTTGAGAACTTTTCCCCACCAGATCTGAGTTTTTGGGCAAGTCCGTAGCAAATAAATCAAGGTCCCTGCTGAGTCGCAACCCCTCCAGCATCTGCTTGAGGTTCTTGAATTCCATTCATGGAGGTTAACTGGAGAGCGATGTGACTAGCTACTAAGGTTATAGCTGTTTTATGTGTGTTTATTTGAGTGGAGTTAGAGCTCCAACATGTATATATCTCCAGTCGGTATCGCAGAAAGTGTGCCTTATTTCTCTTTAAATAGTGCTTCCAAAGCCTTTTGGTTGCATCCTCCAATGTGCACTCTCTATCAATCCTCTTTGGAGGGTATAAATGATTACAGAACTTTCGTTGAATTGTTTCACTTGTGGTCTTTTAATGAACTCTTTTCATTTGCATGTGACTTTTCTTTCACTTTTCATCTTCCATATTTTCGAAACATTATTAATTTTCATAACGCTCCATATTCCACGCTCCAATGCATTTCGAGCTTTAATTCCTCGTCATCAGGGAGCCATTGAGTCTTTTGAACTCGTCTCCTCCCGTCACGTCGGGAAACATTCAAACCTTCAGTGTAGTCTATTCGCCGAATAGACTACACGGAAGGTTTAAATCTTAGTAACTGGTCATCCTTATATTCTAACATGGATGCAGCCTGATATGCCTCATCTAAATATGAAGTAGTGTATGCACCGTGATGCAGATACATCCCCTGTTGGAGGCACAACGTAGGAGTTCAAAACAATGATTCAAAGTTCATTTGAAAGTTTTTAATTTCTTCGAAAAAAGTTCAATCCATCGATATTTCAATCATATCAGGAATGTTAACATTACACAGGTAAAGTAGCGCTGATGCGTGGGGAACGCCTCCGATGCATTTCGGGCCGGTGGCCCTTTTTCAAGGAGCGCTAGAGAGAAGACAAAATACCGTGAGGGGACAGAAGTGAAACGGAAACTGGATATTAAACGTTAACGTGCCGATCAATGGTGGGGGCCAGAGATAAAAATGGGATAGTGAGGAAAGTGAAGGCTAACCGGGTGGCGTCAGCGAGTGACGAGGGTAACTGGCTGTGAGGGAGTAGGGTCGCAGGGGAGAGTGAGCACGGGCAGTGCTGACTAGAACTTACTTCTTAACGCGAGTAGTGAAGCTCACTACCTCTGGAAAGCTGGAGCGTCTGAAGTGCATGGCTGCGTGGGGTAAATACACCAATGTGAAAGGAATGGAAAGTGAAGAAGGACTAAAACGGGAGGGTGCGGAAAGTGATGAGGGGTGGAGTGGGAACTGTGGCGGCCATATTAGAAAGGTGTGCAATGTAAAGTGAGTAACGGGGAACAATGCATAACAGAAGAAATAAAATTACAACAATAATTATACAATTTAGAGATAACAGCTAAATTCAATGCGATCATTAAGACCATGAGGTTTGATGGTCTGAAGACGATAGATCCATTCTAGTTCTCTTTGAAGAAGAAATTTGTTCATGTTGATGCCTTCTTTCTTGGTGACAGTTTCAAGGATGATGAATTGAAGTTGGGCGATGGTGTGTCTTGCTTCAGTAAAATGTGTGGCTATGTTGGATTTATCAAGTTTCAATATTATATTTGATTTATGTTCGTTCAAACGTATCTTCATCTTACGTTCGGTTTTACCGACGTATAGCTTCCCGCAGGGACATTTTAGGGCATAGATGAGGTTTGAAGTGTCACAGGTTGCGTTGACTGAAAGTTTGATGGGATGACCTTTCATGGGGTGTCTGATAATATTGCCTTTGATTATGTTGTGGCAATGGCTGCAGTTGAGACATGGTTGAGTGCCTTTGTATTTAGTTGGGACAGCAGAAGTTGTAGAAAGAATCTCTTGAATGTTTTTGCTCCTAGAGTAAGCGAACATTGGTGGTTGATTAAAGATATCCCGAAAGTCTGGGTCCATTTGGAGGATTGGCCAATGTTTGAGAATGATCCGCTTGTACATGGTGCTTGAAGTAGAAAATTTCGAAACAAGAACAATGCGTTGGGCATCCTCTTTGGGTCTTTTGGTGAGACTTTCATGTCTGGAGATTTTGGACACTCTAGATTCTGCCTCTGTGAGAATAGTTTCTGGATACCCTCTCTGAAGAAAACGTTCATGCGTTTCTTTCATGCGTGCAATGGTAGTGTTGTCATCTGAGACAATGCGTTTAACACGCAGCATTTGTGAGAATGGCATGTGTTTTTTAAGAGATCCCTGGTGGAAGCTCGAGTAGTGGAGGGTGTTGTTGCGGTCCGTGGGTTTCCTATATAGGTCCGTGCTAAATTCATGAGGGTTGATGGTGACCTTAACGTCAAGAAATGAAATTTGTGTGTCACTGATTTCCCACGTCAGTTGGATTCTGTCATCTTTTGTATTCAGTTCCATTAAGGCATCGTGAAGTGACTCTTTGGTGTTTTTCCATACTAGGAAAAGATCATCGATGTATCGAACGTACATTTTCATGTTATCTTGGAAAATTTGATTAGAGTAGATGTGTGATCGTTCAAAATTGTCCATGTAAATATTAGCATAAGTGGGCGCGGCACAATTTCCCATTGCCATCCCGGATAGCTGTAAGTACCATTTATTTTCGTTTTCAAAATAACTATGGTATAAGGTGTAGGTCATTAATTCCAAAAGGAAAGATTGTAGAGGTGGATCAATGGTGCTGTTCAGAAGAGCTGCTTCAATGGCGTCGATACCCCCTGAATGGGGTATGGAGGTATATAAGGAGTTGACGTCTGCGGTGCAGAGGATGTATGATTCATGGTCTTGGAATTGCATGGTAGAGAGTTTAAGCAAGAAATCTGTCGTATCTTTGATGTGGCTTTTTGATTTGGTGACAAGCGGTTGCAGGTATTTATCTATGAATTTTCCTGTGGGTTCATGGATGGACCCACGGGTGGAAACAATCGGTCTGAATGGTGGGTTATGAAGGTTTTTGTGAATTTTGGGACTCATGTGGATAGTAGGACTTCTTGGAAATTCAGGTAGAAGATAGTTTTTGGTGCGGTCTTCAATGATTGCGTTCCGATGTGCTCTACTGACGATGTTTTGTAGAGTCTTATGGAATTCCCGCGTTGGGTTACTATCAAATTGCATGTAAATTGAGTTGTCTTGTATGTGCTCGTGTAATCTTTGGATGTACAATGAGGAATCTAAGATGACTAGGGCGCCGCCCTTGTCGGCTTTGATGCATCTGATCGCTTCATTGTTGGCAAGTGATTTAAGGGTATCACGGTCTTTCTTAGTAAGGTTCTGATGTTTTTTTTTTTTTGTAAGATTGAGTTTGGATAGATCGTTGCGAACGAGATTCTCGAATAAATCGATGCTTTTGTGGCTGCAAGGCGCTTGAAAAGTACTGGAGGGTCGTAATCCCAATAGTTCGTCTGTCTTGGGTTTGGGAGTTGGTGGTAAAACATTGTCAAAGAAATGACGGAGTCTGAGTTTCCTGGTGAGCTTGAAGGTGCTAACCTCGAGTTCCAAGAGGTTAGTGGAGGTGACAGGAATGAATGAAGTGCCCTTCTCAAGGAGATTGATCTGGTGTTGAGGAATGGTGGTGCTTGAAATATTAATTACGAGACGTTCTTTCTGATCTTGGTCGTGCTGCGTGTGTTGGGAGGATTGGTTTCTTTGTCTTTTTCTTTTGGTCTGGCTCCTCCTGAGTCTTCGGTTGGTGTTAGGCCTGCTTCTAAAAAATGAACCGCAGTTGATGTGGCGGTGGAGGTGTTGGCTTGTTGATCATCAACTAAACCGCAGTGCCCCACCTTATTCTACTTTTTCATCTAAATATGATACACGATGAAACCATGAAACAGAATGATGAGGGAGTATAAAGTAATCAATTCTTATAAAAAACCCAGAAATTTCTGTACATCTTGAGCAGGGCTCTTCGTACAGTACATACTGGTACCCTAAGCGAACCAGGGTCATCTTACCCAGAGAGCTGAAGGCCAGCTGGATTTCCTTCATGACCTTCTTGTACAGCTCCTTCTGCCAGCACTGGAGCAGCTCCCACTCTTCGTCAGAGAAACAAGCGGCGACATGGCAGAACGTCAGCGGGGCCTAGAAGAGCAAGCATCAGAGCACAGAGTTCAATCTAGCACACCACAGGCCGCATATTTCTGTCACACAGACTAGCGTTTGCAAGTGTTCACAGTTTCAAAAGATACCAGAAGAAGACGTGACTCCCCCACTCTGAAGCAACTCTAAGTCCAGATTAACGCCTTCAGCCCGTCAGCGGCAACTTGAGAAATCCAAAACTCGCTTAAAACAGAACACAGGACTATACAAGTTTCAGCAAACAAAAACTCAGTGTGGAATCCCTTAACATCAGAAACAAATGTCCAGTAAATGACAATCACATAATTACTGGACAGAAACACTAATCCCAGTACGGGTAATGGGTTTATACTTTTATGTATCATTTAGCTGTTTTAGCTATTCCCCATTTTTTCAGACCACTTTTTGAATAAATATGTACATATGTATGTGGTGTTTACATTCTGCAAACCTATCTGAAACAACAATGAGGAAGTGATGTTCAAGTAGCCAGAGTGGCCTTGGTGGAAAGTATGGGGCCCCTTCTTCCTTTAAGGACTAACATTTCAGGATTAGATATTGGGATTAAACATGGCATGGGCCGCTTCGTCAACAGAACGCGAGAGGTTTGAGGCTTCCAGACAGATATCCTGCAGACAGTGCAAAGCTGATGAACAAAGTCACCAGTTCAACCACATGCCAATAAATAACAGGACGATACCAGAGCAAAATGAGCCTCCCACTCCCAACCCATATAACAGCTGAAGTTATGGAGGGCTGATCTCAGCAGCTAGAAGAGGAAAATGGGAACTGGAAAGCTGTGATTGGAATGCATTTCTGGACAAGGCTGCAGGAAACGACAGCAGTATTTCACAAGCAGCCAGCTATTTTAAGATATTGCTCTGATATTGGATCAGAAGGCACTTCAGAAAGAGCTCCTTCTTCTATATGGGGACACCGTGATGCTCTCTCCTCACCACCCATCCTGCTGCACTCACCTCCCCTGGGGCCTGCTGGCACAGCTCTCTCCTCTCCACCCATACTGCTGCACTCACCTCCTCCGGGGACTGCTGGCACAGCTCTCTCCTCTCCCTTCCTCTGCACTCACCTCCCCTGGGGCCTACTGGCACAGCTCTCTCCTCTCCCATCCTCTGCACTCACCTCCCCTGGGGCCTGCTGGCACAGCTCTCTCCTCTCCCTTCCTCTGCACTCACCTCCCCTGGGGCCTACTGGAACAGCTCTCTCCTCTCCCATCCTCTGCACTCACCTCCCCTGGGGCCTGCTGGCAAGTCAAGTCAAGTCAAAAGATTTATATAGCGCACTACATACCCGTAGGGTCTCAAGGCGCTTGAAGAGGGTGGGGAATTACTTGTCGAATATCCAAGTTTTAAGTTGCTTTCTGAATGCTAGGTGGTTCTGAGTGAGACGAAGGTGAGTGGGGAGTGAGTTCCAGGTTTTAGCTGCGAGGTAGGAGAAGGATCTACCTCCCATGGTGGTTTTGTTGATGCGAGGTACGGTAACAAGGGCTTGGTTGGAGGATCGAAGCTGGCGGGAGGGGGTGTAGAAGGAAAGTCGTGTGTTGAGGCATTCGGGTCCAAGTTCGTAAAGTGCTTTGTGTGCGTGGGTTCCAGGTTTTAGCTGCGAGGTAGGAGAAGGATCTACCTCCCATGGTGGTTTCTCTCCCTTCCTCTGCACTCACCTCCCCCGGGGCCTGCTGGCACAGCTCTCTCCTCTCCACCCACCCATCCTCTGCACTCACCTCCCCTGGGACCCGCTGGCACAGCTCTCTCCTCTCCCATCCTCTGCACTCACCTCCCCTGGGGCCTGCTGGCACAGCTCTCTCCTCTCTCATCCTCTGCACTCACTTCCCCTGGGGCCTGCTGGCACAGCTCTCTCCTCTCTCATCCTCTGCACTCACCTCCCCTGTGGCCTGCTGGCACAGCTCTCTCCTCTTCACCCATCCTCTGCACTCACCTCCCCCGGGGCCTGCTGGCACAGCTCTCTCCTCTCCAATCCTCTGCACTCACCTCCCCTGAGGCCTGCTGGCACAGCTCTCTCCTCTCCCATCCTCTGCACTCACTTCCCCTGGGGCCTGCTGGCACAGCTCTCTCCTCTCCACCCATCCTCTGCACTCACCTCCCCTGGGGCCTGCTGACACAGCTCTCTCCTCTCCCATCCTCTGCCCTCAACTCTCCCGGGGACTACTGGCACAGCTCTCTCCTCTCCTGTCTCATCCTCTGCACTCACCTCCCCTGAGGCCTGCTGGCACAGCTCTCTCCTCTCCCATCCTCTGCACTCACTTCCCCTGGGGCCTGCTGGCACAGCTCTCTCCTCTCCACCCATCCTCTGCACTCACCTCCCCTGGGGCCTGCTGACACAGCTCTCTCCTCTCCCATCCTCTGCCCTCAACTCTCCCGGGGACTACTGGCACAGTTCTCTCCTCTCCTGGCTCATCCTCTGCACTCACCTCCCCTGTGGCCTGCGGGAATAGCTCTCTCCTCTCCACCCATCCTCTGCACTCACCTCCCCTGGGGCCTGCTGACACAGCTCTCTCCTCTATCATCCTCTGCCCTCACCTCCCCTGGGGCCTGCTGGCACAGTTCTCTCCTCTCCTGGCTCATCCTCTGCACTCACCTCCCCTGGGGCCTGCTGGCACAGCTCTCTCCTCTCTCATCCTCTGCACTCACCTCCCCGGGGGTCTGCTGGCACAGCTCTCTCCTCTCTCCTCCTCTGCACTCACCTCCCCTGAGGCCTGCTGACACAGCTCTCTCCTCTCTCCTCCTCTGCACTCACCTCCCCTGGGGCCTGCGGGCACAGCTCTCTACTCTCTCATCCTCTGCACGCACCTCCCCTTGGGCCTGCTGGCACAGCTCCCTCCTCTCTCATCCTCTGCACTTCCCTCCCCTGGGCCCTGCAGCTCACTCCTCTCTCATCCTCTGCACTCACCTCCCCTGGGGCCTGCTGGCACAGCTCTCTCCTCTCCACCCATCCTCTACTCTCACCTCCCCTGGGGCCTGCTGGCACAGCTCTCTCCTCTCCTCTCCCATCCTCTGCTCTCACCTCCCCAGGGACCTGCTGGCACAGCGCTCTCCTCTCCCTTCCTCTGCACTCACCTCCCCTGGGGCCTGCTGGCACAGCTCTCTCCTCTCTCATCCTCTGCACTCACCTCCCCGGGGGTCTGCTGACACAGCTCTCTCCTCTCTCCTCCTCTGCACTCACCTCCCCTGGGGCCTGCGGGCACAGCGCTCTCCTCTCTCCTCCTCTGCACTCACCTCCCCTGGGGCCTGCGGGCACAGCTCTCTCCTCTCTCATCCTCTGCACTCACCTCCCCTGGGGCCTGCTGGCACAGCTCTCTCCTCTCTCATCCTCTGCACTCACCTCCCCTGGGCCCTGCAGCTCACTCCTCTCTCATCCTCTGCACTCACCTCCCCTGGGGCCTGCTGGCACAGCTCTCTCCTCTCTCGTCCTCTGCACTCACCTCCCCTGAGGCCTGCTGACACAGCTCTCTCCTCTCCCATCCTCTGCACTCACCTCCCCTGTGGCCTGCGGGAATAGCTCTCTCCTCTCCACCCATCCTCTGCACTCACCTCCCTTGGGGCCTGCTGACACAGCTCTCTCCTCTCCCATCCTCTGCCCTCACCTCCCCTGGGGCCTGCTGGCACAGTTCTCTCCTCTCCTGGCTCATCCTCTGCACTGCTGGCACAGTTCTCTCCTCTCCTGGCTCATCCTCTGCACTCACCTCCCCGGGGGTCTGCTGGCACAGCTCTCTCCTCTCTCCTCCTCTGCACTCACCTCCCCTGAGGCCTGCTGACACAGCTCTCTCCTCTCTCCTCCTCTGCACTCACCTCCCCTGGGGCCTGCGGGCACAGCTCTCTCCTCTCCACCCATCCTCTGCACTCACCTCCCCGGGGCCTGCTGGCACAGTTCTCTCCTCTCCTCTCACATCCTCTGCACTCACCTCCCCTGGGGCCTGCTGGCACAGCTCTCTCCTCTCTCATCCTCTGCACTTCCCTCCCCTGGGCCCTGCAGCTCACTCCTCTCTCATCCTCTGCACTCACCTCCCCTGGGGCCTGCTGGCACAGCTCTCTCCTCTCCCATCCTCTGCACTCACCTCCCCAGGGACCTGCTGGCACAGCGCTCTCCTCTCCCTTCCTCTGCACTCACCTCCCCTGGGGCCTGCTGGCACAGCTCTCTCCTCTCTCATCCTCTGCACTCACCTCCCCGGGGGTCTGCTGGCACAGCTCTCTCCTCTCTCCTCCTCTGCACTCACCTCCCCTGAGGCCTGCTGACACAGCTCTCTCCTCTCTCCTCCTCTGCACTCACCTCCCCTGGGGCCTGCGGGCACAGCTCTCTCCTCTATCCTCCTCTGCACTCACCTCCCCTGGGGCCTGCGGGCACAGCTCCCTCCTCTCTCCTCCTCTGCACTCACCTCCCCTGGGGCCTGCTGGCACAGCTCTCTCCTCTCTCATCCTCTGCACTCACCTCCCCTGGGCCCTGCAGCTCACTCCTCTCTCATCCTCTGCACTCACCTCCCCTGGGGCCTGCTGGCACAGCTCTCTCCTCTCTCGTCCTCTGCACTCACCTCCCCTGAGGCCTGCTGGCACAACTCTCTCCTCTCCCTTCCTCTGCACTCACCTCCCCTGGGGCCTGCTGGCACAGCTCTCTCCTCTCCTCTCCCATCCTCTGCACTCACCTCCCCAGGGACCTGCTGGCACAGCTCTCTCCTCTCCCATCCTCTGCACTCACCTCCCCTGGGGCCTGCTGGCACAGCTCTCTCCTCTCTCATCCTCTGCACTCACCTCCCCTGGGGCCTGAGGGCACAGCTCTCTCCTCTCTCATCCTCTGCACGCCCCTCCCCTGGGCCCTGCAGCTCTCTCCTCGCCCTTTCTCTGCACTCACCTCCCCTGGGGCCTGCTGGCACAGCTCTCTCCTCTCCTCTCATCCTCTGCACTCACCTCCCCTTGGGCCTGCTGATACAGCTCTCTCCTCTCCCATCCTCTGCACTCACCTCCCCCGGGGCCTGCTGACACAGCTCTCTCCTCTCTCATCCTCTGCACTCACCTCCCCTGGGGCCTGCTGGCACAGCTCTCTCCTCTCCTCTCCCATCCACTGTACTCACCTCCCCTGGGGCCTGCTGGCACAGCTCTCTCCTCTCCTCTCCCATCCTCTGCACTCACCTCCCCCGGGGCCTGCTGGCACAGCTCTCTCCTCTCTCCTCCTCTGCACTCACCTCCCCAGGGACCTGCTGGCACAGCTCTCTCCTCTCCCATCCTCTGCACTCACCTCCCCTGGGGGCCTGCTGGCACAGCTCTCTCCTCTCCTCTCTCATCCTCTGCACTCACCTCCCCTGGGGCCTGAGGGCACAGCTCTCTCCTCTCTCATCCTCTGCACTCCCCTCCCCTAGGGCCTGCTGGCACAGCTCTCTCCTCTCCCATCCTCTGCACTCACCTCCCCTGGGGCCTGCTGGCACAGCTCTCTCCTCTCTCATCCTCTGCACTCACCTCCCATGGGGCCTGCTGGCACAGCTCTCTCCTCTCCCATCCTCTGCACTCATCTCCCCTGGGGCCTGCTGGCACAGCTCTCTCCTCTCCTCTCCCATCCTCTGCACTAACCTCCCCTGGGGCCTGCTGGCACAGCTCTCTCCTCTCCCATCCTCTGCACTCACCTCCCCTGGGGCCTGCGGGCACAGCTCTCTCCTCTCTCATCCTCTGCACTCACCTCCCCTCCCTGGGGCCTGCTGGCACAGCTCTCTCCTCTCTCCTCCTCTGCACTCACCTCCCCAGGGACCTGCTGGCACAGCTCTCTCCTCTCCCATCCTCTGCACTCACCTCCCCTGGGGCCTGCGGGCACAGCTCTCTCCTCTCCTCTCTCATCCTCTGCACTCACCTCCCCTGGGGCCTGCTGGCACAGCTCTCTCCTCTCTCCTCCTCTGCACTCACCTCCCCAGGGACCTGCTGGCACAGCTCTCTCCTCTCCTCTCTCATCCTCTGCACTCACCTCCCCTGGGGCCTGAGGGCACAGCTCTCTCCTCTCTCATCCTCTGCACTCCCCTCCCCTGGGCCCTGCAGCTCTCTCCTCTCTCATCCTCTGCACTCACCTCCCCCAGGGCCTGCTGGCACAGCTCTCTCCTCTCTCATCCTCTGCACTCACCTCCCCTGGGGCCTGCGGGCACAGCTCTCTCCTCTCTCATCCTCTGCACTCACCTCCCCTGAGGCCTGCTGGCACAGCTCTCTCCTCTCCTCTCTCCTCCTCTGCACTCACCTCCCCTGGGGCCTGCGGGCACAGCTTTCTCCTCTCTCATCCTCTGCACTCACCTCCCCTGGGGCCTGCTGGCACAGCTCTCTCCTCTCCTCTCTCATCCTCTGCACTCACCTCCCCTGGGGCCTGAGGGCACAGCTCTCTCCTCTCTCATCCTCTGCACTCCCCTCCCCTGGGCCCTGCAGCTCTCTCCTCTCTCATCCTCTGCACTCACCTCCCCTGGGGCCTGCGGGCACAGCTCTCTCCTCTCTCATCCTCTGCACTCACCTCCCCTGGGGCCTGCTGGCACAGCTCTCTCCTCTCTCATCCTCTGCACTCACCTCCCCTGGGGCCTGAGGGCACAGCTCTCTCCTCTCTCATCCTCTGCACTCACCTCCCCTGGCACAGCTCTCTCCTCTCTCATCCTCTGCACTCACCCCCCCGGGGGTCTGCTGGCACAGCTCTCTCCTCTCTCCTCCTCTGCACTCACCTCCCCTGAGGCCTGCTGACACAGCTCTCTCCTCTCTCCTCCTCTGCACTCACCTCCCCTGGGGCCTGCGGGCACAGCTCTCTACTCTCTCATCCCCTGCACGCACCTCCCCTTGGGCCTGCTGGCACAGCTCTCTCCTCTCTCATCCTCTGCACTTCCCTCCCCTGGGCCCTGCAGCTCACTCCTCTCTCATCCTCTGCACTCACCTCCCCTGGGGCCTGCTGGCACAGCTCTCTCCTCTCCACCCATCCTCTGCTCTCACCTCCCCTGGGGCCTGCTGGCACAGCTCTCTCCTCTCCTCTCCCATCCTCTGCTCTCACCTCCCCAGGGACCTGCTGGCACAGCGCTCTCCTCTCCCTTCCTCTGCACTCACCTCCCCTGGGGCCTGCTGGCACAGCTCTCTCCTCTCTCATCCTCTGCACTCGCCTCCCCGGGGGTCTGCTGACACAGCTCTCTCCTCTCTCCTCCTCTGCACTCACCTCCCCTGGGGCCTGCGGGCACAGCGCTCTCCTCTCTCCTCCTCTGCACTCACCTCCCCTGGGGCCTGCGGGCACAGCTCTCTCCTCTCTCATCCTCTGCACTCACCTCCCCTGGGGCCTGCTGGCACAGCTCTCTCCTCTCTCATCCTCTGCACTCACCTCCCCTGGGCCCTGCAGCTCACTCCTCTCTCATCCTCTGCACTCACCTCCCCTGGGGCCTGCTGGCACAGCTCTCTCCTCTCTCGTCCTCTGCACTCACCTCCCCTGAGGCCTGCTGACACAGCTCTCTCCTCTCCCATCCTCTGCACTCACCTCCCCTGTGGCCTGCGGGAATAGCTCTCTCCTCTCCACCCATCCTCTGCACTCACCTCCCTTGGGGCCTGCTGACACAGCTCTCTCCTCTCCCATCCTCTGCCCTCACCTCCCCTGGGGCCTGCTGGCACAGTTCTCTCCTCTCCTGGCTCATCCTCTGCACTCACCTCCCCAGGGGCCTGCTGGCACAGCTCTCTCCTCTCTCATCCTCTGCACTCACCTCCCCGGGGGTCTGCTGGCACAGCTCTCTCCTCTCTCCTCCTCTGCACTCACCTCCCCTGAGGCCTGCTGACACAGCTCTCTCCTCTCTCCTCCTCTGCACTCACCTCCCCTGGGGCCTGCGGGCACAGCTCTCTCCTCTCCACCCATCCTCTGCACTCACCTCCCCGGGGCCTGCTGGCACAGTTCTCTCCTCTCCTCTCACATCCTCTGCACTCACCTCCCCTGGGGCCTGCTGGCACAGCTCTCTCCTCTCTCATCCTCTGCACTTCCCTCCCCTGGGCCCTGCAGCTCACTCCTCTCTCATCCTCTGCACTCACCTCCCCTGGGGCCTGCTGGCACAGCTCTCTCCTCTCCCATCCTCTGCACTCACCTCCCCAGGGACCTGCTGGCACAGCGCTCTCCTCTCCCTTCCTCTGCACTCACCTCCCCTGGGGCCTGCTGGCACAGCTCTCTCCTCTCTCATCCTCTGCACTCACCTCCCCGGGGGTCTGCTGGCACAGCTCTCTCCTCTCTCCTCCTCTGCACTCACCTCCCCTGGGGCCTGCGGGCACAGCTCTCTCCTCTCTCCTCCTCTGCACTCACCTCCCCTGGGGCCTGCGGGCACAGCTCTCTCCTCTCTCATCCTCTGCACTCACCTCCCCTGGGGCCTGCAGCTCACTCCTCTCTCATCCTCTGCACTCACCTCCCCTGGGGCCTGCTGGCACAGCTCTCTCCTCTCTCGTCCTCTGCACTCACCTCCCCTGAGGCCTGCTGGCACAGCTCTCTCCTCTCCCTTCCTCTGCACTCACCTCCCCTGGGGCCTGCTGGCACAGCTCTCTCCTCTCCTCTCCCATCCTCTGCACTCACCTCCCCAGGGACCTGCTGGCACAGCTCTCTCCTCTCCCATCCTCTGCACTCACCTCCCCTGGGGCCTGCTGGCACAGCTCTCTACTCTCTCATCCTCTGCACTCACCTCCCCTGGGGCCTGAGGGCACAGCTCTCTCCTCTCTCATCCTCTGCACGCCCCTCCCCTGGGCCCTGCAGCTCTCTCCTCGCCCTTTCTCTGCACTCACCTCCCCTGGGGCCTGCTGGCACAGCTCTCTCCTCTCCTCTCATCCTCTGCACTCACCTCCCCTTGGGCCTGCTGATACAGCTCTCTCCTCTCCCATCCTCTGCACTCACCTCCCCCGGGGCCTGCTGACACAGCTCTCTCCTCTCTCATCCTCTGCACTCACCTCCCCTGGGGCCTGCTGGCACAGCTCTCTCCTCTCCTCTCCCATCCACTGTACTCACCTCCCCTGGGGCCTGCTGGCACAGCTCTCCCCTCTCCTCTCCCATCCTCTGCACTCACCTCCCCCGGGGCCTGCTGGCACAGCTCTCTCCTCTCTCCTCCTCTGCACTCACCTCCCCAGGGACCTGCTGGCACAGCTCTCTCCTCTCCCATCCTCTGCACTCACCTCCCCTGGGGACCTGCTGGCACAGCTCTCTCCTCTCCTCTCTCATCCTCTGCACTCACCTCCCCTGGGGCCTGAGGGCACAGCTCTCTCCTCTCTCATCCTCTGCACTCCCCTCCCCTAGGGCCTGCTGGCACAGCTCTCTCCTCTCCCATCCTCTGCACTCACCTCCCCTGGGGCCTGCTGGCACAGCTCTCTCCTCTCTCATCCTCTGCACTCACCTCCCATGGGGCCTGCTGGCACAGCTCTCTCCTCTCCCATCCTCTGCACTCATCTCCCCTGGGGCCTGCTGGCACAGCTCTCTCCTCTCCTCTCCCATCCTCTGCACTAACCTCCCCTGGGGCCTGCTGGCACAGCTCTCTCCTCTCCCATCCTCTGCACTCACCTCCCCTGGGGCCTGCGGGCACAGCTCTCTCCTCTCTCATCCTCTGCACTCACCTCCCCTCCCTGGGGCCTGCTGGCACAGCTCTCTCCTCTCTCCTCCTCTGCACTCACCTCCCCAGGGACCTGCTGGCACAGCTCTCTCCTCTCCCATCCTCTGCACTCACCTCCCCTGGGGCCTGCGGGCACAGCTCTCTCCTCTCCTCTCTCATCCTCTGCACTCACCTCCCCTGGGGCCTGCTGGCACAGCTCTCTCCTCTCTCCTCCTCTGCACTCACCTCCCCAGGGACCTGCTGGCACAGCTCTCTCCTCTCCTCTCTCATCCTCTGCACTCACCTCCCCTGGGGCCTGAGGGCACAGCTCTCTCCTCTCTCATCCTCTGCACTCCCCTCCCCTGGGCCCTGCAGCTCTCTCCTCTCTCATCCTCTGCACTCACCTCCCCCAGGGCCTGCTGGCACAGCTCTCTCCTCTCTCATCCTCTGCACTCACCTCCCCTGGGGCCTGCGGGCACAGCTCTCTCCTCTCTCATCCTCTGCACTCACCTCCCCTGAGGCCTGCTGGCACAGCTCTCTCCTCTCCTCTCTCCTCCTCTGCACTCACCTCCCCTGGGGCCTGCGGGCACAGCTTTCTCCTCTCTCATCCTCTGCACTCACCTCCCCTGGGGCCTGCTGGCACAGCTCTCTCCTCTCCTCTCTCATCCTCTGCACTCACCTCCCCTGGGGCCTGAGGGCACAGCTCTCTCCTCTCTCATCCTCTGCACTCCCCTCCCCTGGGCCCTGCAGCTCTCTCCTCTCTCATCCTCTGCACTCACCTCCCCTGGGGCCTGCGGGCACAGCTCTCTCCTCTCTCATCCTCTGCACTCACCTCCCCTGGGGCCTGAGGGCACAGCTCTCTCCTCTCTCATCCTCTGCACTCACCTCCCCTGGGGCCTGCTGGCACAGCTCTCTCCTCTCTCATCCTCTGCACTCACCTCCCCTGGGGCCTGCTGGCACAGCTCTCTCCTCTCTCATCCTCTGCACTCACCTCCCCTGGGGGCCTGCTGGCACAGCTCTCTCCTCTCCTCTCTCATCCTCTGCACTCACCTCCCCTGGGGCCTGCTGGCACAGCTCTCTCCTCTCCTCCCATCCCCTGCACTCACCTCCCCTGGGGCCTGCTGACACAGCTCTCTCCTCTCCCAACCTCTGCACTCACCTCCCCTGGGGCCTGCTGGCACATCTCTCTCCTCTCTCATCCTCTGCACTCACCTCCCCTGGGGCCTGCTGGCACATCTCTCTCCTCTCTCATCCTCTGCACTCACCTTCCCTGGGGCCTGCTGGCACAGCTCTCTCCTCTCCCATCCTCTGCACTCACCTCCCCTGAGGCCTGCTGGCACAGCTCTCTCCTCTCCCTTCCTCTGCACTCACCTCCCCTGGGGTCTGCTGGCACAGCTCTCTCCTCGCCCATCCTCTGCACTCACCTTCCCTGGGGCCTGCTGGCACAGCTCTCTCCTCTCCACCCATCCTCTGCACTCACCTCCCCTGGGGCCTGCGGGCACAGCTCTCTCCTCTCCACCCATCCTCTGCACTCACCTCCCCCGGGGCCTGCTGGCACAGCTCTCTCCTCTCTCATCCTCTGCACTCACCTCCCCTGGGGCCTGCTGGCACAGCTCTCTCCTCTCTCATCCTTTGCACTCACCTCCCCTGGGGCCTGCTGACACAGCTCTCTCATCCTCTGCACTCGCCTCCCCTGGGGCCTGCTGGCACAGCTCTCTCCTCTCTCATCCTCTGCACTCACCTCCCCTGGGGCCTGAGGGCACAGCTCTCTCCTCTCTCATCCTCTGCACTCACCTCCCCTGGGGCCTGCTGGCACAGCTCTCTCCTCTCTCATCCTCTGCACTCACCTCCCCTGGGGCCTGCTGGCACAGCTCTCTCCTCTCTCATCCTCTGCACTCACCTCCCCTGGGGGCCTGCTGGCACAGCTCTCTCCTCTCCTCTCTCATCCTCTGCACTCACCTCCCCTGGGGCCTGCTGGCACAGCTCTCTCCTCTCCTCCCATCCCCTGCACTCACCTCCCCTGGGGCCTGCTGACACAGCTCTCTCCTCTCCCAACCTCTGCACTCACCTCCCCTGGGGCCTGCTGGCACATCTCTCTCCTCTCTCATCCTCTGCACTCACCTCCCCTGGGGCCTGCTGGCACATCTCTCTCCTCTTTCATCCTCTGCACTCACCTTCCCTGGGGCCTGCTGGCACAGCTCTCTCCTCTCCCATCCTCTGCACTCACCTCCCCTGAGGCCTGCTGGCACAGCTCTCTCCTCTCCCTTCCTCTGCACTCACCTCCCCTGGGGTCTGCTGGCACAGCTCTCTCCTCGCCCATCCTCTGCACTCACCTTCCCTGGGGCCTGCTGGCACAGCTCTCTCCTCTCCACCCATCCTCTGCACTCACCTCCCCTGGGGCCTGCGGGCACAGCTCTCTCCTCTCCACCCATCCTCTGCACTCACCTCCCCCGGGGCCTGCTGGCACAGCTCTCTCCTCTCTCATCCTCTGCACTCACCTCCCCTGGGGCCTGCTGCCACAGCTCTCTCCTCTCTCATCCTTTGCACTCACCTCCCCTGGGGCCTGCTGACACAGCTCTCTCATCCTCTGCACTCACCTCCCCTGGGGCCTGCTGGCACAGCTCTCTCCTCTCTCATCCTCTGCACTCACCTCCCCTGGGGCCTGCGGGCACAGCTCTCTCCTCTCTCATCCTCTGCACTCACCTCCCCTGGGGCCTGCTGGCACAGCTCTCTCCTCTCTCATCCTCTGCACTCACCTCCCCTTGGCCCTGCAGCTTACTCCTCTCTCATCCTCTGCACTCACCTCCCCTGGGGCCTGCTGGCACAGCTCTCTCCTCTCTCGTCCTCTGCACTCACCTCCCCTGAGGCCTGCTGACACAGCTCTCTCCTCTCCCATCCTCTGCACTCACCTCCCCTGTGGCCTGCGGGAATAGCTCTCTCCTCTCCACCCATTCTCTGCACTCACCTCCCTTGGGGCCTGCTGACACAGCTCTCTCCTCTCCCATCCTCTGCCCTCACCTCCCCTGGGGCCTGCTGGCACAGTTCACTCCTCTCCTGGCTCATCCTCTGCACTCACCTCCCCCGGGGCCTGCTGGCACAGCTCTCTCCTCTCTCATCCTCTGCACTCACCTCCCCGGGGGTCTGCTGGCACAGCTCTCTCCTCTCTCCTCCTCTGCACTCACCTCCCCTGAGGCCTGCTGACACAGCTCTCTCCTCTCTCCTCCTCTGCACTCACCTCCCCTGGGGCCTGCGGGCACAGCTCTCTCCTCTCCACCCATCCTCTGCACTCACCTCCCTGGGGCCTGCTGGCACAGTTCTCTCCTCTCCTCTCCCATCCTCTGCACTCACCTCCCCTGGGGCCTGCTGGCACAGCTCTCTCCTCTCTCATCCTCTGCACTTCCCTCCCCTGGGCCCTGCAGCTCACTCCTCTCTCATCCTCTGCACTCACCTCCCCTGGGGCCTGCTGGCACAGCTCTCTCCTCTCCCATCCTCTGCACTCACCTCCCCAGGGACCTGCTGGCACAGCGCTCTCCTCTCCCTTCCTCTGCACTCACCTCCCCTGGGGCCTGCTGGCACAGCTCTCTCCTCTCTCATCCTCTGCACTCACCTCCCCAGGGGTCTGCTGGCACAGCTCTCTCCTCTCTCCTCCTCTGCACTCACCTCCCCTGAGGCCTGCTGACACAGCTCTCTCCTCTCTCCTCCTCTGCACTCACCTCCCCTGGGGCCTGCGGGCACAGCTCTCTCCTCTCTCCTCCTCTGCACTCACCTCCCCTGGGGCCTGCGGGCACAGCTCTCTCCTCTCTCATCCTCTGCACTCACCTCCCCTGGGGCCTGCTGGCACAGCTCTCTCCTCTCTCATCCTCTGCATTCACCTCCCCTGGGCCCTGCAGCTCACTCCTCTCTCATCCTCTGCACTCACCTCCCCTGGGGCCTGCTGGCACAGCTCTCTCCTCTCTCGTCCTCTGCACTCACCTCCCCTCCCCTGAGGCCTGCTGGCACAGCTCTCTCCTCTCCCTTCCTCTGCACTCACCTCCCCTGTGGCCTGCTGGCACAGCTCTCTCCTCTCCTCTCCCATCCTCTGCACTCACCTCCCCAGGGACCTGCTGGCACAGCTCTCTCCTCTCCCATCCTCTGCACTCACCTCCCTTGGGGCCTGCTGGCACAGCTCTCTCCTCTCTCATCCTCTGCACTCACCTCCCCTGGGGCCTGAGGGCACAGCTCTCTCCTCTCTCATCCTCTGCACGCCCCTCCCCTGGGCCCTGCAGCTCTCTCCTCGCCCTTTCTCTGCACTCACCTCCCCTGGGGCCTGCTGGCACAGCTCTCTCCTCTCCTCTCATCCTCTGCACTCACCTCCCCTTGGGCCTGCTGATACAGCTCTCTCCTCTCCCATCCTCTGTACTCACCTCCCCCGGGGCCTGCTGACACAGCTCTCTCCTCTCCCATCCTCTGCACTCACCTCATCTGGGGCCTGCAGGCACAGCTCTCTCCTCTCTCATCCTCTGCACTCACCTCCCCTAGGGCCTGCTGGCACAGCTCTCTCCTCTCCACCCATCCTCTGCACTCACCTCCCCTGGGGCCTGCGGGCACAGCTCTCTCCTCTCTCATCCTCTGCACTCACCTCCCCCGGGGCCTGCTGGCACAGCTCTCTCCTCTCATCCTCTGCACTCCCCTCCCCTGGGGCCTGCGGGCTGAGCTCTCTCCTCTCCTCTCAGCCTCTGCACTCACCTCCCCTGGGGCCTGCTGGCACAGCTCTCTCCTCTCTCATCCTCTGCACTCACCTCCCCTGGGGCCTGCTGGCACAGCTCTCTCCTCTCTCCTCCTCTGCACTCACCTCCCCGGGGGCCTGCTGGCACAGCTCTCTCCTCTCCCATCCTCTGCACTCACCTCCACTGGGGCCTGCTGGCACAGCTCTCTCCTCTCCCATCCTCTGCACTCACCTCCCCTGGGGCCTGCTGGCACAGCTCTCTCCTCTCCCATCCTCTGCACTCACCTCCCCCGGGGCCTGCTGGCACAGCTCTCTCCTCTCCTCTCTCATCCTCTGCACTCACCTCCCCTGGGGCCTGCTGGCACAGCTCTCTCCTCTCCCATCCTCTGCACTCACCTCCCCTGGGGCCTGCTGACACGGCTCTCTCCTCTCCCAACCTCTGCACTCACCTCCCCTGGGGCCTGCTGGCACAGCTCTCTCCTCTCCCATCCTCTCCACTCACCTCCCGTGGGGTCTGCTGGCACAGCTCTCTCCTCTCTCATCCTCTGCACTCACCTCCCCCGGGGCCTGCTGGCACAGCTCTCTCCTCTCTCATCCTCTGTACTCACCTCCCCCGGGGCCTGCTGGCACAGCTCTCTCCTCTCTCATCCTCTGCACTCACCTCCCCGGGGGCCTGCTGGCACAGCTCTCTCCTCTCCTCTCCCATCCTCTGCACTCACCTCCCCTGGGGCCTGCTGGCACAGCTCTCTCCTCTCCTCCCATCCCCTGCACTCACCTCCCCTGGGGCCTGCTGGCACAGCTCTCACCTCTCTCATCCTCTGCACTCACCTCCCCTGGGGCCTGCAGCTGTCTCCTCTCCACCCATCCTCTGCACTCACCTCCCCCGGGGCCTGCTGGCACAGCTCTCTCCTCTCCCGCCCTCTGCACTCACCTCCCCTGGGGCCTGTTGGCACAGCTCTCTCCTCTCTCCTCCTCTGCACTCACCTCCCCTGGGGCCTGCTGGCACAGCTCTCTCCTCTCTCATCCTCTGCACTCACCTCCCCTGGGGCCTGCGGGCACAGCTCTCTCCTCTCCTCCCCCGGGCTCTGCTGCTCTCCTCGGCCTCTCATGGTGTCTCTGCTCAGAGGCCTCAGAGTGAAGGGTCAGGGTCGGTGTCTGCAGCCTCCACCATCAGCCTCGGCGGCGCATGCGCAGAAGAGACCCCGGCGCCTACAATTGACAGCACCACCGACCTACGCATGCGCAGAGGAGACTCAGGACACATCCCGGAGACAGTCAACTGTCGCGCATGCGTAGAAGAGACAGAAGCGCACAGTGGAGACAGACCCATCCGCGCATGCTCGCCGGCAGAATACAGCCAGGCCACGCCTAGCCGTGGTTCTTCTTTTGCTCATCCTCAGTGTGGATGATCCAACTAGAAGCGCTGAACTGAAGAATCGCTTAACTGAAGTATCACGAATCTACGCATGCGCGGTATGATAGAGCGCCGACCGCCCACTAGAGAGACATTGCTCGTCTGCGCATGCTTCAATTTTCGCAAACTGTGCGTGGTGCGCGTGCTCAGTATGATTGCGCGGGCCGCGGTCACGCTCGTGGCACAGAGAAGGTCACATGCGCATGATCAGTGTGTTGATACGCGGCTGGCCACGCCCATCTGCGACAGATGCGCCTGTCTGCGCATGCACCCTGTCAGACCGCATCTCCAACGCTGCCTGAGCAAAAATAACACTGTTTGTTTTTTTTTTCAAATTCACAGCTGCCAAGGCTTCAGATTGCCATCTGTGACATTTTAATAATTTCAGTGACATTATGAGTGACATTTCAACGATTATGAGTGACACTTTCTCGCAAGCAAAAATCAAGCAATTAAACATATAAATATCCGAAATGACACCCATTTGAGCACCAAGAAACTCTAAGAAGTCATTAAAGTAAACTGCACTAACAGGGGTGGGGGGTGCAAAAAGAGACGGCAAACTGCTCTGCCAATCAATGCGCCTGCGCAGAGAGGTGGCCTGAGTAAAAGCGTCCATGAAAACTAAAAGTAAGCCAGACATCACATACATGCCAACATTTTAACTTCGATAAGAGGGAGAAATATGCGTGGGTGGAAAGCCCTGAATAACGCGTAACACGAAACGGGTCAGACGTAACACAAAATGGATCGCAGGCAGTGGTGGCTGGTGACATTTTAAAGTTGTGGGATGTAAACTTTTTGAGTGCACCGTGGCGAGCGCAGCGAGCAAGGCCGGACATCTTAAGGGGGGTTGCGGGGGGCAAGCAAACTTGAGAAGCAAGAAGGTTAATAAAGCAATTGTGAAAGTGCAGTTATTACATTTATAAAAAGATGTCATATAAAAACATGTAGATAGAAATGTTTCTGACGCTAGGCCCTATTCAAACAATTGGAGCCTCACCTAAATGCAACTGCATCCATATAAAAGACCAAAATGATAGGGACTGCTTGTCAGTAATAATCCCCGGGATATGTCTAATAACATAAGTCGTTAGGTCAAGATGCGTACTTCTTCAATATAAAATCACACAGGACCACATACAGTTCACCCAGGAAAAGGTGTAAAAAATAGAGAGAGTACCTCACGGTAGAACAACCCGAGGGGGTTCCCGGTTGACAATTGCCGGTATACCCACTTCTCATCATTGGCCACTCTCTCTCTGTGCAAAGACAAACGTGCACTGGGTAGAATAGTAGTGCGGACGTGAAAATAGTGGTGAAAAACACAAATAGTGACAAACGTATCAACACTGACACCAAATTGTTGTGTACAAAAACACATAAACAGACCCCTAACCAACCACAAAAAGATAATTGTGTAGCAGGGCTTTGCTTGCTTTACCGTTTTATTCTGATGCAGCAAACCCCACCTGTTTAAAAATGGTTACTTGTATACCATGGTGATTTATATCCTCAAGCCGACATGTTTCATCGCTCCACGTTTCAGCGATTTCATCAGGGCGTAAGAGGGGTTATCTATTCTCAGTCTTTTCAGAAAAGTGTGGACCTGTGTGAGGAAATAAAACATAAAGACGCTCAAAGCGCCGTTCATGCCCCTCACATTGGGGGCACATCCGATGCAGCATGTATTGGCACACAGTTGAGGCATATTTACCTTGAGGGCGCTACGTCAGCACGTACCAGCACCACTCTTTAGGACACCGTGCCAAATTTTCATGTGTCCAAAATGTGACCGGAAATAGTCGCAGCCACCTGTACATGTGTGAAAACAGACTAAGCGTAAGATGGAACATCACACGATAAAACGCTTATGAAAGGCTGGTGGGAAGTTGTTAGTGAAAATTATACTATCCCCACTCCACAGCGTTGCAACATACTGCGCTCACTATTCGGTGCTTCAAAAACCTTCCATTTAGATAGATCCAGCATGCTTCTCCCAAGTGCAAAAAGCCAAATAAAAGCATATGCGGCAGGGATTGTGTTGTTAACTAAGTCCCCCAATCCAAAATGCACGGCTTTTGCTCTTTCTGAATGCATATAAATAACATGATCACATGGCTCACGATCATATCTTGGTCCCATTGTAAATTCGGACACGCAGTCACTGTCCCTCTGAATCATTCGGAATTAATGCAAAAGTCCCTCAAACACACACACGTTCAACCTCTGACACACTCTTACTGTTGCCGAGTCCCTCCGGCCCTTCCGACGGTCCTCGCGCTGGATCTGAGCGCGGAACAGGAAGTAGCCGGGGGGGGGGGGGGGGGGGGGGGACGTAACTCCGCCCCCCACGTCGCGCGGCCATCTTAGAATGGGCTGGAGCTACCTCGATGTTTATGCCCTAATGGTTTACAGGACCCAATGTGCAACACACTTCCTCGATATTCGAATCAAGCAATCCAGATATTAGTGCACTATTGAGTTGTAGCACACATATTGGATCAAAGCTGCCGCTACACTAATAGTTTGGAGGACCCAATGCACGGCACACATCCTAGTTAATCGACTCGAGCAGAGTTGATATTAGTGCCCTGTTGAGTTACAGCACACGTGTTGGGTAAAGGCTGTCCATACACCAACTAAATACCTGCATCAATACCCTAGTATGTGTACATATTTCTTTGAGTGTCAGAAATAAACAAGGGGGATACAGTTGTGCATAAAGCAAAGCGAAAGAAGGGGGTTCCCCGTAGGGTTTCTTAAAGATATAGGCAGGCCATGGGGGGAAAACAACTGTGAAAAGAATGAAAGAAGGCACCCTGCCTGGGATTATAATGGCCCTAGCTAGAGGATCCAAACATTATGCAAAAGGGGGTGATTAGCCTAGAAGCTGAAACTGCACAGAACAAACACAAAGTCAATCCAAATAGACTCAACAGGATATATTAGAAAAATATATATTTTTTATTTCTTTCTTTTAGATATATTTTTTGATTTTAAAATGACAAACATGTAGAGATTAAATAGTGCTTTTGGTTTCAAGTGATACTTTTGGAACAGAAGAAAACATATACAATAGGGAAAAATTATACTACAGAGGCACAAAATTTTATAGACTGAATTACGACCTACCCAGTAACGACCACACTTCAAACATACTTACAGTTGTGCATGTCATTGGTAAAAAAGTGTGCACCGCAAGACCACAAACCGGGTTTTTTTTAATGTGGAACTGGGACCCGCAGAGAGATACATATGTGCATAGACAATGTCAGGGAGGTCGACACCCAGCCCTCAGTATTTCTGCAGTGTGGGGGCTGTTATGCTCAGAACCTAGCAGATATCAAAGTGGAAAAGGAGGTGCATAACAGAGCCCTATTATCGCCTGCTCACTTTATTCCACTCAATATTTTCATTAAGTCCCTCCTGATCCGCCTTCTCCAAAAATATCCATTTTGCTTCTTTTCTTGCCAGAATGTTTTCCAGGTTGTGTGTTTCGCCCACCACTTTTTCTAAGACGGTCCATTTAAGATCCTTAGGATCATGTCCCGACGTTTCGAAATGTTGTACCAGGCGGGTGGTGAGTTTCTTTGCTCTAATAGTGCTCAGATGTTCCTGCACCCGTATTTTTACTTTGCGGGTCGTGAGGCCGCTGTAGTAAAGACCACAACTACACATCAGTCTGTAGATAACATGTGTTGTGTTGCAATTGCTGAACCGGTTGAGAAACCAGGTTCTGCCCCCACGTAAATCAATCAATCAATCAGTGACACTTATAAAGCGCGCTACATACCCGTAGAGTCTCAAGGCGCTGGGGGGGGGGGGGGGGGGGGGGGGGTGCCGCTACTGCTCGAACAGCCAGGTCTTCAGCTTCTTCCTGAAGGAGAGGTGGTCTTGGGTCAGTCGCAGGTCGGTCGGGAGGGAGTTCCAGGTCTTGGCGGCCAGGTAGGAGAAGGACCTTCCTCCTGTAGTCGCTCTTCGGATGCGGGGGACGGCGGCGAGGGCGTGGTTGGCTGATCGGAGGTGGCGTTTGGGAGCGTAGAAGTTGACTCGGCTGTTGAGGTAGCTCGGGCCTTGGTCGTGTAGGGCCTTGTGTGCGTGGGTGAGGAGGCGGAAGGTGATTCTTTTGTTGACGGGGAGCCAGTGAAGGTCTCTCAGATGTCCGGAGATGTGGCTGGTTCGTGGGATGTCGAGGATGAGTCTGGCTGAGGCGTTCTGGATCCGCTGGAGTCTCTTCTGGAGCTTGGCGGTGGTACCGGCGTAGACGGCGTTGCCGTAGTCCAGTCGGCTGGTGACGAGGGCCTGGGTGACGGTCTTCCTGGTCTCGGTGGGGATCCACCAGAAGATCTTCCGTAGCATGCGTAGGATGTTGAAGCACGCCGAGGAGACGTTGTTGACTTGCCTGGTCATGGAGAGGGAGGAGTCCAGGATGAAGCCCAGGTTTCGTGCATGGTCTGTCGGTTTGGGTGCGGTGCCCAGGGCGGGAGGCCACCAGGAGTCGTCCCAGGCGGAGGGTGAGGAGCCCAGGATGAGGACCTCTGTCTTGTCCGAGTTCAGTTTCAGGCGGCTGGTTGTCATCCACTCGGCTACCTCTTTCATCCCTTCGTGCAGGTTGGCTCTGGCGGCGGCGGGGTCGTTGGTCAGGGAGAGGATCAGCTGGGTGTCGTCGGCGTAGGAGATTATGCTGAGGTTGTGTTTGCGTACGATGGCCGCGAGGGGGCTCATGTAGACGTTGAAGAGGGTGGGGCTCAGAGATGATCCTTGGGGGACGCCACAGATGACTTCGGAGGCCTCTGACTTGTACGGTGGTAGGCGGACTCTCTGTGTTCTTCCGTCGAGGAAGCAGATGATCCATTCCAGCGCCTTGTCCTGGATGCCGATGTTGCTGAGGCGCCGTACTAGGGTGCGGTGGCAGACCGTGTCGAATGCCGCGGAGAGGTCTAGGAGGATAAGGACCGCTGTTTCTCCCTTGTCCATCAGGGCTCGGATGTCATCGGTGGCGGCGATGAGAGCGGTCTCGGTACTGTGGTTGGCTCGGAAGCCGGACTGTGAGGGGTCGAGGGATCCGTTCGTCTCGAGGAAGGCGGCCATCTGCTTGTTGACGGTCTTCTCGATGACTTTGGCTGGAAACGGGAGGAGCGAGATGGGGCGGTAGTTCTTGAGTTCGGTGGGGTCCGCTGTGGGTTTCTTGAGTAGAGCGCTGAGTTCGGCGTGCTTCCAGCTCTTAGGGAAGGTGGCGGTGTCGAAGGATGTGTTGATGATGTCTCGCAGGTGGGGTGCGGTGACAGCGTCGGCCTTGTTGAAGACGTGGTGAGGGCAGGGGTCGGTCGGTGATCCGGAGTGGATGGAGTTCATCGTGCGGATGGTGTCTTCGGTGCTGATCGGGGTCCAGGCGTGGAGGGTGGTGGTGGGGGGCGGTTGTTCGGTCATGGTGTGCGTTGGTTGGTTGTTGAAGCTGCTGTGTATGTCCGCGATCTTGTTGTGGAAGTATGAAGCGAGGGAGTTGCAGAGGTCTTGCGATGGGGTGATGTCGTTGTTTCCTGCGCTGGGGTTGGAAAGCTCTTTCACGATGTTGAAGAGTTCCTTGCAGTTGTGTGCGTTGTTGTCCAACCGGTCCTTGAATGCTGTTTTCTTGGCGGCGCGGATCAGCTGGTGGTGTTTCCGGGTGGCAAGTTTGAAGGAGGTCCTGTTGTCCGGTGTCGGTTCCATTCTCCAGACTTTCTCGAGGGCTCGGCAGTTCTTCTTGGAGCTCTTGAGTTCGTCGGTGAACCATGGGGCCTTCTTGCTGCCGGGTCTGCTAGGCGGGGTCCTCAGTGGGGCGAGTTCGTCCGCGCAGTTGCTGATCCACTTTGTGAGGTTGTCGGCGGCCTGGCTGGGGTTCGCTGAGCTGGCAGGAGGGTGCTGGCTCAGGGAGGTGGCGAGCTGGTCTGCTGTGATCTTGTTCCAGCTTCTGCGGGCGGCCTGTTGCTGGTGGTGGTGGGTCGTCGTTCTATTGAAGGTGAAGTAGACGCAGCTGTGGTCCGTCCATTGAAGCTCTGTGGCGTGGCTGAAGTCGATGTCTGTGCTGGAAGAGAAGACTGCGTCGAGTGTGTGTCCGGCGAGGTGGGTGGGGGTGGACACCAGTTGCTTGAGTCCCAGGTTGGCGAGGTTGTCGAGCAGGGTGCTGGTGTTGCGGTCGTTGTTGTTCTCCAGATGGAAGTTGAGGTCTCCCAGGAGGATGAAGTCAGCGGAGGGGAGGGCATGCGGGCTGACGAAGTCGGCGATGTCCTCGCTGAATTGTGTGCGTGGTCCAGGGGGTCGGTAGATCAGGGTGCCTCTGAGGGTGGTGTTCGGATTGGTGTGGATCTGGAAATGCAGGTGTTCGGCGCTGGTCAGGGTGTTACACTTTTAGTGGCTGATGTGAGTCCACAGACCGAGCAGTTACCACATGGATAATGTCCCGCCGGTATGGTGCTTGCCTGGACAGTGCTCGGATTTCGTGTGTGGACCAGCTTGTCTCGTAAGTTAGGGGCTCTTTTGAAGGCAAAGCGCGGAGTTGGCATCTTGTTCCCCCCAGTATCAAGTATAGACCAATGTTTTTTATGATCTGCCTTATTTTAGTTGAGAGGGGGTCAAAGGTTAGTGTTGACGGGCTTACATCGTGGAGTTGTTGGCACCCCCGGTTTCAAAAGAGAGGTTACCCACTTTCACCAGGGAACAGGGCACAAAGGACAGAAAGTCAAGAAGGGATCCCTGGGATATGTTTATTAGACCGTAGTATCTATACCCATACAGTTATACCATGGTACCCGGGTTACAGGTTACCATAGATCACTGTTTAACAGGACGAAATTTGTATAATGATTCCCACAAAGAAAAAATATTTGTTAACAATCTAAATTTTTATTAAAATGAAAAGATCATTTACATTAAAAGTATACACGTTTAAAATTTCAAAGGAACTTTCCCTGAAAAGTAAAAGTTAATCCCTACAGTAACAATAGACAATATGAAACAATAAAACATGTAAGTACATTATATATCACAGACTTCAAGATTATATTTCCAAAAACAATACATAGCATAAAACAAAAGGACCCCTATTAAACCGGTGGCACTCGGATATTATTACCACTTATGGATTACTAGATCCACTGGCTACAGATGGCATGTACACAAAGACACACATGTGACAAGAATATATGTACATCCAGTGTGTTTTTCCCTCCTTTTCATTACTTGATTTTGCTCGCGACAAAGTGTCACTCATAGTCATTGAATGTCACTTATAATTACACTGAAATTATGAAAATGTCACACATAAGCAATTTGAAACTTTGGCAGCTATGAAGAGCCAGTGTGGAAATCAGCATATTCAGGACAATGTCTGCAACTTAGCCGCCCATTATACCATTCCTAATACAAAGTTATCCTCCAAGCAAAGTGATAGTCAGCAAACTCGCCATAAGCAACACAGGTGGAAATATTCATTTAAACATGCGGCAGAGTTAATCCGGAAACATGTGACTGCAAGCTGAGCCAAGGAATTTAAGAAATACGTGACTCTCTGCAGTGATACTGTGCTCAGTCACCATGTTTACTACGTGAAAATGAGACCAAGCACAATGCAAAGGAAAAGGGATAATCACAACAATTGTAGAAAGCCCAACAGTGATTGCTGCCTAAATTATCAATAAATGATGACCTTAAACCTAATGAAATCAAGGTTATATGATCGAGATCATGAACCAAATACAATCCAAAACATTCGGTACAACAAGTTTTTATTATTAAGTGAGCACAAGTAAAAACAATAAACATACATATGGCCTAAATAACGGCAGTTTTCATTTATTTAAACATGAACTACCCCCGTCTAATCAGGTACATGGAGCCATTGTGCGATGTAAACAGCCTTGAGGGAATGTCGTTTGCCTTTCAAAATTGGCAATCTTCATTTATTACAACATGACCTTCCCCTATTCCAAACAGGCGCATGGAGCCGCCGTGCGATGTAAACAAACATAGACACGTGCGGGCAAAAATCGGATTCCCTTCTGGTCACTTCCGCTTCTCACGTCAATATCCCTGACTATTTCCGCCGGGGGAGGACGTGTTAGGAAACCACACCAACCCTCAGTAGCGGACATTAACCTAACTATCATTTAACCAATGAGTGTACGTCTACTGGAGCGCAGCACGCTAATTTTACCTTCTAGACAGAAACAGTTCTGATTGGCTTAAACCGTCCCAGGCTGGGACCAATCAACCCCGAGCCTACGATACATAAACTACAAACGTAGCGGACTGCTTCAGCATCCCGTGCAGAATCCCTGACACAGCGTGATTTATCCGCGAAAGCAGGTAAGACTTCACCCGTTTCCCTTGCGAGACGCGGTCCTCGGGTCACTCGCGCCTTTTTACTATTTCTCGGCGAGTGCTCTATTGCATTAGACACATTCCAATTTGTGCTCTTATTTTATTAGGGCCTTTTTTATTTCACTTTGGGGAATCTCCAACGCCTGACTTTAGAGCGGTTTTATTCTGCCCCAACCTGCAACATTCGGCAGCTACGAGCAGCGAAGCAGCTGCTCAAAAACCAAACTGCTGACAGTGGAGAGTAGCCTTCTCTTCCCTCATCTTGGAGAGAACCCCTCTGTTAATTGAGGAGGTAGGTGTTCCATGACAATATTTCGTTATTAACTACTTTGAACCTACCTATTATTTCTTTATTAAATTGCTCTCCTTTCCTCATTACAGTGCTTAAATCGTCAATCCAGATAGGATCTTTTAACACAATTCTACTAATACCACTGTAAAATCGAGTCAATCAATATACACAGGTACATATTAATTTATTTTGTTTTCTTCACCATTATGGTACATAAGACACTCCTATGTCTAGAGTATGTATAGAATATTGATCCTTAATCCTTAATGTGGGATAAACAACGTAGGCTTTTAATAGCATTTCATTTCCACAGACTCTGCCCAGTACCTCTGGTCCATTCAATAGACCACAACAAACTTCCCCCGGAAAGTAAAAATCAGGATCTTCAACAGATTCCCAACAGGGAACTTAGAGAGGTAAGACATTAACCGACTGTTATATTCCAAAATAAAACTAAGATGCTAGGAAGGCACCATAACGGACAATTAATTCTCCTACCAACTGCGATCCGCTTTAGATGTCGATATTTGGAACTTACAAATAGGACCAAAGATGAGGGTGTAGTGAACCTTATATTACTACAAACATAACAAGCTAACTAATCTTCAAAACACCAATAGATCAACTATAGGGCCCCACCTAGATCCCCCCAGAAGCTACCTATACCTCTTTATACATAGCAACAAATACAAGGATGAAGTCAACCCTTGTTCAGAATCCGTTAGGTAATAATTAAGAGCGAATATTTTTACAAGACTCTTTTACGTATTGGCCTTGAAGTAACACTGTGCTTCCTTTATGCCAATCATGAGTAATATAGCTCCCACAAATGAAAAATAAGAGAGAGAACTTTGTACAATTTACAAACTCACAAACTTGAGAGGTAATAATGTATATATACCCTATCAATGTTCAGTCGTTAGCAAGTGTTTTAGAAATGTCATGTACTAGCAAATGTTATAGAAATGCCATGTACTAGCACCCTTACTGTGGAATATGATTTAAGTGAATGGATAATTAATTATATGTATATTTACCATAGGGTTATCCCTCAGAACCAGTAACCAGACAGACAACACATTTTAGTCTTGACAAAGGTGGAACATACCAGTGTCCAGAACCACCGAAACGCGTCGACGCACAACTTTCTTGTACAATTCAAGCCTTTTCCTCCCCTGTTTATATGGAATTTGTGGTCATAGAACAGGAGTGTGATTAATTTGCTGATCTGAATGTACCAATGTATTTTACTATTTTTGTTTTACAACAATTTTGTCTGTCCTCTGTTATTGTGCAGGTCACAATAATTAATATTAACTGTTAGTAGAAATTGTTTTTATTTAGGCCATATGTATGTTTATTGTTTTTACTTGTGCTCACTTAATAATAAAAACTTGTTGTACCGAATGTTTTGGATTGTATTTGGTTCATGATCTCGATCATATAACCTTGATTGTATTACTGCATGATTGTTTACGTTAATTTTATTGTCTCAAAGCTAAGTTTTAGCTTCTCCTTATAGTCAACAAGGGAATTTTCCTTTTCTTGGTGTAACACCCTAGTTCCCTTGTTCCACACAAGGGGTTCCTCTCTCTATTAGAATCACTTAAACCTAATGATGCAGAGCCCTCACAATCTCAATTAAAAATATAAACGATGAAAAGGCTTCGGTAGTGCGTCAGACACAAATGTTTAAATGCACCCTTTTGTTGAAAACAAAACGAAAAAGAAAAATGAAACAATGCCCCAAGCATAATTATTCACCATTTGCTGTTGTATTAAGAGGACTCCTGCTTATGCACAGAATACAACTCGATTTTTCCAAGAGGCCTCTAATGTTTCGTAATATGTAACTGCTATTTCAAATGCTCAGGGTCATAACCAGGCGGGACAGAATACGAAGGAATGATGGTCAAATACGCAAAATTCTTTTCTTACATGCTCGAAGGTATGAATTTCAGGAACTAATGAATGAACGAATGAATGAATGAATTTTTATTGTTTGGTTACTCAAAACCATTACATTGCAAAATTACAAAAGTTACTGAGGTTAAAAGAGTAATCATCTTTTTTTTTTTTTAAGACAAGTCTGTGTGATTAAAAATCTGAATGCTTATGGGCTGGAAGAGAATAATGTCCAAGATCTTACAGGCCAACATGCCTCTGCTGAGTCTCCATTTTTTTAAACTCGAGATGGCCATCAGCCTAGTGCGAGTCTGATGAATAAATTTGCCAAATGTGGCCATTTGTTTTACTGAGTTCAGAGTGTATAGTCGGTGAACCGCCTCCTTTGCGGTGCGTGTCCCCAGCTGTAAAATGATGGGCCTCAGATAAAGGCTGCGAGCTGTGTGCAAGGCCGGGCAGCAAAATAGGAGATGGGCCAGGGACTCCCGTATTTGCAGAGCCTACATTCGTTGATCATGGAACCTGCCCGTTCGATTCTGTATAATTCTTTAAGTGGCAGGGGATGTAGTCTGTAGGCTAAAATCTTGTATAGGGCTGAGCGGCCTACTGCCTGAGTGAGATGGAGTTTGAAGTTATGCACTGTGTGTGACAGACTTTGTGACTCGTGGAGGCCTCTTTTTGCCAATGACTCCAAATCCGATGCGCGAGAGCAGATGCGGACTTGTTTTTTAATTGCATTTTTGCTGGTCGCATAATTTGCTAACTCTGAGCCCCAGTTCTCCATAGCTAAATTAAGGAGATCCTTAGCCGAATTAAGCGTCACTGACCAAGGATTCCCAGGTTCCAGGAAGATGTTTTTTAAGACTGCCTTCAATGTCTTCTCCTTTGCTGTTATTGTAAGGTAGTAGTATTTACTGAAGACAGCCATCTCTTCCAGCTTTTGTTGATTTACAGAAAATTCGAGTCGTACGAGTGTATTTCTGGTGCACGCGGGGAGATGGAACAGTCTCTTATACGCGCTGCAGTTAATTTTTTCTAGGTCCTTGTTTAATTTTCCGGGGAACGCTTGTTCGGCGTAGATAAGGGCTGGCATTAGTTTGGCCTTTAGTACTCTTTGGATAGCCGTTGTTCAGGAACTAGACCCCAGCAAGACCGTCGGCGTGACTTGTAGTGTGCCCCCAGAGCCTCCAACAAATGAGCAGATGAATCATGATGAATCATAATGTTCATGAACCGGCGAGGGGCAGTTAAGGGGCCTGGGGGTGGTGCGAGGTCCCTAATTATGAGTGACTAATGCATTCAGTGCGGTGATGCGGACACCAGCCCAGAAATGCCTTGGCGTCACGTCTGATGCGTGACACTTGGCAGGGCTGTATATTTATGTAGCGCCAACTTGACCCGAAGGTATTGGAGCGCTTTACACGAGCGACGTATATACATTACACATTCAGCCACGCGGAGATGAAGTGATTCACCCAGAATCATCGGAGGCGGGTGCGACCCGAGGCTCGAACCCTGGTCTCCAGCACCAGAGACGGCAGCTCTGGCCCACGGGCCACATCCTCGCCCCAACACTGATTCAAAACACTCCAAGACCCTGGTAACGCAGTACAGACCCTGCCGGCCTCCGTACTGCGTCCCGCTCCCTGAGGGGCGGGGCGGGGTCAGCCCCTTGAAACCGGAAAGGGTTCTCCGGCACAGCCGCTATCTGCGGAAAGCGAGCACTCAGCTGGCGAAATGTGGGCAACGCGAAAACTTGTCACCATGAACAAGAAAATAATTATTAACAGGCCTAAGGCGACCTCGCGATGCATCATGCACCGCCGGCGCCCAACGGAGAATCGCGGTTGGCGCGCGTGGTACAAGGCACAAGCCAAATCAAGCAACACAGGAAACCTCATTAAAAAAAACACTTATAAACATGAACATAAGCCAAGAAATTAACAAGGCACTTATCTGGACTCACCTGCGGAAAGCAGTGGCTGGAAGGTACCCCTGGCACCTCCATGCGGAAATCTGCCTCTGTGCTGATGTCTAGAGGGATAAAACGTGCCGCCACTGGTGGTGTTGTGAAAATCCCCTCTGCCGTGTCCATATCCTCCTCTGTTGGGGCCCTGATAGTAAGAGCGGCTTGGCGAACGGCCCCTGCCTCACCCGGCCCTTCCAAAAAGGCCAGTTTGGAACACCTTTCGAATATTGGTCTGAGCCTTATCAAGCGACGTAAAGGTCCCTACATATTCGGAGACATCCTTTACAAACTTGTCACCGAAGAGGAGACCTTCGGCTAATGGGCCTGGCTCAGCAGACGCCAGTTCAGTGAGGTTTGTGTCCATCCTCATGAGCAGTAATTTCCTACGCTCCGAGGATATGGCACACTTGGCGTTTCCTAAGAAACATATAGCACGCTGTGCGGAATAGATTTATAGATGTCATCATTGTCATTTGGAAGAACAACAACGACAATCTACAAGAGTTCATCAAATGGTTAAATGATAGAGATGAATGCATGCCTGATGTTAGAAATGGGGTCCCTGGCTGGCCAGGGCTTGCTCCAAAGTCAGTCAGAGACCACCACTCCTAAGTCAGGGCAAGGGAGTTACACGCCAAGATAACCCCTGCTCACCCTCTGTGGTACTGAAAATTCTGGACCCGTGTTATAAACATCGTCGTATCATGACGATTTTGGTATCAGCAGACCGAGAATGATTAGAAAAAAAACACGCATTTTCGTCATATTCAGGTGACGAAATCACCCTGAAATCAGAGTTTGCCGTCCTGAACCCTCGGGTTCCAATTTGTGAACGGCATCCATTTTGTGATTGCCCTCACATAGGCCAATGACTAAGGCCAAAAACGAGTCTGAAGGACACGTATACCTTTGCTGATTCCTCTGTGACCTGGGCAAGCTGACTCCACTGCCTGAAGCCAAACCTGTTCGGCCAGTACCTTTCCCAGTGGCCGAATGAGATTAGTATCAAGAGACAACATATCATAAACCTTTCATCGCACGCAAACCATGCCTAATCTTACACGCACCTGTCCCTGTTTCTTTCTTTATGACTTGCTTTACGAGGAGGAGGTGCCCGTTTTTATTGGGGGTCCGTCGATATCTGATGAAAATACTGGGCCTTGCCAGGTGATTGATTGTGGGCTGGACAAACTGAAATATGGGCTTGTCATCATGACTCTGCTTTTTCTTTGTAGTGAAAATATGTGAATGGTCAACTGTAAAATAAGGAATGTTTGCCTAAAGCATATTATTTTGTATAAAAGGAGAAGGCTGGCTTTGTAAGATTGAGCAGTCTCCTGAGAATATACACTGTGTTGTACTTCTAGGATACCTGTTACTGGCTGCAGCCAATAAATTCGATCTTTGACTTCACCTAGAAGACTCTGTGTTTCTGTAGTCTAAAACAGGAAGGACTCGAGGTCATAGGGTGTGTCCCTGGCACCGCTGGGTTCTTAAAAACCCAGTACTTCAGTTGGCGCCCAAAGTGGGGCCATTTCAGCGGTACCGGTCCAAGCCAGAGGTTCGTGAGGAGCTTCGTGTGAAAATTCTGGAGGAAGGCCGCCACTTCATCGACCCCTGTATGTCGACGTGGTCCGAAAGTCTTTGCTGCGAGGTTCCCCGCTTCCTGACGGCTACGAAGGACTGCTGCCCTGACTATCGCCCTGTTTTGGACCCTTGATGATTGGTAGAGCGAAACGATAGACGAGTCTTCTGGTGACGTCATCGATACCTCAGTTAAGGATGAGTGGAGCGTCTCCCAGTCCTTAGTTTGGTTCTTAGTTTTGGTATCCCCTTGGGATCGCTTTGATTTGGAACTTGCAAGTGCCAAAGCCGAGGGACTCGTGTATTCACGAGACTATCGTATTCAATAATCCTTTGAAGTTTGAAGCTAGACTAGTGAGCGAAGATGCCTGGTCTTAGCAGACTTGGAAATTTGTTTTGTCTTGGTTGTAATAGGGATTCCCGATTGGAGGACTCGTGTCCGGTTCCTCCGATTGGAACTCCGACCTATGAACTATATGTGAAACATGGCGTAGGCCCCATCACATATAATGAAGTATGGATCCGATACATCAGGAAAGATGGTGTTCTAAAATGGCCCCAATATGGTAGTTTTGATATGGAGATTTTAGACAATCTAGAGGTCAGACTCTTCAAGAAGAAAGCCCGGCCGGCGATGTTTGACTCTTTCCGCCTATGGCGTAAGGAAGCCAAACAGAAGGAAATTAAATTAGCAAAGAGAAATAAGAGAGAAAGGGGTATTTCGATAATGCAAGCTGCTACGCAGTTTAAAGATAATGAAGAAGAACAGGCAAGTGAGCAGTTGCACAGGCAACATAAAATGGCGATTGATAAATGTTACCCAGTTTTGCCAACTCTCCAGCAAGATGCAGATAAAGAACTTAAAAAAGATCCTTTAATGTCACACTTATTGAGTTCACCACCCCCTTATGCGCAGAGTACTACAGCGCCTCTGCAACCTTTAATGGCGCAACCTCTGGTTGCTTTGCCCCTTGCTATCCAACAGCCGCCAGCTCCTCTTCCGCTGGTTTCTATTCCTCTGGTACAGCCTTCTCAAGGGCCACTGACTTTGCTATCTGCTCCGCCTTTAACTTCTGAAACTTTTTCCACCTGTTCTTGCTACCTCCCCTACTATTGTTCCTACGTTGACCTTTTCTCAATCTGCTTTATCTCCCGTCTTGTCAACTTCTCCTTCTGTTCGACAGAGAATGACTAATACTGTTACTAGTCTTCTGTCTCCCTTCTTTGGGTCATTAACTACGACCCCTGTGTCGGAACGTAAACAGTTGCATAGCCAACTGCCTGATTCACGAAAGAAAGAAATATTGGACCGCCTGGCGCGTAAATGGGTCACTCGTCCTTTAAGGTATGATGTGGAGTCTGTTACGGATGTCTTCCATCAATGGGAAGCGCCGAAACAGAGATATGTTTTTGATAAGGTGTGTACTTTCCTTCATGAGGAATGGGAAGATGATGATGTGGTTGAGGTTGCACTGCCCAATATTGAGAAGTGACCCCCGGGCTCCTTGCTAGTCCTGGTAATCAGGTTTCCACTCTTAGTGATTCATGTTTCAAACGTTGGTTATTTTATTATGTCAAACAAAACTCTTGTTGTATTCACAAGAATATACTTCATTTCATGAATAAATTGATTTTTCGAAATAACATTTCAATCAATCCCGTTTCAATAAGTCCCAATGCATTTCGGCAATGGTATTGCCTTCTTCCGGGGATAATTGTCTATGAGGAAAAAGATAGAACCAAATCAAAATGTTGCGAAGCAGCAAGCATGTGAAAATGTGATTGAAAAAGTGCCATTTTAAATTACCGCTGAACGAGTGAAAGGGTTTAAAAGTGAAAATCCGTGCACGTTAACCGATTAGAAAAGTGAGGGAATCGAAGCGAGTCAGAAAAGGCTGAGTGAGAGTCATGCATCCCGAAACGAACGTCTATAGGCATGCGTCCTGCTAACAAGTGAAACAAGGAATCTACGTGAGCCCGAGGTTGTGCACCCCGTGGTTATAGCGCTTACCGTGTTAACAATATCGGTGGCTTCTTAGTGTGTCGGGTTCCGCACTGTTTGATAGATCCCGGGTGAATATAAGCGGTCGGGTGATTGCTGCGTGGCTAGTGACGTTAACTACTATGCGCCAAAGAAGTGTCATAAAAATAAAGAGGGGACTAAAAGCCGGGTGAAACTGTGAAAGGTAAATAAACAGTGTCTCATGGCAACGAAGGTAGCGCGAATGGTGAACCTGTGGTAAAAAATAGCATATGACAAACCTGACAACGTGTAGGGTTTAACCAAAACTAAATAATCAAAATACGGGTAAGCAACATAGGATCATGTTAAAACACAGATTAACAAAACTAAAATAAACGAAACTGAAAAGAAAATGTCCATCAGTCACAGATAGGAACGAATTCGATAATACTGCAGTAAATGTTCAAAGGTAACAGTTGAAACGCCTTTCATCACACGCAGTGCGTCCACCCCAAAACCCCTATTCATTATTCTTTTCCTGACTGAACGTGGACTCGCACGCCTCTTAACATGGATGACATAATACGGCTCACGGACCTGAGAGCTGAAACATTCGCCTATTCTAGCGAAGAAGCAACAAGAATTTACTCTCTTATCAATGAGGAAACTAATGAACCATCCACCAGTCGCACGAAGGAACAAAATATAAGACAACTGCTCTACCTTTCTAAAAAGGAAATAAACCAACGCCTGCATGCAAGTACTTTGGTCAAGTATCATAAGGCACAAAGAATCCCCAGAGGTCTCAGGATACCTTTGAAACCCTCTCTTTGCAAAAACGTACAGAAATTCAAAGATAGATGGTACGCCATCCTTAATAAGTGCAGCTTGGATCTTATTTTACTGATTATCGAAGAACTGTCTAACATATTGGAGGAATTATCCAAAGAGATATCTGTAGTGAAATCTGAATTGGAAACCAGTTATACCACTGAAGAACTGACTAAAATAATTGAAGATATCAATGTACAGCTTGCTAAACATACCACCGAAGTCAACGAACGCAAAATAAGGAAACTAAGGAGAGATACCATTGACTATAAGATGGGAGAAGTTTACACGTGGGCGGAAATTTACGCAAGGAGGCGACAGAATAAACCTTATAACACCAACACAGAAACTTCTTCATCCGAAGACGACTTGTTGAACGCACAAGGTAGAAGAACCCGCGTCACCCTTCAAAAACCAACTACAACCCCAGCGGCACCTGAAGTCCAATCAACATCAACAGAGCCTTTTTTAGAGGTAGGCCCAGAACAAGAAGACCCAGGAGGTCAAAAAGAAAAAACCAAAGAACCGCCACAGACTCGGACGGCAACCAGCAAGAAGGAAAAAGTGAAGGGCAAACAACAACAGACAACCTAGTCATAAATATTTCGGATTTTCAGCTCAACACCACTCAAATCAAAACTCTACAGAAAGGTACTTCATTTATACCAACGTCAAGTACTAACAGATTGGAACTTGAAGTATCATTTTTCAAATTGATGAGGAAACTCCGCCTTAGACATTATTTTCAGAATATCGTTCAACCTTCCGACAACATGGAAGAAGACCAACTCTTGGGACTAAGACCTCGCAGTACCTTCTTAGCACCTGTGTCACATAAAAGTTTAGACACCTTTGAGACCTTGGTTAAAAAAGACCTCGCCAAAATCAACTTTCAACCCAAGCTCAAATACAAGAACCTGACTGTCAAGGAACATACCACGCTTAGATCTATTGCATCTAACCAACAAATCACATGTGTCAAAGCTGACAAAGGAGGGGCAATTGTCATTTTAAACACCACCTACTATGAGGAACAGGCATCCCTCCACCTCTCGGATTCAAACACTTATCATAAACTCCCCAATGATCCCACTTCTGAATACAAGACACTACTTGATTCGATCATCAGCAAAGCTCTAAACAATGAAGTAATCACTACCAAAACCAGCAGATACTTAACAACTCAGTATCCAAAGTGCCCAAAATTTTTCCTAGTTCCTAAAATTCACAAAAATCTTCAGACGCCTCCTTGTAGGCCTATAGTATCAACATGTGGAAGCATTCACGACCCAGTGGGGAAATTCTTGGACAGACACTTTCAGAAATTTGTTTTTTCAATACCCACTTTTTTGAGAGACACTACCCACTTCCTAAACAAACTCAAAACCGTGGAAATTGATGATCTCACGAATTTATTTTTGTGCACAGTGGATGTAACAGCTTTATACACATCCATCCCCCATTCTATGGGTATGGAGGCAGTGGAACACTGTCTGTTGAGGACAGAATTGGATCAAAACTTGAAAATATTCCTTATGGAACTTCTGGAATTTTCACTACTGCATAGCTACTTTATGTGGAAAAATGAGTGGTTTCACCAACTAACCGGCACATCAATGGGCAATTCGGCCGCACCGGCCTATGCAAATATGTTTATGCACAGGTTTGAACAGGACCACATTTTGAGCAAAACCACATGGAACCATCATTTGAAAATATTCGTCAGATTCATTGATGACATCTTCCTTTTGTGGCAAGGCCCCAAAGAAATTTTAATGGATGAACTTATCAAACTCAATTCCATTGATCCACGTTTACAGTTTACCTTTGAGGTGCAAGCACAATCCATCAACTATCTAGATGTCAAAATTTCCAAAACTCACATCGGATTCGAGACAAGTTTGTTCAGAAAACAAACTGACAGGAATAATACTGTTCACTATTCAAGCTTCCATCCACAACCTCTCAAAAACCATTTACCTTATAGTCAGCTCATCCGAGCTAAAAGAATCACATCTGAATCCGACAGTTATGACACTGAAGCCAATACAATTATGACACGTTTCAAAGCCAGAGGATACCCTGACCAGATTCTTGACCAGGCTAAAACAAGATGTTCAACCAAAACCAGAGACGATCTACTAAAAGCTTCCATTAATCAAAAGACTGATGTCATCACCGTAGTTTCTAAATATTCCACCTCCAGTCGCAAATTCAAGCAAACCATCAAAAGACATTGGGACATACTTAGAGTGGAACCCGATTTCAATAAAATTTTTGAAATAGAACCTATCTTCGCTTATACCCGAGCTAAAAACATCGGTGAAATCATCAAACACTCTATAACTGAAAGACAAACATATAAAGGCACCACACCTTGCTGGAATTGCAATCATTGCAACAGCGTAATAAAAGGTACAACAGTTAGTCACCCCATGAAGGGGAACCAAATAAAAATCAGAGCCACAGCAACTTGTGACACTTCCAATGTCGTGTACATGCTGAAATGCCCTTGTGGCAAGATTTACGTTGGGCAAACCGAAAGGAAACTTAAAACACGATTAACGGAACATAAATCCAACATCAGGACCCGTCAAATTAAATCTACGGTAGCACAACATTTTTTGGAAGCGGGCCATGGAATCAGCCAACTGAGATTTTGCGCATTGGAGACTGTTCTCAGAGAACAAGGAAAGGATAATCATAATGAACTTTTGAAACGTGAAAACTACTGGATTTTCACTTTATCCAGCATGAAGCCTAATGGCCTTAATGATCGTGTAGAATTTGCCTGTTACCTTTGAACATTTACTGCAGTATTATCGAATTCGTTCCTATCTGTGACTGATGGACATTTTCTTTTCAGTTTCGTTTATTTTAGTTTTGTTAATCTGTGTTTTAACATGATCCTATGTTGCTTACCCGTATTTTGATTATTTAGTTTTGGTTAAACCCTACACGTTGTCAGGTTTGTCATATGCTATTTTTTACCACAGGTTCACCATTCGCGCTACCTTCGTTGCCATGAGACACTGTTTATTTACCTTTCACAGTTTCACCCGGCTTTTAGTCCCCTCTTTATTTTTATGACACTTCTTGGGCGCATAGTAGTTAACGTCACTAGCCACGCAGCAATCACCCGACCGCTTATATTCACCCGGGATCTATCAAACAGTGCGGAACCCGACACACTAAGAAGCCACCGATATTGTTAACACGGTAAGCGCTATAACCACGGGGTGCACAACCTCGGGCTCACGTAGATTCCTTGTTTCACTTGTCAGCAGGACGCATGCCTATAGACGTTCGTTTCGGGATGCATGACTCTCACTCAGCCTTTTCTGACTCGCTTCGATTCCCTCACTTTTCTAATCGGTTAACGTGCACGGATTTTCACTTTTAAACCCTTTCACTCGTTCAGCGGTAATTTAAAATGGCACTTTTTCAATCACATTTTCACATGCTTGCTGCTTCGCAACATTTTGATTTGGTTCTATCTTTTTCCTCATAGACAATTATCCCCGGAAGAAGGCAATACCATTGCCGAAATGCATTGGGACTTATTGAAACGGGATTGATTGAAATGTTATTTCGAAAAATCAATTTATTCATGAAATGAAGTATATTCTTGTGAATACAACAAGAGTTTTGTTTGACATAATAAAATAACCAACGTTTGAAACATGAATCACTAAGAGTGGAAACCTGATTACCAGGACTAGCAAGGAGCCCGGGGGTCACTTCTCAATATTGGGCAGTGCAACCTCAAGCATTTACTCACACCCCTTGTCGGAGGGTGTTACTCCGGAGCGCCTTACAACAGTTGAAACGCCTTTCATCACACGCAGTGCGTCCACCCCAAAACCCCTATTCAAGATGATGATGTGGGACAGGCTCCTTCCGAGTTGGTCAATCTACAGTCTGAGTTTGTGAAGGGAACTATTGTGGGTTCCGATGTTGAGAATGCAGTTGCGACGTTGTTGTTGTTTAGGAATGAGTCTCCTTCTCAGCCGTTGTTTGAGCCATACGCTTCAGTTAGGAGAAAGGCGCGGCAATATCCAATGAGAGAGGTTCCTCCGGTGTGGAAGGAAGCAGTTGCTGCTGGTGCAGGTAATAATCCACCGGGTGTACCGGCTCATTTTCAGCACGTCTGGGTGCATGTTCCCTGGAAACGTGCTGAAGTTTTAGCTACTAAGCAGTCTTTACCTGATCCACGCAAAAATCCAGCAGGGTACTTGTGACGGGGCACGTGTGTCGGAACCTCAGGCTAATTCAGAGTGGTGGACAGCCACACCTCTTTTAACGTGCCCCTTGTCCCCACAGAGTACCCCTTCGTCATGGACCGAAGAGGACGAGTCAGGCTGGATCCCGCTCGTTAATGCAGATGGTCCCTTTAAGACCTCGGACCACGGAGACGAGACTCCACCCCCTGAAAGCGTAACGGCGTCAAAAGCCGGAAGGACAGAAACCTCGACGGACGGCGTTTCCCTAGGAGTGGATGTACGCGTGGAAGACGACGGGAGTTACCAGGGTCCTGAACGGAAGGAGAACAACACGCCTGGAGGCCAACGTTTCCACGCTTCGCCCCGCCACGTTCCCACAGGAGGAGCGTGGCTCCAAGAGGTATGGGACCGGGTAGCTGGTTGGGTCGGGCGGAGGAAACAGCAGTGAATGTTCCTGTAGAAAGCCCTGATCCCTCTGCCCTTTTCATGAGCACTTCCTTCCCCACCTTTATGTGTAAACTTGATACGTGCACCAGCTCACTACGGTTCTTCCCTCACTCCCGGTTCCTTGTGAAGTATCAGTATATTTCATTTCCCTGACCCCCGTTTCCTTTTCTTTGCCGGTACCAGAGCGGATTCAAGAAGACGACGCCCGTTTCAGAGCACGGCCACCCTGTCCCAGGACTAGACGTACCGAAGCTGGAGAACCGACGCTAGAGAAAGACGTATTTCTTTGGCTAACTTTCCAGGACTGTTTTCATGAAAAAGACTTACATCCCAATAAAGCCTTCATTAAAACCGTTGCTGAAGGCGCCTGTGTTCCTCTTTTCCCCCACTCCTACGGTAGAACCGACAGTAGCCAGTACAGGTCCCAACGTCCCGACCCCCTCGGGACAACTGGTGTCAGAAGTGGGATCACCATCCGTCTGTAAGGAAAAGATGGAGGCCCTAATTGACCATATTATCAAGGGACAGGAGAAATTGGAAAAGGCTATGGAAAACCAAATGACAACTGCACAGGCAGACCGGGATATGTTCACGTCCACGATAACGGCACAGTTGGAAGGTCTGAAGAGTATAACGCCTCCCCCACAGGTCGTCCCAGGGGAAGTTCGAGTACATAACCCCCATCCCCCGGGCGTGGCCCTACAGAAATACGTCCCAGGTGAAGATCCGGACGCTTTCCTTGTAAACTTTGAAAGGGCGGCACGCGCACTGAGTTGGCCAGAAGAGAAATGGCCGTTCTTTCTAGCGCCTCTTCTCACAGGCGAAGCCCAATCTGCCTATCAGGCTGCTAACCCCCTTGGCCCATTCCATATGCCACCATTAAAATGGTGATCCTGGATCATCTAGGTTTGAACCAGGAGGCCTATCGTGTACGGTTTAGGAAAGAAAGAGGCGTCCAAGGTGAGAACCCAAAGACTCTCTTCTTTAGATTGAAAATGTCAGCAGACAAATGGTTGGGCCCTGACGTGTGCAGCAAAGAGGACATACTAAACAAGATATATCTAGAGCAGTTCATGGAAGCCTTGCCTTACGCCACCCAATGCTGGTTACGTCAACACGTGGGACTTACTGTAGAACATGTGATAGAAATGGCTTCCCAATATGCTAGAGCTCAACCGAAAACCTTTACTTGGGAGCCAGAAAAAGCTCACAAAGTGGTTCCACCCCCTAAGATGGAAAAAAAACCTAAGGGAGGAGTAGAGCTGCCCCGGCTGCTACGACCCACAAGTATGATCCTTCCGCCAAATAAAGGACCCCAGTGCTTCGAATGCGGAGAGTGGGGCCACATCGCGAGAATGTGCCCCAAACGTAAGCCACCAGAGGAACCGATGGAGGTCGGCTATCTCCCAAGAACAGTGATGCACTCTGCAGAAATGGGCAGCACCTTCTATGTGAGTATGAGGATGAATGGTTACACGGTAAGAGCCTTGCTAGATTCAGGGTGCAGACAATCAGTAATACAAACCCGGTTTGTTAAGCCAGAACAGATGAATCCCAAAGGGCCCGTTTATATAAGGTGTGTACATGGAGATGTAAAACCGTACCCTGTAGCATCCATTACTATATCACTTCCTAATAGGGAACCATGTACGGTGTGGGTAGGGGTGGTGGACTCCCTTCCTGAAGACATGATCTTGGGAACAGATAACCCTGAATTTTTGTCCCTCTTTAAAGAGACCCTGTCCCAATCTAAACAGAGAGAAAGTCTTCAATCATACCTGTCCCCCGAGCCTTGGGTTATTGACCGAAGCTTTCGTTTTGCCCAGAGTGAGGACAGGACTTTGGTCAATGTATGGGAAGCTGCGCACGCTACCTGCGATCTAGCATCTCCCTCCTTCCCTCGCTTCCTGATTAAAAATGATCTGTTATATAGACAAAGTAGAGCCGAGGGAGAATTACAATTGCTTGTACCCCAGTCTTTTAGAGAACAGGTTCTTTTTTTTGCTCATGCCAATCTGACGGCTGGTCACGCAGGGAAAGAAAAAACCACAGATAGTATAACTAGACATTTCTTTTGGCCAGGGATCTATAGAGATGTACAGGACTATTGTGCTAAATGTGAAGTTTGTCAACGACAAAATACCAGCCGACCGACCATGGCCCCGTTACAGAAGATGACCATTATAGGAGTGCCGTTCGAAAGGGTCGGTATGGATATCATAGGTCCCTTGCCCAAGTCAAGTCGAGGATACCTATATTCCCTCGTGATAGTCGACTATGCCACCAGGTTTGTTGAAGCCTTTCCTTTGCGAACCACCACAACTGCAGCCATCGCTGAAAAATGTGTGGAATTGTTTTCAAGAGTAGGGTTCCCCAAAGAAGTGCTGACTGATCAGGGGACTCCCTTTACTTCGAAGTTGATGAAAGAAGTCTGTGCTTCCCTGGATATTAAACACCTGAAGACCTCGGTGTACCATCCACAGACCGATGGTCTAGTGGAGCGGTATAATCAAACCCTCAAGGTAACACTGAAGAAAATGCTGACAGCCGAGGGACCTACCTGGGACCGGCTTTTGCCTATAGCCCTATATGTTATAAGGGCCCAGAAACAAAGTAGCCTGGGGTGCTCATCCTTCGAGCTCCTATATGGAAGGATACCACGTTCCCTGCTGGAAATCACCAAGGACATGTGGGAGAATGAAGAAGCAGAAGAACAGAAGAATATGCTAGAATACACGTCCCAACTAAGAACAAAACTAGGGAAGCTGCAAGAGCTAGCATACTCCAATTTGGAAGTCCAGCAGAATAGGTACAAAAGAACCTACGACAAAGTAAAGAAGTTGAGAAAACTGGAAAAAGGGAGCTGGGCTCTCGTGCTGCTGCCTTCTAGCATGAACAAGCAGAAACGCGAATGGCAAGGGCCGTTTCAGATAATTGACACCATCGGGCTGACGACCTATAGGTTACGTCTGTCTCCTTCCAAGACCCAAACGTACCACATCAACATGCTAAAAGAATGGCTGGGACCGGTGCCTCGAAAGGGACATTTCGTAGGACAGACGGCTGTGGACAAAACCTCAACCCTGGAACATCTGGTGGTTAATACGGAGCTGTCCTCCCAGGAAAAGGAGGAGTTAGTTGATACTCTGCAACCCTTTGCTGACATCTTCTACGACCTACCCGGGAGAACTACACTAGCTGAACATCGAATAGAAACCATACCCGGAAAAGTTGTGAAACAAAGACCATACAGGATACCGGCTGCCCGAAAAGATGCTGTCCGAAAGGAAGTCCAAGACATGTTACAACTAGGTGTCATACTGTGGTAAATAAAATTACCCAGGCATAAGCATGGGCGGAAAATCCGTTACGCTCGCGGATTTTGCGGATTTTCGGTAAATTCGCAATCCGCGAGATTCGCGAATTTCCCGCAAAATCCGCAAATCTGCGAGCAGCGGATTTTATGGCTTGCTCGCACTGTTCGCCTGAGTTCGCGGCTTCCCAGTTCAACTTCGCGCCCCGCGAATAAGCGCTAAATTGCAGAAATACGATCTTAGCAAAACTGAAACTACTTACCAGGTTCAAAAGTTCAAGCTCATCATTAGTAGCCATTTCCTGTAGTGCTTCCTGAGGGGCCCCTCCAGAGTTCAGTTGCCTACTTGCAACTATTATGTGACCCTGCTCTGACCCTCAGAATAGTTACACAAAGGTCCTGAATTACAGCTAAGGCAGACAAGCAGGAGCCAGGCTGGAAGTTCAAATCCAGTGACACATTAATCAGCCCCTAATTCATTATTGTCAGTTGGGGCAGGGCAGGTGTTGTAACTAATTTTGCAACAATGAAAGCACTTAGCAAGTGCAAAAGATCACTAATCAGGAAGCACTAAGGAAGCAGCTGCCAGCTAAAAACAATATTCTGTGACACATTAATCAGCCCCAAATTAATTCAGGTCACTTGAGGCAGGGAAGGTGTGCTTTGCTTTGCCACAATAATGTACACTGGACAACCAGAGGGTGCTGTGATGAAACAGAGGGTGGCATGGGTGGGCCAGAGGGTGGCATGAGTAGTCAGAGAGTGGCAGTGGTGACAGAGAGTGGCAGTGATGAAGAAGAGTGTCCCAAACAGGCTGGACACGGAGAAACAACAAGTTCGCAAAACTTGCGACCCGACAGGTAAGTTCGCGTTTGCGAAATTGTACAAAACCCTCGCGAACTGGCAGAAACCCGCGCGAACACAAAAAAAATCAGCAAATTCGCGAGAATTCGCGGATTTTGCGGATTGCGAGTTCGCAAATCCGCAAAATTCGCGAACGCGAGATTCGCAAAATTCGCCCATGCTTACCCAGGCATAATTTCTATACATTAATAACAAATAAGGATAGCTCATAAAATGAGAGGCAGAGTCCGTGGTGTCCGAGTTAAAAGGGCTTTATTCAATGGCTCGAGCCAGGGGGAGAATCGGGTTCCATCACCACTAAGGTTCAGGAAGGGATATCACACCTTTAATTAACATCACACATTATATATAGAAAAACCATACAATTACAGTGAATACAGTAGGCGGAACACTCCAGGCGGAGCAATGTGAAAAGAGAGATAAGAACACATGGGCGTAAAAGAAGGCGTATAAGGAGGCGTACACTTGATGAGTCATAGGTGGGTGGATGCATAGAGGAGGTCTGCAGGGTCAGCAGAAACCTTTAACCTACATGTGCGCGCAACTGGTCATGACGTGTAACTGGGGAGAGCTGGGGGCTGACTTTCGTGCTAGTGAAGGAGTCTAAAGTCTGGGATGTCAGAACGACCTGTACCTTTGGCATATCTGATATCTTGTGTTTGGAGAATGTATTGTCTGAAGTAAAGGTCTCTTGAGTAAAGGCTGTTCATCACTGAATGCTAGTGTGCATATATATTTCTTCATGCATTACGTGGAGGCTATGGGCCTACTATGGCAACGGGTTCAGTAAATCACTTGCATGGAGACAGGAAGGCTAGGCCCTATGCTCTGCAGGCGGAAGATGTTTACCTCTTTCACTAGACTGGAATGTGTTTCTGTAGAGCGGAACAGATAACTGTGAGCAAAATACCGTCTTGGCAGGCAGGCCAGGCCGGGCACCTCTCGTCTGGGCAGGGAGTAAGGGAGAAGTCAAGGATTCATACCTAAACTGCAGCTTTCAGAGAGAGAAAAAGCTCGGAGCCTGAATTCAGGGCCTGGCTCGGCTGGGTCACAAAAACGTGTGCTTCTCGACTTTTAAACGCGTGCCATGTAAATGCATTGGCAACGTAGGCCTCAATACAGAATTAACGTCTTATTCATGGAAGACTTGGTAACTGACATGTTAACATTGAACGGAAATGCATGGGCATTACTATGGCAGGCATGGGAGGGAAATTACATGACAACATGGACATACATGGAGCATAGATACATGGCTAGGGTGCATGTAGGGGACATTCTGGACACGAAGAAATTTCTTATTTCCTCATTCCCTCCTTGTACCCTACTGTGCCCTTCAGGACACATCGATATTCATGATACCATATATCTGATCATACAGCATCATTTGCTCATCCTTTTTCATGTGTACACGGGAACGTGGACGTGGACGGGGAATACAAGCAGTGGCACACAAGCCGCAAATCGCTGGGCCACATTGCAGACAGAGACAGCAACTGAATACTATGAGCAGTATTACTCCTAGGAATGACAGTACTTTCCATCCCCAGGCTGATATCACACTCCAGAGCCAACCGGACCAAGTCCAGGTGCCAGGATTCTGGTGTATCTGGTGAGCTATCTTATGGAGCCTTGTTATTGCTGCATACACTGATAGTGCATTATTAGGAATGAAAACACAACAACTAGAGCCGATCACTCTACAAGCTCCGCCCCTATCGGCCAGGATGACGTCAAGAACAAGGCGGTTCTGAAGAACAACAAGTCTCATAGCAGACTGCTCTTCGGTTAGGTTTCCTAAGGCAGAAGTAGTCTCATTCACTACTGCTTCCAAAGTTCTGGTTAATCTACGTATTAATTTACTGTTTTGAATTGGTCCTATGAAGAAAAAGAATCCTTTATTGAAATCTGAGTATTGTTCTAAAGTTGTTTCGGTCTGATCGACAACTGGGGATTCGATCTCCCTCTTGTGTCTTACATGGACGAGTTGGGAATCTCTGTAATAATGGGATGGGGCTAGGAAAACAGGTGGCAGTAGGAACGCAATATAACACGTTCCACTCCAGTCTAGAGGCAGACGTACATATGCTGTCTGACCACAAATGAAATAGGAATGGCGTGAAGCTTTGAAAGTAGACTTTCCTTTATCATTGAACTCGACCACAGTATTACAGTCACTGTGTCCATGGTGCACTGAACCATTCTTTCTAACACATAATTCACCTTTTACGGGCAAGACTGTTATAAATGAACCTGTATTGGGCTCGGACTGGACATTCAGAATCATGAGGCTAAGGGAAACATTCCCTAATTCGTACACTTCATTTTCTAGATCTGTTCCTTTCCTTTGGGGAAAACCATCTTGATCGGGAAAACATGCCTTATTCATTACTACATTCAGGTTCCCCCAAATCCATTCACTCTGGGAACTTGTGAACTGTCTGTCTTGTGTTGATGACATTAAAGCAAACCAAGCTCCGCACGAACCATTGTGCGAAAACGGATAAGGAAAAAGAGGCAGAACTCCCTTCGTTTTCTGATAAGGGGGGAGTCGGCCACATACCCAGCAATTTGTTACATTGCTGGTCTGGTGAGAATGGTGTAACATACGAATAAAAGTGTTGTTGAGCAGTGCTAGTCGATATGGCAATTCATGAGGTGGCAGGTCACTGAATGTGTGTTCTAAAGTGTCATTGAAGAGAAAATGTGTACCAAGAGGAGGAAAGAAAACATGTAGCGTCAAGCTTATACATATAGTCAATATACTTAGGAAAAACATAATGATCAGAGTAATTATACATCTACTGCGTAAGTTTTTGCAGTATTTCTCTTTCATTTCTTTCCGCCTATCTTTCTGTCTACTTGGGTCTACGATCTGATACATGTCAGGAACCTGTCTAACCTCTTCACCCGAGAGGGACTTAAACAATTAAACGCTGTCTGACTTACTAGATCGTAACTTCTGTCGGTACTCCTGCTGCGGAGTCTTTTCTAGCAAAGGGGGTTTAAAGTCAAAGGTTTCAGTACAGTTCTCAGAGTCTTTTGCTGAACCAAGTCCATGGAAAAGTTTCACGTGATGGGCGTGTAGCCAACTCTTCCTTCCCTCGACCTTGACGGCGGTTCTCGTTGTTAACAGGACCAACTTGGGTGCTCGCCAGCGGGGCTCCAGAGGGCTTGAACGGTCGAAATTTCGCACCAGGACTAGGTTTCCAGGGACGATAGTATGAGTCTTCACCTGGGTGTTGTCAGGGAAGGCAGCTGCAACCTGTGAATGACAAGAAAGGAGTGCAGACATCAAGGAAGCCAGGTAATCTGTCAGCATGTTACTGTCGACATCGGTAATTTTCTTGGGCATAGGCGTACCCACATATTCGGCGGTCTACCAAAAATAACCTCGTACGGGGACAATCCAGTTCTGGAATGAGCTACCATACGCATGTAAAAGAGGGCAACCGGCAAGGCTACCATCCAATCCACGCCTTTTTCTGCACAGACCTTCGCTAACTTGGTCTTGAGAGTCTGGTTGTGTCTCTCTACGAGGCCTGCTGCCTCGGGGTGTCGTACGCAATGGAATTTCCACTGGTACCCTAACAGAAGAGATACTTGTTTCATCAGTTCAGAAGAGAATGGCTGACCGTTATCTGAGTACACGACACGGGGCAAACCGTATCGCGGGAAGAATTCTCGGACCAGCTGCTTGGCAGTGGTCACGGCAGTGTAATCTGGGACTGGGTACGCTTCTGTGCACATACAACTACGAGAACATACATGAATCCTCGACATCTATCCATCTGAATATAATCCATCTGGAGGACTTCAAAAGGGTGGTCAGGAGGATGAAATCCACCTTGCCTTTGCCTGGATTGAACTGACAACAGATCATGCAGGTACGTACTTTCTGTTTCGCTGCTGCACGCAGGTGCTTGTTGAACCAGATGTTCTGTAAACTGTCTAACATTGCTTTCTCACCTAAATGTGCTGGACTATGTGCTGTATTAATGATAGCTTGAACCATGGAGTCAGGGAGGAACCATGTAACTTTGCTTTTTGTCATCCATCCCTGATCCGTCTGGACCCCTCCTTGTTCAGTCCATTTCTTAATTTCGTCTGAAGTGGCATGTGTCTGTATGTCGAGTACATCTTGTGAGGGATCCTTGACTGTCATGCAATTCGTCAATAACAGTACTCTGGTCTTTGTCGTGTCAGTTGGAATGTCTGTCTGAGTCTGGGCTGTAAGTTTAGCTGTTCGATCTGCCAGGTCGTTACCCTGGGAAATAGTATCTGTAACTTTAGTATGTGCTTTGCACTTCATGATAGCTATGGCTGTAGGCAAGTGTATTGCATCTAACAGAGCTTGAATGAGGGGACCATGCTGTATCTTGGCCCCATGGGAGGTTAGGAAACCTCTCTCTTGCCAAAGGACTCCAAAGTCGTGAACGACTCCGAATGCGTATTGTGAATCTGTGTATATGTTTACTTTCAGGTTCTTGGCTCGTATACAGGCTTGGGTCAGAGCAAGGAGCTCTGCTGCTTGAGCAGACAGGGTGTCAATTCGTTGTGTCTCTATAACTTCAGTATCAGTGGTCACTGCATATGCGGCCACTAACTCTCCTGTACTTGTTCTCATGCATGAACCATCCACATAAAGTGTCAGGTCTGGATCGGGTAATGCAATATCTGTCAAGTCTTGTCTTGGTTTCGTCACTGTGTTAATTACATCCACGCAGTCATGTGGTACAGGGTCTATTGTAATCGATGGTAAAAGTGTAGCAGGGTTCAGAGTATTGCACCACGTAAAATGTTTGCTGTAACATGGTGTCGCTAAAACTGGTGCTTGACATAGAGCTTTCTTCAATTCATTAAATGCAAGTGTATGTTCCTGAGTCCAAGGGAGGACAGTCGAAGTCGCTGCCTCCTGTGTTGTCAACTGTATGAGTGGTTTAGCTAGATATGCATATTGAGGGATCCATTGTCTGCAGTAAGAAGTGAGGCCAATGAAGGCCCGTACTTCCTTTTGTGTCTTGGGCTGTGGAAGATGTGCAATTAACTGAATGAGGTCTGGTGTCAACTGTCTACCCCTCTTGGACAGCAAGTGCCCAAGGTATACCACTTGCTGGGCACAGAATTGTAACTTTGAAGGGGAAACTTTGTGCCCCTTTTCTGCCAGGAAGTATAAGACTGTCAGTGATGCACGTTCACAGTCTCTTTCAGTCCGTGCTGTGATCAAAAGATCATCAACATATTGGAGCAGAGCAGTGTCAGTAGGCATGTGAATACTGTCTAGTTGTCTCTTCAATGCTTGACTGTAAATACTAGGACTTTCTGTGAATCCTTGAGGAGCCCTCGTAAATTTGAAGCTTCGTCCATTTAAACAGAATCCGAAGAGGTATTGGCTCTCTGGATGGATCGGGACACTAAAGAAGGCGTTCTTGAGGTCAATTACAGTAAAGAACGTCGCTTCGGAATCAATTGCTGTCAATAATGAAGAAATATCTGGGACTACTGGGTACTGTGGTATTATACACTTGTTCAGTTCTCGGAGGTCAATCACTAGTCTGTAGACCGGTGGTACATTCGGGTCAGTTCGTTTAAGAATCGGAATGATAGGAGAATTACATACATTGGAGGTAGTTTCTACAACCACCCCTTGTGCAATGAGTTCGTCAACAATTTTCAGTAATGCAACTACAGCATCAGGTGGTAACTTGTATTGTCGGATTCGTGGCAGTACAACTCCTTGCTTGAGTGTAACACGGTACGGTGTAATGTGCATGTAACCTACATCAGTTGGACCTTGTGCCCATAAGTGCTGTGGTACATTTTGAAGTCTGGGGTCAAAATCTCTTAATACATAATGTCCTTTAAAATCACGTAAAAACAATCTTACTCCTTCTGGAGAACAACAAATCACTGCTCCTAGTTCTTTCAATGTTTTTATACCAAGCAAGTTTTCTGGACATGATTTCGTAAGCAACAAGTCTGTAGTACGGGACAATGGACCTACTTCTAGGGAAACTGGCTTTGATACTTCGTTAACAATAGGCTTTCCTGAAAATCCCAGGGAAATATTCTGTGAGCCTGAGAGGGGTGCCCCTGGAACCTCGTCATGACTGATGGTAGTTCTGCTTGCCCCTGTGTCAATTAGAAATTTTCTGTCTTTCCCTAATACATGACTATGTACATAAGGACCCTCTTGATCTACAGGAACCTCAATAAGAGGCAAGCCAACCTCCCTCTCCAGGCTGTTTCATGAGTACTGTTGATAATCAGGGTAGTCTGACTGTGCATACTGGTACATTTGTTGCGTGACATGTTGCGTGGCAGCAATAGGTTGGGGTCCAGCTACTGTCTGTTGCATGTTCTGTGGTGTTTGCGTGTTATGCGGAATGTTATCCTGCCTAGGAGGACGTGGTCTTTCTTTCGTTTTGCCTGTAGCTATATTGTGTTTCAGGACAGCACATTCATTTACATAGTGTCCTGGCTGTTTACAATAGTTGCAATTTCCTTTGACAGGTATCGCGCCCTTTTTCTGGCCATCAGCTGGAACTGATTGAGCGACTAGTACTTTCATTTTCGTATCTTTCATGCGTCTCTTCTCATGTTCCTGTTCTTCTCTAATTCGGTTCTGGTGATACTGTAACATTTGCAACATTTGGGAAGGACTATTTGCTTGCCAGGTTCTTTCAACCTTCAGTACTCTATTCTTTATCTGCGGTAAGGAATTCTCTACTAACTTGCTCACAAAAAGATATGGATACGATTCACTACTGGTCTTCAGGCCACTATTAATAAGAAAACATTTTTCGAATCTAGAATAAAAATCACTAGTATCTTCATCCTGTTTCTGTTTGCATGCTGAAATAGCATCCCAATCTTCCTTTTTAGTAGTCAGTAATCTCGGCAAGACTTGTATCAATAGTTCAGGTAGTGCTTTAGCTTTTTCCCCCAGACCAACACCTGGTTGTCGTCTTTTATCCTCGTCTTCTAATTCTGTCCAGCTGATCTTTTTCTCACCCACTTCCCAGTCTTTTTCTTTAAGCTTTTCATAAATGCCAGCTGGCAACAATACTTTCAATAATTTAATGGTATCAGCATATGTGTACTCCCCCATGCGGAGTATGTCTTTTAGTTCACGGTGGAATCCCCCAGGATCTTTATCGTGACAGGGCAGAAATCTTTTCATTTCCAATAATTCCATTTTCGTCAAGGGTGTGTAAACGTAAACTCGTTGAAGCTCATCCCCGGGTGTTTTAACGGGATGAACCTCTCGTAGGGGATTCTGTCTGTCTATGTGAAAAGTCTTTCTTTCTCGGTGTGGGACAGGAATCAAGTGCAGGGTCAGAAAAATCAAGTACTTATGTCGTTGATCTAGAATGACATTAATTAATTTGGTACCTAAGCCTCTCCATCTTGCTAGGAGTAAATCATCCAGTATTTTATACAAGGGACCTGGATCAGAATGTTGACTCTCATACAAAGTGATGAGATGCTGGATCATGTAAATACCAGCTAAACGCTGTTCTTCCGGAGAAAGACTCAAAAAGGTCTGTGCTACTATGTCATCGCTATATATATCAGAATTACAAGCCCATTGAACTGCTGATCGGGCTAGTTCTTGTTCATGCATAGTACTAAGTTCACTATAACCTACTCGTTTTTTCAGTGCTTGCTCAGTAGCTTGGAATAAGTGTTCAAGAGAATATCGTTCTGGTATAGGAGAGAGGGAATGTTTATTGTGATCTAGGAGTATGTGTCTATCAAACAGTCTCGTCCTACCTACATAATGTATTTTATTCATTTCCCCTGTTACTATATCATCGTCCTCTGAGACTTCATCCTCCTCTCTCTCGGCTTCCTTTTCGGCCTGTTCTTGCTTGTGTATATCGATAATTTCTTTACGAATTTTCTTGTACATGCTTTCTACTTGCTTCTGTGTATCATGTTTACCCATTGCTATATTGTCACTCCAGTTCATCATTCCTTTAGTTACTTCTTTATCTGGCTGGTCTCGTTCCCTGATCAAGCAATTAACCAAAAACTGTAAGAGCATGCGTTGAATCTCCACTTTTCTATTTGCCATGGCCTCATGGATACTTTCTGGTCCCTTTCCCGTTCTAATGAAGTGGTAGATTTTGTCTAAATGGTCCTTCATGTCGGGTAAAGTGATCAAATAGTCTGCAACGCGTCTTAAACGTATTGAGTATATTAACATTGCGCCCTCACCTGGTACTGGATCATATATGCAATCAGTGAGGGACTGTCTAAGGGTTGCCAATGTCACTGGTTTTGGCGTATGTTGTAGTGCTAAATCTCGTAGTGTTCGTTTCATTTGTGGTGGGGTTTGCAGTAGACTAGAGGGCCCCCCTCCCGATGCTCCTAGACTCGAGTCTCCTTGGCTTGAGTCGGCTTTTGCTGCCAGCGCTGCCGCTGGTAATGTAGATTGATCTTGTGTTACGGGTGGTTGCGATTGAAAAGGGTTGGTAGGGACGGTGGGGGCAGGAACATTGACCAGGTTGGGAGGAGGATCTACATTTACATATTCGGGAGCAGCGTCGTCTAAATAGGAGGAAAGAAAAATGTCCGCTGCGGTCTGTTTATGACTACGGAGTTTAGTTGGGATCAGTGGGGGCGGTAAGTTACTAGGTACTTCCGGGGTCACCTTAGGTAGGCCCTCGGCAAGGATGGGATACATGCCTTTAATAAGGACATTTCTTTGTCTATCTACTTGTTCTATTCTAACCCGTTCACCTTCTTCCTTTAGCTCTTTTTCTTTGGCTTTTTCTGATGCTTCTCTACTTCTCTCTGCTTTGTGGATTTCTTTCTCTATTCGTCTATGTGCTTCCTTACGCCACAATTCTATAGCATCTTTCTGGGATTGTCTGGCTTTCTTTTTCCATAGTGCTTCCTCTACTCTCATGATACAGTCAGCGTCCCACGTCCCTGAGACAGGCCACCTATATTTTTCCTCTAAATCTTTCGTGTAATCTACCCATAAGTCTAAAAACAGTATGGCATCTAGCCCATGCTTTTGGTACATAAAATGTCCAGGAGAGTCCCTAGGCGGGACGGGAACTGCCTCTTCGAGTATCCCTTTCCTAGTCCCTATCTGACGTAATTTCGAAAACAGCGGCATGTTTGAACTAACTTGAACAAAAACACATTAAGCACAATAATAGACTGAAAACAATCATTCATACCATGACATTAAACATTACAAACCGACATTAACTTGATGAACACAATCCTAGAATAACCTTGTTACTATATGTACTGCTAGAACAGTACAGTCATACCGGTCTCATAAAGAGACACGTCTTTACCGCCTCCACTTAACTGGACACGTCTTTACCGCCTCCACTTAACTGGACACGTCTTTACCGGATCTGTGTACCCAAACCCGTCTTGACCGAGCTCAAACTAATGAACCCGTCTATATGCATTCCCAACAACGGTACTCACCGGGAAGCAGAACTGAAGGCCTCGGAAACTTGATACTGGACTGGACTGTTACTGCTTCTTGCTGCGCATGCGCCTCGAAACAGGTGGGCTTCGGGATACCTCGGACCTTGCTCTCTCGGCTTGGGCTCTGGTCGGGATGGTCCGCAATCCTCACCGCCTCGTGTGGATGCCTCGTCGCAGTCTCCGTCTCCTCCGTGGGCCTGAGGGAGTTAGCAGGAAAACCCGCGATGTGCACAGAATGGGTCCGTCACGGCTATAGAAGGGGTCAGGGGCTGCGCTTACATCGCCGGCGCGTGGGGAAGGGGACGGTCCCTATTCGGGTGCCAGATTAATGTGGTAAATAAAATTACCCAGGCATAATTTCTATACATTAATAACAAATAAGGATAGCTCATAAAATGAGAGGCAGAGTCCGTGGTGTCCGAGTTAAAAGGGCTTTATTCAATGGCTCGAGCCAGGGGGAGAATCGGGTTCCATCACCACTAAGGTTCAGGAAGGGATATCACACCTTTAATTAACATCACACATTATATATAGAAAAACCATACAATTACAGTGAATACAGTAGGCGGAACACTCCAGGCGGAGCAATGTGAAAAGAGAGATAAGAACACATGGGCGTAAAAGAAGGCGTATAAGGAGGCGTACACTTGATGAGTCATAGGTGGGTGGATGCATAGAGGAGGTCTGCAGGGTCAGCAGAAACCTTTAACCTACATGTGCGCGCAACTGGTCATGACGTGTAACTGGGGAGAGCTGGGGGCTGACTTTCGTGCTAGTGAAGGAGTCTAAAGTCTGGGATGTCAGAACGACCTGTACCTTTGGCATATCTGATATCTTGTGTTTGGAGAATGTATTGTCTGAAGTAAAGGTCTCTTGAGTAAAGGCTGTTCATCACTGAATGCTAGTGTGCATATATATTTCTTCATGCATTACGTGGAGGCTATGGGCCTACTATGGCAACGGGTTCAGTAAATCACTTGCATGGAGACAGGAAGGCTAGGCCCTATGCTCTGCAGGCGGAAGATGTTTACCTCTTTCACTAGACTGGAATGTGTTTCTGTAGAGCGGAACAGATAACTGTGAGCAAAATACCGTCTTGGCAGGCAGGCCAGGCCGGGCACCTCTCGTCTGGGCAGGGAGTAAGGGAGAAGTCAAGGATGCATACCTAAACTGCAGCTTTCAGAGGCAGAAAAAGCTCGGAGCCTGAATTCAGGGCCTGGCTCGGCTGGGTCACAAAAACGTGTGCTTCTCGACTTTTAAACGCGTGCCATGTAAATGCATTGGCAACGTAGGCCTCAATACAGAATTAACGTCTTATTCATGGAAGACTTGGTAACTGACATGTTAACATTGAACGGAAATGCAGGGGCATTACTATGGCAGGCATGGGAGGGAAATTACATGACAACATGGACATACATGGAGCATAGATACATGGCTAGGGTGCATGTAGGGGACATTCTGGACACGTAGAAATTTCTTATTTCCTCAATACGTCCCTCCCAGAGCCATTGGTCGTCACCCATAGTGATGATACCCAAACCGGATGGGTCCAAACGTTTTTGTATGGATTTCCGTGCCATAAACGCGGTGCCCCATTTCGATACCTACCCTATCCCAAGGGTAGACGACTTGATAGAGAAAATAGGTGATGCCCGCTATATAACCACTATCGACTCACAAAGGGGTATTGGCAAGTGCCCCTTCGGGAGGAAGATCGGAAAAAAACGGCTTTTGTGACGGATGATGGGGCTTATTAATTCACGGTTCTGCCCTTTGGCTTACATGGGGCCCCAGCGACTTTTCAACGCTTAATGAACCTAGTGTTACAGCCTTACACTGCATTCAGCTCGGCCTACTTGGACGATATTGTCATTTACAGCCGAGATTGGAAGGAGCATCTATTACACCACACAACCATCCTCTCTGCGTTAAGGACAGCGGGACTTCACATTAATGCAAAAAAATCAAGAGCCGCCTTTCACACTGTAAACTATCTGGGGTATGTCCTGGGAGAAGGATCTATAGCACCCCAAAGTGAGAAAGTACGAGCAATAGCATCAGTCCCTTTTCCTTCCAATAAGAGAGATTTATGGGCTTTTCTAGGTCTGGTAGGGTATTACCGTAGGTTCATACCTCACTTTGCCGAGATAGCAGCCCCTTTGACTGACCTCCTCAGAAAAGACACAAAACCCCGTGATTTCAAGCAACCCTCACCAGAGTCCCTAAAAGCCTTTCAGTTCCTAAAAACTACCATGACTACAGCACCAATACTGACCTCCCCTGATCATTCTAAACCTTACATTTTAGCCACTGATGCCTCCAACGTGGGCATAGGTGCTGTCTTGTCCCAAGTTAGCAAAGATGGAGTCGAGCACCCGGTGTTGTATGTAAGTAGGAAGCTGTTTCCGAGAGAGTGCAAGTATTCAACCATTGAAAGGGAGGCCCTGGCCATAAAGTGGGCTATAGAGAAGTTTAGATATTATCTGGAGGGAAAACCATTCATCCTTCATACAGACCATGCGCCCCTGAAGTGGATACATCAAAACAGTAGTCATAATCCTAGGGTCTTGAGATGGTTCTTATCCCTACAACCATATTCCTTTACCGTACAACATCGAAGAGGGAAGGACAATGGTAATGCGGACTTTCTTTCGAGGGTGTTCCCTCTCCCCGAACGGGAGAAGCCAGGGGGGGAGGAATGTGACGGGGCACGTGTGTCGGAACCTCAGGCTAATTCAGAGTGGTGGACAGCCACACCTCTTTTACCGTGCCCCTTGTCCCCACAGAGTACACCTTCGTCATGGACCGAAGAGGACGAGTCAGGCTGGATCCCGCTCGTTAATGCAGATGGTCCCTTTAAGACCTCGGACCACGGAGACGAGACTCCACCCCCTGAAAGCGTAACGGCGTCAAAAGCCAGAAGGACAGAAACCTCGACGGACGGCGTTTCCCTAGGAGTGAATGTACGCGTGGAAGACGACGGGAGTTACCAGGGTCCTGAACGGAAGGAGAACGACACGCCTGGAGGCCAACGTTTCCACGCTTCGCCCCACCACGTTCCCACGGGAGGAGCGTGGCTCCAAGAGGTACGGGGCCGGGTAGCGGGTTGGGTCGGGCGGAGGAAACAGCAGTGAATGTTCCTGTAGAAAGCCCTGATCCCTCTGCCCTTTTCACGAGCACTTCCTTCCCCACCTTTATGTGTAAACTTTATACGTGCACCAGCTCACTACGGTTCTTCCCTCACTCCCGGTCCCTTGTGAAGTATCAGTATATTTCATTTCCCTGACCCCTGTTTCCTTTTCTTTGCCGGTACGGGAGTGGATTCAAGAAGACGACGCCCGTTTCAGAGCACGGCCACCCTGTCCCAGGACTAGACGTACCGAAGCTGGAGAACCGACGCTAGAGAAAGACGTATTTCTTTGGCTAACTTTCCAGGACTGTTTTCATGAAAAAGACTTACATTCCAATAAAGCCTTCATTAAAACCGTTGCTGAAGGCGCCTGTGTTCCTCTTTTCCCCCACTCCTACGGTAGAACCGACAGTAGCCAGTACAGGTCCCAACGTCCCGACCCCCTCGGGACAGTACTATAAAGAGTTGATTCAGACTGTGGGTTCGTGTGTTATGAATTTGGCGGACATCGACATGTTGTTTGGCAATGTTGTCCCACAACCTATTTGGAGTAAGATTCGTCATACGGATCATGCGGTTGAATTCGGTGATACATGGGTTAATCTTAGAGATGCCGATAATAGGCAAGTAGGCGGTGCTAAGCCTGAGGATTTGATTACTGAACTTCCTGATAAGATTATTACGTATATGAAGACTTTAATGCCTGAATTGCGTGTCAATTGGGACAAGTTGTCTGCATGTAAGCAGAAGAAAGACGAAACGGTGTCTGACTTTTTCACGAGGTTCGAAGAAACCTTCGTAGACCACAGTGGTCAAGATATGAGTACAGAAGGTGGTCAACGGTTGTTCGTTGACAGGTTTGTGCACAATTTGCTTCCCGAGTTGTGTAATAAATTGAAAGATTCAGAGAGTTCTTGGGCCGTTTCCTCTTCAGCACAGATATTGGCTACCTCACAGTATTATGAAAATAGGGATAAAGATGAGAAGGATAGAGTAGACAAGAAAACTAAAGAATTAAAGATGAAGATTCTTTTGCAACAAGCGTATCCACCTGTGGTGGTCAGAGTAACTATCAGCAACCTCAACAGTTTCAGAGGAACTCGCAAAGGTTCGAGTATCCCCAACAACGTGTTCCTGTCAGGCTGGATCCCAGCCAGTACAGGTCCCAACGTCCCGACCCCCTCGGGACAACTGGTGTCAGAAGTGGGATCACCATCCGTCTGTAAGGAAAAGATGGAGGCCCTAATTGACCATATTATCAAGGGACAGGAGAAATTGGAAAAGGCTATGGAAAACCAAATGACAACTGCACAGGCAGACCCGGATATGTTCACGTCCACGATAACGGCACAGTTGGAAGGTCTGAAGAGTATAACGCCTCCCCCACAGGTCGTCCCAGGGGAAGTTCAAGTACATAACCCCCATCCCCCGGGCGTGGCCCTACAGAAATACGTCCCAGGTGAAGATCCGGACGCTTTCCTTGTAAACTTTGAAAGGGCGGCACGCGCACTGAGTTGGCCAGAAGAGAAATGGCCGTTCTTTCTAGCGCCTCTTCTCACAGGCGAAGCCCAATCTGCCTATCAGGCTGCTAACCCCCTTGGCCCATTCCATATGCCACCATTAAAATGGTGATCCTGGATCATCTAGGTTTGGACCAGGAGGCCTATCGTGTACGGTTTAGGAAAGAAAGAGGCGTCCAAGGTGAGAACCCAAAGACTCTCTTCTTTAGATTGAAAATGTCAGCAGACAAATGGTTGCGCCCTGACGTGTGCAGCAAAGAGGACATACTAAACAAGATATATCTAGAGCAGTTCATGGAAGCCTTGCCTTACGCCACCCAATGCTGGTTACGTCAACACGTGGGACTTACTGTAGAACATGTGATAGAAATGGCTTCCCAATATGCTAGAGCTCAACCGAAAACCTTTACTTGGGAGCCAGAAAAAGCTCACAAAGTGGTTCCACCCCCTAAGATGGAAAAAAAACCTAAGGGAGGAGTAGAGCTGCCCCGGCTGCTACGACCCACAAGTATGATCCTTCCGCCAAATAAAGGACCCCAGTGCTTCGAATGCGGAGAGTGGGGCCACATCGCGAGAATGTGCCCCAAACGTAAGCCACCAGAGGAACCGATGGAGGTCGGCTATCTCCCAAGAACAGTGATGTACTCTGCAGAAATGGGCAGCACCTTCTATGTGAGTATGAGGATGAATGGTTACACGGTAAGAGCCTTGCTAGATTCAGGGTGCAGACAATCAGTAATACAAACCAGGTTTGTTAAGCCAGAACAGATGAATCCCAAAGGGCCCGTTTATATAAGGTGTGTACATGGAGATGTAAAACCGTACCCTGTAGCATCCATTACTATATCACTTCCTAATAGGGAACCATATACAGTGTGGGTAGGGGTGGTGGACTCCCTTCCTGAAGACATGATCTTGGGAACAGATAACCCTGAATTTTTGTCCCTCTTTAAAGAGACCCTGTCCCAATCTAAACAGAGAGAAAGTCTTCCATCATACCTGTCCCCCGAGCCTTGGGTTATTGACCGAAGCTTTCGTTTTGCCCAGAGTGAGGAGAGGACTTTGGTCAATGCATGGGAAGCTGCGCATGCTACCTGCGATCTAGCATCTCCCTCCTTCCCTCGCTTCCTGATTAAAAATGATCTGTTATATAGACAAAGTAGAGCCGAGGGAGAATTACAATTGCTTGTACCCCAGTCCTTTAGAGAACAGGTTCTTTTTTTTGCTCATGCCCATCTGACGGCTGGTCACGCAGGGAAAGAAAAAACCACAGATAGTATAACTAGACATTTCTTTTGGCCAGGGATCTATAGAGATGTACAGGACTATTGTGCTAAATGTGAAGTTTGTCAACGACAAAATACCCGCCGACCGACCATGGCCCCGTTACAGAAGATGACCATTATAGGAGTGCCGTTCGAAAGGGTCGGTATGGATATCATAGGTCCCTTGCCCAAGTCAAGTCGAGGATACCTATATGCCCTCGTGATAGTCGACTATGCCACCAGGTTTGTTGAAGCCTTTCCTTTGCGAACCACCACAACTGCAGCCATCGCTGAAAAATGTGTGGAATTGTTTTCAAGAGTAGGGTTCCCCAAAGAAGTGCTGACTGATCAGGGGACTCCCTTTACTTCGAAGTTGATGAAAGAAGTCTGTGCTTCCCTGGATATTAAACACCTGAAGACCTCGGTGTACCATCCACAGACCGATGGTCTAGTGGAGCGGTATAATCAAACCCTCAAGGTAACACTGAAGAAAATGCTGACAGCCGAGGGACCTACCTGGGACCGGCTTTTGCCTATAGCCCTATATGTTATAAGGGCCCAGAAACAAAGTAGCCTGGGGTGCTCATCCTTCGAGCTCCTATATGGAAGGATACCACGTTCCCTGCTGGAAATCACCAAGGACATGTGGGAGAATGAAGAAGCAGAAGAACAGAAGAATATCCTAGAATACACGTCCCAACTAAGAACAAAACTAGGGAAGCTGCAAGAGCTATCATACTCCAATTTGGAAGTCCAGCAGAATAGGTACAAAAGAACCTACGACAAAGGAAAGAAGTTGAGAAAACTGGAAAAAGGGAGCTGGGCTCTCGTGCTGCTGCCTTCTAGCATGAACAAGCAGAAACTCGAATGGCAAGGGCCGTTTCAGATAATTGACACCATCGGGCTGACGACCTATAGGTTACGTCTGTCTCCTTCCAAGACCCAAACGTACCACATCAACATGCTAAAAGAATGGCTGGGACCGGTGCCTCGAAAGGGACATTTCGTAGGACAGACGGCTGTGGACAAAACCTCAACCCTGGAACATCTGGTGGTTAATACGGAGCTGTCCTCCCAGGAAAAGGAGGAGTTAGTTGATACTCTGCAACCCTTTGCTGACATCTTCTCTGACCTACCCGGGAGAACTACACTAGCTGAACATCGAATAGAAACCATACCCGGAAAAGTTGTGAAACAAAGACCATACAGGATACCGGCTGCCCGAAAAGATGCTGTCCGAAAGGAAGTCCAAGACATGTTACAACTAGGTGTCATACGTCCCTCCCAGAGCCATTGGTCATCACCCATAGTGATGATACCCAAACCGGATGGGTCCAAACGTTTTTGTATGGATTTCCGTGCCTTAAACGCGGTGTCCCATTTCGATACCTACCCTATCCCAAGGGTAGACGACTTGATAGAGAAAATAGGTGATGCCCGCTATATAACCACTATCGACCTCACAAAGGGGTATTGGCAAGTGCCCCTTCGGGAGGAAGATCGGAAAAAAACGGCTTTTGTGATGGATGATGGGGCTTATGAATTCACGGTTCTGCCCTTTGGCTTACATGGGGCCCCAGCGACTTTTCAACGCTTAATGAACCTAGTGTTACAGCCTTACACTGCATTCAGCTCGGCCTACTTGGACGATATTGTCATTTACAGCCGAGATTGGAAGGAACATCTATTACACCACACAACCATCCTCTCTGCGTTAAGGACAGCGGGACTTCACATTAATGCAAAAAAATCAAGAGCCGCCTTTCACACTGTAAACTATCTGGGGTATGTCCTGGGAGAAGGATCTATAGCACCCCAAAGTGAGAAAGTACGAGCAATAGCATCAGTCCCTTTTCCTTCCAATAAGAGAGATTTATGGGCTTTTCTAGGTCTGGTAGGGTATTACCGTAGGTTCATACCTCACTTTGCCGAGATAGCAGCCCCTTTGACTGACCTCCTCAGAAAAGACACAAAACCCCGTGATTTCAAGCAACCCTCACCAGAGTCCCTAAAAGCCTTTCAGTTCCTAAAAACTACCATGACTACAGCACCAATACTGACCTCCCCTGATCATTCTAAACCTTACATTTTAGCCACTGATGCCTCCAACGTGGGCATAGGTGCTGTCTTGTCCCAAGTTAGCAAAGATGGAGTCGAGCACCCGGTGTTGTATGTAAGTAGGAAGCTGTTTCCGAGAGACTGCAAGTATTCCACCATTGAAAGGGAGGCCCTGGCCATAAAGTGGGCTATAGAGAAGTTTAGATATTATCTGGAGGGAAAACCATTCATCCTTCATACAGACCATGCGCCCCTGAAGTGGATACATCAAAACAGTAGTCATAATCCTAGGGTCTTGAGATGATTCTTATCCCTACAACCATATTCCTTTACCGTACAACATCAAAGAGGGAAGGACAATGGTAATGCGGACTTTCTTTCGAGGGTGTTCCCTCTCCCCGAACGGGAGAAGCCAGGGGGGGAGGAATGTGACGGGGCACGTGTGTCGGAACCTCAGGCTAATTCAGAGTAGTGGACAGCCACACCTCTTTTACCGTGCCCCTTGTCCCCACAGAGTACACCTTCGTCATGGACCGAAGAGGACGAGTCAGGCTGGATCCCGCTCGTTAATGCAGATGGTCCCTTTAAGACCTCGGACCACGGAGACGAGACTCCACCCCCTGAAAGCGTAACGGCGTCAAAAGCCAGAAGGACAGAAACCTCGACGGACGGCATTTCCCTAGGAGTGGATGTACGCGTGGAAGACGACGGGAGTTACCAGGGTCCTGAACGGAAGGAGAACGACACGCCTGGAGGCCAACGTTTCCACGCTTCGCCCCGCCACGTTCCCACGGGAGGAGCGTGGCTCCAAGAGGTACGGGGCCGGGTAGCGGGTTGGGTCGGGCGGAGGAAACAGCAGTGAATGTTCCTGTAGAAAGCCCTGATCCCTCTGCCCTTTACACGAGCACTTCCTTCCCCACCTTTATGTGTAAACTTGATACGTGCACCAGCTCACTACGGTTCTACCCTCACTCCCGGTCCCTTGTGAAGTATCAGTATATTTCATTTCCCTGACCCCCGTTTCCTTTTCTTTGCCGGTACGGGAGTGGATTCAAGAAGACGACGCCCGTTTCAGAGCACGGCCACCCTGTCCCAGGACTAGACGTACCGAAGCTGGAGAACCGACGCTAGAGAAAGACGTATTTCTTTGGCTAACTTTCCAGGACTGTTTTCATGAAAAAGACTTACATTCCAATAAAGCCTTCGTTAAAACCGTTGCTGAAGGCGCCTGTGTTCCTCTTTTCCCCCACTCCTACGGTAGAACCGACAGTAGCCAGTACAGGTCCCAACGTCCCGACCCCCTCGGAACAGTACTATAAAGAGTTGATTCAGACTGTGGGTTCGTGTGTTATGAATTTGGCGGACATCGACATGTTGTTTGGCAATGTTGTCCCACAACCTATTTGGAGTAAGATTCGTCATACGGATCATGCGGTTGAATTGGGTGATACATGGGTTAATCTTAGAGATGCCGATAATAGGCAAGTAGGCGGTGCTAAGCCTGAGGATTTGATTACTGAACTTCCTGATAAGATTATTACGTATATGAAGACTTTAATGCCTGAATTGCGTGTCAATTGGGACAAGTTGTCTGCATGTAAGCAGAAGAAAGACGAAACGGTGTCTGACTTTTTCACGAGGTTCGAAGAAACCTTCGTAGACCACAGTGGTCAATATATGAGTACAGAAGGTGGTCAACGGTTGTTCGTTGACAAGTTTGTGCACAATTTGCTTCCTGAGTTGTGTAATAAATTGAAAGATTCAGAGAGTTCTTGGGCCGTTTCCTCTTCAGCACAGATATTGGCTACCTCACAGTATTATGAAAATAGGGATAAAGATAAGAAGGATAGAGTAGACAAGAAAACTAAAGAATTAAAGATGAAGATTCTTTTGCAACAAGCGTATCCACCACGTGGTGGTCAGAGTAACTATCAGCAACCTCAACAGTTTCAGAGGAACTCGCAAAGGTTCGAGTATCCCCAACAACGTGTTCCTGTAGGTCCCAATCAGTGTTCATATTGTAAAGAAGAGGGTCATTTCAAGTATAGTTGTCCTACTTTGTTACAGCGTACGAATGGGGCTTCTGGTGCAAGAGGTTGAGGTGTTCCACAAGCTCCTAGAGGTAGAGGACGTGGAAATTTCCCCCAGAATGCACGTTCCTTTCCGCCTCAAAATTCAATGAATAGTTTTGATCAGCAGAATAACGCGTCTGGTAGGACGACTCAGTACTATGCTGATGACTACTATGCAGAAGATGAGAATATGGAAGGTAATGATTGCTAGGACAGCCATAGACAAAGAGAGGGAGTTGTTTCAGTTCCAGTAGATCAGAGTGGACCTTATGTTCTATTATGCACTCTAAACTTCCTGGCGCACCTTTGTCTGGCGAGACAAATGTTTCAGTAGGTTTTTCTGGCGCCCCGGTTAGGAACCCGATTTCTGGTCCTATGTCTCTTTCTGTTGGACCTTGTGAATTCGAAGCACCCCTAATTCTGACGAGAGGTTGTGGTGAGAACTTGTTAGGATTGGATCTGTTGAAAAGATTGTATGCGACGTTGTATTGTTCTCCTTCGGGTGTACAACTTACACTGGGCAAGAGAGTGGTTTCTCCAATGTATTTGTCAAAGGATAAACTTCCGACAGAATTGTCTTCTCTCCCGGATATTCTTTGGGCTACTGGTCCTAATGATGTAGGTCTTTTGGAAATACCGCCATATGTTGTGACATTGAAAGCCAATGTTAGAATGCCGCGCATTCCCCAATACAAGATCTCTAGCGAAGGTGAAAAGGTGTTGTTAGCGATCATTTATGACCTAATTGAAAAAGATGTAATTGAAGAGACAAGAGGCAACTTATGTAATAGTCCTGTTCTGCCTGTTTTAAAGCGTACTGACCCTTCCCAACCACCTGTTTACAGGTTTGTGATTGATCTTAGAGAGGTAAATAAAATAGTCGTGCCACAGTTTCCAGTTGTCCCTGATATCACTGCCCTATTGACTATGATTCCAGCTTCAGCCACTTGGTTCTCGGTGATTGACTTGAAGAATGCTTTCTTCAGCATCCCGATTGCCGAGGAAAGTAGGGATATTTTTGGCTTCAGTTTAGGAGGCCGAAGCTTCCGGTTCAAACGCGCTCTTCAAGGCTACTGTGAAAGCCCATCGATATATAGTCAGGCTTTAAAAACACAGCTTGATACGATTGTTTTACCCGATTATTCAGTACGTCGACGATTTGCTTGTTGCTGCAGATACTGAGGAAATTTGTAAGGAAGCCACGTTGTCGTTGTTGCGTCATTTGTCTGATTTACATCACAAAGTGTCTCTTTCAAAACTACAATATTGTCGACAAGAAGTGACCTACTTAGGTCATCTCTTATCGAAGGAGGGAAGGAAACTGACCCCAGAAAGAATTCAGGCAATTGCAAAATTGAGTGTGCCAAGGACACAGAGAGAAGTGTGTGCTTTCTTGGGCATTACATCATATTGCAGACAATGGATGCCGAATTTTTCTTTGTTGGCCAAACCTTTGGTGGCATTAACGTGTAAAGATACACCGAATCCCATTCCGTGGTCTGAAGAATGTCTGAAAAGTTTTTCCGAATTGCGTGATGCATTGTGTTCGGTTCCTGTGTTGGGTACCCCCGACTACAGTAAACCTTTTACGTTGTATGTCCACGAGAGAGAGGGATGTGCGTTGTCAGTGTTGACACAGTCTTTTGGGGACAAGCAACGTCCATGTGCATATTTCTCGTCGACTTTGGATCCGGTAGCTAAAGCATTGCCAAGTTGTTTGAGAGCCACGGCAGCAGCAGCTGTTTCTATTCGGCAGTCTGCTGGTTTAGTGATGAATAATATGCTGATTGTGATGGTTCCACATGCAGTGGACACCTTGTTAAACAGAACCAAGACACAGCACTTAACTAGTGCTCGATTGTCAGGTTACGAGTTGACACTGTTAGCGAGTCATGTACACATTAAAAGATGCAACACGTTGAATCCAGCCATGTTGTTGCCGATTTCATTTGAGAGAGAGAATGTTGAAGAACAACATGATTGCTTCCTTAGAACTGAGGAAGAAACGAAAGGGAGGATAGACTTGAAAAATACTCCTCTTCCAAAGTGTGATGGTACTTTGTGGGTTGATGGTTCGTGCTTCAAGCTTCCGAATGGTGATACGACTGCGGCAATGCTGTCACGACTTTGCATACGATTGTTGAAGCTGCACGCATCCCAAATAATTCAGCTCAAGCAGCAGAATTGATTGCACTTACCAGCCCAGCCCCTGGAAGGCTGATGGACTTCTTGTGGACCCTTCTTCCTGGCCCTAGAAGACTTGTTCTGTGATGTCCTGCCTGTTGCTGGGCCCTTTTGTTTCCTGGGGGGTCATTCCTTGGGGGCTTGGTGGTCTCTGTGACCCCCATTGCCTGGTGAGCACTTTCTTCTGCATTTATAGGCAGAGCCCTGTTGTATTCCCTCTGGGGGAAGCGCTCCTGCCCTTGTGTACCTCGCAGGTGCCCACCCTGCATTTTGCCCGTATTTAGATTTAACTAAGCGCGGGTGCCACCCTGCTTTTATTGTGGTTATCACCGCGGTTGCCCATCCCGCTATTTACTATTTCTACTGAGGGAGCCTACCCCTCTTTATAGCCCCCGACACGAGAAACCGGAAGTCAGGCCCGCACCCGCCTGACTGTGGGCGGGGCCTGGATTGACTCACTTCCGCTCCCCCCCTGCCTGGGGGAAGCCATGCCTGCTTTGCCGGTCTCCCGTAGGGAGAAGGAGACCGGGGATGCTGCCCGCGAAGGAAAAGCTGCCCGGAGCCTCGAGGGCTCTACACGAAGTCCTGGCCCATGTGGAAAGAGGACCAGGTAAGGCATGGCGCCTTTGCGAAGGCGGGGCTCCCAGAAGTGAGGGAGAGCCCCTCAAGCATCACCGAGGGTTCCATAGAAGCTGAGGGGCCCGAGGCACATTGCCTGTGCCTGCCCCGCCGCCCGATGTAGAGAGCCTCCCCCCGCGCCGAGAGCCGGTAAGTTGAGACGGCTGGGGTGGAGGGGAAGGCCACATGTTCTCCCCAGGCGCCAGAGTGGTGCCCTTCTTCAGAGCGGCCCCAGATGGCAGTGGGCCGCTCCACCAATGGCTCTTTGGTAGCTTCAAGTGCCCCGTGGGGGTCCCGGGGGCCCGTGGCCCCAATGATCCCAAAAGCCCCAGTGGGGGTCCCGAGGGCCAGAGGGGCCCATGTTCTTGCCCCTGAGGGCCCCCGTTGTCCTAGAGCAAAGGGCTCCACCGTTGTGGGCCAGTTCTTTTTCTGGATTGTGCATAATTAGTTTAGGAGCCAGAGTGCTCCATGGGGTATAGCTGATTTCAGAGCCTAGAGGGCTTCACCGTATCCGCAACATGTATTTCTAGAGCCAGAGGGCTCCAACCGTTTAGGTTTTCCTTCCTAGGGACATGTACTTTGGACTGCGCAGCACTTAGTGCCAGCTGCAGCGTTTAGAGCTTGTTCTTGTCCTCAGCTGCCCAGCAAGTAGTGGGCAGCTGCTACGTTTAGGTTTTGGCGCAGTGGCGCAACCTGGACTTTAATGTGATTTCTGCACTAAATGTGATTTATGTGCTTCTTAGGGTGCTAGGAAACGTACTGAGTGTAGGATGTTTTGCGCACCCTGTTCTGATACCTCTAGACATATGTTTATGCTTAGGAGGTTGTTTTTCCTAGTATAGGTTCTACTAGGGAGTTCATGGTTCCCTGCGTGATATTTGCTTAAAGTGTGTAGGATTGCGTAGGTGGTACTTACCTTTTACCAGTGGTTACTGGTTGTGTGCTACATTTGTTATTTGGTGCTACAGTTATTATATGTGCTAAGTGTTATTCCTACAAAGTGCTAATTCTACCAAGTGCTAGTTCTAAAAGTGCTTATTCCTGACAGTGGCCCACGTGGCCCTGTCCCATGTACATAATCCCCTGTAAATTCTGCCCGTGCCTATGGCACTTTGTAAAGTGTGTGTTTCTTATCTAATGTGTTTGGTATAATACAAAGGCTATTTTTACATATAACCTTGTGTGGAGTTCCTTTTGTGGGGGGCATAGGATGCTGTTGCTGGTGGGTGTGTGCGCAAATACTTAACTTACATTGCCTCCAGGATAAGCCTTACTGCTCGTGTCACGTTACCAAGAGGGTGAGCAGGGGTTATCTTTGGAGTGTAACTCCCTTGCCCTGACTAGAGTGGTGGTTTCTGCCTGGCTTTGGCGCAAGCCTTAGCCAACCGGAAATCCCATTTCTAACAATCCACATCATGGACGCACCAGTCAGTGATACTAGGAACCAGGGAGAACAGGTCAGAGTACTGCCACAGCAACTGGCGGTAGTCATTCTGTTGCTCAGGGGTCAGGATGGGAGAGAGGCTAACTCCATCCACTGACCCATCTTGCTCTATGGCTACCAGGAGGTCAGGAAGAGGCTCAGTCTCCACCTCCATTCCATCATCTGTTGCCAAGAGCATGCCCACTTCGGACCTCTCCAAGTGGGGCTTAAGGCTGTTGACATGTACGACCCTCAAGGGGTTCCTGGGAGATTGCAAATCCACCAAATAGGTAACTGGACTCTTGCGCTCCACAACCTTAAAGGGGCCTGTCCACTTATCCTGGAGCGCACAAGGCTCCATGGGGGTAAAAGACCCACACCTTCTGTCCAGGCTGAAGCTCTACCAGAGTGGCATTCTGGTCATACCACCGCTTCATCTCCTCCTGGCTGGCTTCCAGATTTGCCTCAGCAAGTGCTCTGAAACGCCTAGTCTGGTTCCTGAAGACCAACATGTAGCTATATCTATTCTGGGGAGGTTTCCTGGGAGATTACTCCCAGCTTTCCTTGACCAGACTTAGAGGTCCTCTCACTGGGTGGCCATACAGGAGCTCAAAGGGGCTGGACCCTAGAGACTTCTGTGGCACCTCACGGTAAGCAAAGAGCAGGCATGGCAAGAGGACGTCCCACTTACGCCTCATGGGTTCTTCCAGACCCATAATCATGCCATTCAGAATTTGGTTGAATCTCTCAACCAACCCGTTTCCTTGGGGGTGGTAAAGCGTGGTGAATTTGTAGGTTACACCACACTCTTGCCAAAGGGATTTCATATACTTGGAGATTAAATTAGTACACCGGTCAGACACCACCTCTAGAGGGAATCCCACTCTGTAGAAAATTCCCATCAGCGCACGTCCCACCACGTGGGCCATCACTGTCCTCAGAGGGATGGCTTCCGGATACCGGGTGGCATGGTCCATCAGGACCAGGATGAACCTGTTGGCCATGCCTGTCCTGGGGTCCAGTGGCCCCACGATGTCAATTCCCACTCGCTGGAATGGGGTACTGACTACAGGGAATGGCTGGAGAGGAGCCTTCTGCTTCCTCCCACTCTTTCCACTTGCCTGGCATGTCTGGCAGGTCCTACAAGGAGGATCTGAGTGCATTTGAGGCCAATAAAAGTGGGTGACAAGCCTTTCATAGGTCTTGTCCTGCCCCAAATGCCCTGCCAATGGCACATCGAGAGCCAGTCCCAGTAGGAAGGCCCTGAATCTCTGGGGTACCACCAGCGCACGGGCTGATCCAGGTTCAGAAACCTTAGGCTCTGAATACAGGAGGTCATTCTCCCAATAAATGAAATGTGTTCCAGACTGATCACCTTTGGCCTGGTCTGCAGCCTGCTGCCGCAGACCTATGAGAGAAGAACACCCTTTCTGCATCCTGCAGAATTCCTCCCTGGAGAGGCCTCCTTCCTGCTGCCAATGGGTCAGCTCAGGCAGGTCCCCCAGTTGAGCTATCTGTTCCCCGGTAGGTTCAAGGGCATTCCCCTCAAGGTCTGCTTCCTCCTGGGCCGTGGGAACTTCAGGGGCCGGTTTCCCGCGCCTCCTGCGCCTTCTCTCTAAGGTCGGTTCCTGGGCCTCTCCCTCAGGCTCCAGGACCTCTTGAGCACCCCTACAGGCTGCCATTGACTGGGTGGTCACGCAGGCCCAGTCAGGCAGACCCGCCATCCTTAGGTGAGTACTTTTCTCCACCTTTTCCCAAGGTGAACTTTTCAAGTCGTTCCCTAACAAACAGTCTACAGGCATGGCAGTTCCCACAGCTACTTGAAGAGCACCAGAGACCCCCCCCACTCAAAGGGAACCTGAGCCATTGGACAACAACTCTCTGTGTTGTCAGCGTTGACAACCCGGCAGTATGCATGGGGGACAACCTGCTCTTGAGACACCAGGTGCTGCTTGACAGCAGTTACACTGGCTCCTGTATCTCTTAAAGCCTCTACCCTTTGGCCATTGATGGTCACCCACTGCCCATATTTCTTAGTGTTAGAGGGCAGTTGGTTCTCAGGGACCATCTCACTGTCTACTAATGAGACCAGGGTCATCTGAACAGGATCCCACCCACCTTGGACTTCTACCTCCCCCTCAAAGGCTACACTAGCCATCTGCCGGGGCGGAGCACCAGCGGGTGCTGATTTACCAAACAGGCGACACTTGGGATCATTGGTAAAATGCCCCAGTTCACCACATTTGTAACACTTTAGGGGCCCTCTTTGAACAGGGGTACCTGTCGGGGCCCTGGTCGGTTCTGGGGTGGAGGAGGCTGAGAACCTTTCCCTTGGTTCCCTTGAGATTACTTTGGGGCCTCTTCTGAAACTCCCTCTGTTTGCCCTTGTCCCCCCCACTCCTCTGCTGGGGACCCTGCCCACCCTTGGCGGAGTCTCCCACTTGACCCTTGTGGACCCTGGTGCTGACCCAGCGGTCCGCCTCCTCAGCGAGCTTAATATGGTTAGTCAGCTTGCTATCAATCAGGTGCTGGTGTAGCTCAGGAAATCAATTACTAGACAAGTGCTCCCATGCAATTAAATCAAAGAGACCTTGGAAATCATTAACTTTGCTACCCTTCACCCAACCATCCAGTGCTCTGCAGAAAAAAGTTATATACTCAACATACATACTGTTAGGAATCTTTGCACAACCCCATAACCTCTGTCTGTACAATTCAGGAGTTAACCCATACCCGGTCATCAAAGCTTCCTTCATGTGTGGGTAAGAATTATAAACTTCAGAGGGTAAATCTAGCAGTGTGTCCCGCCCCTCACTAAGGAACCGCCCCCACAACCCCGCTCCCCAATCTCTCTCAGGAACCCGGTGGGAAGACATGGCTACCTCATAGGCCTTGAACCACTGCCCTATGTCATCATTCTTAAAAAATTATTTGACCACATCCTTTGGCATGTACACCCTTGATTCTACCTGCACTGGCGAAGCGCTGCCACCAGAGAGAGTAGTTTCCATACTTTTAGCTTTCAGCTCCAGCTCCCTCAACTTCATTTCATGCTCCATTTGAATTTTTCTTTCTTCCATAGCCAGCCTTTTGCTTTCCATTTCCAGCTGACCATTTAGTTTTGCCATCTCCATTGCATGTGCCCGGGTTTCCTTCCTGTCTGCCAACTCCTCCTGGCGACAGGACTCTGCCAAAACCATGGATCTTTTCTGCTGGTTCAATTTCCACTCTATTCCCAGGTGCCCTTGACTCAATCCAGGCCCTCAGCGCATTTTGGAAGTGAGCTTTGTTTTTACATCCAGACTGTGAAACTCTAAACTTTTTGCAGAAGCCCTTCAGCTGGGCCAAGGAGTAGCTCTTCTTCCCATTCTATTCCTTCAATGTCAGAGACTACAGATGCTGCCTTTTCTCCTTTGACTGAATCAGGCATGACTTTTCTTTAAAAAAAAAAAAGGGAGATCTCGTGGCAAAAACAAAAATCAACAAGTATGTGGCTGTGTTATTGGTCTGAACTCATTATGTGGTGTTCACCAATTACTGTATATTAATCACAAATGCAGATTTAAAATCCTCACAGCTGCCTCCAATGTTAGATTTGGGGGTCTCTGGTTGGCACAGGTGAGTACTTGTGACAAGCAGGGACCCTCTCCTCTAGTCAGGGCAAGGGACTTACTCTTTAAAATAACCCCTGCTCACCCTCTAGGTTGCGTGGTGCGAGCAGACAAGGCTACACTTCAGAGCGTAATGGGTTAAGCTTTTATGACCACATACAGTAATTCAATGACACACCACAAATGGACACCAGTCTAGTTTTGAATAAAAAAATAAGTATCTTTATATAAGGCTTAGCACAAGACTTAAATAACGTTTTTAAAATGAGGCCATAATACTATTTAGCAATAAAATGAGGATTCTGTTAAAAATGCGTAATTCTTGGTTCCTGTGCGCGTTGCGCACTCTTGTCCGACTCTTACCATTGAAAAACAATGTCAAAAAGGTATTAAACCAGCGTTGCGGACTCCGTGGTCCGTGGCGTACACACTGTGGCACGCGTTGAGTGACAGTACCTTTTCTGCGATGAGGAGTCCGGTTCGAATGTGGCGTCCGGGACGTGCAGGCAACACAAAGATGCTGGCGGCTCCTCTGCGAGGCGGGCCCAGGCTCTGGTAGGCGTCTCGGTGCGAGGCGTAGAGCAGGGGGGCCTTGAGGAGTGGGGGTCGGGCGATGCGGGTTGCCTCCGGCGTTCACGGTGTTCGAGCCGTACCTTCGGTTCGTAGCTGCTGATTCAATGTGGGCAGGCGCGGCACGAGTCAGCCAGTACAAGGCGTACGGCCGGACTCTCTTAGTGCGGCGCGACACCGGTGATCACAAGTCCAATGCGAGGCGGCTGGTACGCTTCGTGCGTACGGGCCGTCCTTGGCTTTGTGAGGCACTCCGTTCGGATTCCAGCGGTGGGGGCGGCGAGTCAAGCAGTGCGGCTCGAAAAGGGGGGAAGAGTGAGGCAGAGTGCGGGCGGCCCAGCGGGACGTTGCAAAGAACGGCTCAAAGCAGAGAGGGCGCACACGGTGCGGGGGAAGCTCACCCACAATACCTTGGAGATTTTATGAAGCACAAGTAGCAAAAGTCTCTTTCAGTCCTTTTTCTCTCCTTTCTCAGCAAGGCACCCACTGCAGGCCAGTCCCTCAGGTCAGGGACAGTACTCCTCCTCACAGCTTCTTCCAGGTCCTTCTCGTCGGGAAGAGGTTCTTTGTGGTCAAGCAGGATCTGATTTCTTAGGAGCAGGGCTCCTATACTTATACTGCATTTCTTTTGTTCTTTCAGGCCAGGGGCCCTTTGCCTAGTTCAGTCCAGTTTCTGAGCACTTTGTTGATAGGATGCAGGCTTATGCTTTCAGTGTGCAGGGCAGAGACATCAGACGCTCCGCAGGAGGTGGAGCCAGCATTGTGGTGACAAGTACAGTCCAGGAGTACTCTGTTGACAGTCTTCCCTCTCTCTTTACAAGGTGCAGGGCTGAGACCTCAGACACTCCACAGGGGGTAGTGCCAGCATTGTGGTGGCAGAGCACAGCCCTATTCAGAACCTAGGTACGCTCCTCCCACCCATCTGGCTGTCATCTTCCTATTCACCACCTTGCAGACCCAGCCTGTCTCCTGGAATTCCCCAGCCCTGTCACACACAGAAACCAGACAGCAGATACACATCAGAGCAGAGGCGGGCTGAAATGGTTAGGCAAGCAAATACCAACTTTCTAAAAGTAGTATTTGAAAACACAGAACATTAAAATAAACTTTACTAAATGATGTATTTTATTATTCTGAGTTCAGTAATACTAAACTCGAATTTCTACCATGTTCCCTGAGTCTGTTAGGAATGTAGAATGTAACAATTCGAACAGCCCATTTTGGCCTATGAGAACAGGTAGCCTTACAATAGAGAAAAATGAAAATGGCTGTAATTCACTATTTGTGAAGAAGTGTGGCTCAGTGGTTAGAGCGGCAGACCCTGATGCAGAGGTCTGGCCCGGGACCAGGGTTCAATTCCCGCCTCGGCGGGTCTTGGGCTCAATTTCCCCGGACCTGATAATTCTCGTCTCGGTGCCTATTCTAATCATGGCTCCCACTCTGCAACTCAGGGCAATAGCTTGCTTAATCTCCAAAATGGCCCCAACAGTGCTAGGATGCCTGGCTTCACCTAGGGGGTGCCAAGGAGTGGGCACTTCACAGGGAAAGGCCAGGAGGAGTTCCACAGCAGTATGTGTACAGCGCCTTGAGACCCCTTCGGGGGTAATTTGTGCGCTATATAGGCACTACATTCACATTTCACATTAGGACATGCCACACACATCAGGGCTTGTCCTACCTTATGCTTACAATGCACCCTGCCCTTGGGCCTACCATAGGGGTGACTAATATGAAGTTAAGGGAAGGTTTAGGGACTGGCAAGTGGGTGCACTTGCCCAGTCAGCATGACAGTACCAGACTGCACGAGGGTTCTGCAATGGCAGACCTTAGACACATTTTACTGGGCTGCTTCTGTGGGTGGCACAACCAGTGCTGCAGGCCCACTAGCAGCATTTGGATTTACAAACCCTGGGCACTCCTGGTGCACTTTACTGTGGTCTGACTTTAAACCAAATAAGTCAATCATGGAAACCAATAAAAATATACACTTTATACAGGGAGTGTGAGAAGGTGGCCTGATATGCAGTGCTCACTATTCTAGTGAACACTATGTATCAGTCCAGCAACCCTTATTGATGATTGGTTGTAAGTCAACCTTATAGACCAGCTATCCTAGTAGCGTGGATACGAGCAGTCTAAGGCTAAAGACTCGAGAGGGCGCGTTAAGCCAGCTGTTTACCACACATATACCCCTTGAATACCAAGTGAAAGGACACCACACAAGTGTTATGAAAATAAACAGTTATTTATTTAAAGATCACAACAGCCCTGTACTCTTTATGAGGACAGGGTACTAAGCACAAACCAAAACTCTTACAAAAATACTTAAGTTAGCACAGTATATACAAATGCCCGAGGGGCACGGAAAACCATATACTCTGAAAGTGGAATGCGAAATTCCTAGCAGGTAAGTACAGTACTAATAGCTTTTGGAATCGCTAGGACTTGACTAGGGAATCGTTAGATTATGTCTAGGAGGCCTAGGGGACTCGGGTGCAGTGTGTGCACTCTCACGCGAGATGCGGGACAAAAGTCTATGGTAGCTAGGAATTAGAAAGTTAGTGTTCTCGGGCGAACCCGACCTGGTAGGGAGAAAACGAAAGTAGATTCTGACCCTTGGATAGTGAGGCTATGCTGGGGCACCGAAATGCCGAAGTTACCTAGCCCAGGGGCTGCAGCTGCATAGGTCTGAAAAGACGTCGGGAATCCTCGTAGACGGACCAGGAGCCGGAAGAAAAGATGCTGGCCGGTGACCAGTGAAGAAAGTTCAGTCGGATCCAAGCCTGGATCTTGAAGATAGATGACACCTGAAAGCAGAGGGGACCAAGTTCGAGACTACTAGCCAGTAGTCAGTGGGCACCAGGAGGGCACCGGATGGTAGCCACCTCGACTAGGTGAGTGGGTGACGCTTGACTCGAAGATCTCACGGACCAGGAGGCGTTGTCGGCGACCAGGATGGAGGATCGAGCTGTCCCACGAAGATAGAAGCTGTCGGCGTCGCTGGACCCAGGATTGGGCAACAAAGCCTTGGCAAATTCAAGCCCACGCGGTGGACCTAAAAATGGCGTCTGGAGTGGACCAGGAGGGTCCGGGGTGCCTCTCTTGAAGAAGGAAGCAAAGGCCAGCCTGGAGCAACCAGACCAGCAGTCGTGAAGTCGTTGGGCGTCGTTCAGAGGGCCACAAGCCAGCCGGCTAGTAGCCAGACAACGCGGTGCACAGCAAACAGCAGAAGGGCCCCACGCAGATCGTGGAGATGCAGGGGGGCTGATCTTGGGTGCTGGAGCTGCGCAGGGTCGGGGCTTCTCGGACCCCAAAGCACTCACCAGTGGAGGACACGGTGGGCTTGCAGTAAAGATGTCGTGCAGTCTTGGCGATCGTCGGTCCCTTGAGGTCTCGTCGCACTCACGGTTCTCAGCTGGGCTGTAGAGGTGAGTAGAGGTCAGAGGTGCCAGGGAAGCCGGGTCTCGTCGAGCTGGGTCGTCGGATTCGTGATGAAGGACTTGCAGCAGACCGCAGTGTTCTTTAGGATGGTGCCTGCGGATGCAGGGTGACTACTCCTTAGCCACAAGGGAGAATCTTGAAGAAGAAATCGTGAAGTCCTTTCGAAGAAAGTGGTATCTTGATTCCAAAGATGATCTAATTTTAACAGGGGGCCCGCTCCCATCTTTATACTAAAAAAGGGGGCTGACCCGGTGACTAGGTCCTGCCTATGGGTGGGACTAGGTGGGGGGTGGTTACACCCCTCAGCCATGCCGGACTTCCCCAGGCCAGGGGCTGGTGTGCCCCTGGAACTGGTTCAGACCGGCCTATGCGTAGTGAGCACCGGGGTGCCACTCAGCAGTCACCTTCCTGTAAAGCCCTGCCTACCCAGGATACACAAAACCATGTCTGGGACGGTGCTAGCACCGCCCCTGACAGGAAACCCTTTGTCCAGGCTCCCCTCGCTGGAAGGACTCCCAGCTGCAGGGGGTCAGACTCGTGTCTGTGGTGGCAGCATCCATTTTGTGGAGCTGAGGCTTCAGTTAACTTTAACCGGGGTTCACAGTTACATACATGTCGTGTCCCTCTAGAAGGGTGGAATGCTAACCCCGTCGCCAGAATTGGCGAGGGGTTAGTATTCCAATTCGTATGACACCTTACTCGACATGTTTTGATAAAGCAATACCAAAGTTAGCATTTAACCGCGAGGATTATAATGCACTTAAGAGTATATGGTATGCGATATCATGGAACAGCTATTAGGACTTGGTTCCGCAAGCTGCAGACAGGCTCAGCTCATGCCAGAGCACCATCTCACACGATTCCAAGCACTCTGCCTTCAGGATTGTCAAGGCCTGCCATAGGAGTGACTGATAGGAATCTGTGTGTCCATTTTAGGGTTAGGTATAGGTATACTACACCTACAGCAAAGGGTGATTACACGACTTTGCCCCAGCTGTCATGCAGCCAGTTGTGTCAAATTTAGGAGGCCAGCCAGGGGTGGCATAATACATGCTGCAGCCCCTGGCAGCCCTGGGTACACCTATGCCCTGAGTTACAGGGTCTGATAAGGTGGCCCAGTACCAATTGGAAATGTACCTAGGGTACATGGAATCCATTTTAAAGAGAGAGCAGTAGGCCTGGGGTCCTGATTGGCAGGGTCCCAGGTCGACTATGTCCAAAACCAGCTAAAACACAGGGCAAAAAGTTGGGGGCAACCATAGTCAGGATGTACCTTCCTACACAACCCCCCCCCAAACGAAAGGAGATAAGGCTATCCTTGTCCAGGTAAGCCTCTATTACCTAAGTGGCCATATAAGGAAGGACCAGCTCTGGCTTGGTTTCCCCCTGTGTCATGGTCCACTAGGCAACCCCTCACCCTAAGGGTATCTGAGGGTCTCCACCATAGGGAATCTCTGTCTCTGGTGTGTCTTGGGAAAGAAGAAGGCTGATGCTGGGATGGAGTACTGAAGTGAGGCTCCTCTACCTTTGGGCTCAACTTCCTCCAATCACCATCCATCATATGTGCCTTTCTTTCTTTAGCTGAGATGCACTGAGCTCTCAGGGTCAGCCTCTGGCTACCTAAAGCTGGAGGCTGGGTCCCTCTGTTTGGCTTACTGGAGGGACAGGTCAGGTCTGGGGTTTTTAGGCCCCATGTTTGGCTGTGCCCAACAGTGTCCAGCTGTGGGAGTTCCCTAACTACTTTTAAGGGGGATCCCTCAGGAGTCTGACTTATTTTCACTTGGCTGGGTTTACCAGCTTCAGTGACCCTAATCTGCTGATTAAGTGGTTCTTTTGGACAGGGGGCCCTTTGGGGTCCACCACTGGCCTCCCTGGTCTCTTCAGCCCTGGGCTGACTGAGGCAGGGTAGAGAGGTGCAGGTTACCTGCTCCAGACTGGGTCCCACCTGGGAAGGGTCCACTGCCATCAGGGGCTCTGCCAGGCTAGGCCTGACTACCTCTGGGGCAGTTCCTTCAACAGGGGTAGAGTCAGTTCCCTGAGGAGGCTGGCTCTCACCTAGTGTCTGGGAGGGGGGAGACTCTTCTTCCTCCTCAAGGCTCTCTGTTTGAGTGGAGTGATCCATTGTTTCAGGCTTCACAACCTCACTATCTGTCTGAGTAGAGGCTGAGACCATTTCAACCTTGCCAACCTTTTCAGGGAGGACTGGTGCTTGGACTGGGGCTGTAGCTATTACTGCCCCACTAACCTGTCTGGATAGGCCTATCATTCTGGAATGAGTTTCTTGTTCCACTTCAGCCCATGCTGAGAGTTCCAGGTCATTCCCCAGTAAGCAATCTACAGGTAGGTTATCTGTCACTGCCACTCTCATGGGCCCTGTGACATTACCCCAGCTGAGCTTGACTACTGCCATGGGATGCCTTCTCTTCATTCCATGAATGTCTGTCACCTGATAAGTAAAACCAGGGGTCAGTTGAGCAGAGGGGACCAGATGGTCACTCACCATGGTGAGGCTGGCCCCTGTGTCTCTGAATGCCTCAACTTTCTGACCATTCACTAACACTTCTTGTCTATACTTTCCCAAAATGTGGGGTCCAGTAGTGAAGTTGGCAAACCCCATGCCAGTCTCACAGACAAGAGTGTGGCCAGGGAACCTGGCTAAGCCATAGTCCTCCTGATTGCCCAAAGTAATGCCCACCACATTCTTGGGGGCACTCCCACCACCTGGGGGATTACCACTAGTGGTAACAGGAGGTTTAGGAGTATTACCTGGGGGTGTATTTCCCTTATTACCATTTTTAGGGCAACTGGCATCACTTTTGTAATGGCCCACCTGTTTACAGGTATGGCAATAAGGTTTCTTCTGTTCTGAAGGAGTGTTCTGGGACCCACCACCCTTGTTGGAGTTTTGGGGCCCTAGGGAAGTCTTCTCTGTGGATTTATCCCCACCCTTCTCTTGAGGCTTGGTTGATTCCTTTTTCTGGTCACCACCCTGGTTTTTAGGCCTAACCCTGGTTCTGACCCATTTGTCTGCCCTCTTACCCAATTCCTGTGGAGAGGTCAACTCAGAGTCTACCAGGTGCTGATGTAATAACTGGTTCTGACAATTATTTAAGATTTGCTCCCTCATAATTAGATTATACAATCCTTTAAAATCAGTAACCTTACTACCCAGTAGCCAGCCTTCAAAAGCCTTAGTGGCACAATCAACAAAGTCAGTCCAATCTTGAGACTGAGTTTTCTGGGTGTCTCTGAACAGCATCCTGTATTGTTCAGTGGTTAAACCAAACCCATCAACCAGTACATTTTTCAAGACTTGGTAATTGTTAGCATCCTCCACCCTTGTGGTGAGGAGCTTATCTCTACCTTTACCATCAAAGGAGAGCCACAAGATAGCTGCCCACTTACTTTGGGGAACACCCTGCACAGTGCAGGCTCTCTCCAAAGCAGTAATCCATTTGTGGATGTCATCCCCTTCTTTAAAGGGGGGCACTATCTTATTCAGGTGCTTTGTATCAAAACTCCTTTCCCTATTGCTAGGTTTATTGCTGCCACCAGTGGGAACTAGCCCACATAATTCTTGCTCTCTAGCAAGGGCAAGTCTCTCTTTGGCCAGGGCAAGTTCTTCCCTTTCAATCCTCAGTTTGACTGCCCTTTCTTCAGCTTCATACACTCTCCTCTTAGGGGAAGACATTCCTCTGTGAGAAGAGTTGAGAGAGCCATTGGTTCGAAAGGATCTGCTAGAGCCTCTTGATAGAGACCTAACTCGTCCATTCCCAATGTTAAGCTGACCTGAGAGTGGGCCCAGGAGTTCCCCAGTACCAAGCTCATGTCTGCTTAAGTTGGACCTGCTTAGTCTGCTGACTTCTACCTGTCCCTTATCTGCCTCATCCCCTGATAACTCATCCTCATCCTCAGCAACATCTGCCTCAAGGAGGGGATGGATATCAAAGGGACCCTGTAAGGAGGGCAAACTTCCATCTGGATTAGAAGGGTCTGGGTTACCAGCCCTACTGGCATCATAAGCCTCTAAGAGACCAATCAGAAAGGAAGTGGTGGGGTTAGACCCCTGTTTTAGTTTCCTGAGAGTACACACTTGTCTCATCTCATGGAAGCTAAGAGCAGTATATTTTGAAGGGATGACCTGTGGAGGGTCAACTGACACAAGGGGAGACTCAGTGTTTCCTCCTGTGGCCGACATACTGCTTCTAGTGTGGTGTAAGTGATGCACCTACCTACACTATGTGTTACCTACTGATCCCTTGCTAAGAGTTGCAGCCAAGGTGTGCTAAGCCTTGAGGAGCTACAACAGCTGGTTCAGTAGAACTCAGAGTATTCTAAGCTTTAGTTATATGTACCTAACAGTACTTATGTGATCTTTCAACAAGATATTCTTAGGATACGTGTGGTAAAACAACAGCAAGCTCAAATCCCACCCGCTGCTCACCAATGTGAGAAGGTGGCCTGATATGCAGTGCTCACTATTCTAGTGAACACTATGTATCAGTCCAGCAACCCTTATTGATGATTGGTTGTAAGTCAACCTTATAGACCAGCTATCCTAGTAGCGTGGATACGAGCAGTCTAAGGCTAAAGACTCGAGAGGGCGCGTTAAGCCAGCTGTTTACCACACATATACCCCTTGAATACCAAGTGAAAGGACACCACACAAGTGTTATGAAAATAAACAGTTATTTATTTAAAGATCACAACAGCCCTGTACTCTTTATGAGGACAGGGTACTAAGCACAAACCAAAACTCTTACAAAAATACTTAAGTTAGCACAGTATATACAAATGCCCGAGGGGCACGGAAAACCATATACTCTGAAAGTGGAATGCGAAATTCCTAGCAGGTAAGTACAGTACTAATAGCTTTTGGAATCGCTAGGACTTGACTAGGGAATCGTTAGATTATGTCTAGGAGGCCTAGGGGACTCGGGTGCAGTGTGTGCACTCTCACGCGAGATGCGGGACAAAAGTCTATGGTAGCTAGGAATTAGAAAGTTAGTGTTCTCGGGCGAACCCGACCTGGTAGGGAGAAAACGAAAGTAGATTCTGACCCTTGGATAGTGAGGCTATGCTGGGGCACCGAAATGCCGAAGTTACCTAGCCCAGGGGCTGCAGCTGCATAGGTCTGAAAAGACGTCGGGAATCCTCGTAGACGGACCAGGAGCCGGAAGAAAAGATGCTGGCCGGTGACCAGTGAAGAAAGTTCAGTCGGATCCAAGCCTGGATCTTGAAGATAGATGACACCTGAAAGCAGAGGGGACCAAGTTCGAGACTACTAGCCAGTAGTCAGTGGGCACCAGGAGGGCACCGGATGGTAGCCACCTCGACTAGGTGAGTGGGTGACGCTTGACTCGAAGATCTCACGGACCAGGAGGCGTTGTCGGCGACCAGGATGGAGGATCGAGCTGTCCCACGAAGATAGAAGCTGTCGGCGTCGCTGGACCCAGGATTGGGCAACAAAGCCTTGGCAAATTCAAGCCCACGCGGTGGACCTAAAAATGGCGTCTGGAGTGGACCAGGAGGGTCCGGGGTGCCTCTCTTGAAGAAGGAAGCAAAGGCCAGCCTGGAGCAACCAGACCAGCAGTCGTGAAGTCGTTGGGCGTCGTTCAGAGGGCCACAAGCCAGCCGGCTAGTAGCCAGACAACGCGGTGCACAGCAAACAGCAGAAGGGCCCCACGCAGATCGTGGAGATGCAGGGGGGCTGATCTTGGGTGCTGGAGCTGCGCAGGGTCGGGGCTTCTCGGACCCCAAAGCACTCACCAGTGGAGGACACGGTGGGCTTGCAGTAAAGATGTCGTGCAGTCTTGGCGATCGTCGGTCCCTTGAGGTCTCGTCGCACTCACGGTTCTCAGCTGGGCTGTAGAGGTGAGTAGAGGTCAGAGGTGCCAGGGAAGCCGGGTCTCGTCGAGCTGGGTCGTCGGATTCGTGATGAAGGACTTGCAGCAGACCGCAGTGTTCTTTAGGATGGTGCCTGCGGATGCAGGGTGACTACTCCTTAGCCACAAGGGAGAATCTTGAAGAAGAAATCGTGAAGTCCTTTCGAAGAAAGTGGTATCTTGATTCCAAAGATGATCTAATTTTAACAGGGGGCCCGCTCCCATCTTTATACTAAAAAAGGGGGCTGACCCGGTGACTAGGTCCTGCCTATGGGTGGGACTAGGTGGGGGGTGGTTACACCCCTCAGCCATGCCGGACTTCCCCAGGCCAGGGGCTGGTGTGCCCCTGGAACTGGTTCAGACCGGCCTATGCGTAGTGAGCACCGGGGTGCCACTCAGCAGTCACCTTCCTGTAAAGCCCTGCCTACCCAGGATACACAAAACCATGTCTGGGACGGTGCTAGCACCGCCCCTGACAGGAAACCCTTTGTCCAGGCTCCCCTCGCTGGAAGGACTCCCAGCTGCAGGGGGTCAGACTCGTGTCTGTGGTGGCAGCATCCATTTTGTGGAGCTGAGGCTTCAGTTAACTTTAACCGGGGTTCACAGTTACATACATGTCGTGTCCCTCTAGAAGGGTGGAATGCTAACCCCGTCGCCAGAATTGGCGAGGGGTTAGTATTCCAATTCGTATGACACCTTACTCGACATGTTTTGATAAAGCAATACCAAAGTTAGCATTTAACCGCGAGGATTATAATGCACTTAAGAGTATATGGTATGCGATATCATGGAACAGCTATTAGGACTTGGTTCCGCAAGCTGCAGACAGGCTCAGCTCATGCCAGAGCACCATCTCACACGATTCCAAGCACTCTGCCTTCAGGATTGTCAAGGCCTGCCATAGGAGTGACTGATAGGAATCTGTGTGTCCATTTTAGGGTTAGGTATAGGTATACTACACCTACAGCAAAGGGTGATTACACGACTTTGCCCCAGCTGTCATGCAGCCAGTTGTGTCAAATTTAGGAGGCCAGCCAGGGGTGGCATAATACATGCTGCAGCCCCTGGCAGCCCTGGGTACACCTATGCCCTGAGTTACAGGGTCTGATAAGGTGGCCCAGTACCAATTGGAAATGTACCTAGGGTACATGGAATCCATTTTAAAGAGAGAGCAGTAGGCCTGGGGTCCTGATTGGCAGGGTCCCAGGTCGACTATGTCCAAAACCAGCTAAAACACAGGGCAAAAAGTTGGGGGCAACCATAGTCAGGATGTACCTTCCTACAGGGAGCACTTGCACTGTGGCACTGATTGGCAGTGGCACAGTGCTCTGAGTAGCTAACACCAGCAAAACACATGAAGCAACAGTAACAAAAATGGAAGGGAGACCCACGCCAATGGTGTCAGGTCTAACACTGCAGGGCTATCGTTCATGGTGAAACACACTTCCCTGTCCTACCTTTGTGTGCACCCCTTTGTGAGAAACTTATATAGGTGTCCTTAGCTTGCTCCCCATCGTCTTAAGGATTCTAAAACAGAGATGTTGTCTACTTTCCTATTTTTCCTAAGTTAACCACACACTTTATCATCTTGTGAACTGTATTTCTCCACTTGAGGCGTTTCTTATGATGAAACGTACAACTTTCCTACAGAAGACAACCCATTACGTAATTAATATATTTTGCTATGACTCTACTTGTGGGGGAAGTTTGTGTAGTGCCTCAGTGACTTCAGTGTTACACCTCAAATCGGTGTAGTTGTAATTTACACAATATTTCCATTGCTATACTATCTGTTTGGTTATTTTGCTACTTACTTCAAGGACATTAATACTACGTTACCGTCCGTGTGGATTGTATTCCACTCAATATTACTCTTTCCAGGTAATGTTTCAAATTCTGTGATCTAGATTTCTGGTAGTGCTGTCTTACATGCATATTTCATAACAGGTTATTTAAATTATAGCCCTATGTGGAACCCCCACCTCTTATGATTTAGTCCCTTATCTTCACCCCCTAAGTGCAGCTGGATTTTGTGTGACCTTTTCTGACCTGTGACTCCTGCTGCAGCTTGCTAGTTCTGCCCCCCCCCTCCACTATGGCTGGACAAGCTATGAGCCAAACCCCTCCATTCCTAAGTTAAATCGGGGAACCGCAAATTCACTGGAAGGAATGGATACATTTATTCGCCTCATACCTCATAGCCATAGGCGGCAAAAGGTATTCAACAGTTCGCAAACAACACATATTGTTGCATAACCTAGGCATACAAGGTAGGAAGATTTATGACACCTTAACCAAACCAGAACTAGAAGAGGATGAGGAGGATACTGATGAGTTTAAAGTCACCCTGTTAAAATTAGAGGCACATTTTGGTGACACAGTAAACGTAGTTTTGGAGCGACATAAGTTCTTTACCCGCATCCACATACTATTCACCACTTGCAATCGCAACTCCGACAACGAGTAAACCGATCTCAAAATTCTTTTTATCAATAACACCGATACATTGATATAAACGGGTGTCTGTCTTTATGTGTGAGTCACAGTTGCACGTGTGTCATGTTGAGATCATATGTGTTTTTCTACAAAAGTAAGCTCCCAACTAAGGAGCAAATCTCCTTTGGTAGTAACCTTTCTTCTAAAATGCAACCGAGATATGTATGCTTTCAAAATTCAATGACAAGGTCTAAACTAACCATGTGCTACAAATGTATATTTTCATTCTGTTATATACTTTTTTCCTCTTTTCTTTCAGAGACCATTGCGTCTTTTTTCATCTTTTTTCATTTGTTAAAGCTTCTCCCTGTGCCAACTCATGCCCTGAAGCACAAACTGACAGCTTATTTTTGCTATCGGTTTGTAGGACTCTAGGCAATACCTTAGAATTGAGTACCTTCTAGTAGGGACCACCAGAGGTCCTGATGATCAGAGAGTAGGGGACTGTCTGTGAAACATGTCGACCTGGTAGGTGCCAACAGCCCTACCTCACAACCCCTTTTTAACATTCCCAGCCAGGGGAGCGAATAAAATTATTGTTTCCACTAGCCAGGGATTTTTAAAACTTTTTATCCATATCACAAGGTCCCTACACTTCACTACCTTCACTGACACTGCACTAACACATAGTCATTCATCACTAAAAAAGTACTCCCGCGTAGCTCGTAGGTCGTAGCACGCCCCGCCCCGTAGAGGGACGGGAAGACCCCAATGATGAAGCATGACACTAAGGGATTCTTAGTGTGTGAGGGGTATTTTAAAAGCACATAGTGCCTTCATCCCACTGGTCTGATGAAGAGCCTCATTCTACACTCCCTTTAATAATAAACTGAAAAAATCCTAAAATTTAACACTTGCACTTTTCTTGATAGAATCTTTTTGTTTATGCGGATCTACAAGGAGGGTGATTCTATCAATTCCTCTATACTTCCTCTATTGTTTTGGAGACCCGGGTAGAATGTGCAACAGCAGTGAAAACCACCAAGTGAAAGCAGTACACAGTGAAGGGGACTTTGCCCCTAAGTATGTGTTCCAAGTAAAAGTTAGAGACAAACAAGCTTCCCCAAGTTCTCAAGGGCAATTCAGTGACCTCGGGCCTATTGAACATCCTAAATCTACCATCTGGGTGAATAGTAAGCCCATAGACGTGTTGGCTGACTTGTGTGCCCCTGTAACCTTATTCAACATTGATGTCATAAATGACATTTTTGATACCTCCAGTTTCAAGATGCTAGGACCAGACATTTCAGCAGTAGGGTATGCCGATGAGAACATTCCTTTAGTAGGGATGATGAGTGTGAGTATTACATTTAAAGGAAGAACTACATGGGGCAAAGTCTACATGGTAAGCAAAGGGTCTAATCTGTTGGGTTGGCATCATCAAAGAGAGCTGGGCATGGTACTCGACCCCAACAATAAAAATCAAGTTCTTGTAGCTGAGGAAGTGGAGGTAACCAGCAAGGATGTAAACGGTTGTCCTGAGTTGTTCACTGAATTAGGTCAAACTGTAAATAGTAATGCCTGCGACGTACCTCCCACGGGTTTGTACATCATGCCAGAGATGGTTCATGCTGTATCTAGCACTGTAAGAGTAGGCATGCTAGTTCCAATATGCTTAATCTCTCTTGTAAGGCCACAGCAGTTCCCCAGACTCCATGGACTAAATTGGCATTGGAGATAATCTGTCCCATGGGACAATTGGGAATCTCGAAGAGATTTTTGATTGTTCTCATGGACTACACATCTCACTGGATTAAATACAAATGTGTCCCACGTGTTTCGACAAAAGTCCTTATCGACTTCTTAAGAGACTCATTTGTATGTGAAGGTGTGCCAGCTTGCATAGTCACCAACAAGGATAGCCAATTCTCATCTATGGAAATGAAGTCATTCCCTTGTGAGCTGGGCATCAAGCTTGAGGAATCGACCGAGAACTGCCATGGAGTCAAGGACCCCATTCTTATATCAATGCTCTGGATAAAAAGTCTTACTCAGCTAGCTTGTATCAAAAATATGGATGTTGATAAAATGTTAAGAGAATACATTTGGGCGTATCACACCTCTCCTGACATGATAACGAGAGTCACCCATTTTGCGCCCATCAGGGGAAGGGATCCATTTGCGAATCCCATACCCCAAGGAATTGCCATGCATAGTCTTCCTTGCATATTGTCTTTACAGGTACCCGGCCGTCTCACCCCCCCCTGGGGATTTTCTTGTTGCTCACTGTTCATGCTATGTTTCTCCACAGGTTCCCCTGCTTTCCCTTCCCCCCGAAGGGAGATGTGTTGTAATCTCTCTCCTTTTTCCCCTGGCTCTTTCCTCTCTGTTGTTTCTTTCCTCCCTGCCCCTTTTGGTATCTTCCCCCTCTCCCCGCCTCCTCCTACCTTTTGGAGCGTTCCCCTAGAGTTTTCTTTGGAATGTTGGACATGTGGTCAGTTACGGAGAGTGGATGACAGAATAAAGGTGCTTGAACGTACCTTGCTTCAGTCTCATCTTTAATTACAAAAGTAATGTTCGAGTTCTAAGATTAACAGTTCTGATTTGTAAAGGACATTCTAAGTTAGGAATGAGAGTTCTAATTTGGAATTGAAAGAATTCCTTTACAATGTAGATTGGAAGAACACTTCTAATTTCGAACGTCAGAACTATGTATGGAATGCAAATTCTACATTTGGAACGCCTCTTGCACAAAAGAAATGTTTTTTTGTTTTTTTTGATCAGATATATTTTATTGAGTTCCACAGTGCAACAAAATACAGCGGGAGAAGACAAGAAATACAATCATCATTGACAAGGCAATAAAATAAATGCTGCGGGTGTAGGCTAGTGTCGCTAAAGTCCAGCCGGCTGAGAAACTGAGCAGGCATTTTAAATCATGCGGCAAAAACAAGCCCATCTCCAAGTGCAAGAACTCTTTTCTACCCCCCCCCCCCTCCAAAACTGAACCCCCCCTCCGCCCCCAAGCCAACTCCCCCCCCAACGAAGCCCCTCCCCCCCCACCCCCTCGGTGTGTTACTAGTAAGCATAACGGGGATCGAGCGAGAGCTGGATTAGACTTTATGGTCTGCCCTGGTCGTCTCCCCCCGGAATTCCTCCGCCAATCTCAGGACCCTCAGGTATTTCGGGCATGTGAGCTCCGTGAATTCTTGAGACAGTAAAGACAGAAGTGGGTGCCATGTCTCGCGGAAGGCGTCTGAGGCCTGTGTGAGCGAGGCCTGGATTCTCTCCATCCCCATGATATACCATAGCCTTTGCAACCACCCCGTGTGTGTGGGTTTCCTCTGCGTGCCCCATAGTGACAGAATGTGGTGGGTCGCCGCCCCCATGGCCAGCCCCATCTGCCGCCCCCGCAATGACTTAAGAGGGAACATGAGTGCATTGGGGAGCCCAAGAATCGTGTACGCCGGGAAGCGCGGGATGTCAGTGTCAAAGTAAGCGTTGATGTCTTTCAGCACCACCTCCCAGTACTCCTTAACAGCCTTGCAGTCCCATAGTATGTGAAGCATGGTCCCGGTGTGTCCGCACCCCCTCCAGCAAGCGGGATCTCTGCTTGGGTTACCCTGGTGAAGGCGTTCGGGGGTCAGGTGCCAGTAGCATGCAATTTTCACCGCAGCCTCCCTGCTAGCTGTGTTTCGCGCAGTGTGGTGTGCTCTGTGAAATATGTCCCGCCATTCTCTATCGGACAGCGAGCGTCCCAACTCCCGCTCCCACCGTTTCTGGCCTGCAGACCGTTCCTCAGGGGGGGGTGGAGAGAGCAAGAGGTACAGTTCGGTAATGGACCCAGAGTCTGATTTTTTAGTCACAAGCCACTTCTCGTATGGAGTCATTGGGCGGCCCACCAGCGGGGCAACCTCAGGGTGAGCCAGCCAGTGGCGGAATTGGAAATACTGGTAGCGGTGGGGCTTATTGAGGGCGTAGCCCGCCACCACTTCGTCCCATGGGAGGAAGCCATCCGTGTCAAACAAGTGGCCCGCCGAACGACACTCCGACAATCGCCACTGGGGGAACGAGCCCGGCGGGAGCCCCGGGGGGAAGGCTGGGTTGTCCAACAGGGGTGTCATTGGTGATGGAAAAGTCGTGAGGCCCTTCGGGACAGCCGTGGCGTTCCAGACCTGTAGTAGGGTCCTAGTGATAGGGGATTTCCTCAAGTATGCCGGCCTGTCCTGGCGCGCCAGGAAAGGGACCTTCCACAGCGGCATGCCCGCCATGGCCCTGTCCTGGAATAACCAGTGTTTTTCGGAGGTGGGTCTGGACCACTCCAGCAGGTATCGGAGTTGCGCAGCCTGGAAATAGCGGCGCAAGTCCGGGATTCCCAGGCCCCCCTCGGCAGTAACCCGCAAAGCCAGGTCGCGACGAAGTCGGGGTCGCTTGCCCTCCCACACATAGTGGTTCAGGGTATCTTGGAGCTTCTTGATCATCCCCAGCGGGGGGGTGACCGGGAGAGTCTGGAAGAGGTAGAGGATCTTTGGGAGAAGAGTCATTTTAACGGCCGCTATGCGTCCCAGCCAGGACAGTGGTTTTTGCCTCCAGCGAGCGATATCCCCTTGCACCCGGGAAAGCAGTGTAGTGTAATTAAGTTCGATCGTTTGAGCAGTAGCGGGAGTCAAATCTATCCCTAGATACGGTACCGTGGTGCTAACTTCCAGTCCCCCTATGCGAAGCGCGCGACTGTGAGCAGGCTTGGTGTTGCGCCCCAGTGGGAGGACCACTGATTTCTGAACATTCATTTTAAAACCCGACACCGCGGCAAAGGCCTCCATGTCAGACAGGAAGGCGGGCAGGGAGACCTTGGGGTTGTCCACCGCGACCAATATGTCGTCAGCGTATAGGCTGATCGTTTGCTCCGCGCCCCCGAACCGGACACCTGTGATTGCCCCATTATCTCGGATCCGTTGAGCGAAGGGCTCAACGTATAGGGCGAATAAGAGTGGCGAGAGCGGACAGCCTTGTCGTGTGCCGCGTCGGATATCAAGCGGTTTTGAGCTGAGCCCGTTCACCTTTATGGTCGCTCTGGGCGTCGCATAGCAGCCCCCTATCCAAGAGCGAAACCGGGGGCCGACCCCAAATTTCGCTAGAGTGTGGTCGAGGAATCGCCAGTCCACTCTGTCGAAAGCTTTCTCGGCGTCCACTGAGAGCAGTGCGGCGTCCGAGGCGTTGTAGTGGGCCTTGTCGATGACATGCAATATGCGTTTGGTGTTGTCCGCGCATTGGCGGGAGGGGACAAAGCCTGCCTGGTCGGGCTCAATAACGCCCGGGAGGCATGGGCCGAGGCGTGAAGCCAAAATGCTTGTGAAAAGTTTCAAGTCGACATTGAGCAGAGATATCGGCCTATAGGCCGCGCACCTCTTGGGATCCTTCCCCGGCTTTGGCAGGACTACGACGTCTGCCTCCAACATCTCTGCTGGGATCGACCCCGGCCCCCCGAAGGAGTTAAAAAGCTTCATGAGAACCGGCGCGAGGAGGTGGCAAAAGGTTTTATAGAAACCCGCAGAAAAACCGTCCGGGCCCGGAGCCTTCAAGGGTTTTAGTCTGGCAATGGCCGACACCACCTCCTCCAGCCGGATCGGGCTATCCAGGGCGCTGGCGTTAGACTCATTGAGGGAAGTGACCTCCACGGTCTCGAGGTAGGCCCGCCCGGCCTCGCTCTCGATGGCTGGGTCCGCGGCGTAGAGCTGGGCATAAAAGGTGCGGAAAGCTTCGGCTATGCTAGCATCGTCCCGGAACTCCTCGCCGCCGTCCCCCTGTATGACCGGGACACTGGAGCGGACCGTTTTGGCTTTAAGGGTGCTGGCCAGGAGGCGACCTGTTTTATCGCCCCCCACGTAGTACGTGTGGCGGAGGCGAAGCGCTGCATATTCCGCCCTGTCGAGGTCCAGGCCCGCAAGTTGGGCCCTAGCCGTTTTAAGCTGGCGCCAGATGCGGGGGGCTCCCGTGCGGCTGTGGGCCCTTTCCAGTGTCGTTACCTGCTCTTCCAGCTCCCTCCGGCGGTCCCTGCGCTCTTTGTTGTCTGCGGCCGCTATCGCTATGATATCGCCCCTGACCACCGCCTTGAGTGCCCCCCACAGAGTCGCCTGGGTTACCTCCCCAGTGTCGTTAACCCCCAAATAATCAGTGATGGTCTGTGAAAGCCTCTGGACCGTCCCCTGCCTGGACAGTAGGTTCTCCCTAAGCCTCCAACGTCCTTTGTGTGGGGGTGTGTGAGGAACGCTCAGCTGAATGACCACTGCGTCGTGGTCCGACAGTGCCGCCGGGGTAGTGTCAATGTCTGTAAGCGTGGGACGGAGGTCAGTAGAGCACAGGAAGTGGTCAATTCTGGCGTAAGTGTGGTGGACCGCGGAGTAGAAAGTGTACCCTGGGGCAGTGTGATGAAATTCCCGCCAAGCATCTACCAACCCCCTATCTGTGAGCCACTGCTTTCCCGCTGCTGAAAGTGCCCCTGAGTCCCCAAACCTCTTGCCCGATCTGTCTTTCTCATTGTCCATAACCAGGTTCAGGTCCCCCCCGATCAAGACATGCCTCAGGTCGCCAGACAGCGCCTCCGACAGGGCCCCCCGCAGGAAGGCCTCCTGGCGAGCGTTAGGCGCGTAGAGCGATCCCAGTGTGAAAGAAAGTGTGCCAATGTGGATAGTGTAAGCAAGGAGTCTGCCCTTGATCTCGGCCACCTTACCGCCCACCTGCCCCTTGAAATGCCTAGATACCAGGAGAGCCACCCCCGCCTTCTTCTCGGGAGTCGCCGAGAAAAACTGCTGCGGGAAGGCCCTAGCTTTCATGCGGTGCCAGTCCTTAGCCAGCAGGTGCGTCTCTTGCAGTAAGCAGAGTTCAGCCCCGGAATGTTCTAGAAAGGAAAGCACTGCCCTGCGTTTGATCGGGTTGTTAAGCCCCTTCACATTAAGAGATAAGACACGGACCCCTTCAACTGCCATGGGAGATTTTGGAAATGAAGCGCCGCGGGGCCAGCCCCCACCCGCCCTCCCCGTATCCTGCAGTATTTAGCACATCCCGAACACACCGAGTACCCCAGCCCCGAACATGTCCCCCCCAAACCCAAAACCCAAACCAACAATCCCCAACAAGAACACATTGTCCGGAGCCTATGCGGCAATTGTCCAGGCCCCTGGTGAAGTCTCTGAAAATGGGAAAACGTGGCAATGGCGGACCTGGAGCCCCCCGTCCCGCCCCCCATAAATCGTGCTATGCATTAGTCTACCTTCGTGCACATGACTCCTCAAGGCACAGCCGCGGTGTCCGTGGAGACTTTCTGAATCGCCGCGGCATGTTCCATCTCGACCTCCGAGGGGTCCGGCTTGAACCCTTTCCTGGGGGAACGGCGGTTCCGCACAGTTTGCCAGCCGTCCGCCTGGGAGCGGGAAGATCGCGCTTGGGAGGGTCCGGGGCCCTCGTCGTCGTCCTGATTCTCCTCCTCTGCAGCGAGGCCCAGCACTGCACAAGTGTCCCGTAGGGACCGAAGCTGGTGAAGTGTGCCATTCCACTTAAAAATCAATCTAAAGGGATGGCCCCAGGAGTACGGGATACCTTTATCCCGGAGAAAAGTAGTCGCCACCCTGAATGTTCGCCTCTTTTGGAGAGTGATCGCCGACAGGTCCTGGAAAAGCTCGATGGCGTGGTCCCTGAAGTGGACAGGTTGCTTTTGGCGGGCAGCCTTCAGGATGCGCTCCTTGAGGGGGTAGTCCGGGAGGAAGGCCAAGATGTCGGGCGGGGGGGCTGGTGCCTTGCGTGCAACGCCGACCCGGTGGGCCCTGTCGATGCGAATGTCGAAGCTGTCTCCCTCTCCCAGGACCTCCCGGAATAAGTCCCGTAGGTAGGCGGCAACATCGCCTCCTTCTGCCATGAGCGGCACGTTCCTCACCCTGATATTGTTGCGCCTGGACCGGTTTTCCAGGTCCTCGGCATGGGCCTGGAGCTGAGTCTGTTGGTCGTGGAGCCGGAGTATTTCTTGCTGCAAATGCTCCACCTCCGCGCTCCTGGTCTGGTCGGACGCCTCAACGGCCGCCACCCGCTCACCAATGTCGTCCACATCGCGGCGGAGTTCCCTGAATTCCCCCGCCATATCTTGCCGGAGGGTCTGAAAGTCCGCTTTAAGGGAGGAGAACAGGTCCTCCATGAAGGCCTTGGTGGCAGGAGCGTCGCCCTCCTCGCGCTCTTTGCCTTTGGGTGGGGGGGTCGTCGTCGGCTTGCCCGGGCTCTTGTCTCCCTTGGAGGCCCCTTTCGCCAGCATGTCGGGGATAGTTTGGCCCCTCCGGCGGCCGTTATTGGATATCTCGGGGGAGCCCGGTCCGCGCAGTACCCCAGACCGCGCGGAAAATGGCCGCCCAGCGGCCGGCGAGCAGCGTCCTCGGGCTCCGGCTCTGGCCTCCGGCTGGTGGGAGCGCGGGGTGGAGGATGCCCGACCGGCCGCCCCCCGGGGGTCGTCTCGTCTCGGGGGCTCGTAGTACCTCACCCCCCTGCAGGGGGAGGGCGGGGAGGCCCAAGCCGGGGCCTCGCGTAGATCCTCTGGTCGCCGCACCTCGCTCCTCCACTGGGCCGTCCGCGGGGTCCCCCCAGGGCCGCCGGCGGGGCCGCCGCTTGCACCGCTGACTCCACGAGCGGGTCACTGCTCCTGGCGCCGCTCCTTCGGTCCGGCCTCCCCGACCTCAGGCGCCGCCCTGCGGGCCCGGCCCCGCGGCTCCGCACTCGGCCGCGCCGTCCACTCTGGCGCCAAAGGGCCCGGGGCTGCCGCACGACCTTGGCGGGTGGGTCCGCCCGGGGCTTCCGGGGCCGGATCAACGGACAGACGGCCTCCCGGCTGGTCCAGCGAGCTTGGGGCACCCTGTACCCCAAAATTGGGCGAGATGCTGCGGCGTGGCTCTGCAACGGGGGGATCGGGACGAGGAGCTCCACGAAAACGCGTCCTCTCAGGCCGCCATCTTAGCCACGCCCCCAAGAAATGTTTTTTAAGGTTGAAGCAGCAGCTATGTGTGATATCTTAATTTTGGGAGTAGAAAACAGTAGATTCCAAGACCACAGATTCCTTGGGCATAATGTCCCCCCAGGGTATCCAGAACTACCTTCTATTGAATGGATGTGTGCAATGCCCTTGAAGCTGTGTATAGTCACACAAGAAGGAGTCCATGGCAGTCTTCACACAGATAAAGACTCAGAGCCCGGCCGTAAGAAGGAGTCCATGGCAGTCTTCACACAGATAAAGACTCAGAGCCCGGCCGTAAGAAGGAGTCCATGGCAGTCTTCACACAGAGGAAGACTCAGAGCCCAGCCGTAAGAAGGAGTCGATGGCAGTCTTCACACACATAAAGACTCAGAGCCCAGCCGTAAGAAGGAGTCCATGGCAGTCTTCACACAGACGAAGACTCAGAGCCCAGGCATAAGAAGGAGTCCATGGTAGTCTTCACACAGATGAAGACTCAGAGCCCAGCCGTAAGAAGGAGTCCATGGCAGTCTTCACACAGACGAAGACTCAGAGCCCAGCCGTAAGAAGGAGTCCATGGCAGTCTTCACACAGACGAAGACTCAGAGCCCAGGCATAAGAAGGAGTCCATGGCAGTCTTCACACAGATGAAGACTCAGAGCCCAGCCGTAAGAAGGAGTCCATGGCAGTCTTCACACAGACGAAGACTCAGAGCCCGGCCGTAAGAAGGAGTCCATGGCGGTCTTCACACAGACGAAGACTCAGAGCCCAGCCGTAAGAAGGAGTCCATGGCAGTCTTCACACAGATAAAGACTCAGAGCCCAGCCGTAAGAAGGAGTCCATGGCAGTCTTCACACAGATAAAGACTCAGAGCCCAGCCATAAGAAGGAGTCCATGGCAGTCTTCACACAGATGAAGACTCAGAGCCCAGCCATAAGAAGGAGTCCATGGCAGTCTTCACACAGATAAAGACTCAGAGCCCAGCCGTAAGAAGGAGTCCATGGCAGTCTTCACACAGATAAAGACTCAGAGCCCAGGCGTAAGAAGGAGTCCATGGCAGTCTTCACACAGATAAAGACTCAGAGCCCAGCCATAAGAAGGAGTCAATGGCAGTCTTCACACAGATAAAGACTCAGAGCCCAGCCGTAAGAAGGAGTCCATGGCAGTCTTCACACAGACGAAGACTCAGAGCCCAGGCATAAGAAGGAGTCCATGGCAGTCTTCACACAGACGAAGACTCAGAGCCCAGGCATAGCCCAGCCGTAAGAAGGAGTCCATGGCAGTCTTCACACAGATGAAGGCTCAGAGCCCAGGCATAAGAAGGAGTCCATGGCAGTCTTCACACAGATGAAGACTCAGAGCCCGGCCGTAAGAAGGAGTCCATGGCAGTCTTCACACAGATAAAGACTCAGAGCACGGCCGTAAGAAGGAGTCCATGGCAGTCTTCACACAGATGAAGACTCAGAGCCCAGCCGTAAGAAGGAGTCCATGGCAGTCTTCACACAGATGAAGACTCAGAGCCCAGCCATAAGAAGGAGTCCATGGCAGTCTTCACACAGACGAAGACTCAGAGCCCAGCCATAAGAAGGAGTCCATGGCAGTCTTCACACAGATGAAGACTCAGAGCCCAGCCACAAGAAGGAGTCCATGGCAGTCTTCACACAGATGAAGACTCAGAGCCCAGCCGTAAGAAGGAGTCCATGGCAGTCTTCACACAGAGGAAGACTCAGAGCCCGGCCGTAAGAAGGAGTCCATGGCAGTCTTCACACAGATGAAGACTCAGAGCCCGGCCGTAAGAAGGAGTCCATGGCAGTCTTCACACAGAGGAAGACTCAGAGCCCGGCCGTAAGAAGGAGTCCATGGCAGTCTTCACACAGACGAAGACTCAGAGCCCAGGCATAAGAAGGAGTCCATGGCAGTCTTCACACAGATGAAGACTCAGAGCCCAGCCGTAAGAAGGAGTCCATGGCAGTCTTCACACAGACGAAGACTCAGAGCCCAGCCGTAAGAAGGAGTCCATGGCAGTCTTCACACAGACGAAGACTCAGAGCCCAGGCATAAGAAGGAGTCCATGGCAGTCTTCACACAGATGAAGACTCAGAGCCCAGCCGTACGAAGGAGTCCATGGCAGTCTTCACACAGACGAAGACTCAGAGCCCGGCCGTAAGAAGGAGTCCATGGCAGTCTTCACACAGACAAAGACTCAGAGCCCAGGCATAAGAAGGAGTCCATGGCAGTCTTCACACAGATAAAGACTCAGAGCCCAGCCGTAAGAAGGAGTCCATGGCAGTCTTCACACAGATGAAGACTCAGAGCCCAGCCGTAAGAAGGAGTCCATGGCAGTCTTCACACAGATGAAGACTCAGAGCCCGGCCGTAAGAAGGAGTCCATGGCAGTCTTCACACAGATAAAGACTCAGAGCCCAGCCGTAAGGAGTCCATGGCAGTCTTCACACAGATGAAGACTCAGAGCCCAGCCATAAGAAGGAGTCCATGGCAGTCTTCACACAGATGAAGGCTCAGAGCCCGGCCATAAGAAGGAGTCCATGGCAGTCTTCACACAGATAAAGACTCAGAGCCCAGCCATAAGAAGGAGTCCATGGCAGTCTTCACACAGATAAAGACTCAGAGCCCAGCCGTAAGAAGGAGTCCATGGCAGTCTTCACACAGACGAAGACTCAGAGCCCAGCCGTAAGAAGGAGTCCATGGCAGTCTTCACACAGATAAAGACTCAGAGCCCAGCCGTAAGAAGGAGTCCATGGCAGTCTTCACACAGATGAAGACTCAGAGCCCAGCCGTAAGAAGGAGTCCATGGCAGTCTTCACACACATAAAGACTCAGAGCCCGGCCACAAGAAGGAGTCCATGGCAGTCTTCACACACATAAAGACTCAGAGCCCAGCCGTAAGAAGGAGTCCATGGCAGTCTTCACACACATAAAGACTCAGAGCCCAGCCATAAGAAGGAGTCCATGGCAGTCTTCACACAGATAAAGACTCAGAGCCCAGCCGTAAGAAGGAGTCCATGGCAGTCTTCACACAGATAAAGACTCAGAGCCCAGCCGTAAGGAGTCCATGGCAGTCTTCACACAGACGAAGACTCAGAGCCCAGCCGTAAGAAGGAGTCCATGGCAGTCTTCACACAGATGAAGACTCAGAGCCCAGCAGTAAGAAGGAGTCCATGGCAGTCTTCACACAGATGAAGACTCAGAGCCCGGCCATAAGAAGGAGTCCATGGCAGTCTTCACACAGATAAAGACTCAGAGCCCAGCCGTAGGAAGGAGTCCATGGCAGTCTTCACACACATAAAGACTCAGAGCCCGGCCGTAAGACGGAGTCCATGGCAGTCTTCACACAGATGAAGACTCAGAGCCCGGCCATAAGAAGGAGTCCATGGCAGTCTTCACACAGATAAAGACTCAGAGCCCAGCCATAAGAAGGAGTCCATGGCAGTCTTCACACAGATAAAGACTCAGAGCCCAGCAGTAAGAAGGAGTCCATGGCAGTCTTCACACAGACGAAGACTCAGAGCCCAGCCGTAAGAAGGAGTCCATGGCAGTCTTCACACAGATGAAGACTCAGAGCCCGGCCGTAAGAAGGAGTCCATGGCAGTCTTCACACACATAAAGACTCAGAGCCCGGCCGTAAGAAGGAGTCCATGGCAGTCTTCACACAGACGAAGACTCAGAGCCCAGGCATAAGAAGGAGTCCATGGCAGTCTTCACACAGATGAAGACTCAGAGCCCAGCCGTAAGAAGGAGTCCATGGCAGTCTTCACACAGATGAAGGCTCAGAGCCCAGGCATAAGAAGGAGTCCATGGCAGTCTTCACACAGACGAAGACTCAGAGCCCAGGCATAAGAAGGAGTCCATGGCAGTCTTCACACAGATGAAGACTCAGAGCCCAGCCGTAAGAAGGAGTCCATGGCAGTCTTCACACAGATGAAGGCTCAGAGCCCAGGCATAAGAAGGAGTCCATGGCAGTCTTCACACAGATGAAGACTCAGAGCCCAGCCGTAAGAAGGAGTCCATGGCAGTCTTCACACAGATGAAGACTCAGAGCCCGGCCATAAGAAGGAGTCCATGGCAGTCTTCACACAGATAAAGACTCAGAGCCCAGCCGTAGGAAGGAGTCCATGGCAGTCTTCACACACATAAAGACTCAGAGCCCAGCCATAAGAAGGAGTCCATGGCAGTCTTCACACAGATGAAGACTCAGAGCCCGGCCATAAGAAGGAGTCCATGGCAGTCTTCACACAGATAAAGACTCAGAGCCCGGCCGTAAGACGGAGTCCATGGCAGTCTTCACACAGATAAAGACTCAGAGCCCGGCCGTAAGACGGAGTCCATGGCAGTCTTCACACAGATAAAGACTCAGAGCCCGGCCGTAAGACGGAGTCCATGGCAGTCTTCACACAGATGAAGACTCAGAGCCCAGCCGTAAGAAGGAGTCCATGGCAGTCTTCACACAGATAAAGACTCAGAGCCCGGCCGTAAGACGGAGTCCATGGCAGTCTTCACACAGATGAAGACTCAGAGCCCGGCCATAAGAAGGAGTCCATGGCAGTCTTCACACACATAAAGACTCAGAGCCCAGCCATAAGAAGGAGTCCATGGCAGTCTTCACACAGATAAAGACTCAGAGCCCAGCCGTAAGAAGGAGTCCATGGCAGTCTTCACACAGATGAAGACTCAGAGCCCAGCCATAGGAAGGAGTCCATGGCAGTCTTCACACTGATGAAGACTCAGAGCCCGGCCATAAGAAGGAGTCCATGGCAGTCTTCACACACATAAAGACTCAGAGCCCAGCCATAAGAAGGAGTCCATGGCAGTCTTCACACAGATAAAGACTCAGAGCCCAGCCGTAAGAAGGAGTCCATGGCAGTCTTCACACAGATGAAGACTCAGAGCCCAGCCATTAGAAGGAGTCCATGGCAGTCTTCACACACATAAAGACTCAGAGCCCAGCCATAAGAAGGAGTCCATGGCAGTCTTCACACAGATAAAGACTCAGAGCCCAGCCATAAGAAGGAGTCCATGGCAGTCTTCACACAGATGAAGACTCAGAGCCCAGCCACAAGAAGGAGTCCATGGCAGTCTTCACACAGATGAAGACTCAGAGCCCGGCCATAAGAAGGAGTCCATGGCAGTCTTCACACAGATAAAGACTCAGAGCCCAGCCGTAGGAAGGAGTCCATGGCAGTCTTCACACAGATGAAGACTCAGAGCCCAGCCGTAAGAAGGAGTCCATGGCAGTCTTCACACAGATGAAGATTCAGAGCCCAGCCACAAGAAGGAGTCCATGGCAGTCTTCACACAGATAAAGACTCAGAGCCCAGCCATAAGAAGTAGTCCATGGCAGTCTTCACACACATAAAGACTCAGAGCCCAGCCACAAGAAGGAGTCCATGGCAGTCTTCACACAGATGAAGACTCAGAGCCCAGCCATAAGAAGGAGTCCATGGCAGTCTTCACACACATAAAACCTCAGAGCCCAGCCATAAGAAGGAGTCCATGGCAGTCTTCACACAGATAAAGACTCAGAGCCCAGCCATAAGAAGGAGTCCATGGCAGTCTTCACACAGATAAAGACTCAGAGCCCAGCCATAAGAAGGAGTCCATGGCAGTCTTCACACAGACGAAGACTCAGAGCCCGGCCGTAAGAAGGAGTCCATGGCAGTCTTCACACAGATAAAGACTCAGAGCCCAGCCATAAGAAGGAGTCCATGGCAGTCTTCACACACATAAAGACTCAGAGCCCAGCCATAAGAAGGAGTCCATGGCAGTCTTCACACAGATAAAGACTCAGAGCCCAGCCATAAGAAGGAGTCCATGGCAGTCTTCACACAGATGAAGACTCAGAGCCCAGCCGTAAGAAGGAGTCCATGGCAGTCTTCACACACATAAAGACTCAGAGCCCGGCCACAAGAAGGAGTCCATGGCAGTCTTCACACACATAAAGACTCAGAGCCCAGCCGTAAGAAGGAGTCCATGGCAGTCTTCACACACATAAAGACTCAGAGCCCAGCCATAAGAAGGAGTCCATGGCAGTCTTCACACAGATAAAGACTCAGAGCCCAGCCGTAAGAAGGAGTCCATGGCAGTCTTCACACAGATAAAGACTCAGAGCCCAGCCGTAAGGAGTCCATGGCAGTCTTCACACAGACGAAGACTCAGAGCCCAGCCGTAAGAAGGAGTCCATGGCAGTCTTCACACAGATGAAGACTCAGAGCCCAGCAGTAAGAAGGAGTCCATGGCAGTCTTCACACAGATGAAGACTCAGAGCCCGGCCATAAGAAGGAGTCCATGGCAGTCTTCACACAGATAAAGACTCAGAGCCCAGCCGTAGGAAGGAGTCCATGGCAGTCTTCACACACATAAAGACTCAGAGCCCGGCCGTAAGACGGAGTCCATGGCAGTCTTTACACAGATGAAGACTCAGAGCCCGGCCATAAGAAGGAGTCCATGGCAGTCTTCACACAGATAAAGACTCAGAGCCCAGCCATAAGAAGGAGTCCATGGCAGTCTTCACACAGATAAAGACTCTGAGCCCAGCAGTAAGAAGGAGTCCATGGCAGTCTTCACACAGACGAAGACTCAGAGCCCAGCCGTAAGAAGGAGTCCATGGCAGTCTTCACACAGATGAAGACTCAGAGCCCGGCCGTAAGAAGGAGTCCATGGCAGTCTTCACACACATAAAGACTCAGAGCCCGGCCGTAAGAAGGAGTCCATGGCAGTCTTCACACAGACGAAGACTCAGAGCCCAGGCATAAGAAGGAGTCCATGGCAGTCTTCACACAGATGAAGACTCAGAGCCCAGCCGTAAGAAGGAGTCCATGGCAGTCTTCACACAGATGAAGGCTCAGAGCCCAGGCATAAGAAGGAGTCCATGGCAGTCTTCACACAGACGAAGACTCAGAGCCCAGGCATAAGAAGGAGTCCATGGCAGTCTTCACACAGATGAAGACTCAGAGCCCAGCCGTAAGAAGGAGTCCATGGCAGTCTTCACACAGATGAAGGCTCAGAGCCCAGGCATAAGAAGGAGTCCATGGCAGTCTTCACACAGATGAAGACTCAGAGCCCAGCCGTAAGAAGGAGTCCATGGCAGTCTTCACACAGATGAAGACTCAGAGCCCGGCCATAAGAAGGAGTCCATGGCAGTCTTCACACAGATAAAGACTCAGAGCCCAGCCGTAGGAAGGAGTCCATGGCAGTCTTCACACACATAAAGACTCAGAGCCCAGCCATAAGAAGGAGTCCATGGCAGTCTTCACACAGATGAAGACTCAGAGCCCGGCCATAAGAAGGAGTCCATGGCAGTCTTCACACAGATAAAGACTCAGAGCCCGGCCGTAAGACGGAGTCCATGGCAGTCTTCACACAGATAAAGACTCAGAGCCCGGCCGTAAGACGGAGTCCATGGCAGTCTTCACACAGATAAAGACTCAGAGCCCGGCCGTAAGACGGAGTCCATGGCAGTCTTCACACAGATGAAGACTCAGAGCCCAGCCGTAAGAAGGAGTCCATGGCAGTCTTCACACAGATAAAGACTCAGAGCCCGGCCGTAAGACGGAGTCCATGGCAGTCTTCACACAGATGAAGACTCAGAGCCCGGCCATAAGAAGGAGTCCATGGCAGTCTTCACACAGATGAAGACTCAGAGCCCAGCCGTAAGAAGGAGTCCATGGCAGTCTTCACACACATAAAGACTCAGAGCCCAGCCATAAGAAGGAGTCCATGGCAGTCTTCACACAGATAAAGACTCAGAGCCCAGCCGTAAGAAGGAGTCCATGGCAGTCTTCACACAGATGAAGACTCAGAGCCCAGCCATAGGAAGGAGTCCATGGCAGTCTTCACACAGATGAAGACTCAGAGCCCGGCCATAAGAAGGAGTCCATGGCAGTCTTCACACACATAAAGACTCAGAGCCCAGCCATAAGAAGGAGTCCATGGCAGTCTTCACACAGATAAAGACTCAGAGCCCAGCCGTAAGAAGGAGTCCATGGCAGTCTTCACACAGATGAAGACTCAGAGCCCAGCCATTAGAAGGAGTCCATGGCAGTCTTCACACACATAAAGACTCAGAGCCCAGCCATAAGAAGGAGTCCATGGCAGTCTTCACACAGATAAAGACTCAGAGCCCAGCCATAAGAAGGAGTCCATGGCAGTCTTCACACAGATGAAGACTCAGAGCCCAGCCACAAGAAGGAGTCCATGGCAGTCTTCACACAGATGAAGACTCAGAGCCCGGCCATAAGAAGGAGTCCATGGCAGTCTTCACACAGATAAAGACTCAGAGCCCAGCCGTAGGAAGGAGTCCATGGCAGTCTTCACACAGATGAAGACTCAGAGCCCAGCCGTAAGAAGGAGTCCATGGCAGTCTTCACACAGATGAAGATTCAGAGCCCAGCCACAAGAAGGAGTCCATGGCAGTCTTCACACAGATAAAGACTCGGAGCCCAGCCATAAGAAGTAGTCCATGGCAGTCTTCACACACATAAAGACTCAGAGCCCAGCCACAAGAAGGAGTCCATGGCAGTCTTCACACAGATGAAGACTCAGAGCCCAGCCATAAGAAGGAGTCCATGGCAGTCTTCACACACATAAAACCTCAGAGCCCAGCCATAAGAAGGAGTCCATGGCAGTCTTCACACAGATAAAGACTCAGAGCCCAGCCATAAGAAGGAGTCCATGGCAGTCTTCACACAGATAAAGACTCAGAGCCCAGCCATAAGAAGGAGTCCATGGCAGTCTTCACACAGACGAAGACTCAGAGCCCGGCCGTAAGAAGGAGTCCATGGCAGTCTTCACACAGATAAAGACTCAGAGCCCAGCCATAAGAAGGAGTCCATGGCAGTCTTCACACACATAAAGACTCAGAGCCCAGCCACAAGAAGGAGTCCATGGCAGTCTTCACACACATAAAGACTCAGAGCCCAGCCACAAGAAGGAGTCCATGGCAGTCTTCACACAGAGGAAGACTCAGAGCCCGGCCGTAAGAAGGAGTCCATGGCAGTCTTCACACAGATAAAGACTCAGAGTCCAGCCATAAGAAGGAGTCCATGGCAGTCTTCACACAGATGAAGACTCAGAGCCCAGCCATAAGAAGGAGTCCATGGCAGTCTTCACACAGATGAAGACTCAGAGCCCGGCCGTAAGAAGGAGTCCATGGCAGTCTTCACACAGACGAAGACTCAGAGCCCAGCCGTAAGAAGGAGTCCATGGCAGTCTTCACACAGATAAAGACTCAGAGCCCAGCCGTAAGAAGGAGTCCATGGCAGTCTTCACACAGATGAAGACTCAGAGCCCAGCCGTAAGAAGGAGTCCATGGCAGTCTTCACACACATAAAGACTCAGAGCCCGGCCACAAGAAGGAGTCCATGGCAGTCTTCACACACATTAAGACTCAGAGCCCAGCCATAAGAAGGAGTCCATGGCAGTCTTCACACAGAGGAAGACTCAGAGCCCAGCCGTAAGAAGGAGTCCATGGCAGTCTTCACACACATAAAGACTCAGAGCCCAGCCATAAGAAGGAGTCCATGGCAGTCTTCACACAGATAAAGACTCAGAGCCCAGCCATAAGAAGGAGTCCATGGCAGTCTTCACACAGACGAAGACTCAGAGCCCAGCCGTAAGAAGGAGTCCATGGCAGTCTTCACACAGATGAAGACTCAGAGCCCAGCCATAAGAAGGAGTCCATGGCAGTCTTCACACAGATAAAGACTCAGAGCCCAGCCATAAGAAGGAGTCCATGGCAGTCTTCACACAGATGAAGACTCAGAGCCCAGCCACAAGAAGGAGTCCATGGCAGTCTTCACACAGATGAAGACTCAGAGCCCGGCCATAAGAAGGAGTCCATGGCAGTCTTCACACAGATAAAGACTCAGAGCCCAGCCGTAGGAAGGAGTCCATGGCAGTCTTCACACAGATGAAGACTCAGAGCCCAGCCGTAAGAAGGAGTCCATGGCAGTCTTCACACAGATGAAGATTCAGAGCCCAGCCACAAGAAGGAGTCCATGGCAGTCTTCACACAGATAAAGACTCAGAGCCCAGCCATAAGAAGTAGTCCATAGCAGTCTTCACACACATAAAGACTCAGAGCCCAGCCACAAGAAGGAGTCCATGGCAGTCTTCACACAGATGAAGACTCAGAGCCCAGCCATAAGAAGGAGTCCATGGCAGTCTTCACACACATAAAACCTCAGAGCCCAGCCATAAGAAGGAGTCCATGGCAGTCTTCACACAGATAAAGACTCAGAGCCCAGCCATAAGAAGGAGTCCATGGCAGTCTTCACACAGATAAAGACTCAGAGCCCAGCCATAAGAAGGAGTCCATGGCAGTCTTCACACAGACGAAGACTCAGAGCCCGGCCGTAAGAAGGAGTCCATGGCAGTCTTCACACAGATAAAGACTCAGAGCCCAGCCATAAGAAGGAGTCCATGGCAGTCTTCACACACATAAAGACTCAGAGCCCAGCCATAAGAAGGAGTCCATGGCAGTCTTCACACAGATAAAGACTCAGAGCCCAGCCATAAGAAGGAGTCCATGGCAGTCTTCACACAGATGAAGACTCAGAGCCCAGCCGTAAGAAGGAGTCCAAGGCAGTCTTCACACACATAAAGACTCAGAGCCCGGCCACAAGAAGGAGTCCATGGCAGTCTTCACACACATAAAGACTCAGAGCCCAGCCGTAAGAAGGAGTCCATGGCAGTCTTCACACACATAAAGACTCAGAGCCCAGCCATAAGAAGGAGTCCATGGCAGTCTTCACACAGATAAAGACTCAGAGCCCAGCCGTAAGAAGGAGTCCATGGCAGTCTTCACACAGATAAAGACTCAGAGCCCAGCCGTAAGGAGTCCATGGCAGTCTTCACACAGACGAAGACTCAGAGCCCAGCCGTAAGAAGGAGTCCATGGCAGTCTTCACACAGATGAAGACTCAGAGCCCAGCAGTAAGAAGGAGTCCATGGCAGTCTTCACACAGATGAAGACTCAGAGCCCGGCCATAAGAAGGAGTCCATGGCAGTCTTCACACAGATAAAGACTCAGAGCCCAGCCGTAGGAAGGAGTCCATGGCAGTCTTCACACACATAAAGACTCAGAGCCCGGCCGTAAGACGGAGTCCATGGCAGTCTTTACACAGATGAAGACTCAGAGCCCGGCCATAAGAAGGAGTCCATGGCAGTCTTCACACAGATAAAGACTCAGAGCCCAGCCATAAGAAGGAGTCCATGGCAGTCTTCACACAGATAAAGACTCTGAGCCCAGCAGTAAGAAGGAGTCCATGGCAGTCTTCACACAGACGAAGACTCAGAGCCCAGCCGTAAGAAGGAGTCCATGGCAGTCTTCACACAGATGAAGACTCAGAGCCCGGCCGTAAGAAGGAGTCCATGGCAGTCTTCACACACATAAAGACTCAGAGCCCGGCCGTAAGAAGGAGTCCATGGCAGTCTTCACACAGACGAAGACTCAGAGCCCAGGCATAAGAAGGAGTCCATGGCAGTCTTCACACAGATGAAGACTCAGAGCCCAGCCGTAAGAAGGAGTCCATGGCAGTCGTCACACAGATGAAGGCTCAGAGCCCAGGCATAAGAAGGAGTCCATGGCAGTCTTCACACAGACGAAGACTCAGAGCCCAGGCATAAGAAGGAGTCCATGGCAGTCTTCACACAGATGAAGACTCAGAGCCCAGCCGTAAGAAGGAGTCCATGGCAGTCTTCACACAGATGAAGGCTCAGAGCCCAGGCATATGAAGGAGTCCATGGCAGTCTTCACACAGATGAAGACTCAGAGCCCAGCCGTAAGAAGGAGTCCATGGCAGTCTTCACACAGATGAAGACTCAGAGCCCGGCCATAAGAAGGAGTCCATGGCAGTCTTCACACAGATAAAGACTCAGAGCCCAGCCGTAGGAAGGAGTCCATGGCAGTCTTCACACACATAAAGACTCAGAGCCCAGCCATAAGAAGGAGTCCATGGCAGTCTTCACACAGATGAAGACTCAGAGCCCGGCCATAAGAAGGAGTCCATGGCAGTCTTCACACAGATAAAGACTCAGAGCCCGGCCGTAAGACGGAGTCCATGGCAGTCTTCACACAGATAAAGACTCAGAGCCCGGCCGTAAGACGGAGTCCATGGCAGTCTTCACACAGATAAAGACTCAGAGCCCGGCCGTAAGACGGAGTCCATGGCAGTCTTCACACAGATGAAGACTCAGAGCCCAGCCGTAAGAAGGAGTCCATGGCAGTCTTCACACAGATAAAGACTCAGAGCCCGGCCGTAAGACGGAGTCCATGGCAGTCTTCACACAGATGAAGACTCAGAGCCCGGCCATAAGAAGGAGTCCATGGCAGTCTTCACACAGATGAAGACTCAGAGCCCAGCCGTAAGAAGGAGTCCATGGCAGTCTTCACACACATAAAGACTCAGAGCCCAGCCATAAGAAGGAGTCCATGGCAGTCTTCACACAGATAAAGACTCAGAGCCCAGCCGTAAGAAGGAGTCCATGGCAGTCTTCACACAGATGAAGACTCAGAGCCCAGCCATAGGAAGGAGTCCATGGCAGTCTTCACACAGATGAAGACTCAGAGCCCGGCCATAAGAAGGAGTCCATGGCAGTCTTCACACACATAAAGACTCAGAGCCCAGCCATAAGAAGGAGTCCATGGCAGTCTTCACACAGATAAAGACTCAGAGCCCAGCCGTAAGAAGGAGTCCATGGCAGTCTTCACACAGATGAAGACTCAGAGCCCAGCCATTAGAAGGAGTCCATGGCAGTCTTCACACACATAAAGACTCAGAGCCCAGCCATAAGAAGGAGTCCATGGCAGTCTTCACACAGATAAAGACTCAGAGCCCAGCCATAAGAAGGAGTCCATGGCAGTCTTCACACAGATGAAGACTCAGAGCCCAGCCACAAGAAGGAGTCCATGGCAGTCTTCACACAGATGAAGACTCAGAGCCCGGCCATAAGAAGGAGTCCATGGCAGTCTTCACACAGATAAAGACTCAGAGCCCAGCCGTAGGAAGGAGTCCATGGCAGTCTTCACACAGATGAAGACTCAGAGCCCAGCCGTAAGAAGGAGTCCATGGCAGTCTTCACACAGATGAAGATTCAGAGCCCAGCCACAAGAAGGAGTCCATGGCAGTCTTCACACAGATAAAGACTCAGAGCCCAGCCATAAGAAGTAGTCCATGGCAGTCTTCACACACATAAAGACTCAGAGCCCAGCCACAAGAAGGAGTCCATGGCAGTCTTCACACAGATGAAGACTCAGAGCCCAGCCATAAGAAGGAGTCCATGGCAGTCTTCACACACATAAAACCTCAGAGCCCAGCCATAAGAAGGAGTCCATGGCAGTCTTCACACAGATAAAGACTCAGAGCCCAGCCATAAGAAGGAGTCCATGGCAGTCTTCACACAGATAAAGACTCAGAGCCCAGCCATAAGAAGGAGTCCATGGCAGTCTTCACACAGACGAAGACTCAGAGCCCGGCCGTAAGAAGGAGTCCATGGCAGTCTTCACACAGATAAAGACTCAGAGCCCAGCCATAAGAAGGAGTCCATGGCAGTCTTCACACACATAAAGACTCAGAGCCCAGCCACAAGAAGGAGTCCATGGCAGTCTTCACACACATAAAGACTCAGAGCCCAGCCACAAGAAGGAGTCCATGGCAGTCTTCACACAGAGGAAGACTCAGAGCCCGGCCGTAAGAAGGAGTCCATGGCAGTCTTCACACACATAAAGACTCAGAGCCCAGCCATAAGAAGGAGTCCATGGCAGTCTTCACACAGATAAAGACTCAGAGTCCAGCCATAAGAAGGAGTCCATGGCAGTCTTCACACAGATGAAGACTCAGAGCCCAGCCATAAGAAGGAGTCCATGGCAGTCTTCACACAGATGAAGACTCAGAGCCCGGCCGTAAGAAGGAGTCCATGGCAGTCTTCACACAGACGAAGACTCAGAGCCCAGCCGTAAGAAGGAGTCCATGGCAGTCTTCACACAGATAAAGACTCAGAGCCCAGCCGTAAGAAGGAGTCCATGGCAGTCTTCACACAGATGAAGACTCAGAGCCCAGCCGTAAGAAGGAGTCCATGGCAGTCTTCACACACATAAAGACTCAGAGCCCGGCCACAAGAAGGAGTCCATGGCAGTCTTCACACACATTAAGACTCAGAGCCCAGCCATAAGAAGGAGTCCATGGCAGTCTTCACACAGAGGAAGACTCAGAGCCCAGCCGTAAGAAGGAGTCCATGGCAGTCTTCACACACATAAAGACTCAGAGCCCAGCCATAAGAAGGAGTCCATGGCAGTCTTCACACAGATAAAGACTCAGAGCCCAGCCATAAGAAGGAGTCCATGGCAGTCTTCACACAGACGAAGACTCAGAGCCCAGCCGTAAGAAGGAGTCCATGGCAGTCTTCACACAGATGAAGACTCAGAGCCCAGCCATAAGAAGGAGTCCATGGCAGTCTTCACACAGATAAAGACTCAGAGCCCAGCCATAAGAAGGAGTCCATGGCAGTCTTCACACAGATGAAGACTCAGAGCCCAGCCACAAGAAGGAGTCCATGGCAGTCTTCACACAGATGAAGACTCAGAGCCCGGCCATAAGAAGGAGTCCATGGCAGTCTTCACACAGATAAAGACTCAGAGCCCAGCCGTAGGAAGGAGTCCATGGCAGTCTTCACACAGATGAAGACTCAGAGCCCAGCCGTAAGAAGGAGTCCATGGCAGTCTTCACACAGATGAAGATTCAGAGCCCAGCCACAAGAAGGAGTCCATGGCAGTCTTCACACAGATAAAGACTCAGAGCCCAGCCATAAGAAGTTGTCCATGGCAGTCTTCACACACATAAAGACTCAGAGCCCAGCCACAAGAAGGAGTCCATGGCAGTCTTCACACAGATGAAGACTCAGAGCCCAGCCATAAGAAGGAGTCCATGGCAGTCTTCACACACATAAAACCTCAGAGCCCAGCCATAAGAAGGAGCCCATGGCAGTCTTCACACAGATAAAGACTCAGAGCCCAGCCATAAGAAGGAGTCCATGGCAGTCTTCACACAGATAAAGACTCAGAGCCCAGCCATAAGAAGGAGTCCATGGCAGTCTTCACACAGACGAAGACTCAGAGCCCGGCCGTAAGAAGGAGTCCATGGCAGTCTTCACACAGATAAAGACTCAGAGCCCAGCCATAAGAAGGAGTCCATGGCAGTCTTCACACACATAAAGACTCAGAGCCCAGCCACAAGAAGGAGTCCATGGCAGTCTTCACACACATAAAGACTCAGAGCCCAGCCACAAGAAGGAGTCCATGGCAGTCTTCACACAGAGGAAGACTCAGAGCCCGGCCGTAAGAAGGAGTCCATGGCAGTCTTCACACACATAAAGACTCAGAGCCCAGCCATAAGAAGGAGTCCATGGCAGTCTTCACACAGATAAAGACTCAGAGTCCAGCCATAAGAAGGAGTCCATGGCAGTCTTCACACAGATGAAGACTCAGAGCCCAGCCATAAGAAGGAGTCCATGGCAGTCTTCACACAGATGAAGACTCAGAGCCCGGCCGTAAGAAGGAGTCCATGGCAGTCTTCACACAGACGAAGACTCAGAGCCCAGCCGTAAGAAGGAGTCCATGGCAGTCTTCACACAGATGAAGACTCAGAGCCCAGCCGTAAGAAGGAGTCCATGGCAGTCTTCACACACATAAAGACTCAGAGCCCGGCCACAAGAAGGAGTCCATGGCAGTCTTCACACACATTAAGACTCAGAGCCCAGCCATAAGAAGGAGTCCATGGCAGTCTTCACACAGAGGAAGACTCAGAGCCCAGCCGTAAGAAGGAGTCCATGGCAGTCTTCACACACATAAAGACTCAGAGCCCAGCCATAAGAAGGAGTCCATGGCAGTCTTCACACAGATAAAGACTCAGAGCCCAGCCATAAGAAGGAGTCCATGGCAGTCTTCACACAGACGAAGACTCAGAGCCCAGCCGTAAGAAGGAGTCCATGGCAGTCTTCACACAGATGAAGACTCAGAGCCCAGCCATAAGAAGGAGTCCATGGCAGTCTTCACACAGATAAAGACTCAGAGCCCAGCCATAAGAAGGAGTCCATGGCAGTCTTCACACAGACGAAGACTCAGAGCCCAGCCGTAAGAAGGAGTCCATGGCTTCTTCACACAGACGAAGACTCAGAGCCCAGCCACAAGAAGGAGTCCATGGCAGTCTTCACACAGATGAAGACTCAGAGCCCAGCCTTGAGAAGGACTCCATGGCAGTCTTCACACAGACGAAGACTCAGAGCCCAGCCATGAGAAGGAGTCCATGGCAGTCTTCACACAGATAAAGACTCAGAGCCCAGCCATAAGAAGGAGTCCATGGCAGTCTTCACACACATAAAGACTCAGAGCCCAGCCATAAGAAGGAGTCCATGGCAGTCTTCACACAGACGAAGACTCAGAGCCCAGCCACAAGAAGGAGTCCATGGCAGTCTTCACACAGATGAAGACTCAGAGCCCGGCCGTAAGAAGGAGTCCATGGCAGTCTTCACACAGACAAAGACTCAGAGCCCAGCCGTAAGAAGGAGTCCATGGCAGTCTTCACACAGATGAAGACTCGGAGCCCAGGCATAAGAAGGAGTCCATGGCAGTCTTCACACAGACGAAGACTCAGAGCCCAGCCACAAGAAGGAGTCCATGGCAGTCTTCACACACATAAAGACTCAGAGCCCAGCCATAAGAAGGAGTCCATGGCAGTCTTCACACACATAAAGACTCAGAGCCCAGCCGTAAGAAGGAGTCCATGGCAGTCTTCACACAGACGAAGACTCAGAGCCCAGCCGTAAGAAGGAGTCCATGGCAGTCTTCACACAGACGAAGACTCAGAGCCCAGGCATAAGAAGGAGTCCATGGCAGTCTTCACACACATAAAGACTCAGAGCCCAGCCATAAGAAGGAGTCCATGGCAGTCTTCACACAGACGAAGACTCAGAGCCCAGCCATGAGAAGGAGTCCATGGCAGTCTTCACACAGATAAAGACTCAGAGCCCAGCCATAAGAAGGAGTCCATGGCAGTCTTCACACACATAAAGACTCAGAGCCCAGGCATACGACTGCCTCAGGCTCTGATAGTCAGTGCAGAAGACTGATGTGAGATGTCTTCTAAACCTTTGATCCACCCTGCTATTTGAATACCTGATCACACCTGTGAAGTGGGCAGAGCAGATAGGAAGAAACAGAATGAAAAGCTGTGCATTCCTGTGCAGTTCACTAGGCCCATCTCACCAGCGCCTTTACAGATTCTGTTAACATGGGTATGAAGGACATTCATTTTGGCAGCAACTTTGAAAGGAGATGACTATTGTGAATTATTGACCATCGAGGCCACAAAATCTGTAGAATAATCAAGAGAGTGGGGAATTCTGAAACAAATCCTCTGACCCATTGTGTCTTTATAGCAGTCTGTGTGCAATAAAGAGAACACAGGAAACTGTAATAATATGATTATTGAAACTGACTTCCTTCCCTCAATCTTCTGGTTCTGTGATGTTATGTGGCAGATGGGCCCACACCTACCAACATAATGTATCACTGGTCTCTCCAGGCAGCCATGAGTGTTATCAGCGTTTCCCATCAGTCGCTTGTGATGTCATCAACTACATCACACCCTTGATCCTGGCAGGTTTGTGACATCATCTACTACATCACACCCCTGGCCCTGCAGGCTTGAGTCATCATCTACTACATCACACCCCTGGCCCTGCAGGCTTGAGTCATCATCTACTACATCACACCCCTGGCCCTGCAGGCTTGAGTCATCATCTACTACATCACACCCCTGGCCCTGCAGGCTTGAGTCATCATCTACTACATCACACCCCTGGCCCTGCAGGCTTGAGTCACCATCTACTACATCACACCCCTGGCCCTGCAGGCTTGAGTCATCATCTACTACATCACACCCCTGGCCCTGCAGGCTCCAGTCATCATCTACTACATCACACCCCTGGCCCTGCAGGCTTGAGTCACCATCTACTACATCACACCCCTGGCCCTGCAGGCTTGAGTCATCATCTACTACATCACACCCCTGGCCCTGCAGGCTTGAGTCATCATCTACTACATCACACCCCTGGCCCTGCAGGCTTGAGTCATCATCTACTACATCACACCCTTGATCCTGGCAGGTTTGTGACATCATCTACTACATCACACCCCTGGCCCTGCAGGATTGAGTCATCATCTACTACATCACACCCTTGATCCTGGCAGGTTTGTGACATCATCTACTACATCACACCCCTGGCCCTGCAGGCTTAATGACATCATTCACCTCTTAGCTATATATAGAGGTGTAGTCGGGGATGCCTGCAGTGTGTGTGCAGTCTGTGGACTGGGCTATGAATGGTGTGAAAGAGGTGTGAATGGGGGATTTGGGGGCACCGAGCTAACATCAGACTCACAGGATGGCCGCGGTGTAAAGTGAAAATATCGATTTTGAAATTTCGACCTACAAAAATATTGTGTTGGAAATATCTAAGGTACTTAATATCAAGGTCAAGGTTATATTGATGTAAGTAATATCGAAGTTACTAATATCGATATTTGTATTATTGTTATGTATTTTATTATGGATGTGTAATATTTTTTGTTGTTAAGTATTTTAGTTGTTTTAAATTATATGTGTATTATTTTTATATATTAATAATGTTATTTTTAAGTAAATTTTATGTTTTAGTACCGGTGCGGGTTATGGGTTTATAGGGGAATAGGGTGGGAAGTAATTTAAATATACTAAATTAATTATAAATTTTTAGGAATTATAAATTAATTTTAATTAATGTTCGAGTTTATTTCTGTAGCGGGTAGTGGGTTTATAGGGGAATTGGGTGGGAAGTAATTTAATGATAATTAATTATTTATTTTTATTTATTGGAATGGGTAAATATTTTATTTTGAATTAATAATTGGCAAAATAAATATTTTATTTGATAATTAATTTATTTAATTGGTAATTAATGTTTTTAATTGGTAAATAATTGCTTTAATTTGTAATACATTTTTTTGATTTGTAATTATTTTTTAATTGGTAATTAATGTTTTTAATTGGCAAATAATTGCTTTAATTGGTAATTAATTTTTATTAATTGGAAATTATTTTTAATTATTTGGTAATCAATGTTTCATAAAAAGTATTATTTGATATAAAAAATAATTTTATTTAATATTTTTTAATTGTGAATGAATTTTAAATAATAAAAAAATGAAAAATATTTTATAGTTCAATATTAATTATTTGGTGAATAATATTTATTAATTAATATTTATTGGTATTTATTGTTAATTTATTGTTAATTAATTATTCAATTGTAGTTACGATATTTTTAATTACGATATTTTTGAACTTCAATATTTTTGTTTTGATATTTTTGTACTTACCATGTTGTAGGTAGGCTGTCGATATTCTTGCTTCCGATATTCCAACGCCGATTTTTGTGTAGGTCGATATTTTTTCCGTCGATATTGTGTCAGTGATCCGATTGCCGCGGCAGTTCTGCTTCTCGAGGCCTCTGCCATGTGTTGTTTGGTTGTTCAGTGGGAGAAAACAGGCAGCACCTCGCAGACCGCCAGAGAGATGCACTTTGAGGTGGGGGCGGAGCCTTCCATAAGGTGTGGTAAGGCCTTATGAGGTTCGTTGTTGTTGCAGTAAACAGCTTTTAATAGCAATTCCTGGGGTCCTCTTAGCAGGCGAATTGAATTTTGCCTTGACCTCCAGGAACTCTGGCATAACCCCTATCTGGAGCTGGGTGCGGAATGTCTGTGGGTCTGATGTGAAGCAAGGTAGTATGAATGAAGGTGTGAATGGTGTGAATGTTCAGTAGCAAAGGTCAAAACCTTGGCGTGGGGCTACTGCTCACAAGTTTACCCATGTACTTGTGCTAATTTGACCTGTTTTGGATGAAAGGAGCTGGCACTGTCTTTGATTTCTTTTTTCTGTTACATATCTTGTTCCTAGCTGCTTTCTTCCTGCTTTTTTCTTTTCTCAGTTTGAACATCTACATCTCACCTCATTCTCCACAAACTTTCTTTCATTCCTTCCTTGTTTAATTCTTCTGTTTCTTATTGTTTTAGTCTTAATTTTGTTCTTTTATCTCATTGCCTTCCCAGGCTCCTTATTGCTTTTCTTCTTTCTAAAGTTGATTCTCGGACTTTCTCTTGTCCAGAATATCTTTTCTCATTCCTTCGCCCATACTTTCTTTCTCTTTTGTTTCTTCGCCATTCTTTACAATGTCTTTATTTCATTTTTTAATTTCTTTATCTTGCATTTTTACTTTCATCATGTTATTTTCCCTGCTCCTTATGTCATTTCTTTCCGACATCGATTTTTCATGTCTTTTCTTTTCCTCACTTTATTCGCTGCTGTTTTGTTTCTCATCTTACTCTGCCATTCTTTTATTTCTTACTTGATTTTGTTTGTTGGTGCAATTCCCAAGTTGTTTTATTTGCTCTCGATTTTAGTTTTTACAAAAATGCACACAGATGATATGATAGGGCATCGGGCATAGGGCCATCCATAGTGACGCTGCGGCACCGGGAGGATGGGGGAAGGGGTGGGCCAGACTGTCATGCGCAGGTAGCCTTTCTCCAACACTTAGCTGTGTTGTACAGCCAGATGGAGAACCAACACAGACTCCCAGTTCCTGTCTGGGGGCTGAACCAGGAAATAGTATTCCCAGCATGAGACAAGCCCTGGGATTGGCATCTGGGATCCTGCACAGTGTGCAGCAGTGTCTAAGGTCAGAAAGATGAGGATCGGGGGCAAGTGGCCTGCCGTTGGAGCAGGTAAGTGCAATTTTGTTATATTTTTTATTCTGTCTTTCGTGATGTTTTTGGTTTGTATTCCCCCTCCCCCTCTACAAGTCATTCACCACAGAAGCACACCTTAAGCTACACACATAAAATACCTTGCAGGCGTAACACAAACTGATACCAAGCAACGACAGATATACATGGACGTCAATTCACGAAAATGCCAGGGGTAGCCGAAGTGACATTACACGCCCTTTGACACCCACTTTCATTCACACACACATACTTACACATTAGTGTGATAAAGAATTGACAGAAAATAAAGAGTGGTGCCCAAGCTGTCCCTGTGTTCCTGGCACTGAATTTGCCACCTCTGAGGCCAGGGGTCGCAAAGGCAGAGCCAGGGGTAGCAAAGGGCGAGCCAGGGGTCGCAGCTTCGACCCTTAAATAACGTCCATGATAATATACAGTTTAATGGTGCATCGTGGGTGATTTTGGTGTGAGAAATGTTACTCTTTCCTGGTACATTCAGTGACTGTTGCCCCTGGAGTGAAGGCCTGGAGACCTGCAGGACACAGGCGGCCTGCTGGTGGGGCATGTGTAGTGCCTGCTCCAGCTGTCAACGTGCATTACACTGGCAACACTTTTCATGTGTATCTGAGTTGAGGAAATAGGAAAAAGAAACTGGGCAAAAGTAGCTAGGAAAGATCCTGTGCTCAAAAGGGGAGAAGCAGAGAGACACGGAAAGAAAGGTTCCGCTTTCATAAGATCAAAAAAATGTTGAAAGGCAAGCACCTGTCCATAGAGGTGACAATCTCTGGGAGGAGCTTCTTGGCACTACAAGTACCTTAAACGTAAAACGAGGACTGGGCAGTAAACCATGGAGCTACACCCCCACCCAATGCCTCCCCCACGGATCAAATTATCCACGTGGTCAATTAAGGTGATAAATGGGAGAAAAATTGTCCCTGGAATTATAGATATCCATTTGCAGTAAAGTGCCTGGTAATTTCGTGTCTACGTCATCTTTCTCCATTCTGGAAACAGAGGTTCGTCATTGCATGTTGCAGGGTGCCATAACCAGCTGGAATCAGTAATTTTACCAAGCAACTGGTACCCAGGCACATGGTCTTCTGTGACGCTCATCTTGAGATCCACTGATGCCTATTCTAGCTTGGGGTCCATTAATGCCTGTTAGAGCCTGTGGACCATTAATGCCTGTTAGAGCCTGTGGACCATTGATGCATATTATAGAATGAAGGCAATTGTTACCTGTTACACCTTGAGACCCATTGATGCTGATTACAGCTGGAATCACATTAATGTCTGTTATTACTTGGGGCTGATTGATGCCCAGAGCTGCTTGGAGCCAATGAGGCCTTTGAGTGTGTCACAGGCTCGGGGCCTAATAACGGCAATTACAGCTTGGGACCTACTGCAACCTGTTACAGATCGCTGCCCATTTGATTCATATTAAAGCTTCGGACCCGCTGAGGCCTGCCACAACTCACTGCCCATCAATAGATACATGTTACATCTTGGGACACACTCCGGCCTGTTACAAATCGTTGCCCTCAGATACATATTAAATAATGGGATCCACTTCGGCCTGCTGCAGCTCGCTGCCCACTGATAGATGTTACAGCTTGGGACCCCCTGTGACCTGTTACAGCCTGCTTCTCATTGATTCATGTTACCAGAAAGCTGGGTCTGGGGCTCAGTGGACTAATGCATCCACTTCAGGGTCCTGTGTTCGACCTCATGGTCACATGTTCAAATCTCGGTGGGTCCACTCAGCCTTTCATCCATCTGAGGTCGATAAAATGAGTACCATTGAGATGGGTAACAATAAACATCTGTTATTCAGTGCCAAGATACCTCTGGGTGAACATGTGCTTTACAAATACTCATGTTATGTTATGTTACCTCTTGGAACCCACTGAGACCTGTTACAGTTCACTGCCCATTGATTCATGTTACCTCTCGGGACATACTGAGACCTGTTACAGTTCACTGCCCATTGATTCATGTTACCTCTTGGAACCCAGTGAGACCTGTTACAGCTCTCTGCCCATTGCTACATGACACATCTTGAGACCCACTGAGACGTTATATGCCGCTGCCCATTGATACGTATTACAGCTTGGGACCCACTGAGACCTGCACAGGTCGCTGCCCATTGGTACATGTTACAGCGTGGGACCCACTGAGACCTGCTACAGCTCGCTGCCCATTGATACGTATTACAGCTTGGGACCCACTGAGACCTGCACAGGTCGCTGCCCATTGATACATGTTACAGCTGGGGACCCACTGAGACCTGCTACAGGTCGCTGCCCATTGGTACATGTTACATCTTGAGACCCACTGCGACGTTATATGTCGCTGCCCATTGATTCATGTTACCTCTTGGGACCCACTGAGACCTGCACAGGTCGCTGCCCATTGATACATGTTACAGCCTGGGATCCACTGAGACCGGTTACAGCTCGCTGCCCATTGGTACATGTTACAGCCTGGGACCCACTGAGACCTGCACAGGTCGCTGCCCATTGATACGTATTACAGCTGGGGACCCACTGAGACCTGCTACAGCTCGCTGCCCATTGATACGTATTACAGCTTGGGACCCACTGAGACCTGCACAGGTCGCTGCCCATTGGTACATGTTACAGCTTGGGACCCACTGAGACCTGCTACAGGTCGCTGCCCATTGGTACATGTTACAGCTTGGGACCCACTGAGACCTGCTACAGGTCGCTGCCCATTGGTACATGTTACAGCTTGGGACCCACTGAGACCTGCTACAGGTCGCTGCCCATTGGTACATGTTACATCTTGAGACCCACTGCGACGTTATATGTCGCTGCCCATTGATTCATGTTACCGCTCTGGACATACTGAGACCTGCTACAGGTCGCTGCCCATTGATACGTATCACAGCTTGGGACCCACTGAGACCTGCACAGGTCGCTGCCCATTGGTACATGTTACAGCTCGGGACCCACTGAGACCTGCTACAGGTCGCTGCCCATTGGTACATGTTACAGCACGGGACCCACTGAGACCTGCTACAGGTCGCTGCCCATTGGTACATGTTACAGCTCGGGACCCACTGAGACCTGCTACAGGTCGCTGCCCATTGGTACATGTTACATCTTGAGACCCACTGCGACGTTATATGTCGCTGCCCATTGATTCATGTTACCGCTCTGGACATACTGAGACCTGCACAGGTCGCTGCCCATTGATACGTATCACAGCTTGAGACCCACTGAGACGTTATATGCCGCTGCCCATTGATACGTATTACAGCTTGGGACCCACTGAGACCTGCTACAGCTCGCTGCCCATTGATACGTATTACAGCTTGGGACCCACTGAGACCTGCACAGGTCGCTGCCCATTGATACATGTTACAGCTGGGGACCCACTGAGACCTGCTACAGGTCGCTGCCCATTGGTACATGTTACATCTTGAGACCCACTGCGACGTTATATGTCGCTGCCCATTGATTCATGTTACCTCTTGGGACCCACTGAGACCTGCACAGGTCGCTGCCCATTGATACATGTTACAGCCTGGGATCCACTGAGACCGGTTACAGCTCGCTGCCCATTGGTACATGTTACAGCCTGGGACCCACTGAGACCTGCACAGGTCGCTGCCCATTGATACGTATTACAGCTGGGGACCCACTGAGACCTGCTACAGCTCGCTGCCCATTGATACGTATTACAGCTTGGGACCCACTGAGACCTGCACAGGTCGCTGCCCATTGGTACATGTTACAGCTTGGAACCCACTGAGACCTGCTACAGGTCGCTGCCCATTGCTACATGATACATCTTGAGACCCACTGAGACATTATATGTCGCTGCCCATTGGTACATGTTACAGCTTGGGACCCACTGAGACCTGCACAGGTCGCTGCCCATTGGTACATGTTACAGCTTGGGACCCACTGAGACCTGCTACAGGTCGCTGCCCATTGGTACATGTTACAGCTTGGGACCCACTGAGACCTGCTACAGGTCGCTGCCCATTGGTACATGTTACATCTTGAGACCCACTGCGACGTTATATGTCGCTGCCCATTGATTCATGTTACCGCTCTGGACATACTGAGACCTGCTACAGGTCGCTGCCCATTGATACGTATCACAGCTTGGGACCCACTGAGACCTGCACAGGTCGCTGCCCATTGGTACATGTTACAGCTCGGGACCCACTGAGACCTGCTACAGGTCGCTGCCCATTGGTACATGTTACAGCACGGGACCCACTGAGACCTGCTACAGGTCGCTGCCCATTGGTACATGTTACAGCTCGGGACCCACTGAGACCTGCTACAGGTCGCTGCCCATTGGTACATGTTACATCTTGAGACCCACTGCGACGTTATATGTCGCTGCCCATTGATTCATGTTACCGCTCTGGACATACTGAGACCTGCACAGGTCGCTGCCCATTGATACGTATCACAGCTTGGGACCCACTGAGACCTGCTACAGGTCGCTGCCCATTGGTACATGTTACAGCACGGGACCCACTGAGACCTGCTACAGGTCGCTGCCCAATGATACGTATTACAGCTTGAGACCCACTGAGACCTGCACAGGTCGCTGCCCATTGGTACATGTTACAGCTTGCTATCCAATGAGACACTGAGATTGAGAGGCCACACACAGATTAACACAAAACATGCACCATCAAGTCCACTATCAAGAACAATTCCATAATTATAGACAAATATTCTTAAAGAGATCTTTTGGTATTTATTTTTTCTTTTTTCCGATCTTGGTTACAAATGGATGCAACCAACGTGTTTCACCTCAAACAAGATCTTCTTAAGGCTTTAAAAATTCAAATGTTGAGGTGAAGCTGTAACTGTGTAGGGGGAGTCCTACCAAGGTTCCAGGTCTTTCACTACCCGCTGCATGATTTCAGCCTGAAATTTGGGAAGTCCACCATGATACTTAAACCGGATATTTTAAGATCAGTACATTCAAGTGTCTGTGTTCCAGAAATATGAGTCCCAGCACTACAAGTGCTCTGTTTGGCAGCGCCGTCTAGCCTGCCACCTCTGTGTGTACTTGCTACCCATCGATACATGTTATAGCTTGGGATCCACTGAGACCCATTTACAGCTCGCTGCCTGTTGATACATGTTACAGCTCGGGACCCACTGAGACCTGTTACAGCTTCGTACCCACTGCAGCCCGTTACAGCTCACTGCCCATTGATACATGTTATAGCTTGAGATCCACTGAGACATGTTACAGCTCGCTGCCCATTGGTACATGTTACAGCCTGGGACCCACTGAGACCTGCACAGGTCGCTGCCCATTGATACGTATTACAGCTGGGGACCCACTGAGACCTGCACAGGTCGCTGCCCATTGGTACATGTTACAGCTTGGGACCCACTGAGACCTGCACAGGTCGCTGCCCATTGATACGTATTACAGCTGGGGACCCACTGAGACCTGCACAGGTCGCTGCCCATTGGTACATGTTACAGCTTGGGACCCACTGAGACCTGCACAGGTCGCTGCCCATTGATACATGTTACAGCCTGGGATCCACTGAGACCGGTTACAGCTCGCTGCCCATTGGTACATGTTACAGCCTGGGACCCACTGAGACCTGCACAGGTCGCTGCCCATTGATACGTATTACAGCTGGGGACCCACTGAGACCTGCACAGGTCGCTGCCCATTGGTACATGTTACAGCTTGGGACCCACTGAGACCTGCACAGGTCGCTGCCCATTGGTACATGTTACAGCTTGGGACCCACCGAGACCTGCTACAGGTCGCTGCCCATTGGTACATGTTACAGCATGGGACCCACTGAGACCGGTTACAGCTAGCTGCCCATTGATACATATTACAGCTCGGGACCCACTGAGACCTGTTACAGCTCGCTGCCCATTGATACATATTACAGTCTGGGATCCACTGAGACCGGTTACAGCTCGCTGCCCATTGATACATATTACAGCCTGGGATCCACTGAGACTTGTTACAGCTCTCTATCCATTGATACATATTACAGCGTCTTACACCATGAGGCCTGTTTCAGCTCGCTGCCCACTGATATAAATTACAGTCTGGGATCCACTGAGACCGGTTACAGCTCGCTGCCCATTGATACATATTACAGCCTGGGATCCACTGAGACTTGTTACAGCTCTCTATCCATTGATACATATTACAGCGTCTTACACCATGAGGCCTGTTTCAGTTCGCTGCCCATTGATATAAATTACAGTCTGGGATCCACTGAGACCGGTTACAGCTCGCTGCCCATTGATACATATTACAGCTTCAGATCCACTGAGACTTGTTACAGCTCTCTATCCATTGATACATATTACAGCGTCTTACACCATGAGGCCTGTTTCAGCTCGCTGCCCACTGATATAAATTACAGTCTGGGATCCACTGAGACCGGTTACAGCTCGCTGCCCATTGATACATATTACAGCCTGGGATCCACTGAGACTTGTTACAGCTCTCTATCCATTGATACATATTACAGCCTGGGATCCACTGAGACCTGTTACTGTTTGCTGCCCATTGATATATATTACAGCCTGGGATCCACTGAGACCGGTTACAGCTCGCAGCCCATTGATACATATTACAGCCTGGGATCCACTGAGACCGGTTACTGCTCGCTGCCCATTGATACATATTACAGCCTGGGATCCATTGAGACCGGTTACAGCTCGCACCCCATTGATACATATTACAGCCTGGGATCCACTGAGACCTGTTACTGCTCGCTGTGAATTTATACATATTACAGCCTGGGATCCACTGAGACCGGTTACAGCTCTCTATCCATTGATACATATTACAGCTTCTTACACCGTGCAGCCTGTTTCAGCTCACTGCCCACTGATATATATTACAGTCTGGGATCCACTGAGACTGGTTACAGCTCGCTGCCCATTGATACATATTACAGTCTGGGATCCATTGAGACCGGTTACAGCTCGCAACCCATTGATACATATTACAGTCTGGGATCCACTGAGACCTGTTACTGCTCGCTGCGAATTGATACATATTACAGCCTGGGATCCACTGAGACCTGTTACAGCTCGCACCCCATTGATACATATTACAGCCTGGGATCCACTGAGACCTGTTACAGCTTGCTACCCATTGATACATATTACAGCCTGGAATCCACTGAGACCGGTTACAGCTCGCTGGCCATTTATATATGCGACAGCTTCCTTGCGAGAGATACGGACGTATACCAGGAGACGCACTATGCTTCCCGCCATCCTGTGATTGAGAACAGGCAGACCTCCATTATTAATATTATTCTGAGTTCAGGCATACTAAACTCAAATTTCTACTATGTTCCCTAAGTCTGTTAGGAATGTAGAATGTAACAATTCCACAGCCCATTCTGGCCTATGAGAACAGGTAGCCTTACAATAGTGAAAAACGAAAATGGCTGTAATTCACTATTAGGAAATGCCACACACATCAGGGCTTGTCCTACCTTATGCTTATAATGCACCCTGCCCTTGGGCCTACCATAGGAGTAACTAATATGAAGTTAAGGGAAGGTTTAGGGACTGGCAAGTGGGTGCACTTGCCCAATCAGCATGACAGTACCAGACTGCATGCAGGTTCTACATCCGCAGACCTTAGACACATTTTACAGGGCTGCTTCTGTGGGTGGCACAATCAGTGCTACAGGCCCACTAGCAGCATTTGGATTTACATGCCCTGGGCACTCCTGGAGCACTTTACTGGGGTCTGACAGTCAACCAAATAAGTCAATCATGGAAACCAATCAACATGTACACTTTATACAGGGAGCACTTGCACTGTGGCACTGATTGGCAGTGGCACAGTGCTCTGAGCAGCTAACATCAGCAAAACACATGAGGCAACAGTAACAAAAATGTAAGGGAGACCCACGCCAATGGTGCCAGGTCTAACAAGTGTCCCCTCCAGCTGAAATGTGGAGAGAACTACCCTACCCCAGGGAGTTCTCCTCACTAAGGTGGAAAAATCTGGACAGACCGGCAGCATTGGCGTGATCTGTACCAGGGCAATATTCCACTGTGAAATCCATACCCTGTAGGGAAATGGACCACCTTAACAGCTTTGGATTCTCACCCCTCATTTGTATCAACCATCTGAGGGGGCTGTGGTCTGTCTGAACCCAGAAGTGAGTCCCAAACAGGTAGGGTCTTAGCTTCTTCAGTGCCCAGACCACGGCAAAAGCCTCACGCTCAATTGCACACTCCACCTCTGTTCCCTTGGAAGTAACCGCCTACTGATGAAGGCTACGGGTTGGTCAAAGCCCTCCTCAGTCATCTGTGAGAGAACAGCCCCTACAGCATGCTCTGAAGCGTCTGCCTGCACAAGGAACTCTTTGGAGAAGTTGGTTGCCAGGAGCACGGGCGCCGTGCACATAGCAGTTTTCAGGGTCTCAAACGCTTTCTGACAGGTGTCAGTCCAAATCACTTGATTGGGCTGCTTCTTGGAAGTCAGCTCTGTCAAGGGTGCAACAATGTTGCCATAACCCTTGACAAACCTACTGTAGTACCCTGTGAGTCCTAGAAAGGCCCTCACCTCTGTCTGGGTCGTTGGGGGTTCCCATGCCAGGATGGTTTCAATCTTGGGTTGGAGGGGCGTCACCTGGCCGCTTCCCACTTGATGTCCCAAGTACACTAGGGAACCCTGCCCGATCAGGCACTTACTCGCCTTATTCGTGAGGCCAGCCTTGAGCAGGGCCATAAACACTTCCCAGAGGTGGTGCAGATGTACTTCCCTTGTGACACTGAACACTGCGATGTAATCCAGGTAGGCGGCACTGAACTCCTCCAGCCCAACCAACACCTGGTTGACCAACCTCTGAAAGGTGGCAGGGGTATTCTTCTTCCCAAATGGCATAACCTGGAACTGGAAATGCCCATCTGGTGTGGAGAAGGCTGACCTCTCTTTGGCCCCGTCAGTCAGGGCGATCTGCCAGTACCCAGACGTCAAGTCAAACGTGCTGAGGTACCGTGCAGCCCCTAACCGATTGATGAGCTCATCAGCTCTGGAGATGGGGTGAGCGTCAGTCTTCTTGACTGAATTGAGTCCTCTGTAGTCCACACAGAACTGGAGTTCAGGTGTGGCACCCGGCGCTGCAGCCTTCGGGACCAGGACTACTGGACTGGCCCAAGGACTGATGGAGGACTCAATCACCCCAAGAGCAAGAATCTTTGAGACCTCCTCTTTCATGCAGGCCCTGACCCTGTCAGTCACCCTGTAAGCCTTGTGCTTCATAGGTAAACTGTCTCCTGTATCCATGTTGGATTTGGCCATTCTGGCAGGTTCACCACTGAACTTTTTGCGTTTGCGCTAACTCGGATGGACCCGAGTTAGCGGTCCAGCGGAGGGAGGGGCTGTGGCTACAAATAAACATGCACTTCAAGACGCGCAGCGGACACGCGCTGCGGGCGCGCCGTCTGCGCGCCGAAGGAGCGCCAAAGGAGGGCCCGTCTGTGCCCGTCCGTGCCTCGGACGGGCCCAGGGCCAACCACTTTGCCAACACTCCTCGGCGACCCTATAACAATCCCATGCGGTACTCACGCGGGTACCTCATGGCGCTGAAAGCCAGATCCTGCTTGTGCAATGCCACATGGGAAGTGGCAAACAGTGCATCCCGGGTCTGCCAGGTGTGTAATTTTCGTTTTCAGCCTACTCTTAACTATTTGCCTCTTCGTCCCGCTGACTCTTCACTGGTTCAAGCCGGTTTGATTAATGCTAGGTCATTGGTCAAACATGCAGCAGATATTTTTGAGCTGCTGAGTGAAAATCAGCTGGATTTACTTTTTATAACGGAAACCTGGCTCAATGAAACCTGTGCCCCCTCTGTTGAACTTGCCATTCCACGCGGTTTTAACATTTTTAGATCTGATCGCCCTCTAGGTAGAGGTGGCGGGACTGCGGTTGTCTTTAGAGAACAGTGGACTTTTTCTTACGACTCCCAAGAACAACTGGCTGAAGCCGAGATGCTCCACTTTTCTCTAATATTCAACGCTCACTCCTCCATAGGTGGCACGCTGGTTTACGGCCCCCCCGGCTACGTTGGTAATTTTGTGCAGGTCTTAGAAGAGATAATAGTCCCTCGGATTTTACGTCACTCCCGGTATCTCCTTCTGGGGGACTTCAATATTCATGTTGATAGTTCGGACCTGCCAGAGGCGGCTCGCCTTGCAGAAGCTCTCTCTATGGCCCAGCTAAGACAATGGGTGGCTGCTCCAACCCATCTAGGAGGTCATATTCTGGATCTGGTATGCTCAAATTTTGACATCACTATGGCCCATCCTGAGCCAGTAATCTGGTCGGACCATAAGCTTATCAGATTCTCCTGGCCTCTACTGACTTCTGCTGTGATTCATCCCCAAACCGCCCATACACAGAAGATTAACTTAAATACCCTTTCTGATGGCCTTGCTGCTTCTCGCCCTTTGCTTCCTCCTGATATTGAGGCTGCAGCCAGCGCATTTAATTCATGGGTGGAATGCGCGACTGTTGCATCAATCAATAGCAGCCGGGTCTGCAGACTCCGTTCTACCCCCTCCAAACCCTGGTTTTCTCATGCCCTCCGCGACCTCAAATCAGGCTGTAAAAAGCTAGAGAGGTTGTGGAGACAAGCCTATCTTCCCGAGGCGAAAAAGGATCTGCGGGCTGCGCAAAAAAAGTATTATGCAGCCATCAGATCTGCCAAACGTAGCTACTATGCTGGTCGTATTAATAAAGCGAACAACAATAGTAAGGAAATCTTTACGATTGTAAAAAGTTTTGTATCTCCCTGTGCGTCACAACCTCTGCTACCTGCATCGAAGGAATGGTGTGAAGAACTACCTGAGTTTTTCATTGAAAAAATTGTTAAAATTCAGGTGGATCTGCAAAATGTTTGTAATGGCCCCACATCGTCTTTAACTACTCTGCTTCCTTCAATGCCTCTACGCACTGAGCAACTGGCTAAATTCACCCCACAACTAAATTCTGACATCATTGCTATTGTTGCTGCTTTAAAATCAGGATCTCCTTCTGACCCTTGCCCGGCTAGAGTATTTGCGGGTTTAGCGGAAACAGTGGGAAATGAGGTAACCCAGATCATCAACCTCTCGCTTCTTACGGCTACTGTCCCCGCCTGCTGGAAGCAAGCAAAATTGCTCCCATTGTTAAAAAAAAATGGATTAGATCCGGCCACTCCGTCCAATTTCCGGCCAATATCTTTGCTCCCAGCTCTTGCAAAAATCTGCGAAAAGACTGTTTTCAATCAGCTGGATAAATTTGTTGAATCGACAGAGGCCCTACATCCAGCTCAGTCTGGTTTCAGGGCCGCCTATAGTACCGAGACGGCCTTAGTCGAAATATCGGAGGCTATTCGGGAGTGTCTTGACGAAGGTGGCAGAGCGGCTCTGATCCTACTAGACCTCTCTGCTGCCTTCGATACGGTGCCTCACTCCCTTTTACTCGCCAGACTAGCCGACATTGGTGTTATTGGCCCCGCATTTGACTGGCTGACTTCATTTTTAAAAACCCGCACACAACAAATTTGGCTGCCTCCATTTGCCTCTACCCCTAAATTACTTTCTACTGGTGTTCCACAGGGGTCCACTTTAAGCCCTTTACTTTTTAACATTTACCTTACCCCTTTGATTTACCTTGCTGAACAGTTGGGGGCAAAAAGTATGGCGTACGCTGACGACACACAACTTTTGTTTACCTGGTCTAAAGATAATTTAGATACGTCGGCGGCCCAACTTTGTCTGTCCTCTGTTTTTCAATGGTTAGCACATGCCCAGCTAAAATGTAATGAAAGTAAATCCGAGATCCTGCTGTATGGCTCTTTTCCTGAGGACTTTAGTGAGCGTCTTTGGCCTGCTGACCTACCCCCACCAAAAGCCACATCTGGCCCGGTGAAAAACGTAGGGGTTTGGTTCGGTAAGAACCTTAAGTTTGAGGACCACTTAAAGAAACTCACTGGGGTCTGTTTTTCTACCCTAAAAACTTTACGTAGGTTCTTCCCTTTCCTACCGAAAGAAGCTAAAGAGACTGGCATTCGTGCCTTAGTACTCTCCAGGCTGGATTACGCGAATGGACTGTTCTGTGGATTGCCGGCATACCTGGTTCACCGTCTTCAGGTCATTCAGAACGCCGCTGCCAGACTCCTGTTTAATGTCCCTAGGCGTTCCAGTGCTCGTCCTCTGCTATGTGCTCTCCACTGGCTTCCAGTTGCCCACAGGATTTTGTGTAAAACTTTAGTGCTTGCTTACCGAGCTATCCATCAAACTGGCCCTGTCTACCTGAGGAAAAGGTTTTGTTTGTATGTCCCTAATCGCCCCCTGCGATCGGCCAACCTGTGCCAAATGTCCGTTCCCAAATTCAAATATTGCAGACTTGGCGGCCAATCAATCTCAGTGAGAGCAGCAAAATCCTGGAATGCTCTTCCCCTCCACTTAAAAACTGCATCGACTCTTAGTGCTTTTAAGAAAGGACTAAAAACTCACCTTTTCAATATTATAGTCTAATTTTTTCTATTTCTGTTTCCCGATATTTGTCCTCTCCCATACTGCCCAGCCTTCAACGCGCCAGAATACTATTTTTTTAGTAATAGAGCGCGCTATAAAAGCCTTTAATAATAATAATAATAATCATTACAGTGATTTCTGGTCTTTGCGCACTTTAGCACTGTGGCGCAGTGTAAAGTGTGTGCCCTCTCTGAGTGCGTGTGTGAGATTGGCCTGCCCTCCCATAGGAATGCATGGGGGATATGTGTGTCCATGGTAATTCCTGATGCGTGGGGAGTGAAAGGCTGAGTTTGGTATGTGCTGTCTCGTGTGATTAAACGCTGCGCGATGATGTGTGCGGCCTTAATGTGTATAGTGTGGAAGTGCCACTTCTAGAAGATAATGGAACAACATAAATGGTGAAATGCTGGAGGGCGTATTAAAAACTTCGTTGATGCCTCTCTCTGGAAATGTGGAGGAAGCAGCCTCAGCCTACACAAACTGGCTTGAGTTAGCTTGTTTACAACTGGCTCCCCCTAAAATTACTTACTCCACACGCCCAAATCCCGCCGCCCCTTGGTTCTCCGAACAGATCAGGGACCACAAAATTCGCTGTAAAAAATTGGAAAGAATTTGGCGGACAAACTATAGTAAGAAAGACAAAAAAATTCTCAATATGGAGCAAAGAGCCTATAAAGAGAGGATACAACAGGCAAAACGGGCCTTTCTCACGAAATGGATTAAAGAAGCCAGCAATGCCCCGAAGGAATTATTCCGAACGGTGTCATCCCTGGCAGCCCCCAAAACTATAGAGATACCCCCCAGTCTTCTACTCTGTGAGAATCTTGCCACCTTTTTCCGGGAAAAAGTGGAAAAAATCTTCTCTCCCCTAGACAGTCTAGTAAGGACCCCCCCCTCTAACTCGGGTCCAGAATCAGACAGCAATTCGGAAAAACTCCTGCAATTCACACGAATCAGTGAGAAGGAAGTAGCGAGCCGACTACTGAAGATAAAATCGGGCTCCCCGCATGACCCATGCCCGGCTGCAAACGCCAAATTAGCTCCTGCCGCCATTGCAGCCGGACTTACTCCTCTCTTCAATCTCATGCTGGATAGTGGGGAATTTCCAGCAAAAAGGAAACGAGCATCCATTCTACCCCTCCTAAAAAAATCTAATCTGGACATTGCCGAGATGGAAGGGGATGATGCAAGACTACCCCTTCCAGCCAAAATTATGGAAGGCACCTTAAATGCGCAGCTCAGTGCCTTTTTGAGGACAGGAGAACATCTAGATCCATCCCAACATGGTTTTCGTGCAGAACACAGCACGGAATCTGCCCTGATCAAGTCCGTGGAAGACATTAGAAGAGTGATGGAGGCAGGAGGCAGAGCCGCCCTGATCCTGTTGGATCTCTCCGCGGGCTTCGACACGGTCCATCACAAGTTGCTGATGGACCGGTTGAGGGCCTGCGGAATTCAAGGAAAGGCATTGAAGATCCTACAGGCCTTCCTCTCCAATAGAACTCAGACGGTGGCCCTGGGAGACTTTGAATCACGGCCTTTTGTGCTTCCGTGTGGAGTCCCCCAGGGGTCCTCACTCAGCCCCACCCTTTTTAATGTGTACGTCTCTACCCTAGCGCCGGTCATTCGATCCTTTGGTTTTAACCTCACAGCATACGCAGATGACACGCAGATAGTGGTGTCACTGCTGCCGGGCGAAATAGATAGCACAGCAGACAGGTTTAGAGGCTGTATGCGCGATGTGGGCAATTGAATGGCACAAAACTGTCTTACGCTCAACTCTACAAAGACAGAAGTGATGCTCTTTGGTTGCAAGGATAATTTCTGGTCCCCTAGATGGTGGCCTGATGAAATGGGTTCCCTCCCCTCCCCAGTAGCAAAGATTAAAAATTTGGGTATACTGGTGGACGACTCTTTATCCTTTAAACCACAGATTAATGCACTATCCTCTTCCACGCATTACATCCTCAAAACAATTAGGAAAGTGCTGCCATTTCTGGAGAGGGAGCATAGGAAAACTGTTGTTACTGGACTGGTTCTCTTGCGTCTGGACTATTGTAACAGCCTTATGCTGAACGCCCAACAGGGCCTACTAAACAAGCTCCAGATCTTGCAGAACGCAGCCGCCCGCCTGATCACTGACACCCCTAAGTTTGCCTCGGTAGCTCAGGACCTGGTGAAACTCCACTGGTTGCCAGTCCGGAAAAGAATAGTCTTCAAAGCACTTTGCGTGGTCTTCAAGGCTCTACACGATCTGGGCCCTCGGTGTATGAAGCTGCTCTTCCACTGGCAAAAACCAGCAAGAAACCTTAGATCCGGAGAGCAGGCGCTGGTAGCAGTCCCTAGAGTCAAGAAAGCGCGATGGGGGGCAGGAGCTTTTCCCTAGGCGCGGCAGAAGCTTGGAACAGATTACCACTCAATCTCAGACAATCGTCGGACCTGCTATCTTTCAGAAGAGCGCTCAAGACCTGGCTCTTTACTCACTAAGCTTTCAACCCACATACACTGGTTTCAATCACGTTAGCGCCAGGACACCACCGGGTAAAAGAGCGCTCTATAAATGTGAAAAATAAATAAATAAATAAATGGTGATGCCACTTCTGTCCTAGATAACAGGCAGACTTGTGACATGACACATTAGTTATGTGTCACCCTCAAGGAAGTCCTGGTGCGCCAGGCATCTGATTAAAGGGTACGTCCCTCGGTTGGGGAGCCAGTAGCCTGTGGTTCCGGATCTGGACGTAAGGGCAACTGTACGTATTGTCCTGAAGTTACAGGAAGAAATCTCTGCCTGAAGAGAAGGAACCGGGTAAGCAGTATGGAGGAGTACTGTCCCTGACCTGGGGGATTGGCCTGCAGTGGTTGCCTTGCTGCTGAAGGAGAAGAGAAAGCCTTAGACTTTGTTTTCAATTTGTAGAAGTCCTGGCGCGCCAGGCATCTAACCAAAGGGTAGCGTCCCTAGGTTGGGGAGCCAGGTTCAGGTGTTTGCCTGTCCTGGACGGCAGGGCGACTGTGGCCAGTGTCCTGGCCGGTTTGCCTTCTAGGGGTACCCCTGTGAACACAGGTGGGGCTCATCTTAAGTGAAGAGACCCTTTGTTTCCCAGAAGGGGTGGTACAGGCCTAGCAGGGAACTTTAGGGTTCTTGGCTGAGTGTTGTGGTACTACCCTGAGAGCAGGTGTGGCCTACCTTAAGTGGAGGGACCCTGTTCTACAGTGGGAGGGTGCAGAAGTCTGGAAGGGGTTCAGAGGGAGTCTGACCCCTGTGCATCCGGTGAAGTTGGATCGCAGGTGGTATACCAGTGGAGGGAGAAAGGTCCAGAACTGGTGGGAGAGTTGTGTTCTGGAGGGAGCTTCTCCTGGGAGAGTGCGCAACTCCAGAAGTAGAGGTAGAGAGGGGCATTCTTGCCCGTGACCTCTGGTCAGCCTGAGGGTGCGGACCCTAGGTTGAAGGATCAGTGATAGTTTGGAACTACACTGAGAAAGGGAGTGTAGAATGGCTATTGTAGGCCAGGTGTTACCACCCCCCACTCTGTGGATGGGCAAGGACCAGTGGTATCTGGGTGCCCTAGAGCCTGGTCCTAGCTGTGGACAGTTGGGTAGCCTAGATGGGTTTGAATTTTTTTTTGTGTGTGCTTGTTTTGTGGAACAACATGGCGTAGAACCGGAGGGTGTCCTTGCAGTGTGGGCCCGCGTCTGTGTTCTATCGCCCAAAGCAGGGAAGTCCATCACAGTGGTGATTGGTCTGCCCTGCGTTTTGGCTGGAAGGGGTTTGTGTTGGATTTGGCCTTTTTGGCAGGTTCACCTCTGAACTTTTTGCCTTTTAATGTTACATCATTATAGTGATTTCTGGTCTTTGCGCACTTTAGCACTGTGGCGCAGTGTAAAGTGCTTGCGCTCTCTGAGTGCGTGTGTGATTGGCCTGCCCTCCCATAGGAATCCATGGAGGATATGTGTGTTCATGGTGACTGTCTGGCTTGTGATTTGCTGGAGCTGGGTGGTGTGCCTGGCTCCAGAAGTCAGGATGGGTCTGCCCCGGTGGTGAATGGGGAGATCTGCATGTTGATGGCAGGGCGGGGCTGCACCTGGGACCTGAATAGGGCTGGGCTTTCCCTCCACAATGCTGGCTCCGCCCTCTATGGTGCGACTGATGACCCTAGCCTGTTCTGTGAATGGGAAGAGGGGCTGAGCAAAACAAACTGCTCCACAACCAGCTGCGTCTGGCTTTCCCCCATCTTGCACCCTAGAGACACAGGGATTTTGTGTAGAAAATGAGGCTGTGACCTCATGTTCAATGTTCTTGTTTTCCTGACTAGAATCTACCAGGGCGTGCTGCTGCTGGGTCCCGGGGGAAGGCTTGCCTCCCTAGGCCCTGCCCAGCCCCTGGATTGCTGATGGACTTCTTGTGGACCCTTCTTCCTGGCCCTGGACGCCTTGTCCTGTGATGTCCTGCATGTTGCTGGGCCCCTTTCTTTCCTGGGGGTCATTCCTTGGGGGCCTGGTGGTCTCTGTGGCCACCCAGCGCCTGGTGAGCGCTATATTCTGCATTTATAGGCAGAGAGCTGTTGTACTCCCTCTGGGGGAAGCGCTCCTGCCCTTGTGTACCTCGCAGGTGCCCACCCTGCGTTTTGCCCTTCTTTAGATTGAACTAAGCGCGGGTGCCACCGCGCTTATTTTTGTGGTTATCACTGCGGGTGCACACCCCGCTAATTACTTTTTCTACCGAGGGAGCCTACCTCTCATTATAGCCCCCGACACGAGAAGCCGCCGCCGTGGCAAAACGGAAAGCAGGCCCGCGCCCACCTGACTGTGGGCAGGGCCTGGATTGACTCACTTCCGCTTCTCCCCTGCCTGGGGGAAGCCATGCCCGCTTTGGGGGTCTCCCGTAGGGAGAGGGAGACCGGGGATGCTGCCCGCGAAGGTAAAGCTGCCCGGAGCCTCGAGGGCTCTACGCGAAGTCCCGGCCCATGAGGCAAGAGGACCGGGTAAGGCATGGCGCCTGTGCAAAGGCAGGGCTCCCAGAAGCGAGGGAGAGCCCCGCAGGCGTCACAGAGGGTTCCAGAGAAGCGGAGGGGCTCGAGGCACATTGCCGGTGCCTGCCCCGCCGCCTGATGTAGAGAGCCTCCCCCCGCACCGAAAGCCGGTAAGTTGAGACGGCTGGGGCGGGGGGGGAGAAGGCCACATGTGCTCCCCAGGCGCCAGAGAGTGGTGCCCTTCTTCAGAGCGGCCCCAGATGGCAGCTGGACGCTCCACCAATGGCTCTTTGGTCGTTTCAAGGGCCACGTGGCCCTGTCCAATGTACATAATCCCATGCAAATTCTGCCCGTGCCTATGGCACATTGTAAAGTGTGTGTTTCCTATCTAAAGTGTTTGGTAAAATACAAAGGCTATTTTTACATATAACCTTGTGCGGAGTTCCTTTTGTGGGGGGGCTAGGATGTTGTTGCCGGTGGGTGTGTGCGCAATTACTTAACTTACATTGCCTCCGGGATAAGCCTTACTGCTCGTGTCACGTGACCTAGAGGGTGAGCAGGTGTTATCTTTGGCGTGGAACTCCCTTGCCCTAACTAGAGTGGTGGTTTCTGCCTGGCTTTGGCGCAAGCCTTAGCCAACCGCAAATCCCATTTCTAACAATCCACATCAAGGACGCACCAGTCAGTGATACTAGGAACAAGGGAGAACAGGTCAGAGAACTGCCCCAGCAACTGCCAGTAGTCATTCTGTTGCTCAGGGGTCAGGGTGGGAGAGAGGTTAACTCTATCCACTGACCCATCTTGCTCTCTGGCTACCAGGAGGTCAGGAAGAGGCTCAGTCTCCTCCTCCATTCCATCATCTGTTGCCAAGAGCATGCCCACTTCGGACCTCTCCAAGTGGGTCTTAAGGCGGTTGACATGCAGGAACCTCAAGGGGTTCCTGAGAGATTACAAGTCCACCAAATAAGTAACTGGACTCTTGATCTCCACAACCTCAAAGGGGCCTGTCCACTTATCCTGGAGCGCACAAGGCTCCACGGGGGCCAAGACACACACCTTCTGTCCAGGCTGAAGCTCTACCAGAGTGACATTCTGGTCATACCACCGCTTCATCTCCTCCTGGCTGGCTTTTAGATTTGCCTCAGCAAGTGCTCTGAAACGCCTAGTCTGGTTCCTGAAGGCCAGCATGTAGCTATATACATTCTGGGGAGGTTTCCTGGGAGATTACTCCCAGGTTTCCTTGACCAGACTTAGAGGTCCTCTCACTGGGTGACCATACAGGAGCTCAAAGGGGCTGGACCCTAGAGACTTCAGTGGCGCCTCACGGTAAGCAAAGAGCAGGCATGGCAAGCGGACGTCCCACTTACGCCTCATGGGTTCTTCCAGACCCATAAGCATGCCCTTCGGAGTTCGGTTGAATCTCTCAACCAACCCGTTTCCTTGGGGGTGGTAAGGCGTGGTGAATTTGTAGATTACACCACACTCTTGCCAAAGGGATTTCATATACTTAGAGATGAAATTAGTACCCCGGTCAGACACCACCTCTAGAGGGAATCCCACTCTGGAGAAAATTCCCATCAGCGCACGTCCCACCACGGGGCCGCAACTGTCCTCAGAGGGATGGCGTCCGGGTACCAGGTGGCATGGTCCACCAGGACCCGGATGAACCTGTTGCCCATGGCTGTCCTGGGGTCCAGTGGCCCCACAATGTCAATTCCCACTCGCTGGAATAGGGTACTGACTACAGGGAATGGCTGGAGAGGATCCTTCTGCTTCCTCCCACTCTTTCCACTTGCCTGTCAAGTCTGGCAGGTCCTACAGAGAGGATCAGAGTTCGTGTGCATTTGAGGCCAATAAAAGTGGGTGACAAGCCTTTCATAGGTCTTGTCCTGCCCCAAATGCCCTGCCAATGGCACATTGTGAGCCAGCCCCAGTAGGAAGGTTCTGAATCTCTTGGGTACCACCAACGCACGGGCTGACCCTGGTTCAGCAAACTTAGGCTCTGAATACAGGAGATCATTCTCCCAATAAATTAAATGTGTTCCAGACTGATCACCGTTGGCCTGGTCTGAAGCCTTCTGCCGCAGACCTATGAGAGAAGGACACTCTTTCTGCGCCCTGCAGAATTCCTCCCTAGAGGGGCCTCCTTCCTGCTGCCAATGGGTCAGCTCAGGCAGGTCCCCTAGTTCAGCTATCTGTTCCCCGGTAGGCTCCAGGGCATCCCCCTCAAGGTCTGCTTCCTCCTGGGCCGTAGGAACTTCAGGGGCCGGTTTCCCGCGCCTCCTGCGCCTTCTCTCTAAGGCCGGTTCCTAGGCCTCTCCCTCAGGCTCCAGGACCTCTTGAGCACCCCTACTGGCTGCCATTGACCGGGTGGTCACGTACGCCCAGTTAAGCAGACGCACCATCCTTAGTTGAGTTTTTTTCTCCACCTTTACCCAAGGTGAACTTTCCAAGTCGTTCCCTAACAAACAGTCTACAGGCATGGCACTTCTCACAGCTACTTGAAGTGTACCAGAGACCCCCCCCCCCAATCAAAGGGAACCTGAGCCATTGGACAACAACTCTCTGTGTTGTCAGCGTTGACAACCCGGCAGTATGCATGGGGGACAACCTGTTCTTGAGACACCAGGTGCTGCTTGACAGCAGTCACACTGGCTCCAGTATCTCTAAGAGCCTGCACCCTTTGGCCATTGACGGTCACCCACTGCCCATATTTCTTAGTGTTAGAGGGCAGTTGGTTCTCAGGGACCATCTCACTGTCTAATAACGAGACCAGGGTCATCTGAACGGGATCCCACCCACCTTGGACTACTACCTCCCTCTCAAAGGCTACACTAGCCATCTGCCGGGGCGGAGCACCAGTGGGGGCTGGTTTACCAAACAGGCGACTCTTGGGATCATTGGCAAAAATGCCCCAGTTCACCACATTTGCAACACTTTAGGGGCCCTCTTTGAACAGGGGTACCTGTCGGGGCCCCGTAGGTTTCTGGGGTGGGGGAGGCTGAGAACCTTTCCCTTGGTTCCCTTGGGGATTACTTTGGGGCCTCTCCTGAAACTCCCTCTGTTTGCCCTTGTCGCCCCCACTCCTCTGCTGGGGACCCTTCCCACCCTTGGCGGAGTCTCCCACTTGACCCTTGTGGACCCTGGTGCTGACCCAGCGGGCTTTCTAGGGTTAGTCAGCTTGCTATCAATCAGGTGCTGGCTTAGCTCAGGAAAATAATTACTAGACAAGTGCTCCCATGCCATTAAATCAAAGAGACCTTGGAAATCATTAACTTTGCTACCCTTCACCCAACCATCCAGTGCTCTGCAGAAAAAAGTTACATACTCAACATACATACTGTTAGGAATCTTTGCACAACCCCTGAACCTCTGTCTTTACAATTCAGGAGTTAACCCATACTTGGTCATCAAAGCTTCCTTCATGTGTGGGTAAGAATTATAAACTTCAGAGGGCAAATCTAGCAGTGTGTCCCTCCCCTCACTAAGGAGCCGCCCCCACAACCCCGCTCCCCAATCTCTCTCAGGAACCCGGTGGGAAGACATGGCTACCTCATAGGCCTGGAACCACTGCCCTATGTCATCATTCTTAAAACATTCTTTCACCACGTCCTTTGGCATGTACACCCTTGATTCTACCTGCATTGGCTATGCGCTGCCACCAGAGGGAGTAGTTTCCATACTTTTAGCTTTCAGCTCCAGCTCCCTCAAATTCATTTCATGCTCCATTTGAATTTTTCTTTCTTCCATAGCCAGCCTTTTGCTTTCCATCTCCAGCTGACCATTTAGTTTTGCCATATCCATTGCATGTGCCCAGGTTTTCTTCCTGTCTGCCAACCCCTCTGGCGACAGGACTCTGCCAAAATCATGGATTTTTTCTGCTGGTTCAATTTCCACTCTATTCTCAGGTGCTCTTGACTCAATTCACGCCCTCAGCGCCTTTTGGAAGTGAGCTTTGTTTTTACATCCAGACTGTGAAACTTTAAACTTTAAGCAGAAGCCCTTCAGCTGGGCTAAGGAGTAGCTCTCTAGTCTCTCTTCTACCCATTCTATTCCTTCAATGTCAGAGACTACAGATGCTGCCTTTTCTCCATTGACTGAATCAGGCATGACTTTTCTTAAAAAAAAAAAGGGACATCTCTTGGCAAAAACAAAAATCAACATGTATGTGGCTGCGTTATTGATCTGAACTCATTACGTGGTGTTCACCAATTACATATATTTATCACAAATGCAAATTCGAAATCCTTACCGCTGCCTCCAATGTTAGATTTGGGGGTCTCTGCTTGGCGCAGTTGAGTACTTGTGACAAGCAGGGACCCTCTCCTCTAGTCAGGGCAAGGGACTTACTCTTTAAAATAACCCCTGCTCACCCTCTAGGTTGCGTGATGCGAGCAGACAATGCTAAACTTCAGAGCGTTATGGGTTAAGCATTTATGACCACATACAGTAATTCAATGACACACCACAAAATGACACCAGTCTACTTTTGTATAAAAAATAAGTATCTTTATATAAGGCTTAGCACAAGACTCAAATAACGTTTGTAAAATGAGGCCACAATACTACTTAGCAATAAAATGAGGATTCTGTTAAAAATGCGTAATTCTTGGTTCCTGTGCGAGTTGCACACTCTTGTCCGACTCTTACCATTGAAAAACAATGTCAAAAAGGTATTAAACCAGCGTTGCGGACTCCGTGGTCCGTGGCGTACACGCTGTGGTACACGTTGAGTGACAGTACCTTTTCTGAGATGAGGAGTCCGGTTCGAATGCAGCGTCCAGGACGTGCAGGCAACACAAAGATGCTGGCGGTTCCTCTGCGAGGGGGGCCCAGGCTCTGATAGGTGTCTCGGTTAAAAGAGTAGAGCAGGGGGGCCTCGAGGAGCGGGGCGGGCAAAGCGGGTTGCCTCCGGCGTTCACAGCTTTTGAGCTGTACCTTCGGTTTGTAGCTGCTGATTCAATGCGGGCAGGTGCGGCAAGAGGCAGCCAGTACGAGGCGTACGGCCGGGCTCTCTTAGTGCGGCCCGCCACGAGTGCGATGTGAGGCGGCTGGTACGCTTCGTGCGTACAGGCTGTCTTTGGCTTCGTGAGGCACTCCGTTCGGCTTCCAGCAGTGGGGGAGGCGAGGCGAGCAGTGCGTCTCGAAAAGGAAGGAATAGTGAGGCAGAGTGTGGGCGGCCCAGCGGGACGATGCAAGGAACGGCTTGAAGCAGAGCAGGCACACAAGGTGCGGGGTCGGCCAGGCACAAGCGCCACGGCAAAGGAGGGGACGAGCTGCACTGGGGATCGCGGCTCCAGCGATAAGGAAGGGCAAAGTTCAGCAGATTTGTCAGCGAAGGCAAGAGGAGTCCACTAATCCCGGGACTCTGTTCAGGGGGCAAGCTCACCCACAAGCCCTTGGAGATTGTTTGAAGCACAAGTAGCAAAAGTCTCTTTCAGTCCTTTTTCTCTTCTTTCTCAGCAAGGCACCCACCACAATATACAGTTTAGGGAAACTTTGCCTTGATTGGATACACAGATCTACACTTAAGGATGTAAAGCAACACTTATCTTTACTTAAAGATGGCGCTGATCTTAGGAAATTGTTGCTAGGACCAAGAACCCCGCGTCTTAAACGTTTTATATACGCCGGTTTCTTTGCTGCTTATAAGGAAGCATGGAAAATTACGCAAGCAGAGACTGCAGAACGAATCTGAGAAATTGATCGTATTAATTTAGAGAAATCTCTCTCTGTGGTTGACAATGGGTTAAAGACTCTGTGGTCCAGGATATATTCTTTAGATAGCATAGTATCTTCTGCCATAGACATCATGGAACAGGACTTGGTCATGTTGCAACATGGTCAGTCGGAAGTACGTTCTATCATGCTATTAGGCTGGACGTTGCAAAACCTTCATTCAGGGTATACTACGTCACTGTTTTCAGAATTCAATCTCACTGATATGCAGATCAAATTGGCACCAAGGGGAGCAGACAATACGATGCCGAGCATTGAAAAACTGGAAAGATTGCCATTTACTGTCGCTGAAAAGCCAGTTATGGAATGGATTATACATTGGAACATTCACTCAGTCTGTTACAATTTTCCATTTTCAATATTGCCTACAACATATACCAGCAGGCACATATAAAAAGTTGGGTAAAGAATACATCAAGACATCCTGGGAATTGCCGTACACATACAGATGTTGGAGTGGGGGTCGTGAAATATTTCTTTGCGGGGAAAATTGTTAAAATGCACTAAACGGTTCTCTCCTATGTCAGGGTATAAACTTACACAGGGCCTGTGATAGTTTCTCTAAAAACTTATCCTGCCACCTGCAAGGTTTTTGGACAACTCTCGAATGGGAGTTACCTTACATTGAATGATTGCAGCTGCTGGTGCATGTTGCCAGGAATACCATATCTAGTAACTGTGTCAGCCAGGTTCACTTGCTGTATGCAAGTATTGTTTCCCAAAACCAAGACAGCCGGGAATCGCCACTTTGGCCTTCACTGAACCTCTCTTCTATACAAATTGATACTTTAAGCAGAGTGAAAACAATTCTTTTGCAAAAAAACATTGGCACTGACCTCGGCCAAAGAAACCTATGATCTGCAAGTCACAAGGACTTCTGCAGGGTTACATGCCCTCTTAACTACAAATTGCCCTATACATTTCTCAGAAATGTTAAGTCGTATCTTAAACATGTCTGATACGAGTGGTATTCTACATGTATAAGACCGTATTTTCTGGACTGTTAGCACCTTTTGAAGCAGTCCTAGTAATATTTCCAAACTTTGTACACTCTGTGTTTGGCGGATTGCCTCTCATTTTGGGACTCGTTGCAGGAATACTATTTTTGCTTCTATTGTTGCGACATGGCAAGTCATTTCACAAACGACACCTAGTTCTCCATGAAGACAACTCTACTGGTGGTGAAGTGTCGTGAGCGCATCGTCCAAATTTTGGGACTACCTTGTCTAAGAGAATTAAATACCACATGGTTTCTGTCATTCAGACCAATTTGGCAAGATTGGATCCTACCTGTTCTACGCTGCCTGCTATTCAGAGAAGAATGAGTGTTAGACACATGTCTCACACTCCCATCAGTCATGCCAACGGATGTTGATACTTTGCTTGAACCAGTAACGGCCCATGCACTGTGTTGTCCCCAGCGGCTACCGATTCTGATGACAGCATTCATTGAGATCTCACAGAGGCAAAATGCTACTGCTGTAATTCATGAATTTTTATCTTGTGTTCTGATTAACTTGGACCTATTATATTTGTCAATCTGTAATTTGGAAGATGTTTTTCTTTTATAAAACCGAATAAAGTTTGTTGCTAATAATCACTAGGGGATTCATTTACAGGGTAGCATGGTATCCCTCACACTGACTCCAGGAGTCACAGTCCACACAATGGACATGCTTTGTTCCCCCTACTTCCAACCTTACATGTACCCCTAATCACCTGCCCAAACCTCTCCCTGCTGTTGCCTATGTGGTACTCCGTCATCCCACAGACCATATTTTTGGCCGCTTTGAAACTGCCCATACAATAAAAATGCTGCAGTTGTAAATACATATCAACTACCATTTGTTGTGTTTGAAACATTTTATTGAATAATGAAAGCTAATAAACATAAGCTGGTTATTAAAGCAAAACAAAACATCAGTCGCCATACACTTAAGAGACAAAAGTAGTACATAAAAATCAACATACTGTAACACAGCAAAGTTATGTAGAGCACAATTCCTAATTTCGGCCACTCTTTAAAGTTTAACAATAGAAACGTTCATATTGACCAGGAAAGGAAACAAAGAAGGTAGGATACAGTGATTTCATTAATGTAATGCTTCCTACATATAGAAAAACAAATACTAATTATTTAGCTTAATCAATAAAGTCCTCACATTAAAATACGAAGATAAATATATTGAACAATGAACATTTCATATGTAAATAGAATTCAATTTGAATATTTTAACCTCCTCAGCATTATTTGACTCATGATTACAACCTGAATGCTTTCTGGAAAGGAACCACCTCATGGGGTTCAAAATCACATCTTTTCCAACAATAGGATTCAAATGATAAACTTGAATTTCAATTCAATTTATTTATTTAGGCTATTTTGGAGATCAACAATTTGAAATATATACAAAATCCATACACTTTTGTAAAATTGTCTCCTAAACTTGAATTCCATCCACTTTTTGATTAAACAGTTCCCATTCCAGCAAGCATCACAAGACCACTTGTTGATATCTTCCCAATTAGTGATAATTTTTCGGCTGGCAATAACAATAAATATGTTTAGAATTTTACCTCCGAAAGCAAAAACATGACATTTCTTAATCCTGGTGCACAATAAAATGTAGGAACAGAAGGGCATCTTTTGGTGTAGCATTCATTAAGGTTTGACCAGGCTTGAAACTAGAATTCCTGATTTTTTGGAAATTTAAATGTCATATTTTTGAAAGAGTTCTAACAGACCCAGCACGAGCTCTGTGAAAAATAGAATATGATTGAATTGTACTTAGAGAAAATGTGCTGATAAGTAATCTATTGATGTAAAATACAGTGGTCAGGCAATGCTTGAGTATCTAATCTATTCAGATTTTAACTCCATAGTTTGTTCAATAAATTGACTGAGCATAATACTTGAAGGTCCATCTCTCAGATAAGTTCTATTACAGTTTTAGTTGCGATAACACTAATACAGATCATTGATAAATAGATTTTAAAAGCCATGGGTGGAATTGACCCTTGGTCTAAATCTAGATTATTGTCTGCAGTGGAAACCAGTACAAACAGATCAAATCTAAATTCATTGAATATGTTTATTATAGTGGTTTAGAGTAAACCCAGAAGACATACATTGTTCCTGAAACTCAGAAAATTTATCTAAAGATTATGATTACATCCTATCCAGAGACTGCTTTAGCTGCTTTCCTGTTTAAGTGACAACATTTGCAAATATATTTAACAAAACATTAACGCTGGACGTCAGTAATTCTGTCTTTAAGTATTGTGTAAGAGTTATGTGTGATAGTTTGTATTTGATCTGAAGCAACACTAACACTAAATAGGTACATGCACCAGTTATCATTCAACTAACAATATTAGCAAACATAATTTGGAGGGAATTGAGAAAAATTGCCTCATGTTTTATTGTTAAAAAAATCTACTGGTTCAGTAATGCACAGAGTTTGCAAATGCTAAACCCCTTTTTGAAATGTACTAAGCCCATTTAACAATTCAGAATTTGGAAGGGGAATGTTAATAGTTTCCCTTCTGAATATTTAATACATTGTTAAGGTATGTATTGAGCTTTGAAACCATATGTGGACTGAAAAACAGTAACAGGAGGTAGTAACCCAAGGGGACATTTGTGAATCTGAAAGTAAAATGGGGTGCATTAAAAATGCCTTTATTTAAAAGCTATCACAGACAAAGTAGTGTGCTGACTCTACAAGCAACCACTGTTTACCAAATGGATTATTAGTACATGAACCTCAGTATTTCCTATATTGCTGAAATGTAGTCTCTAATATTTTTGTAATGTTGTGTAAATATTTGTTCCTGTTAGTTCAGAATTGCAGTATTGTCATGAAATGTACCTATTCCTTTTATCAAACATATTGAAATATCTTTATCACAATTTTTGGGGCATTCTAAAAAGTGTTTTCACTCTCTAACTTGAAGCTTCCTAAGAAAAATACTGACGCCAGTTCCTGGTTTCTCCTAGATCATTTAGCTTTCTCACTAAAACAAGCACAATATTGATTTGAGAGAGGTGATTATTGTAGTCATAGGCACTGGGGTTTGTTTAGAAAAGACCAATTCTTTAATCTTTCGAAATAATACTTGGAAAAGTTTATGTTCAATAATTTCAGATAACTTACTGATAAAGATATCAGATAAAGATCCCCAAATTTCTTATACCTTGATACCACATTCTAGTTATATTTGCGATGATCAACTTCCTGGTATTTTAACACATTTTGTCAGTGCACAGAGTATGTTCCCTACATAGATCGCATTTCAATCAATCAATCAATCAATCAGTGACACTTATAAAGCGCGCTACATACCCGTGGGGTCTCAAGGCGCTGGGGGGGGGGGAGCCGCTACTGCTCGAACAGCCAGGTCTTCAGCTTCTTCCTGAAGGAGAGGTGGTCTTGGGTCAGGCGCAGGTCGGTCGGGAGGGAGTTCCAGGTCTTGGCGGCCAGGTGGGAGAAGGACCTTCCTCCTGTAGTCGCTCTTCGGATGCGGGGGACGGCGGCGAGGGCGTGGTTGGCTGATCGGAGGTGGCGTTTGGGAGCGTAGAAGTTGACTCGGCTGTTGAGGTAGCTCGGGCCTTGGTCGTGTAGGGCTTTGTGTGCGTGGGTGAGGAGGCGGAAGGTGATTCTTTTGTTGACGGGGAGCCAGTGAAGGTCTCGCAGATGTCCGGAGATGTGGCTGGTTCGTGGGATGTCGAGGATGAGTCTGGCTGAGGCGTTCTGGATCCGCTGGAGTCTCTTCTGGAGCTTGGCGGTGGTCCCGGCGTAGAGGGCGTTGCCGTAGTCCAGTCGGCTGGTGACGAGGGCCTGGGTGACGGTCTTCCTGGTCTCGGTGGGGATCCACCAGAAGATCTTCCGTAGCATGCGTAGGATGTTGAAGCATGCCGAGGAGACGTTGTTGACTTGCCTGGTCATGGAGAGGGAGGAGTCCAGGATGAAGCCCAGGTTGCGTGCATGGTCTGTCGGTTTGGGTGCGGTGCCCAGGGTGGGAGGCCACCAGGAGTCGTCCCAGGCGGAGGGAGAGGAGCCCAGGATGAGGACCTCCGTCTTGTCCGAGTTCAGTTTCAGGCGGCTGGTCGTCATCCACTCGGCTACCTCTTTCATCCCTTCGTGCAGGTTGGCTCTGGCGGCGGCGGGGTCGTTGGTCAGGGAGAGGATCAGCTGGGTGTCGTCGGCGTAGGAGATTATGCTGAGGTTGTGTTTGCGTACGATGGCCGCGAGGGGGCTCATGTAGACGTTGAAGAGGGTGGGGCTCAGAGATGATCCTTGGGGGACGCCGCAGATGACTTCGGTGGCCTCTGACTTGTACGGTGGTAGGCGGACTCTCTGTGTTCTCCCGTCGAGGAAGGAGGTGATCCACTCCAGCGCCTTGTCCTGGATTCCGACGTTGCTGAGGCGCCGTACTAGGGTGCGGTGGCAGACCGTGTCGAATGCCGCGGAGAGGTCTAGGAGGATGAGGGCCGCTGTTTCTCCATTGTCCATCAGGGCTCGGATGTCGTCGGTGGCGGCGATGAGGGCGGTCTCGGTGCTGTGGTTGGCTCGGAAGCCGGACTGTGAGGGGTCGAGGGATCCGTTCGTCTCGAGGAAAGCGGCCATCTGCTTGTTGACGGTCTTCTCGATGACTTTGGCTGGAAACGGGAGGAGCGAGATGGGGCGGTAATTCTTGAGGTCGGTGGGGTCCGCTGTTGGTTTCTTGAGTAGGGCGCTGAGTTCGGCGTGTTTCCAGCTCTCGGGGAAGATGGTGGTGTCGAGGGATGTGTTGATGATGTCTCGCAGGTGGGGTGCGATGACAGCGTCGGCTTTGTTGAAGACGTGGTGAGGGCAGGGGTCGGTCGGTGATCCGGAGTGGATGGAGTTCATCGTGCGGATGGTGTCTTCGGTGCTGATCGGGGTCCAGGCGTGGAGGGTGGTGGTGGGGGGTGGTTGTTCGGTCATGGTGTGCGTTGGTTGGTTGTTGAAGCTGTTGTGTATGTCCGCGATCTTGTTGTGGAAGTATGAAGCCAGGGAGTTGCAGAGGTCTTGCGATGGGGTGATGTCGTTGTTTCCTGCGCTGGGGTTGGAAAGCTCTTTGACGATGTTGAAGAGTTCCTTGCAGTTGTGTGCGTTGTTGTCCAACCGGTCCTTGAATGCTGTTTTCTTGGCGGCGCGGATCAGCTGGTGGTGTTTCCATGCAATGGTCTGTGCTTGAACGTACAATGAAGGGGTAAAAATGCATTTCTACCACAATCAAGAAACCCTTGGGTCTCTGAGGATTACTGTTGCAAATGAAGACCTAGCTAAGATGAAATATCCCTTTAAAAGGACGATTTCCCTCACCCACCATAGTTGGCATGATTCCTTATTGGGAATCTCTTTGCACCATGAAACAACCCACTCACTGAGAGGGAGGAGTTCAGGCATATTTTGTTATAGAGAAAGGTATACTAAATACCACAATAATGAGCACAGGGTAGTGGGGGCAGCAGCGTGAAAGTTAAAACTTGCTAAAGGGTATGTGGTTTCCATTATTTGTACACCCCTGGGCCAGGGCCCTGGGCCAGGATTAAAAATAGGACACTGTGGGAGAAATATATATGCACTGTTAGAGTCAATAAGAGGTCAACATGTTTCAGCCTATTAACCCTCCAAATAGGTGTTTGCGGCATTCTTCAGGACTTAATCAAAAGTTCTGCCGCTCAATGTACTCAATCAATAACAAGCATTGTCATAGCCAATAGGTCTCGCCTTTGGGACCTTATAAGTGTTTAGCCATGCATATTCAGTAACAATGTAAAATAATTACTATTAAAAAAAAGAAGACTATAAACTAACTAAGCTAGACGTGACTTTATAACTGGTTAATCAAACGTTTCTGGAGGTTTAGTATATATAAACAACTCCTTTTTTCTATGGTGTGTCATATACAGTTGATGCTTTAAATTTTGGTAAGAGTACACACCGTCAGAAAATTCAATACTGCTTTTATATTAATATACCTTTGAAAGCTTGAAGTGAAAGACAATTCTAAGTGGCATTTGGTTATTAGTAGGCGCTAACGACTATTTCCGGATGACAATGTAATTAGCATTTTTTTGTATAAGATGTGTTAAAAGTATGGGTAGGGAAAATGGCTATTTTGGCCAAAGGCTGCCCTTTCTATATGCATGCGAGTTTTAATTTGTAAACAGAATCCCAATTTGTTACACTGTAATGTTAGATGAATCTGTTTTACCCTTCTAATAAGCAAGGGATGACGATGAACCGTTTTTTCGTCCCTGGTTTTAAATGGATTCAGGTTGGAACAGAAGAGGTGTTGGTTGACTTTACCTCAGAAAATGGTTGTTTCCCGCATGCTGCTCTCATGCGACTTAAATCCCTTCAGAGGAAGAGGCGGCTGCATGCCTGCATATATGGCCAGATCAGTACTTGGCTGTTTCGGTTCTCCAGTGGGGCTAGAATAGAAGCTGTTAAGGACAGGGGCTTAGCTTCCCATTGGTGCAGCAGGTGCAGTGGCACCAGGTCCCAGATGCCTTAAAGGCACACTGAACCCTGATAACTGCTGTTTGTCACAGTTCAAACAGAGGCCTGAGGGGCCCACAGAGCAATGATTATTGCTGTTTTCCACAGTCCAAATAAACGGCAGAGGTCACATTTCCTTTGTTGCCTTGGGGCCCAAGGCACACTGGCTAGGCCACTGGTTAAGGATGCATTGGGGAAGAGGTGGGAGACAGGTGGATTATTTAAACAGCTCGACGATGACTTCATGCCTGGGTATTAAAGTATTCATTACAATTAAAGACTTAAGCAGGAATAGATATCATAATATAGGAAGGCCTATATACAAATGCAGCTCGATTAGCGGCTGCCTTTAACTTCTCACTTATCACCACTCCTAATTTACAGTTTTATATTAGATGCAGACATACATCGTGACCTATGAATATGTTTATCTATCTTTAGGTTCAAATGACCCATCTTTTCCATATGCAAGTATCAGACAGGTCGGAAACGCCTAATGACTTTAAACTTGATAAAGCCACATTAATCACTGGTCTTGAAATACAAATGGCAGCATTAGGCACGCAGAGGTGTATTCTACGTAATCTCATTATGTTCAGGGTACGGGAGAGTATTTAGGGCATAAAGGACTTTGACAAAAACATTTCTGCCACCATAGAAATTCAATCTTCCTTGTCCTACCCTAGTATACAAGTAGTACCACATTCTTTATATACCTGAATTAAATAGGCACACAAAATAGTACCGTATTTAAAGGCCCAGTTCAGAATGAAATGGAAGGGGCACTGTCCCAGACTACACAACGGTGCAGTTTTCAGTAGGTGCTATCATCCCACACAGGGGGGAGCACACCAGATTATGCTGGAAATAACATGTGGTGCCCCAACGTACACGCAGTTTTAAACCACCAGTCTGCTTACATAGTAAAGCGTCTGGCAGCTATTAAGTGAGGTGGCACGTTTCCCCTGCAGGTGGTTGGGGTCTGTCACCTTCCTGTCAGGTGGGGGTATACAATCAGTGCGCCTCCTGACTGCTTGTTTGTCTTTTTGCCTGTGTCAATAATACAGTGGAGTCCTTGGAGGAGGAGTCAATTTGTATTCATGAAAGACACTTGTGTTTCTCGGATGTGTAATCCCCAGATGATGCCTGAACTGTCCCCAATGGGCTATTTGTATATCGTATTGAATTGTATGTTCTTATGAGGACTGTTAATAATAATAAAAAAGATTTAGTGAGTGTTTATTGCCCTCTATGTCACTCTACTTCTAAGCACCTAATATAGCTTGTACAGTGCTTACTGTCATCTGCTTATTATGCTTAATATAAATAGTGCACAATTTAGGCGTTTATGTCTGCCTACAACGTGGACATGATACAAATAGCAGTACCTACAAGGTGGATGGTACAATTCAAAAAGAGTCTAAGATACTCCAGCACAGATGACTTTGCATCAACATTACGGGGCATCAGTCTTGATGGCAAGCCAACTTAAAACTTATCAGTATTGTATACATTATTATCAGAGACTATACTTGCCTCTTGGATACAACTTTACAACGGAATTTTATTAATTTGTGTACAGTTGTGTGTATGCAATAAAACAGCCTACCCACCATAATTGATCTGTCTATTCATCTTGTTGGGATCTGGAGTAGCATGCTACTCGCCGAAATGCACTTCAACACTTCATCAGGGGTAGCAGGCGCTATATAAATGCAAAACCTTCCCTCTTCTCTCCCCCCACAATCTTTTTTAACCCAACTAACAGACCAACATGTCCAGCTCTCATATACATTTTATATTTCCCTATACTAATTCACCACTAATCATTTTTGGATCCTAGAGTAGTGTGCTACTCGTCGAAAAAGCGCTTCAAAGTTCGTATGGGGTAGTAAGTGTTATGTAAATCTAAATACATTACAATTACTGTTTACATCGGGCTGCACTAACACGAGGATAGAAGTAGAGTGCGGATTAGAGTTTATCTGCCCAGAACAAAGCATACTACAGAAAGTGTGTGAACAGTCTATATGTTGTGCACCTGGCAGAGAAAAACACAGCAGAGGTGGGAAGAAGGTAGGTAATCTGATGGTCAAACCTATGTGGAAAGAGGGAATCACTTTGGGCAGAAAAGAGGGCTTACACGGAGGACTACTTTGTTTGGATGGCCAGCAAGAAAGGGAAGTCTGGAAGATAAGCCTGAAGCTCACTCATCCTGCAAGCAGAGGTGATGGTAAGCAAAAAACTAGTCTTCTAAGATGGCGAAGAGGACAATTATGTAGGCGCTCAAAGGGAGCACACATAAGATAAGTGAGGTCAACTCCCACTAGGGTATTACGAAAGGAGAAGGAGGAAAGAGATGAGTAATGCACTTCAGAAATCTGTTAACAATAGGATCGAAGGCCATGCTCAAGAGCTCGGGGTACCAGACTTGGGACTGATCGCGTTTGATCTTCTTCAGCAATCTTGGCAGAAGTGGTACAGGAGGGCGCAACTTCACTCGCAACGAAAAGGGTCGCCGAGCGAGAGCCACTTTGGAAACTCTAAAACGCAGAACTGCTGACATTGAGCGTTCTCTTCGGTGGCGAATAGATCTAACCAAGGCTCTCCCCACTACTGAAAGAGACCTAGCACGACCTTCGAGTGAAGATGCCATTTGTGATCCATCATGCACTGGCGGCTGAGTTTGTCCGTCCTTGCGTTCAGTGAACCTGTTAAGTGTTGAACTACCAGAGATATGCCCTGATGTTCCAGCCATGTCCAAAGGCGAAGAGCCTCTTGACATACGGTCCACGACCCCACCCTGCCCTGTTTGTTGCAGTACCACATGGCGGTGGTGTTGTCCGTGAACACCTGCACCACTCTTCCTTTGACAGAAAGAAGGAATGCCTTCAGTGCAAGACGAATCGCCTGGAGCTCCAGAGGGTTGATGTGGTGCCTGGACTCCGCCAGAGACCAGTGGTCTTTGATCTCCACCATTCCCATATGGCTGCCCAAACCCAGGAGTGACTCATCCGTCACTACTGTGAACTCAGGTTGGGGAAGGTAGAGGGATCTGCTGTTGACCCAATCCTGGTTCGTGAACCACCACTGCAACTAACTTGCAGTCCCCTCCGAAATCTGAATGTCTTCGGAAAGATTCCCCTGGTGCTGCGCCCACTGAAACTTCAGGTCCCACTGCAGAGCACGTATATGCCATCTGGCATGATGCACCAGCAGGATGCAGGAGGCCATGAGGCCCAGCAGCCTCAGGGTCATTCTCACCGAACACCGGGATGGAGGCTGAAACATCGGTATCATAGCCCCAATATACTGGACTTGCTGCTAGGGAGGATAGACCCAAAACTGTGTTGTGTCCAGAACCGCTCCGATGAAAAGGAGCTTATCGGATGGAATCAGGTGCGACTTCAGCACGTTAACTGAGAACCCCAGCAAATGCAGGAAGTCCATCGTAGTCAGGAGGTGGGAGCGTTCAAAAGCCAGTCAAGATAGCGGAAGACTGGAACCCCTGATCTGGACAGATGAGCTGCGACCACCGCCATCACTTTCGTGAACACCCGGAGGAGGGGGGGGGGGCTGGTAAGGTCAAAGGGAAGTGTGGTAAACTGAAAATGCGTGTGGCCTACCGTGAATCGCAGGTAATGGCGGTGGGCAGGCACAACGGGGATGTGAAAGTAAGTGTCCTGCAAGTCCAACGCTACCATCAAATCTCCAGGGTCGAAAGCAGATAAGACCTGAGCCAAGATTAACAACTTGAACTTCTCCTTTCGGAGAAAGCGGTTGATGTCCCTGAGAACTAAGCTAGGATGCAGGCCTTTGTCCTTCTTGGGTACCAAGAAGTAGTGGGAGTAGCAACCCCGACCTACTTCTGGCACAGGGACCCGTTTCACAAAGAGATCCATAACTTCCTGGAAGAGAAGGGCCAAATGATCCTCCGACATGGGATGAAATCACCACAAACTGCATGACCCTTACGCACTCCGCTGCTTGTGGAACTCCGCGTAGACCGCCAGAGTTTTTTTGTCACTTTGCGGAGTTCCTCACTGAGGAACTCCGCATAGGCTTAATCTTATCATGAAAAAATAGATATCAGTCATATGTTAAGAAACAAGGGTGAGAAGAAACCTTTTGGGTGGAGTAAAATTTAAGACATTATTATTGTGATTTTTTAGGCAATTAGTTGATTTTTGCAAGCACTAACACTTCTCTGTGTAAAGTAAAGACCTTGAGAGTTTTGTAACTTTCAGATACTCAAATTGTGGATTCTGTTGCAATGAAAAATATTTCCAGGCCTGAAATTTCTTTGGAGGTTGCATGCGGGCAGCCTAAGTTATCCTGCAAGAGTTTCTTGATGAATTCTATTGCAACTACAATATGTGCTCTCTCATGTAAAGTCAGGTTGTTAGAAGCTTTTCTGCAACTCAAGATACGCCTTACTTTTCACCTGGTGTGGATGCATTTCTCATGTTTAGTGATATCTCCTTTCTGAGTATAACGTTTCTGGCTTCACCCTCCTGTATAATGCTTTAGTCCAGTGTGAATTCTCTCATGTGAAATGACATTGTATTCAAGACTAAACCATATCTGACATTCAGAACACACATAAGGCTTTTTTTCCCCCGTGTGAGTTCGCTCATGTCAAGTGAGAAGTAATTTGTACCCAAAACATTGCTTGCATTTCGATCACTCATAAGGTTTTTCCCCGGAGTGAGATCGCTCATAAAGCATAACACTGCCCTTCAGATTCAACCTTTTATGGCATAAGGATTTTCTCTAGTGTGGAGTTTCTCATGGTGAAATAGCGTTTTTTTCAGCACCTTTTCTGGCATTCAGAGCACTCATAAGGTTTTTCATCAGTATGGAGTCGCTTATGGTTAGTGAGGCTGTGCCTATCAAATAGGAATTTCTGGCATTCACAGAAATTGGTAATGTTTTTCCCCTGTGTGCGTCTGCTCATGTTATGTTATGTTATGAGCATTTATTACGCGCACAGCTGCTCCAGCAAAGGAGCGTCCTGGCGCCTGACAAGGTAACAACATAACACAGCTTAAAAGGTGGCAAACTAAGGATAAAACAAATTAAGGAAATAGAAAGGTCTTGACGGCCCTACGAAATGAGAAAAGATCATCAAGGGCACGAATCTTTAAAGGAAGGGAATTCCACAGGGCCGCAGCACTTACTCGGAGTGAGCGGCCGCCAGCACGGCTACGCTTGAACCAGGGGACTACTGCAAGATCGAGGTCCGACGGACGTAGAGAGCGGGCCGGAACATAGGGAGACAAGAGATTCAAAAGAATCTGGGCAGGAGAGCCCTTGAGGATCTTGTAGGACAAACAGAGCACTTTAAATTGAATCCTCTGCTTAATCGGCAGCCAATGAAGAGAGCGCAAGGTGTTGGCAGCGGAGCAGAATCTGGGTAAGCCCACGACTGCTCTAGCGGCCGCGTTTTGCACACGTTGTAGACGAGTAATTTCGGCCATGTAGAGTGAGATTGAGTTTAAAATGTATGCTTTTCTGGCATTCGGAGAACTGATTATTTTGATGGTGTGTTTTCTTATGGGGCTTGTAACCATCTCTACCTCTGAATCTTTTCTGACATTTAGAGCACTGATAATTTTTTTTCTCCAGTGTGGATTTTCACATGATCAGTGAGATGAGATTTTTGTATGAAACATTTTTGGCATTCGGAGCACTGATAAGGTTTTTCCCCAGTGTGGATTCTTATATGCTTAGTGAGACTGCTTTTTACACTGAAACATATCTGGCATTCGGAGCACTGATAAGGTTTTTCCCCAGTGTGGTTCATTATATGCAGTGTGAGATGTCTTTTTTGAATGAAACATTTCTGGCATTCAGAGCACTGATAAGGTTTTTCCCCAGTGTGGATTCTTATATGCTGAGTGAGATGCCTTTTTCGACTGAAACATATCTGGCATTCAGAGCACTGATAAGGTTTTTCCCCAGTGTGGATTTTTATATGCTCAGTGAGATTGCATTTTTGACTGAAACATTTGTGGCATTCAGAGCACTGATAAGGTTTTTCCCCAGTGTGGGTTCTTATATGCTGAGTGAGACTGCTTTTTTCACTGAAACAGTTGTCGCATTCAGTGCACTGATAACGTTTTACCCAAGTGTGGATCCTTGTATGTTTAGTGAGTCTTTTTTTGTCACTGAAACATTTGTGGCATTCAGAGCACTGATAAGGTTTTTCCCCAGTGTGTAATCTTACATGTGCAGTTAGAAGTGATTTAAGTTGGAAATATTTTGGGCATTCGGAGCACTGATAAGGTTTTTCCCCAGTGTGGGTTCTTATATGCAGCGTGAGATGTCTTTTTTCATTGAAACATTCCCGGCATTCAGAGCACTGATAAGGTTTTTCCCCAGTGTGGAATCTCACATGTGCAGTTAGAAGTGATTTAAGTTTGAAATGTTTTGGGCATTCAGAGCACTGATAACGTTTTTCCACAGAGTGGGTTAATGCATGTTGATATAGACTCGCTTTGACTCTAAAGCTTTTCTGGCATTCAGAGCACTGAAAAGGTTTTTCCCCAGTGTGGATTCTCATATGCTCAGTGAGATAAGATTTACGCCTGAAACTTTTTTGGCATACTTTGCACGGAGAGTGTTTTCCCCCAGTGTGGATTCTCATATGTTCAGTGAGATAAGATTTACGCCTGAAACTTTTTTGGCATACTTTGCACTGAGAGTGGTTTTCCCCTGTGTGCATTCTGTCAAATTCTGTGAGATAAGATTTATGGCTGTATCTTTTTGGGCACAGGTAACTTTTTTCCCTAACTTTAGTTATTTTGCCTCGATTTTAGAGTCGGGCTTGTTTAGATAATGTTCAGCACTTATCTCTAAAAGAAATTGTGTGCAATCTTCTCAACACTTGAATTGAGCAAAAAATGTCGGGAAGCAATCCTGTAACACCTGTTGAAATTTTTCTAACAGATAATAGTCTTTAGGTAATAGCCTCTCCGACAGCAACTTAATTTGTGACTGAAGTTTTTCTCAAATCTATTTCTATAGGTTCTTAGCAATGCAGTAATAATGTGTTAATCTGATATTTAATGATTAAACTGATAAGTACCTTTTTGCACTGGTGTAATGGCAGTAACTGAGGGCGTTAGAATGTGCAGAGTACTATTGTGGATCATTAGTCGTAGAACATCAGTTACTTCTACCCTTTCTATGTTTGGGGTAAGTTTAAGGTTTGTAGTTCTGAGGATGAGGATTTATTTACATTAGATATAGCGCAACAGTGCTCCTTTAATCAATTTTTATATTTAACAGTTTTACATATCACTCCTACACAACAGATAATGTTGAGGCGATTTACATAGAATTACAGAACAGTACACAATAAAAAGGAAAGAATCTGAGATGGTCATTAACACAATAAAGTGGTGAATTTTTAAGATTTTCGCAAGAAAGAGCAGAGTGGGTCAAGGTGTTATATCCCGAGGCAGATAGTCTCAAACTTGTGTAACTGGTTAAAAATGGTTGTTGAACAAAGGTGATTTTCCAATCTTTTGGTTGTTAAAGTGTCAGCTTCGAAGTCTTCTTTTAGCGTCTTTTCTTTGATGGTATCCAGAAGAAACCTTTAGTTGTAACTTTCTTTTATGTAGTGTGTGCTTCCTCTCTAGAATTACATGATGCTTTAGATGAACGTTATTCTGTCATGCTGAATCAATTTGTCTTTCTGATAATATTTCAGATGAGGATGCTGAAGCAGTCTTTCTACATTATTTCTGATGCTGTGTGCACAGATATGGCTTTGCTCTGGGTTAAAGAAATGCAAAATTAGAGACTTCACTTACAGGTACAGTACTTTTCTCGCCACACTTAGATTTTTGGAAATTGTTTAAACGTAGTATGCTGGATGTCCTTCAGTTTTTCAAAATAATCCTTCTTATGCCACTGACATTCACTTGCTTAGTGCTAAATCTTGCTTTCTTTGTCCGTAATTTCAATCACCTATAGTATTAAAATTAAATAGTTAATACATGTACATTTCCAAAAATATAATTTACAAGCCAAATCAATGCAGAATTTTGAATATGCTGAGCTGTTTTTCAGACAGAGCAGAGTGCAGAATGGTAGCATGAGAGTACTTGGATGTAGGAGTGAGGTTTTGAAGAATTTTCAACATTTTATTAAGCTCACAAAGAATACATGTACCCTATGGAGTTGCAACATCGTATCCCAAAGGCAGATTGGAAAGTCATATGGACTGGCACCAAACAGATTAAAAAGCTATATACTATTAATTAATTTGTAATGCAGATTTCTGGGCAGGGAATGACTCCTCCACGGACAACAGGCGTTTTTCCCTGCCCTGAGTTACCACCTACTTGTATCTGGTTTCCTGACTTTTGAGTTTTGGCCTCTGCCTCAAGCAAATCTATTGTGTGCTGCGAGGACTATGCCTAGACCAGGGGCCTCCAACCTTTTGTGTAGTCAGAGCTACTTCTGGCCAGTGAAAATCGTCGTGAGCTACTGAACCCGAAGCAACTCACGCATTTTTCTGAGAGACCCCCCCACATCCAGTTTCATTGACTTTAAGCCTAATTTCATCAGAGCCCATACTGTGCATTTCTGCCCTCCATTTCACTCATTTTTTGTGCCTTTCTGCCCTCTGTTTCACTTGTTTTCCCCTTGTTTTTTGTGGCTTCTGCTCTCTGTTTCACTCGTTTCCCCCTTGTTTTTTGTGCCCTTCTGCCCTCTGTTTCACTCGTTTTTTGGGGCCTTCTGCCCTCTGTTTCACTCGTTTTCCCCTTGTTTTTGTACCCTTCTGCCCTCTGTTTCCCTCGTTTTTTGTGCATTTTCTGCCCTCTGTTCCACCCGTTTTCCCCTTGTTTTTGTGCCCTTCTGCCCTGTTTCACTCGTTTTCCCCTTGTTTTTCGTGCCCTTCTGCCCTGTTTCCCTTGTTTTCTGTGGCCTTCTGCTCTCTGGTTCACTCGTTTCCCCCTTGTTTTGTGCCCTTCTGCCCTCTGTTTCCCTCATTTTTCGTGCCCTTCTGCCTCTGTTTCCCTCGTTTTTTGTGGCCTTCTGCCCTCTGTTTCACTCATTTTCCCCTTGTTTTTTGTGCCCTCTGTTTCCCTCGTTTTTTGTGCCCTTCTGCCCTGTTTCCCTCGTTTTTCGTGCCCTTCTGCCCTCTGTTTCCCTCGTTTTTTGTGGCCTTCTGTCCTCTGTTGCACTTGTTTTCCCCTTGTTTCCCTTGCCCTTCTGCCTTCTGTTTCCCTCTTTTCATGTGTCATTCCGCCCTGTTTCACTCATTGTCCACTTGTTTTTTGTGCCCTTCTGCCCTCTGTTTCCCTCGTTTTTCGTGCCCTTCTGCCCTCTGTTTTCCTTGTTTTTTTGTGGCCTTCTGCTCTCTGTTTCACTCGTTTTCACCTTGTTTTTGTGCCCTTCTGCCCTCTGTTTCCCTCGTTTTTTTGTGGCCATCTGCCCTGTTTCATTCGTTTTCCCCTTGTTTTTCGTGGCTTTCTGCCCTCTGTTTCCCTTGTGTTTTGTGGCCTTCTGCTCTTTTTTTCACTCGTTTTCCCCTTGTTTAGTGCCCTTCTGCACTCTGTTTCCCTCGTTTTTTGTGCCCTTCTGCCCTCTGTTTCCTTCGTGTTTCGTGCCCTTCTGCCCTCTGTTTTCCTTGTTTTTTTGTGGCCTTCTGCTCTCTGTTTCACTCGTTTTCACCTTGTTTTTGTGCCCTTCTGCCCTCTGTTTCCCTTGTTTTTTTGTGGCCATCTGCCCTGTTTCACTCGTTTTCCCCTTGTTTTTTGTGCCTTTCTGCCCTTTGTTTCCCTTGTTTTTTGTGGCCTTCTGCTCTTTGTTTCATTCGTTTTCCCCTTGTTTTGTGCCCTTCTGCACTCTGTTTCCCTCGTTTTTTGTGCCCTTCTGCCCTCTGTTTCCTTCGTGTTTCGTGCCCTTCTGCCCGCTGTTTCCCTTGTTTGTCGTGCCCTTCTGCCCTCGTTTTCCACTTGTTTTTCGTGCCCTTCTGCCCTCTGTTTTTGACGTTTTTCGTGCCCTTCTGTCCTTCTGCCCTCTATTTCATTCGTTTTCCACTTGTTTTTCGTGCCCTTCTGCCCTCTGTTTCCTTCGTGTTTCGTGCCCTTCTGCCCTCTGTTTCCTTTGCTTTTTGTGTCCTTCTGCCCTCTGTTTCACTCGTTTTCCCATTGTTTTTTGTGTCCTTCTGCCCTCTGTTTCCCTCGTTTGTCATGCCCATCTGCCCTCGTTTTCTACTTGTTTTTCGTGCCCTTCTGCCCTCTGTTTTCGTCGTTTTTCGTGCCCTTCTGCCCTCTATTTCATTTGTTTTCCACTTGTTTTTCGTGCCCTTCTGCACTCTGTTTCCCTCGTTTTTCGTGCCTTTCTGCACTCCGTTTCCCTCATTTTTCGTGCCCTTCTGCCCTCTGTTTCATTCGTTTTCCACTTGTTTTTCATGCCCTTCTGCCCTCTGTTTCCCTCGTATTTTGTGCCCTTCTGCCCTCTGTTTCCCTCTTTTTTGTGGCCTTCTGCCCTCTGTTTCACCAGTTTTCCCCTTGTTTTTTGTGCCCTTCTGCCCTCTGTTTCCCTCGTTTGTCGTGCCCTTCGGCCCTCGTTTTCCACTTGTTTTTCGTGCCCTTCTGCCCTCTGTTTCCCTTGTTTTCCGTGCCCTTCTGCCCTCTGTTTCATTCGTTTTCCACTTGTTTTTCGTGCCCTTCTGCCCTCTGTTTCCCTCGTTTTTTGTGCCTTTCTGCCCTCTGTTTCCCTCATTTTTCATGCCCTTCTGCCCTTTGTTTCATTTGTTTTCCACTTGTTTTTTGTGCCCTTCTGCCCTCTGTTTCCCTCGTTTTTCGTGTCCTTCTGCCCTCTGTTTCACTCGTTTTCCACTTGTTTTTCGTGCCCTTCTGCCCTCTGTTTCCCTCGTTTTTCGTTCCCTTCTGCCCTCTGTTTCATTCATTTTTCACTTGTTTTTCATGCCCTTCTGCCCCCTGTTTCCCTTGTTTTTCATGCCCTTCTGCCCTCTGTTTCTCCTCATTTTTCGTTCCCTTCTGCCCTCTGTTTACCTCATTTTTTGTGCCCTTTTGCCCTCTGTTTCCTTCATTTTTCGTGCCCTTCTGCCCTGTTTCCCCTCGTTTTTGTTCCCTTCTGCCCTCTGTTTCCCTCGTTTTTCGTGCCCTCCTGCCCTCTGTTTCACTCGTTTTCCCCTTGTTTTTCGTGCCCTTCTGCCCTCTGTTTCCCTCGTTTTTCGTGCCCTTCTGCCCTCTGTTTCGCTCGTTTTCCACTTGTTTTTCGTGCCCTTCTGCCCTCTGTTTACATTGTTTTTTGTGCGGTTCTGCCCTCGATGACGTCACAGGGGTCAGATTCTCACAAGAAGGGTCTGCAGCACCAGGAGAGGAGCGTCATCCTCTTCACCCGCCCCCACCCTCAGCTAAGCTCCAATACGAGCGGCTGGTTTGGGTGAGGGCGGGCAAATGCAGCCGGAAAAGTAAATAGCCCATGAAGGGCTACACAAGCTACTCCCACGGTCTCCGTGAGCTACCGGTAGCTCGTGATCGACCGGTTAGAGACCCCGGGCCTAGACCTATCCCTCAACTATGGTCCAGAGTGTGAATCAAGGGCAATGAAATTAAGGCGTACTTTTATGTATTCATTTTATTCCACCTTTTTCTGCACCTGGATTTACTGGGTGCAGAAAATCAGGACACAATCTTTTTCCAGACTGAAAACTTAGACTGAAAAGACGCATAAGACTCTGGGTGCAGCAGAAGCAGCCAAAACTTATGCTGGTTTTTTTCACTAACGGGGGGAAACACACAATTCTTCCCCCTGTTGGTGTTCACAGTTGTTGTCTGCCTGTGATTCGGTGTTTAGTGCAGAGCGTATCGATTAGAGCTGAGGGGCCGAACCGAGGAGGAGTTGATGAGCAAGCGGAACGGAGCCTGGGATGACTGCCAGGGTTTGTTTTGTGACCGGTTCCCGCTTCACCCGCGTCCTGTTATATGGGCGCTTTAAGTTCTACGGATCTGCGATGGAGGCAGGAACGGCCGCTGCCAGCACCGCAGTGCTAAAGCGCTGCTGGTGCTGCTCGTGCGGCGGCTGCTGCAGAGCACAGAGGAGCCTTGGCCTGCCACCTGATTTATGTCAAAAATGTGTTTATTCATTTTTTTTTCCACAGTCCACAGGCAAAAATTACATCATCACTTGGTCCCACGCTGGGGATCAGAAAGCCTCAACAGAATTATAACAGGTGGACAAAGTGCATTGATCAACATAAATCAGCCACTCCTCTTATTAAATAAGCCAAATGAAAGATGCAGCTTCTAAGTGCCCCTGAGCTTAGAGAGAGAGATAAAGAAAAAAAAAGACGATCATGCAACTTTGCTAAGCCAGCAGATAGGTCTAAAGAAAACTCAACGGCCTTCTGTAGCGGTAATTTCTCCAGGTTGCTCCACCGAGGTGTTGTATGCGGAATAGCCAAAAAGCGTGGACAAACTCATCCTAACATGGGATAAGTAATTATGAATCTAACAAGGAACAAAGAAAAAAATGAATAAAAAAACACTCCCCGGCGTGGCTACCGGCCGAGAAAGATGGTTGCGTTCTAGCAGAGTGTCAGGATCTGACTAAGCGCCTGCATGATTGTGCTGGGAGAACTGTAACACGGTATTTCAGAATATGGCTAGAAAAACTACATTTCCCAGAAGCCTCGGCTGAGGCTACTTTAGTCTGCATGACACGCTTCCTGTTGCGTGTTATTCCGGGTTCTGGTTTCGAGAGAGAGGAGTCGCCTCTCGCTGCTTCGAGTATACGCCTGGGGGAATGGTGTTTTGGACCCGCTGCTGAAGGTAGGAGCGGATCCCTGCCCCCTGTTGTTTATCGGCATTAAGCGGAGCGCAGTGGTTGCTGCCACGCGTTGCCGTCTTTACTTTGCGTGCAGTGAAGGAACTGCAGCGCATCATCTTTGATTTGGTTGTTTGAGATGCGGAGCGTGGTGGTATTCCGCCACACGTTGCCGTGTCAATACATGGAGTTTACATTTCTTGACTTTTGAGAAAAGGTTAGAAGAGCGGAGCGGAGTGGTAATAGGCACCACACGCCGCCGTGTCTTCCTGAACTTCGTGTTATTACCTTTGCGCTTTCTTCTACTTCCTGACTACTGTTAAGTAGGCGGTGCACGATGGTGGTCGCAGCTACGTAGCACCAGAACAAGCTGCTTGTGTACATAAGAGTGTAATTTGATTTAACCTGCTAGCGGAGCGCGGTGGCGGTCGCAGCTACGCGTTTCCATGTGAGCTATCTAAGGTTACATGGAGTATTGTGCCCTTATAGTATTAGCCTGAAATAATACTATTTAACAATATTCCGTTCTTTATTTTTGGGAGATCTTCATCTGGTTAAATGTGGAATATTAACTGATTGTCTCTCATCCAGTAGATTCCGCAGAGCGGAGTGCTGTGGTTCTTGCTTCCCACGCATTACTGTGTTCTGCAATTCTACTTCAGTACTGATTCCCTTTGTTCTCCACAGTCCTTCTCTTCTGTGTCATTGGTGGGAAACCATCCCAGGAACCCCCATATGCTATAGAGCAATTACATGTAGAAGGTAGGATAGACAGTATCTATCTATTGATATATATTCAGAGGGTTTGTGACGTTTGGAGGTGGGCTGTATGATCAACATCTGGATCCTGTGGAGCGTACTTGACACAGAGCTCCGTGACTGCAGGGCACCTTCCCCGACAATCCGCACAATAATCCTGACTTCAGCAGGCGCTGCTACGGCTGTATAAAAAAGGGAGATCTTCCGGTTCCCGGTGAAGCAATCGGCTACTCCAGACTCCTAAAAGTCAAGCGGCCTAACAGCACTAAGGAAGCCGGGGACTAAAGTTTCACGGCGGCCCGGCATATAGATGACCCGACAAGAACTGCTCCTGGACACAGAATAAAGGCGGCAAAAACCAAAACGGAAGCGGCTGCACGCACAGGACATCCTTAGACTACAAGGTACTGGCGACTGCTGGAGGAGGCAGCGAGGGGCTCTGACTGAAAACCCGACGTTACCGGGCAGGGACTGTGGACTGGGGACGCCGCAGTACGGCGGCACAAAATGGCGGCTTAATCCTGGAACCACCGGCCTCTCTGTTACCGCCACTGAGCACACCAGCCCGCTCACCTGCCCCACACGCAGCACTAGCTGCAAATCAGTGACACCAGCAGGCATTTTAAGGGGCCTAGATAGCACTGTGCGAAGACACCCGGCGCTGTCTCACGAGCTTAACGGGGCTATAGGTAGCAGTTCCACGGCTGAAAGACAGGAGCTGGAGGTACCACAGGCCGCTGGTTCTACACAGCGGACCAGCCCAGCGCAACGCAGGCCCACACGCGTTCCCGGAGTCACCAAGGAACACACTGTACAACACATCGAGGAACAGTTGGCAAACGGGGCTCTTCTCCTGTCCTCATGAATTTTTGGGTGCGTGTCCACTGCAATCAAGTACCATGACGGGCAGGGGGCCCAAGGTGCAACAGCCTCCGCACTTGGAAAAATATGCCTATGTAAAAGAACCCCAGAATGGTCAACTGAACGAAGCACCACGCACATCATCCCAGACGACCAACCCGCCTGGTGACGCCGAACAGGTCACCCTGAAAGACGTTATGGCGGCATTGCACACAATGCAAACTTCAATGGGCACTATCTCCACCGATATCTCCCTGATAAGGGCGGACTTCTCCAAGTTGTCAGACCGTTTGATTGAGGTGGAAAAAGCGACTTTCTGCTTGTGCACGCTTGCACAAACCTCGAGTCCCGCCGCCGGAAGTAGAGAGCCCTGTTGAATCATTTTGGACAGGGAGTTATTTTAACCTTTAATTAATCATCTCAATTGGAAGAGGAACCACCTTATTAGAGGGGTTTTGCTCTACCAAATATCTCCACATCAGGAGGATCTCGCTATTTATTAAGTTATCAAGTGTATCCTTCACTTGAATGAATAAGAGGTTCCGGTCGTCGGGATCAGTTATTAACCTTTTTTTCACACAGCGTGATATTTTCTTGTTTGGAATCCGTCCATCTAGGAAATAAAATACTAATGTCCTATCTTGACTAGACGTCGCCATTGAGCCTTACACGCTATATCTACACATCATACTCTTGTTACCAGACAGCTAAGACCATTCTTTAAAGAAACTAAGAAAGAAAAATATTTTCTATACATCATTACAACAACTTTTAAACTTTTTGTGGCTACTCCAGAAGAAGACGCTGGCCGCCGAAACGCGCGTAGAGTACCAATCTGCCACTTCCAGTGTTTTTTAAATTTATATATGTTTTCATTTGTATTGTGATCTATGCCATGTGATTTATACATTGTTGTTTTAAGTCTAGTTTGTACACTTTTTTAACGTACATATTAAATTTGTAATTGTGATATTGTTCTTTTTAATCCTTAATAAATTGTTTACTTTACAAACATTTCGTAGCTTAATTCCCTTCCATTTATTAAAATTTCTTTGATTGTCTTTTATGGTTGCTTAGATTGTTAAATACCAAATGAGGTGGAAAAAGCTACATCGGGGCTAACTGACGACACGGCGGCCTTGAAACACAAAGTACAGAAACTGGAAGATGACAATCTGCTATTAAAGGCGAAACTTGATGAACAGGAAGGCCGCTCACGGTGCAACAACGTACGCCTGGTGGGTGTACCGGAAACAACAGGACCTATTCGTAGAAGATTTGATCCAAACTAAGCTGCAACCGAAGGGCCTGTCAAATTATTTCTCAGTAGAACGTGCCAACCGGGTGTCAGGGGGGAAACCAAAACCAGGGGCACCACCGCATCCAATCTTAGCGAGGATCTTCAACTTTCACAACCGCGATGCCATCCTGCAGACAGCTCGAATGGCTCCACCAGTCAAAATTGACAACGCAGAGGTCACCTTCTATCCAGACTACACGGCAGCGGTGGCACAACAACTACGAAATTTCACGGAAGTGAAAAGGGAACTCCGTTCTAGAGAACTCAAATACTCAATGCTCTTCCCAGCGAAGCTGCGTGTTGAAGCGGAGGGAAAAACGTGTTTTTTTTAATCGCCCAAAGATGCGCAAGACTGGTTGGAGGGCTGGCGGCAGACAGGGAAACCCAGGAACTGGGAAGAAAGACAAAATAACCGATAATGGAAAAGACAGAATCCCACAACAAACTGCATCACTGAAGCAACGCTATGACTTGGCTTTTTAAGGACTAAGGACCTCACAGGCTGCCACGCTTCACATCACAGCAGTAGGAGACTATGATATGGACACGGCCCGAGATTGGGCAGTGAGCGCAGGGTGGTGGGTACTGTTACATTGACCTTCCTTACAATGGGTCGATTAAGGACATGATACACAGGCAAGTTATGAAGACTCCTACAGGTAGGACCTACCGTGATGTTGGTAGCGCTGCATGGATATTGATGGGCGGGAAGGAGGCTATAACAGTCACGGTAGTCTCACCCTCAGGAACACTACATTTTGTTCTGGGAAGTAAGCACTCTGCTCAGTTGGGGGTGGTGGATGGTTCTGTATCCGCCGGGCAGGGAGGCAGGTTGGGGGGTTGGGATTTTGATAGCGATAAGTTTCGGTTTGTTTTGGTCTCTGGTGAACAATGACCACTTTCTTCAGGGACTACAATTGTTTATCGGGGGCCATAATGAGCAATTGGAGATGGGGACAGTCACAGATCCGATGGGGGGGAGGGCAGGGTTTTGAATTAGGGGCCCAGGATTCTTGAAGCAACTGTTACAATGTTTACGTTTAATATGTTACGGTATTTCAAGGAACAAGTTTACATGTCAACTATACAATCTATGCGCACACAGGGCAGGTCATGTACAGCAGGTATCAACATTAGTCACTGACCATAGGATATACATATCAAGCACGACGTGACACCACATGAGGGCCGGGAGACGAACACTCAGTTACCACTTCAGCCGGGCCCCCTTGTCCATAATTTCGTGGAACGTGAATGGGTTGGGACATAAGATTAAACAAGGGCTGGTCCTACAGTACCTGAAGCGCAAGGGGCCCTCAATTGTTCTACTCCAGGAAACACATTTGACAGGAACAACATGCAAGGCACTAGATAGATGGGGCTTTAAAATGGTAGCTCACGCTGAGTTCACATCTGGCTCTAGAGGGGTGGGAATCCTGGTCCATAAGAGCTCCACATTCATGATTAAGAACACTTGGACTGATGCACATGGACGATTTGCGGTACTAACTGGCCAGTGGGAAGGTAGGTTGTATCACATGCTCTCCGTTTATTTTCCCCCTACACTTCACAGGCAAGCATTTCAGGACCTCGGGAGGCTAACCACAATAGAGGACAATACACATTTCTTGCAAGACATTAGGATGCCTACGCTTTCCCCAGAAGCCAGGGAATACCTAGATGCTGACCTCTCGTCGGAAGAATTGGGGCGGGCACTGGCGGCACTCAACACAGGGAAAGCGATGGGTCCAAACGGGCTACCAGTAGAGCTGTAGAAAAAAGTGGCGGGTCTGATCACACCTGACTTACTTAACATGTAGAAATGACTGCCTGGAGGATGGCTGGCTGCCACGGGATCAGCGAATAGCCACAATTGTGGCAGTGCACAAACCGGGCAAACCTGCGCATTTGGCAGCCTCTTACCACCCAATATCGCTAATGAATACGGAAGACAAAATACTGGCCAAAGCGTTGGCACTCCGACTACAGCCACACCTCAAGGACTTGGTTCACCCGGACCAATCAGGGTTCATGCCGGGACGTAACACCTCCCTTAATCTACGGAGGGTGCATGCCGTTATGGCCCGTACACCAGAGATACAGAAAGATGCAGCCATTCTTTCCTTGGACGCCACTATGGCCTTCGATTTAGTGGAATGGCCGTTTCTCTTTGCGGTACTTCGGAAGCTGGGACTTGGCCTGAAATTCTGTGCATGGATACAACTTTTATAAACAGAACCCCTCGCGCAAGTAGTAGCAAATGGAAGAATATCAAGAGAATTTCAAACTAGGAAGGGGTACCAGGCAGGGATGTCCGCTGTCGCAGCTGCTAGTCGTCCTAGTGCTGGTACCGCTCGCTGCATGGATCAGCCTACTAGACATTTTTACTGCATACGGGAAAGTATCCGGCTGCACTATAAACTGGACGAAATCGCTACTCTATGTATTGCACGGGCCTACACCCAAAATCCCGGCGGGATGCGAACTGCAGATCGTGACCAGAGATTTCAAGTACTTAGGAATATATGTCACCCCATCAGAGTCCATATTCATGGAAGAAAATTTAATGAGGCCCCTGGAACGACTCAGAGCGGACGTAAAACACTGGAGATCCCTCCCGCTGACGCTCCTGGGTAAAGCTGCACTATTTAAAATGCTAGCCCTTCTGAGATTCCTATATGCCCTACAAAATACCCCATTTCCTGTCCCCCCCTAAGTATTTCAAATCCATTGAAGCAGAAGTAACAACCCTATTGTGGGACGGTAAACCCCCCCGGATAGCACAACACAAACTGGTCCGGAGTTGGTATGACAGTGGTATTACTCTACCGAATGTTAAACTCTACTACTGGGCATCACAACTGATGACAATAAATTAATGGTTGCACGTCCCACAGGACGAACCAGCATAAAGGTTGGACCGGAGCCTCCTGCCGGCAGACCGACTGATGAGGGCGCTTTACACCTACGGAAAACAGGAAGGACTTACAGGACCAACGGCACACACAATTAAAATATGGCACGCCGCACAGAGGGCCTTGGGATGGGAGGGAGAGTTGACACAAGTCACTCCCCTTTGGGACACAAGAAAACTGGGCATACTGGCGAACACAAAGGGATTAAAAGAGTGGGACCTAATTGGTATCTCTAAAATAGGCGACCTATGGGCGAAAGGAGAGATAATATCCTTTGAAAACTTGCAAGCGAGGTATAAGATGGCAGACTCGGAACGATTCCGTTACATACAGATACGACACGCATTACAAAGTGCATTTCCCCCAGAGACCAAATTGGTGGAATCCTCCCCTCTGGAGGATAGGCTCCTCACGGACTACATGGAAAAAAAGGCACCCTCCTACACATACAAGAAACTGATCAATAATCAACCAGACCCCCTGATAGCACTAAAGGTAAAATGGAAGACTGAATTGGGAGATATCGAGGAATCTGATTGGATGGACGCCCTAGCATCAGCCCGAGAGGCAGCGATCCCATACCGACTTAAACTCATTCAATTGAAAATATTAAACCGAACATATTATCCTCGCACCACGATAATTAAACTGGGACACACACCAGATCACCTTTGCGTCAGAGGGTGTGGAGGTATTGGAACATTTTACCATATAATATGGGAATGCCCTATCATAAACCGCTATTGGTCAAGAGTATTAGCGATAATTTCAGAGGTGGGAGGAGCAGAAGTGATATATGGATTGATGTAGCCTGATTACTGTGTTAAGTTAGCATGAGCTTTTTGTGAGTTTAAACGCCATTTTTCCTTTCTGTTGCTTTTTGCACACGACACACATCTGCTGCTTTAGCTTTGAGCCAAGTAAAATGTTTTCGGTTCATACGAGAATAATATGTTGTTACACTGATATCAGCCTTGCTTGGAGAGCTGTGTCTGTACAGTGAGTGCTGAAACCTTCAAGGATATCTCAACACAGTAGTTGTTATGAGCACTGATCTTCGCACGTCCCTAGACATAACATACATGCAGCTGCAGCCAAATTCTGGCTTTAGGCGCGTTTTATATTGCTTTGCACAAGAGTATAACACACACTTGATGGTGCTTCGCATGCAGAGAGCTGGTTGCTGATGATGAGATCCCTTACCACTTGGATCTTGAGGTATGGGGCCGCTCTGCTAAAACCCACAAGAGACCTTCTTAGATATAATATGATATACTAGCTAGGGAGGGTGAGAGTTCATTCATTTTAGCATAATACTATGCTTGCACCGTTTGTGTTATATGGACTAGTGACTATGCTGATTACTTTTGTTTCTTATAATATGTTTGCTTGTATTAGCTAAGATACTGCCCTTGAGAGCACTGCATTAGTGAATAAACATTTCAAATATGCATGTGTCCTCTTTTACTCCTTGTTCTGGATTGAAATTATTGTATAACGAAAGAGTGTTCATGTGTTCCACGTTACCTAAGGTGTACTAAGTTCATGTTCTGGTTTGTCTAAGCATTGGGAGTTTATGATGACCAATGAGACACTGTAGCTAGTCTGGTAGGGGATTTTTGGGTACTAAGGTGAGTTTTGGGACATCCTAATTCACTGAGGTTCCAAGCCTCTATGCACAGTTCTGTCTGAGCACGGAATCCCTGCGACAGAAGTTCCCTGTGATCCCAGGTGTTGCCTCCTCAATATCTGGTAGCCCACCGACTTAAACCTAGCCTTACAGAACTGGGCTACATTGGGGGCGACAATCGCGAAGCAAAACATAGCAAAATACTGGGGCTCCGCGATAACACCTACATGTACACAATGGGAACGAGACATGGATATTGCGATTGTGGCTGAGAGGGCGGTTTACACGCACAGGGGCTGTCCCAAGAAATGGACCAGAATATGGGGTAAATGGAACGAATTCCATGGGAACATATGTGAACCTCCTTTACAGATCCCCTCCCCAGAGGTCAGTCCCTAACTACACATGTACACGAAAGGGCTCGACATGCAATAGCACGGCATGACAGTTACACACGTACAGCTGATGTGTGATGATACCACTGGCTAGCCTTTATTGTAACTGAAGTAGTTCCTAAATAATCATGACATGTACCTATGCACTGTACTCTGCTTATTGGGCTTTATGTCACCAATGCTAAAAACAATTGATTAGCTGTACGATTTTACTGCCTGTATGAAACTGTCTTGACACAATAAAGGTTTTTGAAAATGTAAAAAAAAAACAACAAAAAAAACCCACTTCTTACCCCACCCATGGTGGCGGCGTGTTCATACTAACGAGAGGTTGGTCGACACTGGGATTGTGGTAAAAACTGGAAGAGATGGCGGGCTCTGATGGTGGAGGGGCACACCGCAGACGGACGACCCTGGGAGAGGAAGGAGACCAGGGGGCCTCATTTAAATTCGAAATTCTTATCATTATCCCTGAAAATATCAGCCATACGTTCTAGGCTAAGCAGTCTCCAAAGACGAGAGTGCCATAGGGATATAGCTGGAGCCTCCCTTCTCTTCCAGGCTGCTGCCAAGGTGACCTTAGCTGCCCCACACGCACCACTCTTAAAGTATGGGACTCAATTTCGGGCGACGACAGGTGGACTTCTTTTCCATCCCCATTCACTCCAATCCATTTCAATCCAGCTTTCCCCCCGGCCCAACATGAGGGACCCTTTGATGCCTGGAGAAGGGGAGGCTGCTTAGCTCTAATACATTTGTTCCACAATTTTGATCTCCTTACTTTTGATCAATGTCAAAGGGACTTTGTATTGAAGAACACAGAAAGATATCAGTATATCCAATTAATGCACTGGGCCCTCACACCTCAGATACGGGAGGCTGCTACTCGACCTCTCACAAAATGTGAGGCCTTTCTCACCAAGACTGCTCACATGAAAAGGGTGATCTCATTCATCTATAGTTTCCTCCTTAAAACAGTGCTTTCTCCACGCCCCGGTATATGTCTATGTGGGAAGACTTAATTCACCGTCCTATTTCCGATGAGGAATGGACGCATCTATGGTCTAACATCGCACGCTTCAATCATTCCTCAGAACTCAGGGAACTGCCGCCTGATTTTACGTATACACCAAGCATTGAACAGAGCAGAGCTGAGCCGAGGAGTGGAGGGAAGTGCCTACATCTGCCGTCTGTAGTGGGACTGGCTCTGGATCCCGCTCTTGCTCCTGAACGATTGCCAGCATTCTCCCTTGTACTCTTGTCAGCGATGAATAGCAACGAACAAGCAACGAACAGTGAGTGGTGAGTGACAAGTGGCAAGAGGTGTGTGGCATGTGGCGAGTAGTTAAGGTTGATCGGTCTGTAAGTCGCTGAGCCATTTCAGTCTGTAATAATTTCTGTAATACAAAATCTGAGAAATTATGCAAAGGGGAAAGTGACAATAGACTTTGATCCTGTTGAAGCACCCCTCGACCCCGAATTACTCTGCATGCCTAGACTACAGCCCTACCCGGAGCCCGGATATTAATCAATTGATGAATGAATTAGTTAATTAAATAGGTAACCAGCAGCACCGGTAGATTCTGTACTGAGGTGGGCTTTGGGGGTGTTTTCCCTTGGAGGTATTAGGAGGTGTTTTTATCCAATCAAAGCACCATTTGGTTTGATTTTCTGAAAGAAGCAAGACTTCTTCACCTTAGAGGGTGTATTATGAGGTCAGGAAAAGAGCGGCCACCTTTCCCTCCTATCAAAAGGAAAAGAAAAATACAACAAACACTAATATTAGGTATGTTTAAAATAAAACAGACAGGTGAGGTATAGTCCTTTAAATCATCTAAGGTCCATACATTTGGAAAACTGGAAAAGTCGCCGTCAAAGTTTGATTTTATGAAAGATCTAACTGGTGCTATGCTAACATTGCTAACTAACCCATGTGATCTTCAAACTCCGATTAAAGTAGAAAAAATATTATATCCCCTAAGCAAGGAGTAAGTGAACCAGGCCACCCTGAGTCTGAAGCTGAAGTCGAACGAATGTCAAATTCAACTAAGGACCAAGGCAACCATTGGGGTCAAATAACGGACCTAGAGATGTTAACTATTCCACTTACTGGTCGTTCACAACAAGAGGACGCAAAATGCACAAATCTAACAATGAGAGATACTCAGCAATTACTACCAACTAGGCATCCAATGCCAATAGAAGTGCAAGTAAAAATCAGAACAGCTAACGGGATAGGGGAGCCATCTAATTTGGGACAAATAAATCAAGGAGAGCAAGAAGCTCCAAACGAACTAAATGGTGGGGTGAAAATCAGCCAGTAGCCAATAACCCACTGAAATCGGATCTTACTCTGTCTAGAATAAATTCAGTTAAAAAACAAGACCAGCCGAAATGTAATCAAAATAACGGATCTCTAATTAATTAGGACGAATACAACAGCAACCCAGAAACTCTGCAGCGTTGGAGTACTAATTAACAAACTGGCTACCATTCCGGATATTTTAAAAACAATAATTGACGATGTAAAAGGGAATTTTCCTAATGTGGGAATTCAACCATCAAGACCGACTGCCCCTCTAAAGATACAATAAAATGAAAAGACAATACTGTTGTTGTTAAAGATAAAATAGATGATAAAACAAAAGATCAAGAAGTGATAAACCTATGCTCGACACAAACAACTATGACAGACGCAGCTCCGGACGTTTAGCTATCAAAAAGTCAGAGGAAAAAACATTGGAAAGCAAGAAATAAAGCTTCTAAAAGTATAAAAAAAAATACAAATGCATCAGATATAGTGGAAACAACCATGACCAAATATCATATTGTGAAGGTGAGGGTAAACAAATGTCTCCAACAAAACCCTTTTACCCTCTATTTAATAAAGATCTATCGGAGGTACAAGCAGTTATGAAAAATAAATACCTAAACAAGCAAGCTGATAGTATAAGAATGATAGAGTATGGGAAAATTCAGTCCTTAGAAATGCTGCAAGTGGAGGAATGTAATAAACAGGTGGAGAATAAGCCATCACAATTGGAAACAAATAGAGCAAAGAGTGAGAGTATCAGAGGGGATGAAACGAATAGAGATTTGTTAAAAACCTGGAAGGATGGGGGGCGTGTCCAAGATGGCGACCTAGTCGGATGTGGATCTCCGCGGCTCCCCGTCCTGAATCCTGCCGACAGCCCTTACGATTAGCACTGCGGCTCTCCAGCTTCCAGACTGTCCCTAAGGTGGGGTCTGACTTCGGCGGCACTGCTCGGGTGCCGTTGCGACGTTCCCTGAAGGCGGAACGGCTTTTCTGGGCAGAGACGCTCCGGTGGAGCTTCCCGATAATGGCGGCCATCTGAGGGGGTGGGGCGGCTGACGGAGCCCTCGCTGTCCCGTCGGTGCCTCAGCGCCAAGCACCGCCGCCTGCACCACCCAGGAAACAAGTGACTGCTGCCTCATCGTGCCGGGCCCCCCCTGGAGGGCCCAGACCCTGCGACCCGGCCAGCGAGGACGATCCGCCCGGCCGGTGGCCGCGAAAATCGAGGCCCCGGCTTCCGGGCCTAGCAGCGGCACTTCTGCTCCTGGGGCGGCTTCGGCTGCCGAGTGCCAGAACCGGACCCCTGCCACCAGAATTCACCGGACTGGGCCCTGCCGTACATCGAGGCTGTGAGACCACAGACTGGTGGGGGCAGCGACAAGCACGGAGCGGCTCGAGTAGAGGACACCGGGTCCAGACCCGGGCTCGGAGGAGATCCCATACTCCTGGGGCCACCCGTTCAGACTGATCTTTAAGTGGAATGGTACCCTGCACCAAATGCGTTCCCTGAAGGACACTTGCACTCTCCTTGGTCTGGAATTGGACGCAGACGAGACAGTAATGAGGGAGCCGACGGGACCGCCCAAAGGAGGATGGCAAACAGTATGCCGCAGAAGATCCTCGACAGACCGCCTGAAACCAGCCGCCTCTGTGGTCGCCCAGGAGAGAGCGACGGCAGTGGCTGAGGTGGCCCGTGAAACTTCCCTTCCTGAATGAACAATGCGCTCACAGGAGAGCTGGCTCTTGGCGCACACTCTGCTTGAATGGCGGGGGGGTGACGGGCGGGGAGCCGCGACGGCCGCCACTGGAGATGACCCCCACAAGTAAAATTACCACAGCCCTGCAAGGACTGGCAGGACTGGGACTATACTTTGTTTTGATTTGGGGGTTACTGTGGGAGGGTGAGGGGGAGTGGGGGGCTGCCATCCCGAACTGCATGTTGGAATTTGGAGCAGGGGATGCGGAACTGGAGTTTGGGGTTGTTCAGGGGAGGAGGGAGGGGGGGAACTGGTGGTGGCAGTCCATTTTCATCTGTGAGGGATGGTCCACATGGGCAGACTGTGGGGGGGGAGATGGTCTGACTGGGAGGTCACAGAGCCTTTCACTGCGGCACAAGGGGGTGGACAGATATGGCACTGGGTGGTCGGCCTCTGGGGAGTGGTAGGGAGACGCACGACATGAGAGGGATGCCGGCGGGCCTGTGTGCCCCACCCCACATAGATAACCTGTGTTCCATGTTACAATGCCGCTTACGACAGGTACTTGGAATGTTAGGGGGCTCAACTCCCCCCAGAAGAGGCGGAAAGTCTGGAAGTACGTCTCAGACGACCACATAGACATACTTGCACTTCAGGAAACACACCTAATGAAAACTGAGGACTTTCGCCTGAAATACAGAATGTACCCGCTTATTTATAAGTCTTCCGCTCCTTCCAAGCACAAAGGGGAGGCACTCCTATTTCGTTCTTCCACTCACTTTCAACCAATGGGTATACTTAATGACAAAGATGGTCGGTGGCTGATGGTCAAGGGGAGGCTGAGGGGGAAGCTGTGCACCTTTGTTACGCTTTACGCCCCCAACAGCGGGCAGAAGGACTTCCTACACACTCTCTGGGGTAAAGTGACGGACTTTGCTGAGGGCCCTTTATTTCTACTGGGGGATTTCAACCTGGTTTGGCACCCCTCCCTCGACAGCACGCACACTAACCACTCTGGCCTGGGCTCCGTCCATTCACGACATGGGACTGCTGGACACCTGGCGCGCCCCCTACCCACACACCAAAGACTATTCCTTTTTCTCCCATGTACACCACTCCTACTCTAGACTCGATTACATCTTCGCCAGCCAGTCTCTACAGGGCGGGCTGCGGGAGGCTAAGATATTTCCCATCTCCGTGTCCGATCACGGCTTGTACTCAATCTGCATGACCTGGCTTGGTAATGCCCCCTCACCGGCTTGGTGGTATTTCCCGGCATCCTTAGCGCGGTACAAGGAATCGTGCACCCTCCTTCAGGAGACTATACGGGACTTCTATGAGCAAAATAAACCGGAAGACACCTCTGAATATAATAATTGGGACACCCTTAAAGCTGTGCTTTGGGGCAAGTGCATAGCACTGAACTCCGCCCTAAACAAGCAGAGGGCAAAGGAAAGGGAACTGTTGGAGAAGGAACTCACGTCGGTCGAACAGGCCCACAAACTTACACCCACCCGACAGACACTTCGCAGCCTCACAGCCATCAGAGGCAAGCTGCGGGCTATATATAACAACCGTGCCAAATTCACTCTCCTTAAATTACGGAATCTATCCTACACTCAAGGCAATAAAATAGGGAAACACCTAGCGAGGCAGTTACGCGACAAACGAGAACGGGAGTACATAGGCAGCATCCGGGACCCCTCAGGGGCGCTATCCCACAAGGATGAAGACATGGCTAATCTATTCGGGGACTTTTATACAGCGCTGTATTCTGCAGACGTTTTAGACACTGACACTCAGCGTGACTTTCTTCGGCACCTGCCTATTCCACAGGTCTCCCAGGCTTGGAATGATGAGTTAACGGCCCCAATCACAATAGAAGAGGTACTTTCAGCTATCAAAGCATCAAAACCTCACAAGGCACCGGGCACCGATGGATACACTGCACTTTTTTATAAAACCTTCGCAGCCGACCTTGGTCACCACCTGGTCCGGCTGTTCAACCAAATGGCCTCCGATGGGGACGCGGCGACATCTATGACTGAAGCAGTGATATCGGTGATCCCTAAGGCGGGGAAAGACCCCACGCTCTGTGCCTCCTACAGGCCTATCGCTCTTTTAAACATTGACGTCAAGCTCTACTCTTCGATCCTAGCAACACGTCTACACGGCCTTATGCCGCTCATCATCCACCCAGACCAGTCAGGGTTTATAGCGGGACGGCAAACGCACGACAACACACGGCGCATCATCCATCTTGTTGAAAAAGCTAACAGATTTAAAATCCCTGCCCTCCTTGTCGGGCTCGATGCGGAGAAAGCCTTCAATCGTGTTGATTGGAAGTTCCTCATGGCCACACTTCAGGCGTTTGGCTTCTCCCCCACATTTATACAAATGCTCCAAGCCAACTATAAACTCCCGAGATCTAGAGTCTCAGTGAATGGTGTCCAGTCTGCTCCCTTCTATCACTCCCGGGGCACTAGGCAGGGGTGTCCCCTATCCCCCTTACTGTTTGCCCTTAGTATAGAACCTTTGGCTATCGCCATCAGAGAACACCCAGGGATTGAGGGCCTGCCATTCACAGGTGAATCCCATAAAATATCACTCTTCGCTGATGACGTCCTCTTGTCCCTGTCAAGAAATCCTAAGCATAGCCTACAGATTCAATAGGAAACATCATGTTAATACAGACATAGAGTTTGGAGGTACCAATGCTTGTTTGGAGGTACCAATGCTTGTTATGTAACATATTTGTATAGCGCAATGTCTATTGTAATAGAGATCTGTGGGAGGCTATGAATATTCATGAAGGCATCACGTTGAGCAGGTGCGCTCAACCGACGCTCTCCCACACGTGAAACTCAGCCTATAAAAGGCTCACCGGTGCCCTGAAGCAGCGCTTCGCTTCTCAGCATACGCGTCGCTTCAGGAGCCTCCAGGACCTCGTTTACCCAGCGCCCAGCCCCGCCCGCTCTCCAGAGCTCACCAGCGACTTTCCTGTCCCAGTCCACGGAGCGATCAAGCATTCGGAGGAGTCCTCACCGTTTGCAGTTTTCCGGCGATTTCAAGGCTCCGTTAGAAGCAGATCCAGTGACTTCCGGTTTATCGAGTCGGAGCTCATTTTCAGTCGGACCAGTTTAACCCTTCCGGTCCCAGAACTTGATCTTCCGGCACATCGTAGGATACAGTAAGACCTTTCTGTTGTTGTATAAGGAAAAACAAACCTTGGCCAAGACAACGAACAAACCTTGGCAAAAACAATAGTTTTATCTAACTGAATCTAGGCTAAAGTGCAAGCCGGACCTTTTATTTAAATGGACATTGCTGTTGTTTAGCTTGATATTTCTAGGCTTATATTTAAATGTTTATTTTAGCGGTGATTTAAACTGCAAAGTCTGCTCATGGTACTGCAGTGACTTAAACTGCAAAAACTGGTTGTAAAGCTGAGTCAATCTACAGGATTGAGTAGTAGCTATTAGGGGCTCTGTGTTCTTTTCTCTTTTTTTATTTCTACAGACCCCTTTAAAGACACGTTTATAGCAGTGCAAGGTAAGATGCAACTATCGCATGTTGAGAGTGATTTGAAGTTACACTAACCAGTTCTTTTACTTTGGTCAATTCCTTTAACTTGGTGAAACAATTGAATACGGATGAATCTTTACCCTGTGTGTTTATGTTTTAAAGGTGCCAAAAGTTCCTAAGCAGCTCAGTGAATGTTTAGTGGTGTCTCATAATCTTGCACAAGAAGCACAGGAATGGGCTTTCTAATTGTTGGTATGTACAAGGTTAATTCTTACTGTATTTAATACAAAGGTTGCAGAACAGAACAAGAAGGAACTAGTGGTAATTAATGTTGGTTTTACAATACAGTACTGCAGTCTATGAACCGCGACAGTTGAAAGAAAGTCCAGATTGCTTCAAAAGAGAGAGAGACAGTCATCCCAAGGAGAGATCCAGTGTTGTTTGTTTCTCTCTTTCACTTTCCTCACCCCCATCCACTACCCTTTCCGTCCCCCACTTCCCTGTCCCTTTAGGGGTCAGCAGATTGTGCCAAGTTTCAAAATCCTTGCCACATTTGTTGATCTCTGGAGGCATTGGGACTAGTCGGCTCCAAGACGGAAGAAACCTGGACTCTTGAGGTGGCGTTACTGACAGAAAGCTAAGCCACAACAGTCCATATTCCCTCTTGAAGTTGATTACTCCCATGGAAGACATGGATGCCACCCAGTTAGTAGAATTAGTGCGCAAATGAACGATGAGATTCAAGACTTGCGTTTAGAAAACCAATCCCTCAGACAAGAGTTAGATCATACCAGAGAGGAATTAGAGAATACCAGAGAGGGTTTCACTTCTTGGAGAGATAAGGGGGAGTCTAAAAGGCCAGTTTTATCACCTCCCAAGTTCGGGGCCCCTTTCCAAAACCCAACTCTTACTTCTGGGATTGGTCAAGGTCAACCTACTCAGATTACCGTAGTCTCTCCACAGCCTGTTCCTTTAGCCAACCCAGAACGCTTTTCTGGCGATAGTACTCACTTTACCACTTTTATGAGCCAGTGTCAGTTACTTTTCTTATGCAAACCTAACATCTTTACTTCAGACACCTCCAAGGTAGCTTTCATAATCTCTTATTTAGAAGGTGTAGCGGCAAATTGGGCCATGCCTTTGGTGGATAAGAATGATCCCTTATTGCATAATCTAACACATTTCAAAACAGCTATGTCTAGTTTATTTGCAAAACATGTCTTTATACAAGCGTCAGACAATGAATTATTGAATCTTCGTCAAGGTTCTCGAGATCTAATTTCTTATGTGACCACCTTTAATCGCTTATTGGCAGAAACCCAGTGGCCAGAAGATAAAAGAATATCCTTGTTCTATCGGGGTTTTAGGGAGGAATTAAAGGACGCCCTGGCTCATATTGTAAATCTCCCTGATGACTTTACTGAATTCCAAGATCTTCTTGTCAAGTTAGATCATAGACTGGGTGAGAGAAGAACTGAAAGACCCAAGCCAGATTTTAGAGCTCTACACTTTGAAAACGAAAAGAAGAGTAGCGAAGATAAGAATGCGCAAGTAGAGCCAATGCAGATTGGGGGAATTAAAGGGCCTTTATCACAGGATGAGAAAGATAGGAGAAGGAAGGCAAATCTATGCCTTTATTGTGGGAAGCCAGGTCATTTCGCCAAAGAGTGTCCGATTCGGCCGGCTAAAAAGAAACTCCTGGCCACAATTCAAGATCCTCTACAGGAATCGGAAAACTAGGTTTCTCGAGGGAAGGGGAGACTGATCTCTCGGGAATTAAGACTTTTGAGGTCTCACGATTTATTACTAGTGTTGCCAGTCATGTACCTCGTCATTTCACAATTAGGCTGATTTTGATTTTGGCTAACCACCAAAAACATAGTATCCCTGTTTTGATCGACTCAGGGGCCACTGGAAACTTTTTTGATTTAGAATTTGCTAAAAGGTTAAACTTAACTAAAATTCCAAAAAAAGAACCAGAACCCGTGCGAGCTGTTGATGGTTCAGCACTTTCGTCTGGTTTGATTAGGTTTCACACTCCACCACTACTTCTTCTATCTGACAATGGGCATACGGAGTTAACTGTGTTTGATCTTATTGATACTCCCGCCTTTGGAGTTATCCTGGGCATTCCATGGTTGGAGCTTCACAACCCAAAAATCGATTGGGTCAAGCGTACCGTAACCTTAGATTCAATGCACTGTAAAACAAATTGCTATCATGAGCATAGAGACCCTGGTCAACCTCTTGTTTATGCTGCTGCCACCCAATCTGATGTTGTGGAATTACCAATCGAATTTCAAGATTTTTCAGATGTGTTCGACCCTGTAAAAGCAACCAAGTTGCCCCCTCACAGGGTCTACGATTGCAGAATAGATTTAATTCCCGGAGCAATTCTACCCTGTAGTCGTGTTTATGCACTCACGGAACCAGAAAACCAATATCTACGGACTTACTTAGATGAATTGCTGGAATTAGGCTTTATTCGACATTCTACCTCTCCAGTCTCGTCTCCTTTATTTTTTGTAGCAAAAAAGACAGGTGATTTGAGGGCCTGTATCGACTATCGTGCGATTAATAGGGCCACCATTAAAAACCGATACCCACTTCCGTTGATTCCAGTTCTGTTAAATCAGGTAAAAGGATCAACAATTTATACCAAACTGGATCTTCGTGGGGCATACCACTTAATTAGAGTACAGGAAGGTGACGAATGGAAAACTGCCTTTCGTACTAAATTCGGCCTGTTCGAATATACAGTGATGCCTTTTGGTCTCTGCAACGCTCCGGCTGCCTTCCAATACTTTATTAATGAGGTGTTGCATGAACTGTTGGACATTTGCGTCATTGTATATATCGACGATATTCTAATTTTCTCCAAAACCCCAGAAGATCATGTGACACATGTTAGACTGGTTTTACAGAAACTACGAGAGAATTCTTTGTTTGTCAAACTTGAGAAATGTGTTTTTAACACAACAAAAGTGGAATTCTTAGGTTACTGGTTGTCCCCTGAAGGCATCGTCATGGACCCCAAAAAGGTAAAAGCAATTTTGGATTGGCCTACTCCTACTTCTGTCAAAGAAGTACAAAGGATTCTGGGGTTTGCAAACTTCTACAGGAGGTTTATCTCGAAGTTTTCGGAAATCGTGGTGCCAATTACCAGTCTTCTACAGAAAGGGAAGAAATTTCAGTGGAGTGAAGAAGCTGGACAAGCTTTTGACCTTCTAAAAAAGGCCTTCACCTCTGCCCCCATTCTAACACATCCTGACCCGGACAGACCTTTTTTCGTGGAAGTAGATGCTTCACAAACTGCAATCGGGGGAGTTCTGTTACAGAAAGATGCAAGTTCAGGGAGTTTCCACCCAATAGCCTTTTTCTCCAGAAAGCTGTTGCCAGCAGAACAGAATTATACAATCGCTGAGCGAGAACTTTTAGCGATCAAGGCAGTCTTTCAGGAATGGAGGCATCATCTTCTAGGGGCCAAGCATACGATCACCATCTTTTCAGATCACAAGAACTTACAGTTTTACTCCACAGTGAAAGCATTCACGCCACGACAGATGAGGTGGTTGCAATTCTTTAGCGAATTCGATTTTGTGATCACTTATAGACCTGGGACCAAACAATTATTATCTGATACTCTTTCATGTTTAGTTTGCGATAGAAACAAAGAAACTGAAAAAAGGGAACAGAGTATTATACCAGTGGAAAAGATTTGCGCAGAAATCACTCAACTAGACTTCTTATCTTTACTCAGAGATCAGAATAAAGACCTAAATCAAAAGGATTGGCTCGCACAAAAACAGGCTTCTATATCAGATGGTATATTTTATCTCAAGAATAAAATATTCATTCCAAAAGAAGACTTGAGAAAACAAGTGATAAAATGGAACCATGATTTAGGTTTGGTAGCTCATCCTGGAATTAACAAGACAGTCGAATTGTGTCAAAGATACTTTTGGTGGAAAGGTATGAAAAATGATATACAGCAGTATGTTCAGACTTGTCCAGTGTGTGCCCGACAAAAGTCTTCACACTCATTTCCAGTTGGTTTACTGCAACCGATGGAGATACCTCCTACACGCTGGCATACGATAAGCTTAGATTTTATAACAGATCTACCAAGATCAGCAGGAATGACTACTATTCTAGTAGTGGTGGATTTGTTATCCAAGATGGGGCATTTTATTCCGTTACCTAAACTTCCCTCTGCAGAAGAGTTCAGTAAGGTATTTTTAGCTAACATTGTATAATTGCATGGTCTGCCACAAAAAATCATTTCAGACAGAGGGCCACAATTCCTGTCTAAATTTTGGAAACAAATGAGCACACATTTAGGGATTGACTTAGCTTTATCATCAGCTTTTCATCCTCAAACTGATGGGCAAACCGAGAAAGTGAATCAATACCTGGAACAAGGTTTGCGTTGTTTAACTACCACTTTAACCACAGAATGGATAGACGCCCTGCCTTTAGCTGAATTCACTTATAATAACACTGTGCACTCAGCCCTAGGTTGTTCCCCGTTTTATTTTCTCACTGGCCAGCACCCCAGAACTTTACCTGTTATACTTCCGGAAAAAAGAACTAACATGCCAGCAGTCTCGGAAAGATTAACTAGTTTACGTAAATTTCAAGACAATGTAAAACTAACATTGACTAGACAAAAAGAAAAAATGAAATATTATGCTGATCAACATAGGACACCAGCCCCTGTTTACAAACCTGGGGATCAAGTTTGGTTATCAACCAAGAATATACAGATCGAGGGACCTAAAAAATTAAAACACAGATTCATCGGTCCATTTTCTGTAGAAAAAATTATAAACCCAGCTTCTGTGAGGTTAGTCCTTCCTCAGGACTATAAAATTCATCTTGTGTTCCATGTGTCTCTGATTAAGCCTGTACAACCTGATACCCGTCCGGATGCTCCACCCCCTCCACTTGTTGTAGGAGATCACATTGAGTATGAGGTCAAAAAGATTTTGGACTCAAAAAGACTTAGGGGGCGTTTGTATTATCTAATCGACTGGAAGGGCTATGATAGTGCAGAACGATCCTGGGAGCCTGAGAGCAATGTTCACGCCCCCGTCTGATTCGCTCTTTTCACGCTTTGAACCCCAATAAACCACGACCCTTGAGAAGGCCTTTGGGGGGGGGAAACTGTCAAGAAATCCTAAGCATAGCCTACAGATTCAATAGGAAACATCGTGTTAATACAGACATAGAGTTTGGAGGTACCAATGCTTGTTTGGAGGTACCAATGCTTGTTATGTAACATATTTGTATAGCGCAATGTCTATTGTAATAGAGATCTGTGGGAGGCTATGAATATTCATGAAGGCATCACGTTGAGCAGGTGCGCTCAACCGACGCTCTCCCACACGTGAAACTCAGCCTATAAAAGGCTCACTGGTGCCCTGAAGCAGCGCTTCGCTTCTCAGCATACGCATCGCTTCAGGAGCCTCCTGGACCTCTTTTACCCAGCGCCCAGCCCCGCCCGCTCTCCAGAGCTCACCAGCAACTTTCCTGTCCCAGTCCACGGAGCGATCAAGCATTCGGAGGAGTCCTCCCCGTTTGCAGTTTTCCGGCGATTTCAAGGCTCTGTTAGAAGCAGATCCAGTGACTTCCGGTTTATCGAGTCGGAGCTCATTTTCAGTCGGACCAGTTTAACCCTTCCGGTCCCAGAACTTGATCTTCCGGCACATCGTAGGATACAGTAAGACCTTTCTGTTGTTGTATAAGGAAAAACAAACCTTGGCCAAGACAACGAACAAACCTTGGCAAAAACAATAGTTTTATCTAACTGAATCTAGGCTAAAGTACAAGCCGGACCTTTTATTTAAATGGACATTGCTGTTGTTTAGCTTGATATTTCTAGGCTTATATTTAAATGTTTATTTTAGCGGTGATTTAAACTGCAAAGTCAGCTCATGGTACTGCAGTGACTTAAACTGCAAAAACTGGTTGTAAAGCTGAGTCAATCTACAGGATTGAGTAGTAGCTATTAGGGGCTCTGTGTTCTTTTCTCTTTTTTATTTCTACAGACCCCTTTAAAGACATGTTTATAGCAGTGCAAGGTAAGATGCAACTATCGCATGTTGAGAGTGATTTGAAGTTACACTAACCAGTTCTTTTACTTTGGTCAATTCCTTTAACTTGGTGAAACAATTGAATACGGATTAATCTTTACCCTGTGTGTTTATGTTTTAAAGGTGCCAAAAGTTCCTAAGCAGCTCAGTGAATGTTTAGTGGTGTCTCATAATCTTGCACAAGAAGCACAGGAATGGGCTTTCTAATTGTTGGTATGTACAAGGTTAATTCTTACTGTATTTAATACAAAGGTTGCAGAACAGAACAATAAGGAACTAGTGGTAATTAATGTTGGTTTTACAATACAGTACTGCAGTCTATGAACCGCGACAGTTGAAAGAAAGTCCAGATTGCTTCAAAAGAGAGAGAGACAGTCATCTCAAGGAGAGATCCAGTGTTGTTTGTTTCTCTCTTTCACTTTCCTCACCCCCATCCACTACCCTTTCCGTCCCCCACTTCCCTGTCCCTTTAGGGGTCAGCAGATTGTGCCAAGTTTCAAAATCCTTGCCACATTTGTTGATCTCTGGAGGCATTGGGACTAGTCGGCTCCAAGACGGAAGAAACCTGGACTCTTGAGGTGGCGTTACTGACAGTCCCTATCCAACCCAAGGACGTCTCTCCCACACCTGCGGACAGAACTGAGCCGTTTCGAAAAAGTGGCCGGCTTCAAAGTCAATCTGACTAAATCCTACATACTCAATCTTACTCTCTACCCGACGGTGGCCTGTCACCTCAAAACACTGTCGCCCCTGGCGTGGGCGCCCTCTTCGCTACAATACCTGGGAGTGCAGCTTACGCCAAGGGTGGAGCAATTGTACAAGGCCAACTACCCTCCGATTTTGACCCGCATCCAAGCGGAGCTCAGGAGGTGGAAGCCACTTTTTCTCTCTTGGTTAGGGCGTATCCACGCCATAAAGATTACCCTCCTTCCTAGATTGTTATACTTGTTCCAGTCACTCCCCATTGAGATGGACAGGGAATTCTTTAGTAAGGTGAAAACAATGATCCTGCGCTTTATTTGGCAGGGAGGGCGAGCTCGCCTCCCCTTCCATGTGCTTCGACGTCCCCAGAGGGAGGGGGAGCTGGTCTCCCCGACATGCAGCTTTACTATAGGGCAGCCCAGCTCAGAATTCTAGTCGAATGGTCTCAGAAGGAATCCGAGAAGCACTGGCTCCACATGGACCGCAGTGTGGCGGGCAGAACGATCTGGGACCTTATCTGGCGCTCGAAGCAGGACAGGCCCAAGAACGCCTACCTTAGCACCCCGACTCGTACCACTTTGACGGTCTGGGACTCGGTGGCGACACTGGAGGGCTGGTCTTCCTTTCGCTCACCCTTTACCCCTATCCATTTCAACCCGGCTTTCCCCCCTGCACTTCAAGAAGGGCCATTTGATACCTGGAGGGAGGGCGGTTGCCTAGCCTTGACCCACCTGTTTCACAATTATGATCCCCTCACATTTGACAATTGCAAGAGGGACTATGGGATAGCAGACTCTGAACACTTCCACTACACTCAGATGCAACACTGGGCCCTCGGTCCCCAGATACGGGATGGGGCAACTCGTTCCCTCACCAAATTTGAAGCCTTCCTGGTTAAATCTTCAGGCATGAAGGGTGCCATCTCCTTCCTATACAAGCTCCTGCTTTCCTCCATAGCGTCGCCGCGGCCGCGTTACATGACACTGTGGGAGGGGTTGGCCCAACGAGACATTACTGAAGAGGAGTGGTCACACCTATGGTCCGATATTTTCAAATTTAATCACTCTGCTGATCTTCGGGAGGCACTCTTGAAGACGATGACTGATTGGTACCTGTACCCCTCCAAATTGGCTCGAATCTTCCCGGGGACATTGGATAGGTGTTGGCGAAGGTGTGGGCTCCTGGGCGACTTTCAACACATTTGGTGGGATTGTTCCTCTATTAGACCCTTTTGGGAAGAAATTCTGGCACAGGTGAAGGACCTACTGGGCTACCCTATACCGACCTCTATGGCTGAGACTCTTCTGGGGGTCCGAGACCCTATGTTGGAACATCAAACCAGGGCCGACAAGAGAATTATGTGGCTCTGTATAGGGGCTGCCAAAATCACCATCGCGGCGACTTGGAAGAAAAAAGAGGCCCTGGTGATGTCCCTGTGGCATTCCCGCCTCTGGAAGCTACTCAGTATGGAGCGTATGTCGGACATCTTCCAGGAGGACTTCAAGAACTTTGAATTTAGGTGGGGCCCACTGGTAGCCTTCCTGTCCCGCGGGTTGCCCTCAGCGGTCTGTCCCCCGACAGTTCGGGGATTCACATCTCTTCCAAATCTAAGTAATCTTGCATCTGCGACACCAATCAGGGACAACGCCACCAGCGGGAGGGGGGGGGGGGAGAATGGGGGTTGCGGGGGGGGGGGGGTTTGGAGGGAGTTTAGCTTGTTTGTTGATCTCATGATTGCTATTTATGTTCTTCTTTCAGGTCTCCCTGTTGAGCCCCAAGGGGCGATCCCCGGCCGCGTTCGACAGGGTGGACCATGACATCCTCCTCCACCGTGTCGGACAAGCAGGCATTCAGGGCCCTGCACAGGATTGGATTAAGTCCTTCCTTTTTGGCAGAGTGCAAACAGTCCACCTAGGCCCCTTCACTGCAACCCAGGTACCCACCACCTGTGGAGTCCCCCAGGGATCCTCCCTCTCACCTCTACTTTTTCATTTATACCTCCGCCCGCTAATTCACTCACTCAGCAACTGGAACTGCACTGTCCTCAACTAAGCAGATGACATGCAGATCATCTTTCCTTTAGACACCCCGGATGCGGCATCTAATTTCCAGGCAGTAATGCTGCACATCCAACAATGGATGATATCTAACCAGCTCAAATTAAATCCGGAAAAAAGTGAACTCATCCTGCCTTGCACTAGCTCTGCACACTGGGGACCCCAATTCTGGCCAGCCGAGCTGGGCACTGCCCCTACTCCGTCGAGTGCAGTAAAAAGTCTGGGTGTCACCATTGACAAAGACCTCTCCCTGAAAACCCACGTCGGAGCCATCATCTCTGCTAGTATGTTCCAGCTTCGCAAAATTCGAAAAATTTCTCACCTGCTTTCCCACGAGGCCTTGGTGCAAATTGTCATTTCCCTTGTCCTCTCCCGCCTCGACTTTTCCAACTCCCTTTACTGGGGCCTACCCAGGTCCCTGCTCCACCACCTCCAGATGGTGCAGAACCAGGCAGCAAGACTCATTTGTAAAGTCCCCAAATGGCAATCTGCTAGACCCCTCCTGGCCAAGCTGCACTGGCTGCCCATTGAACAAAGGGCTGCCTTCAAAATTGGATGCCTAACCTACAAAGCACGGCATACCAAATGCCCGGCCTTCCTGAAATCCCTCATTAACCCACACTGCCCGACCCGCAACCTCCGTTCTGCCCATATTCACCTTCTCACCTCCCCAGCGAGCAAGTTAAATAAATTGGGTGGCCGGAGATTCAGCTTCCTGGCACCCAAGCTGTGGAACTCCATCCCCCTACACATCAAAACCTCTGACACCCTGCTGAGTTTCAGAAAAAGCCTAAAGACCTGGCTCTTCTCGAACTCCCACTAGCTCTCTTTCCTACCCCAATTTCAATCTTAGCGCCAGGAAACCTCCGGTGTCAGTGCGCTTTATAAATGCAACCTAACATTAACATAACATTAACCTGGCAGAGGAAGGAAAGCCGAAACAGATGGAGACCAGACCTCACTGAGGACGCAGAGTCACCACATAATTACATGCCACATAATTACACAGCACCCAATGCAACATACACTCCAAACACCACTCAGTGCCAGATAATTATATGCTACATAATTACACTGCGCTCAACACAACATACACTCCAAATACCACTTAGTGCCACATAATTACATGACACATAATTACACTGCACTCAATGCAACATACACTCCAAATACCACTCAGTGCCACATAATTATATGCTACATAATTACACTGCGCTCAACACAACGTACACTCCAAATACCACTCAGTGCCACATAATTACATGCCACAGAATTACACTGCACTCAAGGCAACATACACTCCAAATACCACTCAGGAACGCAAGGCGGAGAAACCAGCGGGGGAAGACCGGAAAAACAGAGAAGACCTAACAGCCTTCCGAAAGAGAAAACTGGAGCCCAGGGGAGGTAACAGCTTGTCGGCGAGTGGAACACCCGAACCTGGCGGAGGAGGGAAAGCCGAAACAGATGGAGACCAGACCTCACTGAGGACGCAGAGTCACCACGCCACGGCCCCGGAGGGACGTGGTTCTTCCAGGTGTGTGGGCGTCTACAGGCTTTTGAAAAGGGGCTGAGTCAAAGAGGGACGTGAGAGGAGGCTGAGGGGTGAAAGGGACCCAGGGAAAAGGAAATAAGTGAGACAGAAAAGAAAGACAGGAGCAGAAATCATCGGCTACTCTTCTTCTTTTGGTTGCTCCAACCCCCTCCGTTCACATATATGCATAGCAATTATTTATCCCTGACATCCTCCCTTGATTAAACCATAAAGCAAAAACACTTACCTGAGTCTTTACCTTCTGTCCGAGAGACGACCGCGGCCGAGGCTCACCTAAGGGACTGAAGTGGAAGAACCTGTGGGAAAGAAGAATACAAAAGAGACAATCAATCATTGTGATTTCCTGTAATACTAATAAAAAGTGCATACCAAGAAATTATTCAATGCAGTGTGCTCCCTCTTTACCGACTCTTCTACAACGGGGAGCTACATACTTTCCCTACAGGGAATGGGAGACAGACACACAGAGACCAACAGACACACACTCAGGAAAGAAAAGTAGGAAAACGCTACATACAGTTTTTATATGCTTGCATATGTACATTATTTTAGAAAGATGGTGGAACTATTGATTTTGTTCAATGTGCTTATTTTGCTAATTACTTTTATCTGCTTCTATTATCATTGCAGCACATAAATTCTATACAAGAATTAGGATGGTTCAATACATAATGAAAATGCTAATGTTATATTATTTCAATTTGATTTTGCACAAGAATTACCACTAAGCAGAAACTCCTTCAAGGAGAAATGTAGGATTAGTTGTAGTACCACTCTATCTTTGTGAAGTTGAAAGAAAGGCTCTTGTATAGTTAATGCCTGAAGTTCCTCAACTCTCCTTAGTGAGGTTATCGTTATGGTGAAAGCAACTTTCAATGATAGGGATTGTGACTGACATTTGTGCATTGGTTCAAAAGGCGGGCCCATTAGCTTTGTAAGGACTATGTTCAAGTTCCACTCTGGAGCAGGGGGAATACTTGGCAGTATAACCCTTTTTAATCCTTCTATGAAGGCTTTAATCACTGGTGCTCCTTCAGTCGACAATTTTGTCTAGACTGTATTACGGGAACTGCCTATACTTGGGCGCGAACAAGCGTCTTCAAAGGGCACAGAATGCAGCTGCTCACATGCTGATGGCCCTTCCGCACACTTGCTCGGTTTCCCATGTACTTCAGAAACTTCACTGGTTACCGGTAGAAAAGCGCATTCAATTCAAGGCGCTTTGCTTGGCGCATACGATCTTGTCACCTAAGGCACCGGCAGGACTGACGAGGCTACTAGAGTTCTATGCGCCACAACATCCTTTAAGATCTGCCGCCTTAGCTCTGGTGTGCACCCTGCGTGTCTGGAAACCCAGAGCGGGTGGCCGTTCCTTTCGCAGCCTGGCCGCGCAACTCTGGAACTCACTCCCTGTGTTCATCAGAGTGATCCGGAATCATCTTGCATTCCGTAAGGCCATAAAGACCTGGCTCTTTCCGGCTTAAAGCTTTTCGTATCTGGTTCTTGTCCGGGAGTCTGTGGTCTGAGCTGGGACGCTCCGTCGCTGGGGCAGCCAGGCGCACTATAAATCTGATAAATTAATAAAATAAAATAAATAAATAAATGTTTGTAATTCTGAGGAGATATGATATTATTCTATTCTGACTCATGTTGCAGGCAAACCCTAGAACGAGTCTACACTAACTGTTTATTGCTCATTTTTAAACTAATAAAGAGATTCAATTGAAGGACTCTGAGACTCTGAAAATGCATCTCTGCCACAGACGAGACCTCTCTGGTTGTTTACTCGGAAGCTGGAGCAAATCTTGCAACAATACCTGAACTCTCGACAGCCATCTTCAAAAGTCTGATTATAAAACAAACTTGCAAAAACTATTTTCTTTACAGGTGCTTGTTGTTGTCCTAGATATTCATGTATGCATGCGTATCTGCGGTGGCTGTCCTCAAGTGGCATTTTGTTAACTATTCAAAAGTGTTTCAAAGCGAGCTCTGGCTGATGCTTGCGCATCCACGGAGCCATCGTCGAATGAACAGGTTTTGTTTAGGTAAAGCAAATTCAAATATTCTCCCTGTAGATGTGCGTGCATCAGTGGTAGAAGCGATCTTTGATGAGATTTGTTAAAGCAAGTGCTATTTGAAGATGCAAATAGTGCATGCGTGCACTTGCGGCACGTTAGAATGTCAGTGTGCGTGTGTGCGCAGTCAGCTCTTTTTGGAAGCACATACTTATGATTGTGGCGCGCCCTTGCTTGCTCCCGCAAAGCGGATGCCGCCACAAGCATGAGTGTGTGCTTCCAAAAAGAGCAGAGCAACGGCTAAAGGTCCTCCTATGCAGCACATGCGCACTGCGTATGTGAGACCTAAAAATGGCATCCAGTATGGTACCCTTTACATGGGTGCTTGTGTTTATCAGTTGTTTCAGTTGCACGGCCTCCATGTCATGAATTAATCTAACTGCTGTGGTATTATCAGGTTCATCCAGATGGAAGTTAAAGTCCCCCAATTATGTAATGGAGCTCTTGCTGGCCACCATGTCTGCTATTAAGATGGGAAATTCCACTAGGAATGGAGTGGGGGGTCCTGGGGGTCTATAGAGCAGTGTGCCTGAAAACGAGTTACTAGCCGATGTTTTAGGCTGAATTGTACAGTTTCACTGTTGGTGGTGGCAACGGACGATATCATGCATTCATAGACGTTTTTGTAAAGGATTGCTACCCTGCCTCCCGTTTTTCCCATCCTACCTTGTCTTTGGATAAGGAAATCTGGGGTTAGTCCTTGGATTATGTCAGGGTCGGACCAGTCTTTCAACCACGTTTCAGTAACGAAGAGAATGTCAAGTTCTACATTCTCTATTAGCATTATGATTTCTGTGGTGTGTGCTGGCAAGGATCTACTGTTAATAAGTCTCATATCTCATTCCTTGTGGGCCTATCTAGTTGTAGTGGCCCTTCAATCTTTTCTGAGTTAAACTTAGTCTGGCAACGAGGGCATGTCATCTTCTTCCCTATCAAGCTTGTTGGCGCTAGAGTCATCTCACAATGGGCTCTACCCGAGTATCTCAATGAGAGTAATAATGCTCTATCATCTGTGATGAGCTTACCGTTTTCTGGGACTAATCCGGCATGGTTCCTTGCCCTTGACCGTGTCCGGACGCAGACGGGCTAGCCTTAGGCACGCCAGCAGCGTGCTGCTGCACGTCTGTGCAGCGGGCACCATAAGTACTAACATGAAAAAAAGTACATATACAGCAAACACTTATTTAAAGGTTAGTTGCAGTTAGGAAAGGGAGGTAACTAGGCCTTTAACTTTAGGAACACCTTCATTCTTAAAGGCAGCCACTAGATATACATGCTTTGTTTCTCTACCCCGACTTTACACCCCGCTGGCATCAGTGCGGCCCTCGGTCACAAAATAGACCAAACTTTGCGGCCCCCAGGAAAATGTTTGTGAGTATGCGTGACCTAGATCAACAAAAGGCGGGAGTAGTTAGACAGGAGAACGAAACAGAGGCATGCATCTCTAAAAGGCACAAACAGGAACCAATGAAAACAAGCATTGGCATAGCCAATAGGTCTTGCCTTTCGGACCTTATAAGTGTTTAGCCTTGCAACAGTTGATGTTGTTGCACCAAGGATATTGTGCTGGATAACTAAACACTTATAAGGTCCTAGAGGCGAGACCTACTGGCGATGCCAATGCTTGTTTACCTGATGGGCATCGGCTGACTGCTACCTGGTTACTGAGGCCCTAGTGAGGTTGAGTCATATTTGGGGGTGTTTTATCCTCATGAGATGATGATGTACAGGCCCAGCCCAGGTGCAATGAGGCGCAGTCGCTGCTGCCTGGGAGTGTGTTCTTTCACTTTTAATTGATGTGTCTGCCCCCCTTTACTCTGGTGAAAGCCACAAACGGAATTCAAGCCGATCTTCTCATCACAGACTTTTCAGGCGAAACAAATGTCAACGTTTGCTGAGGCCTTGAAAAGAGTGACCCAACTCCACCACTGAGGGCCAATGAGCATTGTGGATACAAAATAATCATCGATCGATGCAACAACAACAACAAATGAACCCCGGAGAGCAGGCTCGAGACCCTCCAGCAGCAGACAGTCTTTGTATCTCTTCGCCTCACCTGGGGTTTCATGGGTGCTGTGGGCCCTGCTGGGGTCGGGTTAAAAGAGGGCCTGTGGAAGAACAACTGCGCATGCGCCGAGGACAGTCACTGCTCCCCCACAGCATCAACTGCGCATGCGTCGATGACAGACACTGCTTCCCACAGCACGGGTTAG